>NW_027116853.1:0-668090 GCF_024137725.1 Prorops nasuta | reverse complement strand
TAACTCACTTGGGGTCAGGGAGTACTTATATGGGACCAGGGTAACTCACTTGGGCCCAGGGTGTACTTATAAAGGGGCTAGGGTAACTCACTTGGGGTCAGGGAGTACTACTATGGGACTAGGGTAACTTACTTGCGGTCAGAGTGTACATATATAGGGGCTAGGATAACACACTTGGGGTCAAGGAGAACTTATAAAGGTGATATGGTTACTCTCTTGGGGTCAGGCAGTACTTATAAAAGGGCTAGGGTAACTCACTTGGGGTCAGGGAGTACATATAAAGGGGCTAGGGTAACTCACTTGGGGTCAGGGAGTACTACTATGGGACTAGGGTAACTTACTTGCGGTCAGAGAGTACATATATAGGGGCTAGGATAACACACTTGGGGTCAAGGAGAACTTATAAAGGTTATATGGTAACTCACTTGGGGTCAGGGAGTACTTATATGGGACTAGGGTAACTCACTTGGGGTCAGGGAGTATATATATGGGACCAGGGTAACTCACTTGGGGCCAGGGTGTACTTATAAAGGGGCTAGGGTAACTCCCTTGGGGTCAGGGAGTACTTATAAAGGGGCTATTGTAACTCACTTGAAGTCTGGGAGTACATATAAAGGGGCTAGGATAACACACTTGGAGTCAGGGAGTACTTATAAAGGGGATAGGGTAACTCACTTGGGGCCAGGGTGTACTTATAAAGGGGCTAGGGTAACTCCCTTGGGGTCAGGGAGTACTTATAAAGGGCTATGGTAACTCACTTGGAGTCTGGGAGTACATATAAAGGAACTAGGTTAACACACTTGGAGTCAGGGAGTACTTATAAAGGGGATAGGGTAACTCACTTGCGGTCAGAGAGTACTTCTATGGGACTAGGGTAACTCACTTGGGGTCAGGGAGTACTTTTATGGGACCAGGGTAACTCACTTGGGGCCAGGGTGTACTTATAAAGGGGCTGGGGTAACTCAGTTGGGGTCAGGGAGTACATATAAAGGGGCTAGGGTAACTCACTTGGGGTCAGGGAGTACATATAAAGGGTCTATGGAAACTCACTTGGGGTCAAGGAGTACATATAAAGGGTCTATGGTAACTCACTTGGGGTCAGGGAGTACTACTATGGGACCAGGGTAACTCACTTGCGGTCAGAGAGTACATATAAAGGGGTTAGGATAACTCACTTGGGGTCAGGGAGTACTTATATGGGACTAGGGTAACTCACTTGGGGTCAGGGAGTACTTATATGGGACCAGGGTAACTCACTTGGGCCCAGGGTGTACTTATAAAGGGGCTAGGGTAAATCACTTGGGGTCAGGGAGTACTACTATGGGACTAGGGTAACTTACTTGCGGTCAGAGTGTACATATATAGGGGCTAGGATAACACACTTGGGGTCAAGGAGAACTTATAAAGGTGATATGGTTACTCTCTTGGGGTCAGGGAGTACTTATAAAAGGGCTAGGGTAACTCACTTGGGGTCAGGGAGTACATATAAAGGGGCTATGGTAACTCACTTGGGGTCAGGGAGTACTACTATGGGACTAGGGTAACTTACTTGCGGTCAGAGAGTACATATATAGGGGCTAGGATAACACACTTGGGGTCAAGGAGAACTTATAAAGGTTTTATGGTAACTCACTTGGGGTCAGGGAGTACTTATATGGGACTAGGGTAACTCAATTGGGGTCAGGGAGTACATATAAAGCGGCTAGGGTAACTCATTTGGAATCTGGGAGTACTTATAAAGGGGCTAGGATAACACACTTGGGGTCAGGGAGTACTTATAAAGGGGCTAGGGTAACTCACTTGGGGTCAGGGAGTACTTATATGGGACCAGGGTAACTCACTTGGGGCCAGGGTGTACTTATAAAGAGTCTATGGTAACTCACTTGGGGTCAGGGAGTACTACTATGGGACCAGGGTAACTCACTTGCGGTCAGAGAGTACATATAAAGGGGCTAGGATAACTCACTTGGGGTCAGGGAGTACTTTTATGGGACTAGGGTAACTCACCTGGGGTCAGGGAGTACTTATATAGGGGCTACGGTAACACTCTTGGGGTCAGGGAGAACTAATCAAGGTGATATGGTAACTCATTTGGGGTCAGGGAGTACTTATATGGGACTAGGGTAACTCAATTGGGGTCAGGGAGTATATATATGGGACCAGGGTAACTCACTTGGGGCCAGGGTGTACTTATAAAGGGGCTAGGGTAACTCCCTTGGGGTCAGGGAGAACTTATAAAGGGGCTATGGTAACTCACTTGGAGTCTGGGAGTACATATAAAGGGGCTAGGATAACACACTTGGAGTCAGGGAGTACTTATAAAGGGGATAGGGTAACTCACTTGGGGTCAGGGAGTACTTATATGGGACCAGGGTAACTCACTTGGGGCCAGGGTGTACTTATAAAGGGGCTAGGGTAACTCCCTTGGGGTCAGGGAGTACTTATAAAGGGGCTATGGTAACTCACTTGGAGTCTGGGAGTACAAATAAAGGGGCTAGGATAACACACTTGGGGTCAGGGAGTACTTATAAAGGGGATAAGGTAACTCACTTGCGGTCAGAGAGTACTTCTATGGGACTAGGGTAACTCATTTGGGGTGAGGGAGTACTTTTATGGGACCAGGGTAACTCACTTGGGGCCAGGGTATACTTATAAAGGGGCTGAAGTAACTCACTTGGGGTCAGGGAGTACATATAAAGGGGCTATGGTAACTCACTTGGGGTCAGGGAGTACATATAAAGGGTCTATGGAAACTCACTTGGGGTCAGGGAGTACATATAAAGAGTCTATGGTAACTCACTTGGGGTCAGGGAGTACTACTATGGGACCAGGGTAACTCACTTGCGGTCAGAGAGTACATATAAAGGGGCTAGGGTAACTCACTTGGGGTCAGAGAGTACTACTATGGGACCAGGGTAACTCACTTGCGGTCAGTGAGTACATATAAAGGGGCTAGGATAACACACTTGGGGTCAGGGAGTACTTATAAAGGGGATAAGGTAACTCACTTGCGGTCAGAGAGTACTTCTATGGGACTAGGGTAACTCATTTGGGGTGAGGGAGTACTTTTATGGGACCAGGGTAACTCACTTGGGGCCAGGGTATACTTATAAAGGGGCTGAAGTAACTCACTTGGGGTCAGGGAGTACATATAAAGCGGCTAGGGTAACTCATTTGGAATCTGGGAGTACTTATAAAGGGGCTAGGATAACACACTTGGGGTCAGGGAGTACTTATAAAGGGGCTAGGGTAACTCCCTTGGGGTCAGGGAGTACTTATAAAGGGGCTATGGTAACTCACTTGGAGTCTGGGAGTACATATAAAGGGGCTAGGATAACACACTTGGGGTCAGGGAGTACTTATAAAGGGGCTAGGATAACACACTTGGAGTCAGGGAGTACTTATAAAGGGGCTAGGATAACACACTTGGAGTCAGGGAGTACATATAAAGGGTCTATGGTAACTCACTTGGGGTCAGGGAGTACATATAAAGGGTCTATGGTAACTCACTTGGGGTCAGGGAGTACTACTATGGGACTAGGGTAACTTATTTGCGGTCAGAGAGTACATATAAAGGGGCTAGGATAACTCACTTGGGGTCAGGGAGAACTTATAAAGGTGATATGGTAACTCACTTGGGGTCAGGGAGTACTTATATGGGACTAGGGTAACTCACTTGGGGTCAGGGAGTACATATAAAGGGGCTAGGATAACATACTTGCGGTCAGAGAGTACTTCTATAGGACTAGGGTAACTCACTTGGGGACAGGGAGTACTTTAATGGGACCAGGGTAACTCACTTGGGGCCAGGGTGTACTTATAAAGGGGCTGGGGTAACTCACTTGGGGTCTGGGAGTACATATAAAGGGGCTAGGATAACATACTTGGGGTCAGGGAGTACTTATAAAGGGGCTAGGATAACACACTTGGAGTCAGGGAGTACTTATAAAGGGGATAGGGTAACTCACTTGCGGTCAGAGAGTACTTTTATGGGACTAGGGTAACTCAAATGGGGTCAGGGAGTACTTTTATGGGACCAGAGTAACTCACTTGGGGCCAGGGTGTACTTATAAAGGGGCTGGGGTAACTCACTTGGGGTCAGGGAGTACATATAAAGGGGCTATGTTAACTCACTTGCGGTCAGTGAGTACATATAAAGGGGCTAGGGTAACTCACTTGGGGTCAGGGAGTACATAAAAAGGGGCTATGGCAACTCACTTGGGGTAAGGGAGTACTACTATGGAACCAGGGTAACTCATTTGCGGTCAGAGAGTACATATATAGGGGCTAGGGTACATCACTTGGGGTCAGGGAGTACTTATAAAGGGGCTAGGGTAACTCACTTGGTGTCATGGAGTACATATAAAGGGGCTATGGCAACTCACTTGGGGTCAGGGAGTACTACTATGGGACCAGGGTAACTCACTTGCGGTCAGAGAGTACATATAAAGGGGCTAGGGTAACTCACTTGGGGTCAGAGAGTACTACTATGGGACCAGGGTAACTCACTTGCGGTCAGTGAGTACATATAAAGGGGCTAGGATAACACACTTGGGATCAGGGATTACTTATAAAGGTGATATGGTAACTCACTTGGGGTCAGGGAGTACTTATAAAGGGGCTAGGGTAACTCACTTGGGGTCTGGGAGTACATATAAAGGGGCTAGGATAACACACTTGGGGTCAGGGAGTACTTATAAAGGGGCTAGGGTAACTCACTTGGGTTCATGGAGTACATATAAAGGGGCTATGGTAACTCACTTGAGGTCAGGGAGTACTACTATGGGACCAGGGTATCTCACTTGCGGTCAGAGAGTACATATAAAGGGGAAAGGATAACTCACTTGGGGTCAGGGAGTACTTATAAAGGTGATATGGTAACTCACTTGGGATAAGGGAGTACTTATATGGGACCAGGGTAATTCACTTGGGGCCAGGGTGTACTTATAAAGGGGCTAGGGTAACTCACTTGGGGTCAGGGAGTACTACTATGGGACTAGGGTAACTTACTTGCGGTCAGAGTGTACATATATAGGGGCTAGGATAACACACTTGGGGTCAAGGAGAACTTTTAAAGGTGATATGGTTACTCTCTTGGGGTCAGGCAGTACTTATAAAAGGGCTAGGGTAACTCACTTGGGGTCAGGGAGTACATATAAAGGGGCTAGGGTAACTTACTTGCGGTCAGAGAGTACATATATAGGGGCTAGGATAACACACTTGGGGTCAAGGAGAACTTATAAAGGTTATATGGTAACTCACTTGGGGTCAGGGAGTACTTATATGGGACTAGGGTAACTCACTTGGGGTCAGGGAGTATATATATGGGACCAGGGTAACTCACTTGGGGCCAGGGTGTACTTATAAAGGGGCTAGGGTAACTCCCTTGGGGTCAGGGAGTACTTATAAAGGGGCTATTGTAACTCACTTGGAGTCTGGGAGTACATATAAAGGGGCTAGGATAACACACTTGGAGTCAGGGAGTACTTATAAAGGGGATAGGGTAACTCACTTGGGGCCAGGGTGTACTTATAAAGGGGCTAGGGTAACTCCCTTGGGGTCAGGGAGTACTTATAAAGGGCTATGGTAACTCACTTGGAGTCTGGGAGTACATATAAAGGGGCTAGGTTAACACACTTGGAGTCAGGGAGTACTTATAAAGGAGATAGGGTAACTCACTTGCGGTCAGAGAGTACTTCTATGGGACTAGGGTAACTCACTTGCGGTCAGGGAGTACTTTTATGGGACCAGGGTAACTCACTTGGGGCCAGGGTGTACTTATAAAGGGGCTGGGGTAACTCACTTGGGTTCCGGGAGTACATATAAAGGGGCTAGGATAACACACTTGGGGTCAGGGAGTACTTATAAAGGGGCTAGGATAACACACTTGGAGTCAGGGAGTACTTATAAAGGGGATAGGGTAACTCACTTGCGGTCAGAGAGTACTTCTATGGGACTAGGGTAACTCACTTGGGGTCAGGGAGTACTTTTATGGGACCAGGGTAACTCACTTGGGGCCAGGGTGTACTTATAAAGGGGCTGGGGTAACTCACTTGGGGTCAGGGAGTACATATAAAGGGGCTAGGGTAACTCACTTGGGGTCAGGGAGTACATATAAAGGGTCTATGGAAACTCACTTGGGGTCAAGGAGTACATATAAAGGGTCTATGGTAACTCACTTGGGGTCAGGGAGTACTACTATGGGACCAGGGTAACTCACTTGCGTTCAGAGAGTACATATAAAGGGGTTAGGATAACTCACTTGGGGTCAGGGAGTACTTATATGGGACTAGGGTAACTCACTTAGGGTCAGGGAGTACTTATATGGGACCAGGGTAACTCACTTGGGCCCAGGGTGTACTTATAAAGGGGCTAGGGTAACTCACTTGGGGTCAGGGAGTACATATAAAGGGGCTAGGGTAACTCACTTGGGGTCAGGGAGTACTACTATGGGACTAGGGTAACTTACTTGCGGTCAGAGAGTACATATATAGGGGCTAGGATAACACACTTGGGGTCAAGGAGAACTTATAAAGGTGATATGGTTACTCTCTTGGGGTCAGGGAGTACTTATAAAAGGGCTAGTGTAACTCACTTGGGGTCAGGGAGTACTACTATGGGACTAGGGTAACTTACTTGCGGTCAGAGAGTACATATATAGGGGCTAGGATAACACACTTGGGGTCAAGGAGAACTTATAAAGGTTATATGGTAACTCACTTGGGGTCAGGGAGTACTTATATGGGACTAGGGTAACTCAATTGGGGTCAGGGAGTACATATAAAGCGGCTAGGGTAACTCATTTGGAATCTGGGAGTACTTATAAAGGGGCTAGGATAACACACTTGGGGTCAGGGAGTACTTATAAAGGGGCTAGGGTAACTCACTTGGGGTCAGGGAGTACTTATATGGGACCAGGGTAACTCACTTGGGGCCAGGGTGTACTTATAAAGGGGCTAGGGTAACTCCCTTGGGGTCAGGGAGTACTTATAAAGGGGCTATGGTAACTCACTTGGAGTCTGGGAGTACATATAAAGGGGCTAGGATAACACACTTGGGGTCAGGGAGTACTTATAAAGGGGCTAGGATAACACACTTGGAGTCAGGGAGTACTTATAAAGGGGATAAGGTAACTCACTTGCGGTCAGAGAGTACTTCTATGGGACTAGGGTAACTCATTTGGGGTGAGGGAGTACTTTTATGGGACAAGGGTAACTCACTTGGGGCCAGGGTATACTTATAAAGGGGCTGGAGTAACTCACTTGGGGTCAGGGAGTACATATAAAGGGGCTATGGTAACTCACTTGGGGTCAGGGAGAACATATAAAGGGTCTATGGAAACTCACTTGGGGTCAGGGAGTACATATAAAGAGTCTATGGTAACTCACATGGGGTCAGGGAGTACTACTATGGGACCAGGGTAACTCACTTGCGGTCAGAGAGTACATATAAAGGGGCTAGGATAACTCACTTGGGGTCAGGGAGTACTTTTATGGGACTAGGGTAACTCACCTGGGGTCAGGGAGTACTTATATAGGGGCTACGGTAACACTCTTGGGGTCAGGGAGAACTAATCAAGGTGATATGGTAACTCATTTGGGGTCAGGGAGTATTTATATGGGACTAGGGTAACTCACTTGGGGTCAGGGAGTACTTATATGGGACCAGGGTAACTCACTTGGGGCCAGGGTGTACTTATAAAGGGGCTGGGGTAACTCACTTGGGGTCAGGGAGTACATATAAAGGGGCTATGGTAACACACTTGGGGTCAGGGAGTACTAATAAAGGGGTTAGATTAACTCACATGCGGTCAGAGAGTACATATAAAGGGGCTGGGATAACTCACTTGGGGTCAGGGAGTATTTATAAGGGGGCTAGGATAACCCACTTGCGGTCAGAGAGTACTTCTATGGGACTAGGGTAACTCACTTGGAGTCAGGGTGTACTTTTAAGAGACTAGGGTAACTCACTTGGGGTCAGGGAGTACTTATATAGGGGCTAGGGTAACTTACTTGGGGTCAGTGAGTACTACTATGGGACTAGGGTAACTCTCTTGCGCCAGAGAGTACATATAAAGGGGCTAGGATAACTCACTTGGGGTCAGGGAGTACTTATAAAGGGGCTATGGTAACTCACTTGGGGTCAGGGAGTACTACTATGAGTCTTGGTTAACTTACTTAGGGTCAGGGAGTACATATAAAGGGGCTGGGATTACACACTTGGGGTCAGGGAGTACTTATAAAGGGGCTAGGGTAACTCACTTGGGTTCAGGGAGTACATATAAAGGGGCTATGGTAACTCACTTGAGGTCAGGGAGTACTACTATGGGACCAGGTTATCTCACTTGCGGTCAGAGAGTACATATAAAGGGGCTAGGGTAACTCACTTGGGGTCAGAGAGTACTACTATGGGACCAGGGTAACTCAATTGCGGTCAGTGAGTACATATAAAGGGGCTAGGATAACACACTTGGGATCAGGGATTACTTATAAAGGTGATATGGTAACTCACTTGGGGTCAGGGAATACTACTATGGGACCAGGGTAACTCACTTGCGGTCATTGAGTACATATAAAGGGGCTAGGGTAACTCACTTGGGGTTAGGGAGTACATAAAAAGGGGCTATGGCAACTCACTTGGGGTAAGGGAGTACTACTATGGAACCAGGGTAACTCATTTGCGGTCGGAGAGTACATATATAGGGGCTAGGGTAACTCACTTGAGGTCAGGGAGTACTACTATGGGACCAGGGTAACTCACTTGCGGTCATTGAGTACATATAAAGGGGCTAGGGTAACTCACTTGGGGTCAGGGAGTACATAAAAAGGGGCTATGGCAACTCACTTGGGGTAAGGGAGTACTACTATGGAACCAGGGTAACTCATTTGCGGTCAGAGAGTACATATATAGGGGCTAGGGTACCTCACTTGGGGTCAGGGAGTACTTATAAAGGGGCTAGGGTAACTCACTTGGTGTCATGGAGTACATATAAAGGGGCTATGGCAACTCACTTGGGGTCAGGGAGTACTACTATGGGACCTGAGTAACTCACTTGCGGTCAGAGAGTACATATAAAGGGGCTAGGGTAACTCACTTGGGGTCAGAGAGTACTACTATGGGACCAGGGTAACTCACTTGCGGGCAGTGAGTACATATAAAGGGGATAGGATAACTCACTTGGGGTCAGGGAGTACTTATATAGGTGATATGGTAACTCACTTGGGATAAGGGAGTATTTATATGGGACCAGGGTAATTCACTTGGGGCCAGGGTGTACTTATAAAGGGGCTAGGGTAACTCACTTGGGGTCAGGGAGTACTACTATGGGACCAGGGTAACTCACTTGCGGTCAGAGAGTACATATAAAGGGGCTAGGATAACTCACTTGGGGTCAGGGAGAACTTATAAATGGGCTATGATAACTCATTTGGAGTCTGGGAGTACATATAAAGGGGCTAGGATAACACACTTGGGGTCAGGGAGTACTTATAAAGGGGCTAGGGTAACTCACTTGGGTTCATGGAGTACATATAAAGGGGCTATGGTAACTCACTTGAGGTCAGGGAGTACTACTATGGGACCAGGGTATCTCACTTGCGGTCAGAGAGTACATATAAAGGGGAAAGGATAACTCACTTGGGGTCAGGGAGTACTTATAAAGGTGATATGGTAACTCACTTGGGATAAGGGAGTACTTATATGGGACCAGGGTAATTCACTTGGGGCCAGGGTGTACTTATAAAGGGGCTAGGGTAACTCACTTAGGGGTCAGGGAGTACTACTATGGGACCAGGGTAACTCACTTGCGGTCAGAGAGTACATATAAAGGGGCTAGGATAACTCACTTGGGGTCAGGGAGTACCACTATGGGACTAGGGTAACTTACTTGCGGTCAGAGATTACATATATAGGGGCTAGGATAACACACTTGGGGTCAAGGAGAACTTATAAAGGTTATATGGTAACTCACTTGGAGTCAGGGTGTACTTATAAGAGACTAGGGTAACTCACTTGGGGTCAGGGAGTACTTATATAGGGGCTAGGGTAACTTACTTGGGGTCAGTGAGTACTACTATGGGACTAGGGTAACTCTCTTGCGCCAGAGAGTACATATAAAGGGGCTAGGATAACTCACTTGGGGTCAGGGAGTACTTATAAAGGGGCTATGGTAACTCACTTGGGGTCAGGGAGTACTACTATGAGTCTAGGTTAACTTACTTAGGGTCAGGGAGTACATATAAAGGGGCTGGGATTACACACTTGGGGTCAGGGAGTACTTATAAAGGGGCTAGGGTAACTCACTTGGGTTCAGGGAGTACATATAAAGGGGCTATGGTAACTCACTTGAGGTCAGGGAGTACTACTATGGGACCAGGTTATCTCACTTGCGGTCAGAGAGTACATATAAAGGGGCTAGGGTAACTCACTTGGGGTCAGAGAGTACTACTATGGGACCAGGGTAACTCAATTGCGGTCAGTGAGTACATATAAAGGGGCTAGGATAACACACTTGGGATCAGGGATTACTTATAAAGGTAATATGGTAACTCACTTGGGGTCAGGGAATACTTATAAAGGGGCTATGGTAACTCACTTGGGGTCAGGGAGTATTACTATGGGACCAGGGTAACTCACTTGCGGTCATTGAGTACATATAAAGGGGCTAGGGTAACTCACTTGGGGTCAGGGAGTACATAAAAAGGGGCTATGGCAACTCACTTGGGGTAAGGGAGTACTACTATGGAACCAGGGTAACTCATTTGCGGTCAGAGAGTACATATATAGGGGCTAGGGTACCTCACATGGGGTCAGGGAGTACTTATAAAGGGGCTAGGGTAACTCACTTGGTGTCATGGAGTACATATAAAGGGGCTATGGCAACTCACTTGGGGTCAGGGAGTACTACTATGGGACCTGAGTAACTCACTTGCGGTCAGAGAGTACATATAAAGGGGCTAGGGTAACTCACTTGGGGTCAGAGAGTACTACTATGGGACCAGGGTAACTCACTTGCGGTCAGTGAGTACATATAAAGGGGATAGGATAACTCACTTGGGGTCAGGGAGTACTTATAAAGGTGATATGGTAACTCACTTGGGATAAGGGAGTACTTATATGGGACCAGGGTAATTCACTTGGGGCCAGGGTGTACTTATAAAGGGGCTAGGGTAACTCACTTGGGGTCAGGGAGTACTACTATGGGACCAGGGTAACTCACTTGCGGTCAGAGAGTACATATAAAGGGGCTAAGATAACTCACTTGGGGTCAGGGAGAACTTATAAATGGGCTATGATAACTCATTTGGAGTCTGGGAGTACATATAAAGGGGCTAGGATAACACACTTGGGGTCAGGGAGTACTTATAAAGGGGCTAGGGTAACTCACTTGGGTTCATGGAGTACATATAAAGGGGCTATGGTAACTCACTTGAGGTCAGGGAGTACTACTATGGGACCAGGGTATCTCACTTGCGGTCAGAGAGTACATATAAAGGGGAAAGGATAACTCACTTGGGGTCAGGGAGTACTTATAAAGGTGATATGGTAACTCACTTGGGATAAGGGAGTACTTATATGGGACCAGGGTAATTCAATTGGGGCCAGGGTGTACTTATAAAGGGGCTAGGGTAACTCACTTAGGGGTCAGGGAGTACTACTATGGGACCAGGGTAACTCAATTGCGGTCAGAGAGTACATATAAAGGGGCTAGGATAACTCACTTGGGGTCAGGGAGTACCAATATGGGACTAGGGTAACTTACTTGCTGTCAGAGATTACATATATAGGGGCTAGGATAACACACTTGGGGTCAAGGAGAACTTATAAAGGTTATATGGTAACTCACTTGGGGTCAGGGAGTACTTATATGGGACTAGGGTAACTCACTTGGGGTCAGGGAGTATATATATGGGACCAGGGTAACTCACTTGGGGCCAGGGTGTACTTATAAAGGGGCTAGGGTAACTCCCTTGGGGTCAGGGAGTACTTATAAAGGGGCTATTGTAACTCACTTGGAGTCTGGGAGTACATATAAAGGGGCTAGGATAACACACTTGGAGTCAGTGAGTACTTATAAAGGGGATAGGGTAACTCACTTGGGGTCAGGGAGTACTTATATGGGACCAGGGTAACTCACTTGGGGCCAGGGTGTACTTATAAAGGGGCTAGGGTAACTCCCTTGGGGTCAGGGAGTACTTATAAAGGGCTATGGTAACTCACTTGGAGTCTGGGAGTACATATAAAGGGGCTAGGTTAACACACTTGGAGTCAGGGAGTACTTATAAAGGGGATAGGGTAACTCACTTGCGGTCAGAGAGTACTTCTATGGGACTAGGGTAACTCACTTGGGGTCAGGGAGTACTTTTCTGGGACCAGGGTAACTCACTTGGGGCCAGGGTGTACTTATAAAGGGGCTGGGGTAACTCACTTGGGTTCTGGGAGTACATATAAAGGGGCTAGGATAACACACTTGGGGTCAGGGAGTACTTATAAAGGGGCTAGGATAACACACTTGGAGTCAGGGAGTACTTATAAAGGGGATAGGGTATCTCACTTGCGGTCAGAGAGTACTTCTATGGGACTAGGGTAACTCACTTGGGGTCAGGGAGTACTTTTATGGGACCAGGGTAACTCACTTGGGGCCAGGGTGTACTTATAAAGGGGCTGGGGTAACTCACTTGGGGTCAGGGAGTACATATAAAGGGGCTAGGGTAACTCACTTGGGGTCAGGGAGTACATATAAAGGGTCTATGGAAACTCACTTGGGGTCAAGGAGTACATATAAAGGGTCTATGGTAACTCACTTGGGGTCAGGGAGTACTACTATGGGACCAGGGTAACTCACTTGCGGTCAGAGAGTACATATAAAGGGGTTAGGATAACTCACTTGGGGTCAGGGAGTACTTATATGGGACTAGGGTAACTCACTTGGGGTCAGGGAGTACTTATATGGGACCAGGGTAACTCACTTGGGCCCAGGGTGTACTTATAAAGGGGCTAGGGTAACTCACTTGGGGTCAGGGAGTACTACTATGGGACTAGGGTAACTTACTTGCGGTCAGAGTGTACATATATAGGGGCTAGGATAACACACTTGGGGTCAAGGAGAACTTATAAAGGTGATATGGTTACTCTCTTGGGGTCAGGCAGTACTTATAAAAGGGCTAGGGTAACTCACTTGGGGTCAGGGAGTACATATAAAGGGGCTAGGGTAACTCACTTGGGGTCAGGGAGTACTACTATGGGACTAGGGTAACTTACTTGCGGTCAGAGAGTACATATATAGGGGCTAGGATAACACACTTGGGGTCAAGGAGAACTTATAAAGGTTATATGGTAACTCACTTGGGGTCAGGGAGTACTTATATGGGACTAGGGTAACTCACTTGGGGTCAGGGAGTATATATATGGGACCAGGGTAACTCACTTGGGGCCAGGGTGTACTTATAAAGGGGCTAGGGTAACTCCCTTGGGGTCAGGGAGTACTTATAAAGGGGCTATTGTAACTCACTTGGAGTCTGGGAGTACATATAAAGGGGCTAGGATAACACACTTGGAGTCAGGGAGTACTTATAAAGGGGATAGGGTAACTCACTTGGGGCAGGGTGTACTTATAAAGGGGCTAGGGTAACTCCCTTGGGGTCAGGGAGTACTTATAAAGGGCTATGGTAACTCACTTGGAGTCTGGGAGTACATATAAAGGGGCTAGGTTAACACACTTGGAGTCAGGGAGTACTTATAAAGGGGATAGGGTAACTCACTTGCGGTCAGAGAGTACTTCTATGGGACTAGGGTAACTCACTTGGGGTCAGGGAGTACTTTTATGGGACCAGGGTAACTCACTTGGGGCCAGGGTGTACTTATAAAGGGGCTGGGGTAACTCAGTTGGGGTCAGGGAGTACATATAAAGGGGCTAGGGTAACTCACTTGGGGTCAGGGAGTACATATAAAGGGTCTATGGAAACTCACTTGGGGTCAAGGAGTACATATAAAGGGTCTATGGTAACTCACTTGGGGTCAGGGAGTACTACTATGGGACCAGGGTAACTCACTTGCGGTCAGAGAGTACATATAAAGGGGTTAGGATAACTCACTTGGGGTCAGGGAGTACTTATATGGGACTAGGGTAACTCACTTGGGGTCAGGGAGTACTTATATGGGACCAGGGTAACTCACTTGGGCCCAGGGTGTACTTATAAAGGGGCTAGGGTAACTCACTTGGGGTCAGGGAGTACTACTATGGGACTAGAGTAACTTACTTGCGGTCAGAGTGTACATATATAGGGGCTAGGATAACACACTTGGGGTCAAGGAGAACTTATAAAGGTGATATGGTTACTCTCTTGGGGTCAGGGAGTACTTATAAAAGGGCTAGGGTAACTCACTTGGGGTCAGGGAGTACATATAAAGGGGCTATGGTAACTCACTTGGGGTCAGGGAGTACTACTATGGGACTAGGGTAACTTACTTGCGGTCAGAGAGTACATATATAGGGGCTAGGATAACACACTTGGGGTCAAGGAGAACTTATAAAGGTTTTATGGTAACTCACTTGGGGTCAGGGAGTACTTATATGGGACTAGGGTAACTCAATTGGGGTCAGGGAGTACATATAAAGCGGCTAGGGTAACTCATTTGGAATCTGGGAGTACTTATAAAGGGGCTAGGATAACACACTTGGGGTCAGGGAGTACTTATAAAGGGGCTAGGGTAACTCACTTGGGGTCAGGGAGTACTTATATGGGACCAGGGTAACTCACTTGGGGCCAGGGTGTACTTATAAAGAGTCTATGGTAACTCACTTGGGGTCAGGGAGTACTACTATGGGACCAGGGTAACTCACTTGCGGTCAGAGAGTACATATAAAGGGGCTAGGATAACTCACTTGGGGTCAGGGAGTACTTTTATGGGACTAGGGTAACTCACCTGGGGTCAGGGAGTACTTATATAGGGGCTACGGTAACACTCTTGGGGTCAGGGAGAACTAATCAAGGTGATATGGTAACTCATTTGGGGTCAGGGAGTACTTATATGGGACTAGGGTAACTCAATTGGGGTCAGGGAGTATATATATGGGACCAGGGTAACTCACTTGGGGCCAGGGTGTACTTATAAAGGGGCTAGGGTAACTCCCTTGGGGTCAGGGAGTACTTATAAAGGGGCTATGGTAACTCACTTGGAGTCTGGGAGTACATATAAAGGGGCTAGGATAACACACTTGGAGTCAGGGAGTACTTATAAAGGGGATAGGGTAACTCACTTGGGGTCAGGGAGTACTTATATGGGACCAGGGTAACTCACTTGGGGCCAGGGTGTACTTATAAAGGGGCTAGGGTAACTCCCTTGGGGTCAGGGAGTACTTATAAAGGGCTATGGTAACTCACTTGGAGTCTGGGAGTACATATAAAGGGGCTAGTTTAACACACTTGGAGTCAGGGAGTACTTATAAAGGGGATAGGGTAACTCACTTGCCGTCAGAGAGTACTTCTATGGGACTAGGGTAACTCACTTGGGGTCAGGGAGTACTTATAAAGGGGCTGGGGTAACTCACTTGGGTTCTGGGAGTACATATATAGGGGCTAGGATAACACACTTGGGGTCAGGGAGTACTTATAAAGGGGCTAGGATAACACACTTGGAGTCAGGGAGTACTTATAAAGGGGATAGGGTAACTCACTTGCGGTCAGAGAGTACTTCTATGGGACTAGGGTAACTCACTTGGGGTCAGGGAGTACTTTTATGGGACCAGGGTAACTCACTTGGGGCCAGGGTGTACTTATAAAGGGGCTGGGGTAACTCACTTGGGGTCAGGGAGTACATATAAAGGGGCTAGGGTAACTCACTTGCGGTCAGGGAGTACATATAAAGGGTCTATGGAAACTCACTTGGGGTCAAGGAGTACATATAAAGGGTATATGGTAACTCACTTGGGGTCAGGGAGTACTACTATGGGACCAGGGTAACTCACTTGCGGTCAGAGAGTACTTCTATGGGACTAGGGTAACTCACTTGGGGTCAGGGTGTACTTTTAAGAGACTAGGGTAACTCACTTGGGGTCAGGGAGTACTTATAAAGGGGCTATGGTAACTCACTTGGGGTCAGGGAGTACTACTATGAGTCTAGTTTAACTTACTTGCGGTCAGAGAGTACATATAAAGGGGCTAGGATAACTAACTTGGAGTCAGGGAGTACATTTATGGGACTAGGGTCACTTATTTGCGGTCAGAGAGTACATATAAAGGGGCTAGGATTACTCACTTGGGATCAGTGAGAACTTATAAAGGGGTTTCCATAACTCACTTGCGGTCAGAGAGTACATATAAAGGGGCTAGGATAACACAATTGGGGTCAAGGAGAACTTATAAAGGTTATATGGTAACTCACTTGGGGTCAGGGAGTTCTTATATGGGACTAGGGTAACTCAATTGGGGTCAGGGAGTACATATAAAGCGGCTAGGGTAACTCATTTGGAATCTGGGAGTACTTATAAAGGGGCTAGGATAACACACTTGGGGTCAGGGAGTACTTATAAAGGGGCTAGGGTAACTCCCTTGGGGTCAGGGAGTACTTATAAAGGGGCTATGGTAACTCACTTGGAGTCTGGGAGTACATATAAAGGGGCTAGGATAACACACTTGGGGTCAGGGAGTACTTATAAAGGGGCTAGGATAACACACTTGGAGTCAGGGAGTACTTATAAAGGGGCTAGGATAACACACTTGGAGTCAGGGAGTACATATAAAGGGTCTATGGTAACTCACTTGGGGTCAGGGAGTACATATAAAGGGTCTATGGTAACTCACTTGGGGTCAGGGAGTACTACTATGGGACTAGGGTAACTTATTTGCGGTCAGAGAGTACATATAAAGGGGCTAAAATAACTCACTTGGGGTCAGGGAGAACTTATAAAGGTGATATGGTAACTCACTTGGGGTCAGGGAGTACTTATATGGGACTAGGGTAACTCACTTGGGGTCAGGGAGTACATATAAAGGGGCTAGGATAACATACTTGCGGTCAGAGAGTACTTCTATAGGACTAGGGTAACTCACTTGGGGACAGGGAGTACTTTAATGGGACCAGGGTAACTCACTTGGGGCCAGGGTGTACTTATAAAGGGGCTGGGGTAACTCACTTGGGGTCTGGGAGTACATATAAAGGGGCTAGGATAACACACTTGGGGTCAAGGAGAACTTATAAAGGTTTTATGGTAACTCACTTGGGGTCAGGGAGTACTACTATGGGACTAGGGTAACTTACTTGCGGTCAGAGAGTACATATATAGGGGCTAGGATAACACACTTGGGGTCAAGGAGAACTTATAAAGGTTTTATGGTAACTCACTTGGGGTCAGGGAGTACTTATATGGGACTAGGGTAACTCAATTGGGGTCAGGGAGTACATATAAAGCGGCTAGGGTAACTCATTTGGAATCTGGGAGTACTTATAAAGGGGCTAGGATAACACACTTGGGGTCAGGGAGTACTTATAAAGGGGCTAGGGTAACTCACTTGGGGTCAGGGAGTACTTTTATGGGACTAGGGTAACTCACTTGGGGTCAGGGAGTACTTATATGGGACCAGGGTAACTCACTTGGGGCCAGGGTGTACTTATAAAGGGGCTGGGGTAACTCACTTGGGGTCAGGGAGTACATATAAAGGGGCTATGGTAACACACTTGGGGTCAGGGAGTACTAATAAAGGGGTTAGATTAACTCACTTGCGGTCAGAGAGTACATATAAAGGGGCTGGGATAACTCACTTGGGGTCAGGGAGTATTTATAAGGGAGCTAGGATAACTCACTTGCGGTCAGAGAGTACTTCTATGGGACTAGGGTAACTCACTTGGGGTCAGGGTGTACTTTTAAGAGACTAGGGTAACTCACTTGGGGTCAGGGAGTACTTATATAGGGGCTAGGGTAACTCACTTGGGGTCAGTGAGTACTACTATGGGACTAGGGTAACTCTCTTGCGCCAGAGAGTACATATAAAGGGGCTAGGATAACTCACTTGGGGTCAGGGAGTACTTATAAAGGGGCTATGGTAACTCACTTGGGGTCAGGGAGTACTACTATGAGTCTAGGTTAACTTACTTGGGGTCAAGGAGTACATATAAAGGGGCTGGGATTACACACTTGGGGTCAGGGAGTACTTATAAAGGGGCTAGGGTAACTCACTTGGGTTCAGGGTGTACTTATAAAGGGGCTAGGGTAACTCACTTGGGGTCAGGGAGTACTACTATGGGACTAGGGTAACTTACTTGCGGTCAGAGTGTACATATATAGGGGCTAGGATAACACACTTGGGGTCAAGGAGAACTTATAAAGGTGATATGGTTACTCTCTTGGGGTCAAGGAGTACTTATAAAAGGGCTAGGCTAACTCACTTGGGGTCAGGGAGTACATATAAAGGGGCTATGGTAACTCACTTGGGGTCAGGGAGTACTACTATGGGACTAGGGTAACTTACTTGCGGTCAGAGAGTACATATATAGGGGCTAGGATAACACACTTGGGGTCAAGGAGAACTTATAAAGGTTTTATGGTAACTCACTTGGGGTCAGGGAGTACTTATATGGGACTAGGGTAACTCAATTGGGGTCAGGGAGTACATATAAAGCGGCTAGGGTAACTCATTTGGAATCTGGGAGTACTTATAAAGGGGCTAGGATAACACACTTGGGGTCAGGGAGTACTTATAAAGGGGCTAGGGTAACTCACTTGGGGTCAGGGAGTACTTATATGGGACCAGGGTAACTCACTTGGGGCCAGGGTGTACTTATAAAGAGTCTATGGTAACTCACTTGGGGTCAGGGAGTACTACTATGGGACCAGGGTAACTCACTTGCGGTCAGAGAGTACATATAAAGGGGCTAGGATAACTCACTTGGGGTCAGGGAGTACTTTTATGGGACTAGGGTAACTCACCTGGGGTCAGGGAGTACTTATATAGGGGCTACGGTAACACTCTTGGGGTCAGGGAGAACTAATCAAGGTGATATGGTAACTCATTTGGGGTCAGGGAGTACTTATATGGGACTAGGGTAACTCAATTGGGGTCAGGGAGTATATATATGGGACCAGGGTAACTCACTTGGGGCCAGGGTGTACTTATAAAGGGGCTAGGGTAACTCCCTTGGGGTCAGGGAGTACTTATAAAGGGGCTATGGTAACTCACTTGGAGTCTGGGAGTACATATAAAGGGGCTAGGATAACACACTTGGAGTCAGGGAGTACTTATAAAGGGGATAGGGTAACTCACTTGGGGTCAGGGAGTACTTATATGGGACCAGGGTAACTCACTTGGGGCCAGGGTGTACTTATAAAGGGGCTAGGGTAACTCCCTTGGGGTCAGGGAGTACTTATAAAGGGCTATGGTAACTCACTTGGAGTCTGGGAGTACATATAAAGGGGCTAGTTTAACACACTTGGAGTCAGGGAGTACTTATAAAGGGGATAGGGTAACTCACTTGCCGTCAGAGAGTACTTCTATGGGACTAGGGTAACTCACTTGGGGTCAGGGAGTACTTATAAAGGGGCTGGGGTAACTCACTTGGGTTCTGGGAGTACATATATAGGGGCTAGGATAACACACTTGGGGTCAGGGAGTACTTATAAAGGGGCTAGGATAACACACTTGGAGTCAGGGAGTACTTATAAAGGGGATAGGGTAACTCACTTGCGGTCAGAGAGTACTTCTATGGGACTAGGGTAACTCACTTGGGGTCAGGGAGTACTTTTATGGGACCAGGGTAACTCACTTGGGGCCAGGGTGTACTTATAAAGGGGCTGGGGTAACTCACTTGGGGTCAGGGAGTACATATAAAGGGGCTAGGGTAACTCACTTGCGGTCAGGGAGTACATATAAAGGGTCTATGGAAACTCACTTGGGGTCAAGGAGTACATATAAAGGGTATATGGTAACTCACTTGGGGTCAGGGAGTACTACTATGGGACCAGGGTAACTCACTTGCGGTCAGAGAGTACATATAAAGGGGTTAGGATAACTCACTTGGGGTCAGGGAGTACTTATATGGGACTAGGGTAACTCACTTGGGGTCAGGGAGTACTTATATGGGACCAGGGTAACTCACTTGGGCCCAGGGTGTACTTATAAAGGGGCTAGGGTAACTCACTTGGGGTCAGGGAGTACTACTATGGGACTAGGGTAACTTACTTGCGGTCAGAGTGTACATATATAGGGGCTAGGATAACACACTTGGGGTCAAGGAGAACTTATAAAGGTGATATGGTTACTCTCTTGGGGTCAGGGAGTACTTATAAAAGGGCTAGGGTAACTCACTTGGGGTCAGGGAGTACATATAAAGGGGCTATGGTAACTCACTTGGGGTCAGGGAGTACTACTATGGGACTAGGGTAACTTACTTGCGGTCAGAGAGTACATATATAGGGGCTAGGATAACACACTTGGGGTCAAGGAGAACTTATAAAGGTTTTATGGTAACTCACTTGGGGTCAGGGAGTACTTATATGGGACTAGGGTAACTCAATTGGGGTCAGGGAGTACATATAAAGCGGCTAGGGTAACTCATTTGGAATCTGGGAGTACTTATAAAGGGGCTAGGATAACACACTTGGGGTCAGGGAGTACTTATAAAGGGGCTAGGGTAACTCACTTGGGGTCAGGGAGTACTTATATGGGACCAGGGTAACTCACTTGGGGCCAGGGTGTACTTATAAAGAGTCTATGGTAACTCACTTGGGGTCAGGGAGTACTACTATGGTACCAGGGTAACTCACTTGCGGTCAGAGAGTACATATAAAGGGGCTAGGATAACTCACTTGGGGTCAGGGAGTACTTTTATGGGACTAGGGTAACTCACCTGGGGTCAGGGAGTACTTATATAGGGGCTACGGTAACACTCTTGGGGTCAGGGAGAACTAATCAAGGTGATATGGTAACTCATTTGGGGTCAGGGAGTACTTATATGGGACTAGGGTAACTCAATTGGGGTCAGGGAGTATATATATGGGACCAGGGTAACTCACTTGGGGCCAGGGTGTACTTATAAAGGGGCTAGGGTAACTCCCTTGGGGTCAGGGAGTACTTATAAAGGGGCTATGGTAACTCACTTGGAGTCTGGGAGTACATATAAAGGGGCTAGGATAACACACTTGGAGTCAGGGAGTACTTATAAAGGGGATAGGGTAACTCACTTGGGGTCAGGGAGTACTTATATGGGACCAGGGTAACTCACTTGGGGCCAGGGTGTACTTATAAAGGGGCTAGGGTAACTCCCTTGGGGTCAGGGAGTACTTATAAAGGGCTATGGTAACTCACTTGGAGTCTGGGAGTACATATAAAGGGGCTAGTTTAACACACTTGGAGTCAGGGAGTACTTATAAAGGGGATAGGGTAACTCACTTGCCGTCAGAGAGTACTTCTATGGGACTAGGGTAACTCACTTGGGGTCAGGGAGTACTTATAAAGGGGCTGGGGTAACTCACTTGGGTTCTGGGAGTACATATATAGGGGCTAGGATAACACACTTGGGGTCAGGGAGTACTTATAAAGGGGCTAGGATAACACACTTGGAGTCAGGGAGTACTTATAAAGGGGATAGGGTAACTCACTTGCGGTCAGAGAGTACTTCTATGGGACCAGGGTAACTCACTTGGGGTCAGGGAGTACTTTTATGGGACCAGGGTAACTCACTTGGGGCCAGGGTGTACTTATAAAGGGGCTGGGGTAACTCACTTGGGGTCAGGGAGTACATATAAAGGGGCTAGGGTAACTCACTTGCGGTCAGGGAGTACATATAAAGGGTCTATGGAAACTCACTTGGGGTCAAGGAGTACATATAAAGGGTATATGGTAACTCACTTGGGGTCAGGGAGTACTACTATGGGACCAGGGTAACTCACTTGCGGTCAGAGAGTACATATAAAGGGGCTGGGATAACTCACTTGGGGTCAGGGAGTATTTATAAGGGGGCTAGGATAACTCACTTGCGGTCAGAGAGTACTTCTATGGGACTAGGGTAACTCACTTGGGGTCAGGGTGTACTTTTAAGAGACTAGGGTAACTCACTTGGGGTCAGGGAGTACTTATAAAGGGGCTATGGTAACTCACTTGGGGTCAGGGAGTACTACTATGAGTCTAGTTTAACTTACTTGCGGTCAGAGAGTACATATAAAGGGGCTAGGATAACTAACTTGGAGTCAGGGAGTACATTTATGGGACTAGGGTCACTTATTTGCGGTCAGAGAGTACATATAAAGGGGCTAGGATTACTCACTTGGGATCAGTGAGAACTTATAAAGGGGTTTCCATAACTCACTTGCGGTCAGAGAGTACATATAAAGGGGCTAGGATAACACAATTGGGGTCAAGGAGAACTTATAAAGGTTATATGGTAACTCACTTGGGGTCAGGGAGTTCTTATATGGGACTAGGGTAACTCAATTGGGGTCAGGGAGTACATATAAAGCGGCTAGGGTAACTCATTTGGAATCTGGGAGTACTTATAAAGGGGCTAGGATAACACACTTGGGGTCAGGGAGTACTTATAAAGGGGCTAGGGTAACTCCCTTGGGGTCAGCGAGTACTTATAAAGGGGCTATGGTAACTCACTTGGAGTCTGGGAGTACATATAAAGGGGCTAGGATAACACACTTGGGGTCAGGGAGTACTTATAAAGGGGCTAGGATAACACACTTGGAGTCAGGGAGTACTTATAAAGGGGCTAGGATAACACACTTGGAGTCAGGGAGTACATATAAAGGGTCTATGGTAACTCACTTGGGGTCAGGGAGTACATATAAAGGGTCTATGGTAACTCACTTGGGGTCAGGGAGTACTACTATGGGACTAGGGTAACTTATTTGCGGTCAGAGAGTACATATAAAGGGGCTAAAATAACTCACTTGGGGTCAGGGAGAACTTATAAAGGTGATATGGTAACTCACTTGGGGTCAGGGAGTACTTATATGGGACTAGGGTAACTCACTTGGGGTCAGGGAGTACATATAAAGGGGCTAGGATAACATACTTGCGGTCAGAGAGTACTTCTATAGGACTAGGGTAACTCACTTGGGGACAGGGAGTACTTTAATGGGACCAGGGTAACTCACTTGGGGCCAGGGTGTACTTATAAAGGGGCTGGGGTAACTCACTTGGGGTCTGGGAGTACATATAAAGGGGCTAGGATAACACACTTGGGGTCAAGGAGAACTTATAAAGGTTTTATGGTAACTCACTTGGGGTCAGGGAGTACTACTATGGGACTAGGGTAACTTACTTGCGGTCAGAGAGTACATATATAGGGGCTAGGATAACACACTTGGGGTCAAGGAGAACTTATAAAGGTTTTATGGTAACTCACTTGGGGTCAGGGAGTACTTATATGGGACTAGGGTAACTCAATTGGGGTCAGGGAGTACATATAAAGCGGCTAGGGTAACTCATTTGGAATCTGGGTGTACTTATAAAGGGGCTAGGATAACACACTTGGGGTCAGGGAGTACTTATAAAGGGGCTAGGGTAACTCACTTGGGGTCAGGGAGTACTTTTATGGGACTAGGGTAACTCACTTGGGGTCAGGGAGTACTTATATGGGACCAGGGTAACTCACTTGGGGCCAGGGTGTACTTATAAAGGGGCTGGGGTAACTCACTTGGGGTCAGGGAGTACATATAAAGGGGCTATGGTAACACACTTGGGGTCAGGGAGTACTAATAAAGGGGTTAGATTAACTCACTTGCGGTCAGAGAGTACATATAAAGGGGCTGGGATAACTCACTTGGGGTCAGGGAGTATTTATAAGGGAGCTAGGATAACTCACTTGCGGTCAGAGAGTACTTCTATGGGACTAGGGTAACTCACTTGGGGTCAGGGTGTACTTTTAAGAGACTAGGGTAACTCACTTGGGGTCAGGGAGTACTTATATAGGGGCTAGGGTAACTCACTTGGGGTCAGTGAGTACTACTATGGGACTAGGGTAACTCTCTTGCGCCAGAGAGTACATATAAAGGGGCTAGGATAACTCACTTGGGGTCAGGGAGTACTTATAAAGGGGCTATGGTAACTCACTTGGGGTCAGGGAGTACTACTATGAGTCTAGGTTAACTTACTTGGGGTCAAGGAGTACATATAAAGGGGCTGGGATTACACACTTGGGGTCAGGGAGTACTTATAAAGGGGCTAGGGTAACTCACTTGGGTTCAGGGAGTACATATAAAGGGGCTATGGTAACTCACTTGAGGTCAGGGAGTACTACTATGGGACCAGGGTATCTCACTTGCGGTCAGAGAGTACATATAAAGGGGATAGGGTAACTCACTTGGGGTCAGAGAGTACTACTATGGGACCAGGGTAACTCATTTGCGGTCAGAGAGTACATATATAGGGGCTAGGGTACCTCACTTGGGGTCAGGGAGTACTTATAAAGGGGCTAGGGTAACTCACTTGGTGTCATGGAGTACATATAAAGGGGCCATGGCAACTCACTTGGGGTCAGGGAGTACTACTATGGGACCAGGGTAACTCACTTGCGGTCAGTGAGTACATATAAAGGGGCTAGGGTAACTCACTTGGGGTCAGGGAGTACATAAAAAGGGGCTATGGCAACTCACTTGGGGTAAGGGAGTACTACTATGGAACCAGGGTAACTCATTTGCGGTCAGAGAGTACATATATAGGGGCAAGGGTACCTCACTTGGGGTCAGGGAGTACTTATAAAGGGGCTAGGGTAACTCACTTGGTGTCATGGAGTACATATAAAGGGGCTATGGCAACTCACTTGGGGTCAGGGAGTACTACTATGGGACCAGGGTAACTCACTTGCGGTCAGAGAGTACATATAAAGGGGCTAGGGTAACTCACTTGGGGTCAGAGAGTACTACTATGGGACCAGGGTAACTCACTTGCGGTCAGTGAGTACATATAAAGGGGCTAGGATAACACACTTGGGATCAGGGATTACTTATAAAGGTGATATGGTAACTCACGTGGGATAAGGGAGTACTTATATGGGACCAGGGTAATTCACTTGGGGCCAGGGTGTACTTATAAAGGGGCTAGGGTAACTCACTTGGGGTCAGGGAGTACTACTATGGGACCAGGGTAACTCACTTGCGGTCAGAGAGTACATATAAAGGGGCTAGGATAACTCACTTGGGGTCAGGGAGAACTTATAAATGGGCTATGGTAACTCATTTGGAGTCTGGGAGTACATATAAAGGGGCTAGGATAACACACTTGGGGTCAGGGAGTACTTATAAAGGGGCTAGGGTAACTCACTTGGGTTCATGGAGTACATATAAAGGGGCTATGGTAACTCACTTGAGGTCAGGGAGTACTACTATGGGACCAGGGTATCTCACTTGCGGTCAGAGAGTACATATAAAGGGGAAAGGATAACTCACTTGGGGTCAGGGAGTACTTATAAAGGTGATATGGTAACTCACTTGGGATAAGGGAGTACTTATATGGGACCAGGGTAATTCACTTGGGGCCAGGGTGTACTTATAAATGGGCTAGGGTAACTCACTTAGGGGTCAGGGAGTACTACTATGGGACCAGGGTAACTCACTTGCGGTCAGAGAGTACATATAAAGGGGCTAGGATAACTCACTTGGGGTCAGGGAGTACCACTATGGGACTAGGGTAACTTACTTGCGGTCAGAGATTACATATATAGGGGCTAGGATAACACACTTGGGGTCAAGGAGAACTTATAAAGGTTATATGGTAACTCACTTGGGGTCAGGGAGTACTTATATGGGACTAGGGTAACTCACTTGGGGTCAGGGAGTATATATATGGGACCAGGGTAACTCACTTGGGGCCAGGGTGTACTTATAAAGGGGCTAGGGTAACTCCCTTGGGGTCAGGGAGTACTTATAAAGGGGCTATTGTAACTCACTTGGAGTCTGGGAGTACATATAAAGGGGCTAGGATAACACACTTGGAGTCAGGGAGTACTTATAAAGGGGATAGGGTAACTCACTTGGGGTCAGGGAGTACTTATATGGGACCAGGGTAACTCACTTGGGGCCAGGGTGTACTTATAAAGGGGCTAGGGTAACTCCCTTGGGGTCAGGGAGTACTTATAAAGGGCTATGGTAACTCACTTGGAGTCTGGGAGTACATATAAAGGGGCTAGGTTAACACACTTGGAGTCAGGGAGTACTTATAAAGGGGATAGGGTAACTCACTAGCGGTCAGAGAGTACTTCTATGGGACTAGGGTAACTCACTTGGGGTCAGGGAGTACTTTTATGGGACCAGGGTAACTCACTTGGGGCCAGGGTGTACTTATAAAGGGGCTGGGGTAACTCACTTGGGTTCTGGGAGTACATATAAAGGGGCTAGGATAACACACTTGGGGTCAGGGAGTACTTATAAAGGGGCTAGGATAACACACTTGGAGTCAGGGAGTACTTATAAAGGGGATAGGGTAACTCACTTGCGGTCAGAGAGTACTTCTATGGGACTAGGGTAACTCACTTGGGGCCAGGGAGTACTTTTATGGGACCAGGGTAACTCACTTGGGGCCAGGGTGTACTTATAAAGGGGCTGGGGTAAATCACTTGGGGTCAGGGAGTACATATAAAGGGGCTAGGGTAACTCACTTGGGGTCAGGGAGTACATATAAAGGGTCTATGGAAACTCACTTGGGGTCAAGGAGTACATATAAAGGGTCTATGGTAACTCACTTGGGGTCAGGGAGTACTACTATGGGACCAGGGTAACTCACTTGCGGTCAGAGAGTACATATAAAGGGGTTAGGATAACTCACTTGGGGTCAGGGAGTACTTATATGGGACTAGGGTAACTCACTTGGGGTCAGGGAGTACTTATATGGGACCAGGGTAACTCACTTGGGCCCAGGGTGTACTTATAAAGGGGCTAGGGTAACTCACTTGGGGTCAGGGAGTACTACTATGGGACTAGGGTAACTTACTTGCGGTCAGAGTGTACATATATAGGGGCTAGGATAACACACTTGGGGTCAAGGAGAACTTATAAAGGTGATATGGTTACTCTCTTGGGGTCAGGGAGTACTTATAAAAGGGCTAGGGTAACTCACTTGGGGTCAGGGAGTACATATAAAGGGGCTAGGGTAACTCAATTGGGGTCAGGGAGTACTACTATGGGACTAGGGTAACTTACTTGCGGTCAGAGAGTACATATATAGGGGCTAGGATAACACACTTGGGGTCAAGGAGAACTTATAAAGGTTTTATGGTAACTCACTCGGGGTCAGGGAGTACTTATATGGGACTAGGGTAACTCAATTGGGGTCAGGGAGTACATATAAAGCGGCTAGGGTAACTCATTTGGATCCTGGGAGTACTTATAAAGGGGCTAGGATAACACACTTGGGGTCAGGGTGTATTTATAAAGGGGCTAGGGTAACTCCCTTGGGGTCAGGGAGTACTTATAAAGGGGCTATGGTAACTCACTTGGAGTCTGGGAGTACATATAAAGGGGCTAGGATAACACACTTGGGGTCAGGGAGTACTTATAAAGGGGCTAGGATAACACACTTGGAGTCAGGGAGTACTTATAAAGGGGATAAGGTAACTCACTTGCGGTCAGATAGTACTTCTATGGGAATAGGGTAACTCATTTGGGGTGAGGGAGTACTTTTATGGGACCAGGGTAACTCACTTGGGGCCAGGGTATACTTATAAAGGGGCTGGAGTAACTCACTTGGGGTCAGGGAGTACATATAAAGGGGCTATGTTAACTCACTTGGGGTCAGGGAGTACATATAAAGGGTCTATGGAAACTCACTTGGGGTCAGGGAGTACATATAAAGAGTCTATGGTAACTCACTTGGGGTCAGGGAGTACTACTATGGGACCAGGGTAACTCACTTGCGGTCAGAGAGTACATATAAAGGGGCTAGGATAACTCACTTGGGGTCAGGGAGTACTTTTATGGGACTAGGGTAACTCACCTGGGGTCAGGGAGTACTTATATAGGGGCTAGGGTAACACTCTTGGGGTCAGGGAGAACTAATCAAGGTGATATGGTAACTCATTTGGGGTCAGGGAGTATTTATATGGGACTAGGGTAACTCACTTGGGGTCAGGGAGTACTTATATGGGACCAGGGTAACTCACTTGGGGCCAGGGTGTACTTATAAAGGGGCTGGGGTAACTCACTTGGGCTCAGGGAGTACATATAAAGGGGCTATGGTAACACACTTGGGGTCAGGGAGTACTAATAGAGGGGTTAGATTAACTCACTTGCGGTCAGAGAGTACATATAAAGGGGCTGGGATAACTCACTTGGGGTCAGGGAGTATTTATAAGGGGGCTAGGATAACTCACTTGCGGTCAGAGAGTACTTCTATGGGACTAGGGTAACTCACTTGGGTTCAGGGTGTACTTTTAAGAGACTAGGGTAACTCACTTGGGGTCAGGGAGTACTTATATAGGGGCTAGGGTAACTCACTTGGGGTCAGTGAGTACTACTATGGGACTAGGGTAACTCTCTTGCGCCAGAGAGTACATATAAAGGGGCTAGGATAACTCACTTGGGGTCAGGGAGTACTTATAAAGGGGCTATGGTAACTCACTTGGGGTCAGGGAGTACTACTATGAGTCTAGGTTAACTTACTTGGGGTCAGGGAGTACATATAAAGGGGCTGGGATTACACACTTGGGGTCAGGGAGTACTTATAAAGGGGCTAGGGTAACTCACTTGGGTTCAGGGAGTACATATAAAGGGGCTATGGTAACTCACTTGAGGTCAGGGAGTACTACTATGGGACCAGGGTATCTCACTTGCGGTCAGAGAGTACATATAAAGGGGATAGGGTAACTCACTTGGGGTCAGAGAGTACTACTATGGGACCAGGGTAACTCATTTGCGGTCAGAGAGTACATATATAGGGGCTAGGGTACCTCACTTGGGGTCAGGGAGTACTTATAAAGGGGCTAGGGTAACTCACTTGGTGTCATGGAGTACATATAAAGGGGCTATGGCAACACACTTGGGGTCAGGGAGTACTACTATGGGACCAGGGTAACTCACTTGCGGTCAGAGAGTACATATAAAGGGGCTAGGGTAACTCACTTGGGGTCAGAGAGTACTACTATGGGACCAGGGTAACTGACTTGCGGTCAGTGAGTACATATAAAGGGGCTAGGATAACACACTTGGGATCAGGGATTACTTATAAAGGTGATATGGTAACTCACTTGGGGTCAGGGAATACTTATAAAGGGGCTATGGTAACTCACTTGGGGTCAGGGAGTATTACTATGGGACCAGGGTAACTCCCTTGCGGTCAGTGAGTACATATAAAGGGGCTAGGGTAACTCACTTGGGGTCAGGGAGTACATAAAAAGGGGCTATGGCAACTCACTTGAGGTCAGGGAGTACTACTATGGGACCAGGGTATCTCACTTGCGGTCAGAGAGTACATATAAAGGGGATAGGGTAACTCACTTGGGGTCAGAGAGTACTACTATGGGACCAGGGTAACTCATTTGCGGTCAGAGAGTACATATATAGGGGCTAGGGTACCTCACTTGGGGTCAGGGAGTACTTATAAAGGGGCTAGGGTAACTCACTTGGTGTCATGGAGTACATATAAAGGGGCTATGGCAACTCACTTGGGGTCAGGGAGTACTACTATGGGACCAGGGTAACTCACTTGCGGTCAGAGAGTACATATAAAGGGGCTAGGGTAACTCACTTGGGGTCAGAGAGTACTACTATGGGACCAGGGTAACTGACTTGCGGTCAGTGAGTACATATAAAGGGGCTAGGATAACACACTTGGGATCAGGGATTACTTATAAAGGTGATATGGTAACTCACTTGGGGTCAGGGAGTACTTATAAAGGGGCTAGGTTAACTCACTTGGGGTCAGGGAGTACATATAAAGGGGCTGGGATTACACACTTGGGGTCAGGGAGTACTTATAAAGGGGCTAGGGTAACTCACTTGGGTTCAGGGAGTACATATAAAGGGGCTATGGTAACTCACTTGAGGTCAGGGAGTACTACTATGGGACCAGGGTATCTCACTTGCGGTCAGAGAGTACATATAAAGGGGATAGGATAACTCACTTGGGGTCAGGGAGTACTTATAAAGGTGATATGGTAACTCACTTGGGATAAGGGAGTACTTATATGGGACCAGGGTAATTCACTTGGGGCCAGGGTGTACTTATAAAGGGGCTAGGGTAACTCACTTGGGGTCAGGGAGTACTACTATGGGACCAGGGTAACTCACTTGCGGTCAGAGAGTACATATAAAGGGGCTAGGATAACTCACTTGGGGTCAGGGAGAACTTATAAAGGGGCTGGGGTAACTCACTTGGGGTCAGGGAGTACATATAAAGGGGCTAGGGTAACTCACTTGGGGTCAGGGAGTACATATAAAGGGTCTATGGAAACTCACTTGGGGTCAAGGAGTACATATAAAGGGTCTATGGTAACTCACTTGGGGTCAGGGAGTACTACTATGGGACCAGGGTAACTCACTTGCGGTCAGAGAGTACATATAAAGGGGTTAGCATAACTCACTTGGGGTCAGGGAGTACTTATATGGGACTAGGGTAACTCACTTGGGGTCAGGGAGTACTTATATGGGACCAGGGTAACTCACTTGGGCCCAGGGTGTACTTATAAAGGGGCTAGGGTAACTCACTTGGGGTCAGGGAGTACTACTATGGGACTATGGTAACTTACTTGCGGTCATAGTGTACATATATAGGGGCTAGGATAACACACTTGGGGTCAAGGAGAACTTATAAAGGTGATATGGTTACTCTCTTGGGGTCAGGGAGTACTTATAAAAGGGCTAGGGTAACTCACTTGGGGTCAGGGAGTACATATAAAGGGGCTAGGGTAACTCACTTGGGGTCAGGGAGTACTACTATGGGACTAGGGTAACTTACTTGCGGTCAGAGAGTACATATATAGGGGCTAGGATAACACACTTGGGGTCAGGGAGTACCACTATGGGACTAGGGTAACTTACTTGCGGTCAGAGATTACATATATAGGGGCTAGGATAACACACTTGGGGTCAAGGAGAACTTATAAAGGTTATATGGTAACTCACTTGGGGTCAGGGAGTACTTATATGGGACTAGGGTAACTCACTTGGGGTCAGGGAGTATATATATGGGACCAGGGTAACTCACTTGGGGCCAGGGTGTACTTATAAAGGGGCTAGGGTAACTCCCTTGGGGTCAGGGAGTACTACTATGGGACTAGGGTAACTTACTTGCGGTCAGAGTGTACATATATAGGGGCTAGGATAACACACTTGGGGTCAAGGAGTACTTATAAAGGTGATATGTTAACTCACTTGGGATAAGGGAGTACTTATATGGGACCAGGGTAATTCACTTGGGGCCAGGGTGTACTTATAAAGGGGCTAGGGTAACTCACTTAGGGGTCAGGGAGTACTACTATGGGATCAGGGTAACTCACTTGCGGTCAGAGAGTACATATAAAGGGGCTAGGATAACTCACTTGGGGTCAGGGAGTACCACTATGGGACTAGGGTAACTTACTTGCGGTCAGAGATTACATATATAGGGGCTAGGATAACACACTTGGGGTCAAGGAGAACTTATAAAGGTTATATGGTAACTCACTTGGGGTCAGGGAGTACTTATATGGGACTAGGGTAACTCACTTGGGGTCAGGGAGTATATATATGGGACCAGGGTAACTCACTTGGGGCCAGGAAGTATTTCTATGGGACTAGGGTAACTCACTTGGGGTCTGGGAGTACATATAAAGGGGCTAGGATAACTAACTTGCGGTCAGAGAGTACTTCTATGGGACTAGGGTAACTCACTTGGGGTCAGGGTGTACTTTTAAGAGACTAGGGTAACTCACTTGGGGTCAGGGAGTACTTATATAGGGGCTAGTGTAACTCACTAAGGTTAATGAGTACTACTATGGGACTAGGGTAACTCACTTGCGTTAGAGAGTACATATAAAGGGGCTAGGATAACTCACTTGGGGTCAGGGTGTACTTATAAACGGGTTATGGTAACTCACTTGGGGTCAGGGAGTACTACTATGGGACTAGGGTAACTTACTTGCGGTCAGGGAGTACATTTAAAGGGGCTAGAATAACTAACTTGTGGTCAGGGAGTACATTTAAGGGACTAGGGTATCTTACTTGCGGTCAGAGAGTACATATAAAGGGGCTAGGATAACTCACTTGGGATCAGTGAGAACTTATAAAGGGGTTTGCATAACTCACTTGCGGTCAGAGAGTACATATAAAGGGGCTTGGATAACTCACTTGGAGTCAGGGAGTACTTATATGGGACTAGGGTAACTCACTTGGGTTCAGGGAGTACTTATAAAGGGGCTAGGTTAACTCACTTGGGTCAGGGAGTACTACTATGGGACTAGGGTAACTCACTTGGGGTCAGGAAGTACTTTTATGGGACTAGGGTAACTCACTTGCGGTCAGAGAGTACATATAAAGGGCCTAGGATAACTCACTTGGGGTCAGGGAGTACTTGTAAAGAGGCTATGGTAACTCACTTGGGGTCAGGGAGTACTTATATGAGACTAGGGTAACACACTTGGGGTCAGGGAGTACTAATAAAGGGGTTAGATTAACTCACTTGCGGTCAGAGAGTACATATAAAGGGGCTAGGATAACGCACTTGGGGTCAGGAAGTACTTCTATGGGACTAGGGTAACTCACTTGGGGTCAGGGAATACTTATATGGGACCAGGGTAATTCACTTGGGGCCAGAATGTACTTATAAAGAGGTTAGGGTAACTCACTTGGGGTCAGTGAGTACTACTATGGGACTAGGGTAACTCACTTGATGTCAGAGAGTACATATAAAGGGGCAAGGATAACTCACTTGGGGTCAGGGAGTACTTATATAGGGGCTATGGTAACTCACTTGGGGTCAGGGAATACTTATATGGGACCAGGGTAACTCACTTGGGGCCAGAGTGTACTTATAAAGGGGTTAGGGTAACTCACTTGGGGTCAGGGAGTACATATAAAGGGGCTATGGTAACTCACTTGGGGTCAGGGAGTACTACTATGGGACTAGGGTAACTTACTTGCGGTCAGAGTGTACATATATAGGGGCTAGGATAACACACTTGGGGTCAAGGAGTACTTATAAAGGTGATATGGTAACTCACTTGGGATAAGGGAGTACTTATATGGGACCAGGGTAATTCACTTGGGGTCAGAGAGTACATATAAAGGGGCTAGGGTAACTCACTTGGGGTCAGAGAGTACTACTATGGGACCAGGGTAACTCACTTGCGGTCAGTGAGTACATATAAAGGGGCTAGGATAACACACTTGGGATCAGGGATTACTTATAAAGGTGATATGGTAACTCACTTGGGGTCAGGGAGTACTTATAAAGGGGCTAGGGTAACTCACTTGGGGTCAGGGAGTACATATAAAGGGGCTGGGATTACACACTTGGGGTCAGGGAGTACTTATAAAGGGCTATGGTAACTCACTTGGAGTCTGGGAGTACATATAAAGGGGCTAGGTTAACACACTTGGAGTCAGGGAGTACTTATAAAGGGGATAGGGTAACTCACTAGCGGTCAGAGAGTACTTCTATGGGACTAGGGTAACTCACTTGGGGTCAGGGAGTACTTTTATGGGACCAGGGTAACTCACTTGGGGCCAGGGTGTACTTATAAAGGGGCTGGGGTAACTCACTTGGGTTCTGGGAGTACATATAAAGGGGCTAGGATAACACACTTGGGGTCAGGGAGTACTTATAAAGGGGCTATTGTAACTCACTTGGAGTCTGGGAGTACATATAAAGGGGCTAGGATAACACACTTGGAGTCAGGGAGTACTTATAAAGGGGATAGGGTAACTCACTTGGGGTCAGGGAGTACTTATATGGGACCAGGGTAACTCACTTGGGGCCAGGGTGTACTTATAAAGGGGCTAGGGTAACTCCCTTGGGGTCAGGGAGTACTTATAAAGGGCTATGGTAACTCACTTGGAGTCTGGGAGTACATATAAAGGGGCTAGGTTAACACACTTGGAGTCAGGGAGTACTTATAAAGGGGATAGGGTAACTCACTAGCGGTCAGAGAGTACTTCTATGGGACTAGGGTAACTCACTTGGGGTCAGGGAGTACTTTTATGGGACCAGGGTAACTCACTTGGGGCCAGGGTGTACTTATAAAGGGGCTGGGGTAACTCACTTGGGTTCTGGGAGTACATATAAAGGGGCTAGGATAACACACTTGGGGTCAGGGAGTACTTATAAAGGGGCTAGGATAACACACTTGGAGTCAGGGAGTACTTATAAAGGGGATAGGGTAACTCACTTGCGGTCAGAGAGTACTTCTATGGGACTAGGGTAACTCACTTGGGGCCAGGGAGTACTTTTATGGGACCAGGGTAACTCACTTGGGGCCAGGGTGTACTTATAAAGGGGCTGGGGTAAATCACTTGGGGTCAGGGAGTACATATAAAGGGGCTAGGGTAACTCACTTGGGGTCAGGGAGTACATATAAAGGGTCTATGGAAACTCACTTGGGGTCAAGGAGTACATATAAAGGGTCTATGGTAACTCACTTGGGGTCAGGGAGTACTACTATGGGACCAGGGTAACTCACTTGCGGTCAGAGAGTACATATAAAGGGGTTAGGATAACTCACTTGGGGTCAGGGAGTACTTATATGGGACTAGGGTAACTCACTTGGGGTCAGGGAGTACTTATATGGGACCAGGGTAACTCACTTGGGCCCAGGGTGTACTTATAAAGGGGCTAGGGTAACTCACTTGGGGTCAGGGAGTACTACTATGGGACTAGGGTAACTTACTTGCGGTCAGAGTGTACATATATAGGGGCTAGGATAACACACTTGGGGTCAAGGAGAACTTATAAAGGTGATATGGTTACTCTCTTGGGGTCAGGGAGTACTTATAAAAGGGCTAGGGTAACTCACTTGGGGTCAGGGAGTACATATAAAGGGGCTAGGGTAACTCAATTGGGGTCAGGGAGTACTACTATGGGACTAGGGTAACTTACTTGCGGTCAGAGAGTACATATATAGGGGCTAGGATAACACACTTGGGGTCAAGGAGAACTTATAAAGGTTTTATGGTAACTCACTTGGGGTCAGGGAGTACTTATATGGGACTAGGGTAACTCAATTGGGGTCAGGGAGTACATATAAAGCGGCTAGGGTAACTCATTTGGATCCTGGGAGTACTTATAAAGGGGCTAGGATAACACACTTGGGGTCAGGGTGTATTTATAAAGGGGCTAGGGTAACTCCCTTGGGGTCAGGGAGTACTTATAAAGGGGCTATGGTAACTCACTTGGAGTCTGGGAGTACATATAAAGGGGCTAGGATAACACACTTGGGGTCAGGGAGTACTTATAAAGGGGCTAGGATAACACACTTGGAGTCAGGGAGTACTTATAAAGGGGATAAGGTAACTCACTTGCGGTCAGATAGTACTTCTATGGGAATAGGGTAACTCATTTGGGGTGAGGGAGTACTTTTATGGGACCAGGGTAACTCACTTGGGGCCAGGGTATACTTATAAAGGGGCTGGAGTAACTCACTTGGGGTCAGGGAGTACATATAAAGGGGCTATGTTAACTCACTTGGGGTCAGGGAGTACATATAAAGGGTCTATGGAAACTCACTTGGGGTCAGGGAGTACATATAAAGAGTCTATGGTAACTCACTTGGGGTCAGGGAGTACTACTATGGGACCAGGGTAACTCACTTGCGGTCAGAGAGTACATATAAAGGGGCTAGGATAACTCACTTGGGGTCAGGGAGTACTTTTATGGGACTAGGGTAACTCACCTGGGGTCAGGGAGTACTTATATAGGGGCTAGGGTAACACTCTTGGGGTCAGGGAGAACTAATCAAGGTGATATGGTAACTCATTTGGGGTCAGGGAGTATTTATATGGGACTAGGGTAACTCACTTGGGGTCAGGGAGTACTTATATGGGACCAGGGTAACTCACTTGGGGCCAGGGTGTACTTATAAAGGGGCTGGGGTAACTCACTTGGGCTCAGGGAGTACATATAAAGGGGCTATGGTAACACACTTGGGGTCAGGGAGTACTAATAGAGGGGTTAGATTAACTCACTTGCGGTCAGAGAGTACATATAAAGGGGCTGGGATAACTCACTTGGGGTCAGGGAGTATTTATAAGGGGGCTAGGATAACTCACTTGCGGTCAGAGAGTACTTCTATGGGACTAGGGTAACTCACTTGGGTTCAGGGTGTACTTTTAAGAGACTAGGGTAACTCACTTGGGGTCAGGGAGTACTTATATAGGGGCTAGGGTAACTCACTTGGGGTCAGTGAGTACTACTATGGGACTAGGGTAACTCTCTTGCGCCAGAGAGTACATATAAAGGGGCTAGGATAACTCACTTGGGGTCAGGGAGTACTTATAAAGGGGCTATGGTAACTCACTTGGGGTCAGGGAGTACTACTATGAGTCTAGGTTAACTTACTTGGGGTCAGGGAGTACATATAAAGGGGCTGGGATTACACACTTGGGGTCAGGGAGTACTTATAAAGGGGCTAGGGTAACTCACTTGGGTTCAGGGAGTACATATAAAGGGGCTATGGTAACTCACTTGAGGTCAGGGAGTACTACTATGGGACCAGGGTATCTCACTTGCGGTCAGAGAGTACATATAAAGGGGATAGGGTAACTCACTTGGGGTCAGAGAGTACTACTATGGGACCAGGGTAACTCATTTGCGGTCAGAGAGTACATATATAGGGGCTAGGGTACCTCACTTGGGGTCAGGGAGTACTTATAAAGGGGCTAGGGTAACTCACTTGGTGTCATGGAGTACATATAAAGGGGCTATGGCAACACACTTGGGGTCAGGGAGTACTACTATGGGACCAGGGTAACTCACTTGCGGTCAGAGAGTACATATAAAGGGGCTAGGGTAACTCACTTGGGGTCAGAGAGTACTACTATGGGACCAGGGTAACTGACTTGCGGTCAGTGAGTACATATAAAGGGGCTAGGATAACACACTTGGGATCAGGGATTACTTATAAAGGTGATATGGTAACTCACTTGGGGTCAGGGAATACTTATAAAGGGGCTATGGTAACTCACTTGGGGTCAGGGAGTATTACTATGGGACCAGGGTAACTCCCTTGCGGTCAGTGAGTACATATAAAGGGGCTAGGGTAACTCACTTGGGGTCAGGGAGTACATAAAAAGGGGCTATGGCAACTCACTTGAGGTCAGGGAGTACTACTATGGGACCAGGGTATCTCACTTGCGGTCAGAGAGTACATATAAAGGGGATAGGGTAACTCACTTGGGGTCAGAGAGTACTACTATGGGACCAGGGTAACTCATTTGCGGTCAGAGAGTACATATATAGGGGCTAGGGTACCTCACTTGGGGTCAGGGAGTACTTATAAAGGGGCTAGGGTAACTCACTTGGTGTCATGGAGTACATATAAAGGGGCTATGGCAACTCACTTGGGGTCAGGGAGTACTACTATGGGACCAGGGTAACTCACTTGCGGTCAGAGAGTACATATAAAGGGGCTAGGGTAACTCACTTGGGGTCAGAGAGTACTACTATGGGACCAGGGTAACTGACTTGCGGTCAGTGAGTACATATAAAGGGGCTAGGATAACACACTTGGGATCAGGGATTACTTATAAAGGTGATATGGTAACTCACTTGGGGTCAGGGAGTACTTATAAAGGGGCTAGGTTAACTCACTTGGGGTCAGGGAGTACATATAAAGGGGCTGGGATTACACACTTGGGGTCAGGGAGTACTTATAAAGGGGCTAGGGTAACTCACTTGGGTTCTGGGAGTACATATAAAGGGGCTATGGTAACTCACTTGAGGTCAGGGAGTACTACTATGGGACCAGGGTATCTCACTTGCGGTCAGAGAGTACATATAAAGGGGATAGGATAACTCACTTGGGGTCAGGGAGTACTTATAAAGGTGATATGGTAACTCACTTGGGATAAGGGAGTACTTATATGGGACCAGGGTAATTCACTTGGGGCCAGGGTGTACTTATAAAGGGGCTAGGGTAACTCACTTGGGGTCAGGGAGTACTACTATGGGACCAGGGTAACTCACTTGCGGTCAGAGAGTACACATAAAGGGGCTAGGATAACTCACTTGGGGTCAGGGAGAACTTATAAAGGGGCTGGGGTAACTCACTTGGGGTCAGGGAGTACATATAAAGGGGCTAGGGTAACTCACTTGGGGTCAGGGAGTACATATAAAGGGTCTATGGAAACTCACTAGGGGTCAAGGAGTACATATAAAGGGTCTATGGTAACTCACTTGGGGTCAGGGAGTACTACTATGGGACCAGGGTAACTCACTTGCGGTCAGAGAGTACATATAAAGGGGTTAGCATAACTCACTTGGGGTCAGGGAGTACTTATATGGGACTAGGGTAACTCACTTGGGGTCAGGGAGTACTTATATGGGACCAGGGTAACTCACTTGGGCCCAGGGTGTACTTATAAAGGGGCTAGGGTAACTCACTTGGGGTCAGGGAGTACTACTATGGGACTATGGTAACTTACTTGCGGTCATAGTGTACATATATAGGGGCTAGGATAACACACTTGGGGTCAAGGAGAACTTATAAAGGTGATATGGTTACTCTCTTGGGGTCAGGGAGTACTTATAAAAGGGCTAGGGTAACTCACTTGGGGTCAGGGAGTACATATAAAGGGGCTAGGGTAACTCACTTGGGGTCAGGGAGTACTACTATGGGACTAGGGTAACTTACTTGCGGTCAGAGAGTACATATATAGGGGCTAGGATAACACACTTGGGGTCAGGGAGTACCACTATGGGACTAGGGTAACTTACTTGCGGTCAGAGATTACATATATAGGGGCTAGGATAACACACTTGGGGTCAAGGAGAACTTATAAAGGTTATATGGTAACTCACTTGGAGTCAGGGAGTACTTATATGGGACTAGGGTAACTCACTTGGGGTCAGGGAGTATATATATGGGACCAGGGTAACTCACTTGGGGCCAGGGTGTACTTATAAAGGGGCTAGGGTAACTCCCTTGGGGTCAGGGAGTACTACTATGGGACTAGGGTAACTTACTTGCGGTCAGAGTGTACATATATAGGGGCTAGGATAACACACTTGGGGTCAAGGAGTACTTATAAAGGTGATATATTAACTCACTTGGGATAAGGGAGTACTTATATGGGACCAGGGTAATTCACTTGGGGCCAGGGTGTACTTATAAAGGGGCTAGGGTAACTCACTTAGGGGTCAGGGAGTACTACTATGGGATCAGGGTAACTCACTTGCGGTCAGAGAGTACATATAAAGGGGCTAGGATAACTCACTTGGGGTCAGGGAGTACCACTATGGGACTAGGGTAACTTACTTGCGGTCAGAGATTACATATATAGGGGCTAGGATAACACACTTGGGGTCAAGGAGAACTTATAAAGGTTATATGGTAACTCACTTGGGGTCAGGGAGTACTTATATGGGACTAGGGTAACTCACTTGGGGTCAGGGAGTATATATATGGGACCAGGGTAACTCACTTGGGGCCAGGAAGTATTTCTATGGGACTAGGGTAACTCACTTGGGGTCTGGGAGTACATATAAAGGGGCTAGGATAACTAACTTGCGGTCAGAGAGTACTTCTATGGGACTAGGGTAACTCACTTGGGGTCAGGGTGTACTTTTAAGAGACTAGGGTAACTCACTTGGGGTCAGGGAGTACTTATATAGGGGCTAGTGTAACTCACTAAGGTTAATGAGTACTACTATGGGACTAGGGTAACTCACTTGCGTTAGAGAGTACATATAAAGGGGCTAGGATAACTCACTTGGGGTCAGGGTGTACTTATAAACGGGTTATGGTAACTCACTTGGGGTCAGGGAGTACTACTATGGGACTAGGGTAACTTACTTGCGGTCAGGGAGTACATTTAAAGGGGCTAGAATAACTAACTTGGGGTCAGGGAGTACATTTAAGGGACTAGGGTATCTTACTTGCGGTCAGAGAGTACATATAAAGGGGCTAGGATAACTCACTTGGGATCAGTGAGAACTTATAAAGGGGTTTGCATAACTCACTTGCGGTCAGAGAGTACATATAAAGGGGCTTGGATAACTCACTTGGAGTCAGGGAGTACTTATATGGGACTAGGGTAACTCACTTGGGTTCAGGGAGTACTTATAAAGGGGCTAGGTTAACTCACTTGGGTCAGGGAGTACTACTATGGGACTAGGGTAACTCACTTGGGGTCAGGAAGTACTTTTATGGGACTAGGGTAACTCACTTGCGGTCAGAGAGTACATATAAAGGGCCTAGGATAACTCACTTGGGGTCAGGGAGTACTTGTAAAGAGGCTATGGTAACTCACTTGGGGTCAGGGAGTACTTATATGAGACTAGGGTAACACACTTGGGGTCAGGGAGTACTAATAAAGGGGTTAGATTAACTCACTTGCGGTCAGAGAGTACATATAAAGGGGCTAGGATAACGCACTTGGGGTCAGGAAGTACTTCTATGGGACTAGGGTAACTCACTTGGGGTCAGGGAATACTTATATGGGACCAGGGTAATTCACTTGGGGCCAGAATGTACTTATAAAGAGGTTAGGGTAACTCACTTGGGGTCAGTGAGTACTACTATGGGACTAGGGTAACTCACTTGATGTCAGAGAGTACATATAAAGGGGCAAGGATAACTCACTTGGGGTCAGGGAGTACTTATATAAAGGCTATGGTAACTCACTTGGGGTCAGGGAATACTTATATGGGACCAGGGTAACTCACTTGGGGCCAGAGTGTACTTATAAAGGGGTTAGGGTAACTCACTTGGGGTCAGGGAGTACATATAAAGGGGCTATGGTAACTCACTTGGGGTCAGGGAGTACTACTATGGGACTAGGGTAACTTACTTGCGGTCAGAGTGTACATATATAGGGGCTAGGATAACACACTTGGGGTCAAGGAGTACTTATAAAGGTGATATGGTAACTCACTTGGGATAAGGGAGTACTTATATGGGACCAGGGTAATTCACTTGGGGTCAGAGAGTACATATAAAGGGGCTAGGGTAACTCACTTGGGGTCAGAGAGTACTACTATGGGACCAGGGTAACTCACTTGCGGTCAGTGAGTACATATAAAGGGGCTAGGATAACACACTTGGGATCAGGGATTACTTATAAAGGTGATATGGTAACTCACTTGGGGTCAGGGAGTACTTATAAAGGGGCTAGGGTAACTCACTTGGGGTCAGGGAGTACATATAAAGGGGCTGGGATTACACACTTGGGGTCAGGGAGTACTTATAAAGGGGCTAGGGTAACTCACTTGGGTTCAGGGAGTACATATAAAGGGGCTATGGTAACACACTTGAGGTCAGGGAGTACTACTATGGGACCAGGGTATCTCACTTGCGGTCAGAGAGTACATATAAAGGGGATAGGATAACTCACTTGGGGTCAGGGAGTACTTATAAAGGTGATATGGTAACTCACTTGGGATAAGGGAGTACTTATATGGGACCAGGGTAATTCACTTGGGGCCAGGGTGTACTTATAAAGGGGCTAGGGTAACTCACTTGGGGTCAGGGAGTACTACTATGGGACCAGGGTAACTCACTTGGGCCCAGGGTGTACATATAAAGGGGCTAGGGTAACTCACTTGGGGTCAGGGAGTACTACTATGGGACTAGGGTAACTTACTTGCGGTCAGAGTGTACATATATAGGGGCTAGGATAACACACTTGGGGTCAAGGAGAACTTATAAAGGTGATATGGTTACTCTCTTGGGGTCAGGGAGTACTTATAAAAGGGCTAGGGTAACTCACTTGGGGTCAGGGAGTACTTATATGGGACTAGGGTAACTCCCTTGGGGTCAGGGACTACTACTATGGGACTAGGGTAACTTACTTGCGGTCAGAGTGTACATATATAGGGGCTAGGATAACACACTTGGGGTCAAGGAGTACTTATAAAGGTGATATGGTAACTCCCTTGGGATAAGGGAGTACTTATATGGGACCAGGGTAATTCACTTGGGGCCAGGGTGTACTTATAAAGGGGCTAGGGTAACTCACTTAGGGGTCAGGGAGTACTACTATGGGACCAGGGTAACTCACTTGCGGTCAGAGAGTACATATAACGGGGGCTAGGATAACACACTTGGGGTCAAGGAGTACTTATAAAGGTGATATGGTAACTCACTTGGGATAAGGGAGTACTTATATGGGACCAGGGTAATTCACTTGGGGTCAGAGAGTACATATAAAGGGGCTAGGGTAACTCACTTGGGGTCAGAGAGTACTACTATGGGACCAGGGTAACTCACTTGCGGTCAGTGAGTACATATAAAGGGGCTAGGATAACACACTTGGGATCAGGGATTACTTATAAAGGTGATATGGTAACTCACTTGGGGTCAGGGAGTACTTATAAAGGGGCTAGGGTAACTCACTTGGGGTCAGGGAGTACATATAAAGGGGCTGGGATTACACACTTGGGGTCAGGGAGTACTTATAAAGGGCTATGGTAACTCACTTGGAGTCTGGGAGTACATATAAAGGGGCTAGGTTAACACACTTGGAGTCAGGGAGTACTTATAAAGGGGATAGGGTAACTCACTAGCGGTCAGAGAGTACTTCTATGGGACTAGGGTAACTCACTTGGGGTCAGGGAGTACTTTTATGGGACCAGGGTAACTCACTTGGGGCCAGGGTGTACTTATAAAGGGGCTGGGGTAACTCACTTGGGTTCTGGGAGTACATATAAAGGGGCTAGGATAACACACTTGGGGTCAGGGAGTACTTATAAAGGGGCTATTGTAACTCACTTGGAGTCTGGGAGTACATATAAAGGGGCTAGGATAACACACTTGGAGTCAGGGAGTACTTATAAAGGGGATAGGGTAACTCACTTGGGGTCAGGGAGTACTTATATGGGACCAGGGTAACTCACTTGGGGCCAGGGTGTACTTATAAAGGGGCTAGGGTAACTCCCTTGGGGTCAGGGAGTACTTATAAAGGGCTATGGTAACTCACTTGGAGTCTGGGAGTACATATAAAGGGGCTAGGTTAACACACTTGGAGTCAGGGAGTACTTATAAAGGGGATAGGGTAACTCACTAGCGGTCAGAGAGTACTTCTATGGGACTAGGGTAACTCACTTGGGGTCAGGGAGTACTTTTATGGGACCAGGGTAACTCACTTGGGGCCAGGGTGTACTTATAAAGGGGCTGGGGTAACTCACTTGGGTTCTGGGAGTACATATAAAGGGGCTAGGATAACACACTTGGGGTCAGGGAGTACTTATAAAGGGGCTAGGATAACACACTTGGAGTCAGGGAGTACTTATAAAGGGGATAGGGTAACTCACTTGCGGTCAGAGAGTACTTCTATGGGACTAGGGTAACTCACTTGGGGCCAGGGAGTACTTTTATGGGACCAGGGTAACTCACTTGGGGCCAGGGTGTACTTATAAAGGGGCTGGGGTAAATCACTTGGGGTCAGGGAGTACATATAAAGGGGCTAGGGTAACTCACTTGGGGTCAGGGAGTACATATAAAGGGTCTATGGAAACTCACTTGGGGTCAAGGAGTACATATAAAGGGTCTATGGTAACTCACTTGGGGTCAGGGAGTACTACTATGGGACCAGGGTAACTCACTTGCGGTCAGAGAGTACATATAAAGGGGTTAGGATAACTCACTTGGGGTCAGGGAGTACTTATATGGGACTAGGGTAACTCACTTGGGGTCAGGGAGTACTTATATGGGACCAGGGTAACTCACTTGGGCCCAGGGTGTACTTATAAAGGGGCTAGGGTAACTCACTTGGGGTCAGGGAGTACTACTATGGGACTAGGGTAACTTACTTGCGGTCAGAGTGTACATATATAGGGGCTAGCATAACACACTTGGGGTCAAGGAGAACTTATAAAGGTGATATGGTTACTCTCTTGGGGTCAGGGAGTACTTATAAAAGGGCTAGGGTAACTCACTTGGGGTCAGGGAGTACATATAAAGGGGCTAGGGTAACTCAATTGGGGTCAGGGAGTACTACTATGGGACTAGGGTAACTTACTTGCGGTCAGAGAGTACATATATAGGGGCTAGGATAACACACTTGGGGTCAAGGAGAACTTATAAAGGTTTTATGGTAACTCACTTGGGGTCAGGGAGTACTTATATGGGACTAGGGTAACTCAATTGGGGTCAGGGAGTACATATAAAGCGGCTAGGGTAACTCATTTGGATCCTGGGAGTACTTATAAAGGGGCTAGGATAACACACTTGGGGTCAGGGTGTATTTATAAAGGGGCTAGGGTAACTCCCTTGGGGTCAGGGAGTACTTATAAAGGGGCTATGGTAACTCACTTGGAGTCTGGGAGTACATATAAAGGGGCTAGGATAACACACTTGGGGTCAGGGAGTACTTATAAAGGGGCTAGGATAACACACTTGGAGTCAGGGAGTACTTATAAAGGGGATAAGGTAACTCACTTGCGGTCAGATAGTACTTCTATGGGAATAGGGTAACTCATTTGGGGTGAGGGAGTACTTTTATGGGACCAGGGTAACTCACTTGGGGCCAGGGTATACTTATAAAGGGGCTGGAGTAACTCACTTGGGGTCAGGGAGTACATATAAAGGGGCTATGTTAACTCACTTGGGGTCAGGGAGTACATATAAAGGGTCTATGGAAACTCACTTGGGGTCAGGGAGTACATATAAAGAGTCTATGGTAACTCACTTGGGGTCAGGGAGTACTACTATGGGACCAGGGTAACTCACTTGCGGTCAGAGAGTACATATAAAGGGGCTAGGATAACTCACTTGGGGTCAGGGAGTACTTTTATGGGACTAGGGTAACTCACCTGGGGTCAGGGAGTACTTATATAGGGGCTAGGGTAACACTCTTGGGGTCAGGGAGAACTAATCAAGGTGATATGGTAACTCATTTGGGGTCAGGGAGTATTTATATGGGACTAGGGTAACTCACTTGGGGTCAGGGAGTACTTATATGGGACCAGGGTAACTCACTTGGGGCCAGGGTGTACTTATAAAGGGGCTGGGGTAACTCACTTGGGCTCAGGGAGTACATATAAAGGGGCTATGGTAACACACTTGGGGTCAGGGAGTACTAATAGAGGGGTTAGATTAACTCACTTGCGGTCAGAGAGTACATATAAAGGGGCTGGGATAACTCACTTGGGGTCAGGGAGTATTTATAAGGGGGCTAGGATAACTCACTTGCGGTCAGAGAGTACTTCTATGGGACTAGGGTAACTCACTTGGGTTCAGGGTGTACTTTTAAGAGACTAGGGTAACTCACTTGGGGTCAGGGAGTACTTATATAGGGGCTAGGGTAACTCACTTGGGGTCAGTGAGTACTACTATGGGACTAGGGTAACTCTCTTGCGCCAGAGAGTACATATAAAGGGGCTAGGATAACTCACTTGGGGTCAGGGAGTACTTATAAAGGGGCTATGGTAACTCACTTGGGGTCAGGGAGTACTACTATGAGTCTAGGTTAACTTACTTGGGGTCAGGGAGTACATATAAAGGGGCTGGGATTACACACTTGGGGTCAGGGAGTACTTATAAAGGGGCTAGGGTAACTCACTTGGGTTCAGGGAGTACATATAAAGGGGCTATGGTAACTCACTTGAGGTCAGGGAGTACTACTATGGGACCAGGGTATCTCACTTGCGGTCAGAGAGTACATATAAAGGGGATAGGGTAACTCACTTGGGGTCAGAGAGTACTACTATGGGACCAGGGTAACTCATTTGCGGTCAGAGAGTACATATATAGGGGCTAGGGTACCTCACTTGGGGTCAGGGAGTACTTATAAAGGGGCTAGGGTAACTCACTTGGTGTCATGGAGTACATATAAAGGGGCTATGGCAACACACTTGGGGTCAGGGAGTACTACTATGGGACCAGGGTAACTCACTTGCGGTCAGAGAGTACATATAAAGGGGCTAGGGTAACTCACTTGGGGTCAGAGAGTACTACTATGGGACCAGGGTAACTGACTTGCGGTCAGTGAGTACATATAAAGGGGCTAGGATAACACACTTGGGATCAGGGATTACTTATAAAGGTGATATGGTAACTCACTTGGGGTCAGGGAATACTTATAAAGGGGCTATGGTAACTCACTTGGGGTCAGGGAGTATTACTATGGGACCAGGGTAACTCCCTTGCGGTCAGTGAGTACATATAAAGGGGCTAGGGTAACTCACTTGGGGTCAGGGAGTACATAAAAAGGGGCTATGGCAACTCACTTGAGGTCAGGGAGTACTACTATGGGACCAGGGTATCTCACTTGCGGTCAGAGAGTACATATAAAGGGGATAGGGTAACTCACTTGGGGTCAGAGAGTACTACTATGGGACCAGGGTAACTCATTTGCGGTCAGAGAGTACATATATAGGGGCTAGGGTACCTCACTTGGGGTCAGGGAGTACTTATAAAGGGGCTAGGGTAACTCACTTGGTGTCATGGAGTACATATAAAGGGGCTATGGCAACTCACTTGGGGTCAGGGAGTACTACTATGGGACCAGGGTAACTCACTTGCGGTCAGAGAGTACATATAAAGGGGCTAGGGTAACTCACTTGGGGTCAGAGAGTACTACTATGGGACCAGGGTAACTGACTTGCGGTCAGTGAGTACATATAAAGGGGCTAGGATAACACACTTGGGATCAGGGATTACTTATAAAGGTGATATGGTAACTCACTTGGGGTCAGGCAGTACTTATAAAGGGGCTAGGTTAACTCACTTGGGGTCAGGGAGTACATATAAAGGGGCTGGGATTACACACTTGGGGTCAGGGAGTACTTATAAAGGGGCTAGGGTAACTCACTTGGGTTCAGGGAGTACATATAAAGGGGCTATGGTAACTCACTTGAGGTCAGGGAGTACTACTATGGGACCAGGGTATCTCACTTGCGGTCAGAGAGTACATATAAAGGGGATAGGATAACTCACTTGGGGTCAGGGAGTACTTATAAAGGTGATATGGTAACTCACTTGGGATAAGGGAGTACTTATATGGGACCAGGGTAATTCACTTGGGGCCAGGGTGTACTTATAAAGGGGCTAGGGTAACTCACTTGGGGTCAGGGAGTACTACTATGGGACCAGGGTAACTCACTTGCGGTCAGAGAGTACATATAAAGGGGCTAGGATAACTCACTTGGGGTCAGGGAGAACTTATAAAGGGGCTGGGGTAACTCACTTGGGGTCAGGGAGTACATATAAAGGGGCTAGGGTAACTCACTTGGGGTCAGGGAGTACATATAAAGGGTCTATGGAAACTCACTTGGGGTCAAGGAGTACATATAAAGGGTCTATGGTAACTCACTTGGGGTCAGGGAGTACTACTATGGGACCAGGGTAACTCACTTGCGGTCAGAGAGTACATATAAAGGGGTTAGCATAACTCACTTGGGGTCAGGGAGTACTTATATGGGACTAGGGTAACTCACTTGGGGTCAGGGAGTACTTATATGGGACCAGGGTAACTCACTTGGGCCCAGGGTGTACTTATAAAGGGGCTAGGGTAACTCACTTGGGGTCAGGGAGTACTACTATGGGACTATGGTAACTTACTTGCGGTCATAGTGTACATATATAGGGGCTAGGATAACACACTTGGGGTCAAGGAGAACTTATAAAGGTGATATGGTTACTCTCTTGGGGTCAGGGAGTACTTATAAAAGGGCTAGGGTAACTCACTTGGGGTCAGGGAGTACATATAAAGGGGCTAGGGTAACTCACTTGGGGTCAGGGAGTACTACTATGGGACTAGGGTAACTTACTTGCGGTCAGAGAGTACATATATAGGGGCTAGGATAACACACTTGGGGTCAGGGAGTACCACTATGGGACTAGGGTAACTTACTTGCGGTCAGAGATTACATATATAGGGGCTAGGATAACACACTTGGGGTCAAGGAGAACTTATAAAGGTTATATGGTAACTCACTTGGGGTCAGGGAGTACTTATATGGGACTAGGGTAACTCACTTGGGGTCAGGGAGTATATATATGGGACCAGGGTAACTCACTTGGGGCCAGGGTGTACTTATAAAGGGGCTAGGGTAACTCCCTTGGGGTCAGGGAGTACTACTATGGGACTAGGGTAACTTACTTGCGGTCAGAGTGTACATATATAGGGGCTAGGATAACACACTTGGGGTCAAGGAGTACTTATAAAGGTGATATGTTAACTCACTTGGGATAAGGGAGTACTTATATGGGACCAGGGTAATTCACTTGGGGCCAGGGTGTACTTATAAAGGGGCTAGGGTAACTCACTTAGGGGTCAGGGAGTACTACTATGGGATCAGGGTAACTCACTTGCGGTCAGAGAGTACATATAAAGGGGCTAGGATAACTCACTTGGGGTCAGGGAGTACCACTATGGGACTAGGGTAACTTACTTGCGGTCAGAGATTACATATATAGGGGCTAGGATAACACACTTGGGGTCAAGGAGAACTTATAAAGGTTATATGGTAACTCACTTGGGGTCAGGGAGTACTTATATGGGACTAGGGTAACTCACTTGGGGTCAGGGAGTATATATATGGGACCAGGGTAACTCACTTGGGGCCAGGAAGTATTTCTATGGGACTAGGGTAACTCACTTGGGGTCTGGGAGTACATATAAAGGGGCTAGGATAACTAACTTGCGGTCAGAGAGTACTTCTATGGGACTAGGGTAACTCACTTGGGGTCAGGGTGTACTTTTAAGAGACTAGGGTAACTCACTTGGGGTCAGGGAGTACTTATATAGGGGCTAGTGTAACTCACTAAGGTTAATGAGTACTACTATGGGACTAGGGTAACTCACTTGCGTTAGAGAGTACATATAAAGGGGCTAGGATAACTCACTTGGGGTCAGGGTGTACTTATAAACGGGTTATGGTAACTCACTTGGGGTCAGGGAGTACTACTATGGGACTAGGGTAACTTACTTGCGGTCAGGGAGTACATTTAAAGGGGCTAGAATAACTAACTTGGGGTCAGGGAGTACATTTAAGGGACTAGGGTATCTTACTTGCGGTCAGAGAGTACATATAAAGGGGCTAGGATAACTCACTTGGGATCAGTGAGAACTTATAAAGGGGTTTGCATAACTCACTTGCGGTCAGAGAGTACATATAAAGGGGCTTGGATAACTCACTTGGAGTCAGGGAGTACTTATATGGGACTAGGGTAACTCACTTGGGTTCAGGGAGTACTTATAAAGGGGCTAGGTTAACTCACTTGGGTCAGGGAGTACTACTATGGGACTAGGGTAACTCACTTGGGGTCAGGAAGTACTTTTATGGGACTAGGGTAACTCACTTGCGGTCAGAGAGTACATATAAAGGGCCTAGGATAACTCACTTGGGGTCAGGGAGTACTTGTAAAGAGGCTATGGTAACTCACTTGGGGTCAGGGAGTACTTATATGAGACTAGGGTAACACACTTGGGGTCAGGGAGTACTAATAAAGGGGTTAGATTAACTCACTTGCGGTCAGAGAGTACATATAAAGGGGCTAGGATAACGCACTTGGGGTCAGGAAGTACTTCTATGGGACTAGGGTAACTCACTTGGGGTCAGGGAATACTTATATGGGACCAGGGTAATTCACTTGGGGCCAGAATGTACTTATAAAGAGGTTAGGGTAACTCACTTGGGGTCAGTGAGTACTACTATGGGACTAGGGTAACTCACTTGATGTCAGAGAGTACATATAAAGGGGCAAGGATAACTCACTTGGGGTCAGGGAGTACTTATATAGGGGCTATGGTAACTCACTTGGGGTCAGGGAATACTTATATGGGACCAGGGTAACTCACTTGGGGCCAGAGTGTACTTATAAAGGGGTTAGGGTAACTCACTTGGGGTCAGGGAGTACATATAAAGGGGCTATGGTAACTCACTTGGGGTCAGGGAGTACTACTATGGGACTAGGGTAACTTACTTGCGGTCAGAGTGTACATATATAGGGGCTAGGATAACACACTTGGGGTCAAGGAGTACTTATAAAGGTGATATGGTAACTCACTTGGGATAAGGGAGTACTTATATGGGACCAGGGTAATTCACTTGGGGTCAGAGAGTACATATAAAGGGGCTAGGGTAACTCACTTGGGGTCAGAGAGTACTACTATGGGACCAGGGTAACTCACTTGCGGTCAGTGAGTACATATAAAGGGGCTAGGATAACACACTTGGGATCAGGGATTACTTATAAAGGTGATATGGTAACTCACTTGGGGTCAGGGAGTACTTATAAAGGGGCTAGGGTAACTCACTTGGGGTCAGGGAGTACATATAAAGGGGCTGGGATTACACACTTGGGGTCAGGGAGTACTTATAAAGGGGCTAGGGTAACTCACTTGGGGGTCAGGGAGTACTACTATGGGACCAGGGTAACTCACTTGCGGTCAGAGAGTACATATAACGGGGGCTAGGATAACTCACTTGGGGTCAGGGAGTACCACTATGGGACTAGGGTAACTTACTTGCGGTCAGAGTGTACATATATAGGGGCTAGGATAACACACTTGGGGTCAAGGAGAACTTATAAAGGTGATATGGTTACTCTCTTGGGGTCAGGGAGTACTTATAAAAGGGCTAGGGTAACTCACTTGGGGTCAGGGAGTACTTATATGGGACTAGGGTAACTCCCTTGGGGTCAGGGACTACTACTATGGGACTAGGGTAACTTACTTGCGGTCAGAGTGTACATATATAGGGGCTAGGATAACACACTTGGGGTCAAGGAGTACTTATAAAGGTGATATGGTAACTCCCTTGGGATAAGGGAGTACTTATATGGGACCAGGGTAATTCACTTGGGGCCAGGGTGTACTTATAAAGGGGCTAGGGTAACTCACTTAGGGGTCAGGGAGTACTACTATGGGACCAGGGTAACTCACTTGCGGTCAGAGAGTACATATAACGGGGGCTAGGATAACTCACTTGGGGTCAGGGAGTACCACTATGGGACTAGGGTAACTTACTTGCGGTCAGAGATTACATATATAGGGGCTAGGATAACACACTTGGGGTCATGGAGAACTTATAAAGGTTATATGGTAACTCACTTGGGGTCAGGGAGTACTTATATGGGATTAGGGTAACTCACTTGGGGTCAGGGAGTATATATATGGGACCAGGGTAACTCACTTGGGGCCAGGGTGTACTTATAAAGGGGCTAGGGTAACTCCCTTGGGGTCAGGGAGTACTTATAAAGGGGCAATTGTAACTCACTTGGAGTCTGGGAGTACATATAAAGGGGCTAGGATAACACACTTGGAGTCAGGGAGTACTTATAAAGGGGATAGGGTAACTCACTTGGGGTCAGGGAGTACTTATATGGGACCAGGGTAACTCACTTGGGGCCAGGGTGTACTTATAAAGGGGCTAGGGTAACTCCCTTGGGGTCAGGGAGTACTTATAAAGGGCTATGGTAACTCACTTGGAGTCTGGGAGTACATATAAAGGGGCTAGGTTAACACACTTGGAGTCAGGGAGTGCTTATAAAGGGGATAGGGTAACTCACTTGCGGTCAGAGAGTACTTCTATGGGACTAGGGTAACTCACTTGGGGTCAGGGAGTACTTTTATGGGACCAGGGTAACTCACTTGGGGCCAGGGTGTACTTATAAAGGGGCTGGGGTAACTCACTTGGGGTCAGGGAGTACATATAAAGGGGCTAGGGTAACTCACTTGGGGTCAGGGAGTACTTATAAAGGGGCTAGGATAACACACTTGGAGTCAGGGAGTACTTATAAAGGGGATAGGGTAACTCACTTGCGGTCAGAGAGTACTTCTATGGGACTAGGGTAACTCACTTGGGGTCAGGGAGTACTTTTATGGGACCAGGGTAATTCACTTGGGGCCAGAATGTACTTATAAAGGGGTTAGGGTAACTCACTTGGGGTCAGTGAGTACTACTATGGGACTAGGGTAACTCACTTGATGTCAGTGAGTACATATAAAGGGGCAAGGATAACTCACTTGGGGTCAGGGAGTACTTATATAGGGGCTATGGTAACTCACTTGGGGTCAGGGAATACTTATATGGGACCAGGGTAACTCACTTGGGGCCAGAGTGTACTTATAAAGGGGTTAGGGTAACTCACTTGGGGTCAGGGAGTACATATAAAGGGGCTATGGTAACTCACTTGGGGTCAGGGAGTACTACTATGGGACTAGGGTAACTCACTAGCGGTCAGAGAGTACACATAAAGGGGCTAGGATAACTCACTTTGGGTCGGGGAGTACTTATAAAGGGGCTAAGGTAACACACTTGGGTTCAGGGAGTACTTATTTGAGACTAGGGTAGCACACTTGGGGTCAGGGAGTACTTATAAAGGGGCTAAGGTAACTCACTTGGTGTCTTGGAGTACATATAAAGGGGCTATGGCAACTCACTTGGGGTCAGGGAGTACTACTATGGGACCAGGGTAACTCACTTGCGGTCAGAGAGTACATATAAAGGGGCTAGGGTAACTCACTTGGGGTCAGAGAGTACTACTATGGGACCAGGGTAACTCACTTGCGGTCAGTGAGTACATATAAAGGGGCTAGGATAACACACTTGGGATCAGGGATTACTTATAAAGGTGATATGGTAACTCACTTGGGGTCAGGGAGTACTTATAAAGGGGCTAGGGTAACTCACTTGGGGTCAGGGAGTACATATAAAGGGGCTGGGATTACACACTTGGGGTCAGGGAGTACTTATAAAGGGGCTAGGGTAACTCACTTGGGTTCAGGGAGTACATATAAAGGGGCTATGGTAACTCACTTGAGGTCAGGGAGTACTACTATGGGACCAGGGTATCTCACTTGCGGTCAGAGAGTACATATAAAGGGGATAGGATAACTCACTTGGGGTCAGGGAGTACTTATAAAGGTGATATGGTAACTCACTTGGGATAAGGGAGTACTTATATGGGACCAGGGTAATTCACTTGGGGCCAGGGTGTACTTATAAAGGGGCTAGGGTAACTCACTTGGGGTCAGGGAGTACTACTATGGGACCAGGGTAACTCACTTGCGGTCAGAGAGTACATATAAAGGGGCTAGGATAACTCACTTGGGGTCAGGGAGAACTTATAAAGGGGCTGGGGTAACTCACTTGGGGTCAGGGAGTACATATAAAGGGTCTATGGAAACTCACTTGGGGTCAAGGAGTACATATAAAGGGTCTATGGTAACTCACTTGGGGTCAGGGAGTACTACTATGGGACCAGGGTAACTCACTTGCGGTCAGAGAGTACATATAAAGGGGTTAGGATAACTCACTTGGGGTCAGGGAGTACTTATATGGGACTAGGGTAACTCACTTGGGGTCAGGGAGTACTTATATGGGACCAGGGTAACTCACTTGGGCCCAGGGTGTACTTATAAAGGGGCTAGGGTAACTCACTTGGGGTCAGGGAGTACTACTATGGGACTAGGGTAACTTACTTGCGGTCAGAGTGTACATATATAGGGGCTAGGATAACACACTTGGGGTCAAGGAGAACTTATAAAGGTGATATGGTTACTCTCTTGGGGTCAGGGAGTACTTATAAAAGGGCTAGGGTAACTCACTTGGGGTCAGGGAGTACTACTATGGGACTAGGGTAACTTACTTGCGGTCATAGAGTACATATATAGGGGCTAGGATAACACACTTGGGGTCAGGGAGTACCACTATGGGACTAGGGTAACTTACTTGCGGTCAGAGATTACATATATAGGGGCTAGGATAACACACTTGGGGTCAAGGAGAACTTATAAAGGTTATATGGTAACTCACTTGGGGTCAGGGAGTACTTATATGGGACTAGGGTAACTCACTTGGGGTCAGGGAGTATATATATGGGACCAGGGTAACTCACTTGGGGCCAGGGTGTACTTATAAAGGGGCTAGGGTAACTCCCTTGGGGTCAGGGAGTACTACTATGGGACTGGGGTAACTTACTTGCGGTCAGAGATTACATATATAGGGGCTAGGATAACACACTTGGGGTCAAGGAGAACTTATAAAGGTTATATGGTAACTCACTTGGGATCAGGGAGTACTTATATGGGACTAGGGTAACTCACTTGGGGTCAGGGAGTATATATATGGGACCAGGGTAACTCACTTGGGGCCAGGGTGTACTTATAAAGGGGCTAGGGTAACTCCCTTGGGGTCAGGGAGTACTACTATGGGACTAGGGTAACTAACTTGCGATCAGAGTGTACATATATAGGGGCTAGGATAACACACTTGGGGTCAAGGAGTACTTATAAAGGTGATATGGTAACTCACTTGGGATAAGGGAGTACTTATATGGGACCAGGGTAATTCACTTGGGGCCAGGGTGTACTTATAAAGGGGCTAGGGTAACTCACTTAGGGGTCAGGGAGTACTACTATGGGACCAGGGTAACTCACTTGCGGTCAGAGAGTACATATAAAGGGGCTAGGATAACTCACTTGGGGTCAGGGAGTACCACTATGGGACTAGGGTAACTTACTTGCGGTCAGAGATTACATATATAGGGGCTAGGATAACACACTTGGGGTCAAGGAGAACTTATAAAGGTTATATGGTAACTCACTTGGGGTCAGGGAGTACTTATTTGGGCCTAGGGTAACTCACTTGGGGTCAGGGAGTATATATATGGGACCAGGGTAACTCACTTGGGGCCAGGAAGTATTTCTATGGGACTAGGGTAACTCACTTGGGGTCTGGGAGTACATATAAAGGGGCTAGGATAACTCACTTGCGGTCAGAGAGTACTTCTATGGGACTAGGGTAACTCACTTGGGGTCAGGGTGTACTTTTAAGAGACTAGGGTAACTCACTTGGGGTCAGGGAGTACTTATATAGGGGCTAGTGTAACTCACTAAGGTTAATGAGTACTACTATGGGACTAGGGTAACTCACTTGCGTTAGAGAGTACATATAAAGGGGCTAGGATAACTCACTTGGGGTCAGGGTGTACTTATAAACGGGTTATGGTAACTCACTTGGGGTCAGGGAGTACTACTATGGGACTAGGGTAACTTACTTGCGGTCAGGGAGTACATTTAAAGGGGCTAGAATAACTAACTTTGGGTCAGGGAGTACATTTAAGGGACTAGGGTATCTTACTTGCGGTCAGAGAGTACATATAAAGGGGCTAGGATAACTCACTTGGGATCAGTGAGAACTTATAAAGGGGTTTGCATAACTCACTTGCGGTCAGAGAGTACATATAAAGGGGCTTGGATAACTCACTTGGAGTCAGGGAGTACTTATATGGGACTAGGGTAACTCACTTGGGGTCAGGGAGTACTTATAAAGGGGCTAGGTTAACTCACTTGGTTCAGGGAGTACTACTATGGGACTAGGGTAACTCACTTGGGGTCAGGAAGTACTTTTATGGGACTAGGGTAACTCACTTGCGGTCAGAGAGTACATATAAAGGGCCTAGGATAACTCACTTGGTGTCAGGGAGTACTTGTAAAGAGGCTATGGTAACTCACTTGGGGTCAGGGAGTACTTATATGAGACTAGGGTAACACACTTGGGGTCAGGGAGTACTAATAAAGGGGTTAGATTAACTCACTTGCGGTCAGAGAGTACATATAAAGGGGCTAGGATAACGCACTTGGGGTCAGGAAGTACTTCTATGGGACTAGGGTAACTCACTTGGGGTCAGTGAGTACATATAAAGGGGCAAGGATAACTCACTTGGGGTCAGGGAGTACTTATATAGGGGCTATGGTAACTCACTTGGGGTCAGGGAATACTTATATGGGACCAGGGTAACTCACTTGGGGCCAGAGTGTACTTATAAAGGGGTTAGGGTAACTCACTTGGGGTCAGGGAGTACATATAAAGGGGCTATGGTAACTCACTTGGGGTCAGGGAGTACTACTATGGGACTAGGGTAACTCACTAGCGGTCAGAGAGTACACATAAAGGGGCTAGGATAACTCACTTGGGGTCGGGGAGTACTTATAAAGGTGATATGGTTACTCTCTTGGGGTCAGGGAGTACTTATAAAAGGGCTAGGGTAACTCACTTGGGGTCAGGGAGTACATATAAAGGGGCTAGGGTAACTCACTTGGGGTCAGGGAGTACTACTATGGGACTAGGGTAACTTACTTGCGGTCAGAGAGTACATATATAGGGGCTAGGATAACACAATTGGGGTCAGGGAGTACCACTATGGGACTAGGGTAACTTACTTGCGGTCAGAGATTACATATATAGGGGCTAGGATAACACACTTGGGGTCAAGGAGAACTTATAAAGGTTATATGGTAACTCACTTGGGGTCAGGGAGTACTTATATGGGACTAGGGAAACTCACTTGGGGTCAGGGAGTATATATATGGGACCAGGGTAACTCACTTGGGGCCAGGGTGTACTTATAAAGGGGCTAGGGTAACTCCCTTGGGGTCAGGGAGTACTACTATGGGACTAGGGTAACTTACTTGCGGTCAGAGTGTACATATATAGGGGTTAGGATAACACACTTGGGGTCAAGGAGTACTTATAAAGGTGATATGGTAACTCACTTGGGATAAGGGAGTACTTATATGGGACCAGGGTAATTCACTTGGGGCCAGGGTGTACTTATAAAGGGGCTAGGGTAACTCACTTAGGGGTCAGGGAGTACTACTATGGGACCAGGGTAACTCACTTGCGGTCAGAGAGTACATATAAAGGGGCTAGGATAACTCACTTGGGGTCAGGGAGTACCACTATGGGACTAGGGTAACTTACTTGCGGTCAGAGATTACATATATAGGGGCTAGGATAACACACTTGGGGTCATGGAGAACTTATAAAGGTTATATGGTAACTCACTTGGGGTCAGGGAGTACTTATATGGGACTAGGGTAACTCACTTGGGGTCAGGGAGTATATATATGGGACCAGGGTAACTCACTTGGGGCCAGGGTGTACTTATAAAGGGGCTAGGGTAACTCCCTTGGGGTCAGGGAGTACTTATAAAGGGGCAATTGTAACTCACTTGGAGTCTGGGAGTACATATAAAGGGGCTAGGATAACACACTTGGAGTCAGGGAGTACTTATAAAGGGGATAGGGTAACTCACTTGGGGTCAGGGAGTACTTATATGGGACCAGGGTAACTCACTTGGGGCCAGGGTGTACTTATAAAGGGGCTAGGGTAACTCCCTTGGGGTCAGGGAGTACTTATAAAGGGCTATGGTAACTCACTTGGAGTCTGGGAGTACATATAAAGGGGCTAGGTTAACACACTTGGAGTCAGGGAGTGCTTATAAAGGGGATAGGGTAACTCACTTGCGGTCAGAGAGTACTTCTATGGGACTAGGGTAACTCACTTGGGGTCAGGGAGTACTTTTATGGGACCAGGGTAACTCACTTGGGGCCAGGGTGTACTTATAAAGGGGCTGGGGTATCTCACTTGGGGTCAGGGAGTACATATAAAGGGGCTAGGGTAACTCACTTGGGGTCAGGGAGTACTTATAAAGGGGCTAGTATAACACACTTGGAGTCAGGGAGTACTTATAAAGGGGATAGGGTAACTCACTTGCGGTCAGAGAGTACTTCTATGGGACTAGGGTAACTCACTTGGGGTCAGGGAGTACTTTTATGGGACCAGGGTAACTCACTTGGGGCCAGGGTGTACTTATAAAGGGGCTGGGGTAACTCACTTGGGGTCAGGGAGTACATATAAAGGGGCTAGGGTAACTCACTTGGGGTCAGGGAGTACATATAAAGGGTCTATGGAAACTCACTTGGGGTCAAGGAGTACATATAAAGGGTCTATGGTAACTCACTTGGGGTCAGGGAGTACTACTATGGGACCAGGGTAACTCACTTGCGGTCAGTGAGTACATATAAAGGGGCTAGGGTAATTCACTTGGGGTCAGGGTGTACTTTTATGGGACCAGGGTAACTCACTTGGGGCCAGGGTGTACTTATAAAGGGCTGCGGTAACTCACTTGGGGTCTGGGAGTACATTTAAAGGGGCTAGGATAACACACTTGGGGTCAGGGAGTACTTATAAAGGGGCTAGGGTAACTCACTTGGGGTCAGGGAGTACTTATATGGGACCAGGGTAACTCACTTGCGGTCAGTGAGTACATATAAAGGGGCTAGGGTAACTCACTTGGGGTCAGGGAGTACATAAAAAGGGGCTATGGCAACTCACTTGGGGTAAGGGAGTACTACTATGGGACCAGGGTAACTCACTTGCGGTCAGAGAGTACATATAAAGGTGATATGGTAACTCACTTGGGGTCAGGGAGTACTTATAAAGGGGCTAGGGTAAATCACTTGGGGTCAGGGAGTACATATAAAGGGGCTGGGATTACACACTTGGGGTCAGGGAGTACTTATAAAGGGGCAAGGGTAACTCACTTGGGTTCAGGGAGTACATATAAAGGGGCTATGGTAACTCACTTGAGGTCAGGGAGTACTACTATGGGACCAGGGTAACTCACTTGCGGTCAGAGAGTACATATAAAGGGGTTAGGATAACTCACTTGGGGTCAGGGAGTACTTATATGGGACTAGGGTAACTCACTTGGGGTCAGGGAGTACTTATATGGGACCAGGGTAACTCACTTGGGCCCAGGGTGTATTTATAAAGGGGCTAGGGTAACTCACTTGGGGTCAGGGAGTACTACTATGGGACTAGGGTAACTTACTTGCGGTCAGAGTGTACATATATAGGGGCTAGGATAACACACTTGGGGTCAAGGAGAACTTATAAAGGTGATATGGTTACTCTCTTGGGGTCAGGGAGTACTTATAAAAGGGCTAGGGTAACTCACTTGGGGTCAGGGAGTACATATAAAGGGGCTAGGGTAACTCACTTGGGGTCAGGGAGTACTACTATGGGACTAGGGTAACTTACTTGCGGTCATAGAGTACATATATAGGGGCTAGGATAACACACTTGGGGTCAGGGAGTACCACTATGGGACTAGGGTAACTTACTTGCGGTCAGAGATTACATATATAGGGGCTAGGATAACACACTTGGGGTCAAGGAGAACTTATAAAGGTTATATGGTAACTCACTTGGGGTCAGGGAGTACTTATATGGGACTAGGGTAACTCACTTGGGGTCAGGGAGTATATATATGGGACCAGGGTAACTCACTTGGGGCCAGGGTGTACTTATAAAGGGGCTAGGGTAACTCCCTTGGGGTCAGGGAGTACTACTATGGGACTGGGGTAACTTACTTGCGGTCAGAGATTACATATATAGGGGCTAGGATAACACACTTGGGGTCAAGGAGAACTTATAAAGGTTATATGGTAACTCACTTGGGGTCAGGGAGTACTTATATGGGACTAGGGTAACTCACTTGGGGTCAGGGAGTACTTATAAAGGGCTATGGTAACTCACTTGGAGTCTGGGAGTACATATAAAGGGGCTAGGTTAACACACTTGGAGTCAGGGAGTGCTTATAAAGGGGATAGGGTAACTCACTTGCGGTCAGAGAGTACTTCTATGGGACTAGGGTAACTCACTTGGGGTCAGGGAGTACTTTTATGGGACCAGGGTAACTCACTTGGGGCCAGGGTGTACTTATAAAGGGGCTGGGGTATCTCACTTGGGGTCAGGGAGTACATATAAAGGGGCTAGGGTAACTCACTTGGGGTCAGGGAGTACTTATAAAGGGGCTAGTATAACTCACTTGGGGTCAGGGTGTACTTTTATGGGACCAGGGTAACTCACTTGGGGCCAGGGTGTACTTATAAAGGGGCTGCGGTAACTCACTTGGGGTCTGGGAGTACATATAAAGGGGCTAGGATAACACACTTGGGGTCAGGGAGTACTTATAAAGGGGCTAGGGTAACTCACTTGGGGTCAGGGAGTACTTATATGGGACCAGGGTAACTCACTTGCGGTGTAGTGAGTACATATAAAGGGGCTAGGGTAACTCCCTTGGGGTCAGGGAATACTTATAAAGGGGCTATGGTAACTCACTTGGGGTCAGGGAGTATTACTATGGGACCAGGGTAACTCACTTGCGGTCAGTGAGTACATATAAAGGGGCTAGGGTAACTCACTTGGGGTCAGGGAGTACATAAAAAGGGGCTATGGCAACTCACTTGGGGTAAGGGAGTACTACTATGGGACCAGGGTAACTCACTTGCGGTCAGAGAGTACATATAAAGGGGCTAGGGTAACTCACTTGGGGTCAGAGTGTACTACTATGGGACCAGGGTAACTCACTTGCGGTCACTGAGTACATATAAAGGGGCTAGGATAACACACTTGGGGTCAAGGAGTACTTATAAAGGTGATATGGTAACTCACTTGGGATAAGGGAGTACTTATATGGGACCAGGGTAATTCACTTGGGGCCAGGGTATACTTATAAAGGGGCTAGGGTAACTCACTTAGGGGTCAGGGAGTACTACTATGGGACCAGGGTAACTCACTTGCGGTCAGAGAGTACATATAAAGGGGCTAGGATAACTCACTTGGGGTCAGGGAGTACCACTATGGGACTAGGGTAACTTACTTGCGGTCAGAGATTACATATATAGTGGCTAGGATAACACACTTGGGGTCATGGAGAACTTATAAAGGTTATATGGTAACTCACTTGGGGTCAGGGAGTACTTATATGGGACTAGGGTAACTCACTTGGGGTCAGGGAGTATATATATGGGACCAGGGTAACTCACTTGGGGCCAGGGTGTACTTATAAAGGGGCTAGGGTAACTCCCTTGGGGTCAGGGAGTACTTATAAAGGGGCAATTGTAACTCACTTGGAGTCTGGGAGTACATATAAAGGGGCTAGGATAACACACTTGGAGTCAGGGAGTACTTATAAAGGGGATAGGGTAACTCACTTGGGGTCAGGGAGTACTTATATGGGACCAGGGTAACTCACTTGGGGCCAGGGTGTACTTATAAAGGGGCTAGGGTAACTCCCTTGGGGTCAGGGAGTACTTATAAAGGGCTATGGTAACTCACTTGGAGTCTGGGAGTACATATAAAGGGGCTAGGTTAACACACTTGGAGTCAGGGAGTGCTTATAAAGGGGATAGGGTAACTCACTTGCGGTCAGAGAGTACTTCTATGGGACTAGGGTAACTCACTTGGGGTCAGGGAGTACTTTTATGGGACCAGGGTAACTCACTTGGGGCCAGGGTGTACTTATAAAGGGGCTGGGGTATCTCACTTGGGGTCAGGGAGTACATATAAAGGGGCTAGGGTAACTCACTTGGGGTCAGGGAGTACTTATAAAGGGGCTAGTATAACACACTTGGAGTCAGGGAGTACTTATAAAGGGGATAGGGTAACTCACTTGCGGTCAGAGAGTACTTCTATGGGACTAGGGTAACTCACTTGGGGTCAGGGAGTACTTTTATGGGACCAGGGTAACTCACTTGGGGCCAGGGTGTACTTATAAAGGGGCTGGGGTAACTCACTTGGGGTCAGGGAGTACATATAAAGGGGCTAGGGTAACTCACTTGGGGTCAGGGAGTACATATAAAGGGTCTATGGAAACTCACTTGGGGTCAAGGAGTACATATAAAGGGTCTATGGTAACTCACTTGGGGTCAGGGAGTACTACTATGGGACCAGGGTAACTCACTTGCGGTCAGTGAGTACATATAAAGGGGCTAGGGTAACTCACTTGGGGTCAGGGTGTACTTTTATGGGACCAGGGTAGCTCACTTGGGGCCAGGGTGTACTTATAAAGGGCTGCGGTAACTCACTTGGGGTCTGGGAGTACATTTAAAGGGGCTAGGATAACACACTTGGGGTCAGGGAGTACTTATAAAGGGGCTAGGGTAACTCACTTGGGGTCAGGGAGTACTTATATGGGACCAGGGTAACTCACTTGCGGTCAGTGAGTACATATAAAGGGGCTAGGGTAACTCCCTTGGGGTCAGGGAATACTTATAAAGGGGCTATGGTAACTCACTTGGGGTCAGGGAGTATTACTATGGGACCAGGGTGACTCACTTGCGGTCAGTGAGTACATATAAAGGGGCTAGGGTAACTCACTTGGGGTCAGGGAGTACATAAATAGGGGCTATGGCAACTCACTTGGGGTAAGGGAGTACTACTATGGGACCAGGGTAACTCACTTGCGGTCAGAGAGTACATATAAAGGGGCTAGGGTAACTCACTTGGGGTCAGAGTGTACTACTATGGGACCAGGGTAACTCACTTGCGGTCACTGAGTACATATAAAGGGGCTAGGATAACACACTTGGGATCAGGGATTACTTATAAAGGTGATATGGTAACTCACTTGGGGTCAGGGAGTACTTATAAAGGGGCTAGGGTAAATCACTTGGGGTCAGGGAGTACATATAAAGGGGCTGGGATTACACACTTGGGGTCAGGGAGTACTTATAAAGGGGCTAGGGTAACTCACTTGGGTTCAGGGAGTACATATAAAGGGGCTGTGGTAACTCACTTGAGGTCAGGGAGTACTACTATGGGACCAGGGTAACTCACTTGCGGCCAGAGAGTACATATAAAGGGGTTAGGATAACTCACTTGGGGTCAGGGAGTACTTATATGGGACTAGGGTAACTCACTTGGGGTCAGGGAGTACTTATATGGGACCAGGGTAACTCACTTGGGCCCAGGGTGTATTTATAAAGGGGCTAGGGTAACTCACTTGGGGTCAGGGAGTACTACTATGGGACTAGGGTAACTTACTTGCGGTCAGAGTGTACATATATAGGGGCTAGGATAACACACTTGGGGTCAAGGAGAACTTATAAAGGTGATATGGTTACTCTCTTGGGGTCAGGGAGTACTTATAAAAGGGCTAGGGTAACTCACTTGGGGTCAGGGAGTACATATAAAGGGGCTAGGGTAACTCACTTGGGGTCAGGGAGTACTACTATGGGACTAGGGTAACTTACTTGCGGTCATAGAGTACATATATAGGGGCTAGGATAACACACTTGGGGTCAGGGAGTACCACTATGGGACTAGGGTAACTTACTTGCGGTCAGAGATTACATATATAGGGGCTAGGATAACACACTTGGGGTCAAGGAGAACTTATAAAGGTTATATGGTAACTCACTTGGGGTCAGGGAGTACTTATATGGGACTAGGGTAACTCACTTGGGGTCAGGGAGTATATATATGGGACCAGGGTAACTCACTTGGGGCCAGGGTGTACTTATAAAGGGGCTAGGGTAACTCCCTTGGGGTCAGGGAGTACTACTATGGGACTGGGGTAACTTACTTGCGGTCAGAGATTACATATATAGGGGCTAGGATAACACACTTGGGGTCAAGGAGAACTTATAAAGGTTATATGGTAACTCACTTGGGGTCAGGGAGTACTTATATGGGACTAGGGTAACTCACTTGGGGTCAGGGAGTATATATATGGGACCAGGGTAACTCACTTGGGGCCAGGGTGTACTTATAAAGGGGCTAGGGTAACTCCCTTGGGGTCAGGGAGTACTACTATGGGACTAGGGTAACTTACTTGCGGTCAGAGTGTACATATATAGGGGCTAGGATAACACACTTGGGGTCAAGGAGTACTTATAAAGGTTATATGGTAACTCACTTGGGATAAGGGAGTACTTATATGGGACCAGGGTAATTCACTTGGGGCCAGGGTGTACTTATAAAGGGGCTAGGGTAACTCACTTAGGGGTCAGGGAGTACTACTATGGGACCAGGGTAACTCACTTGCGGTCAGAGAGTACATATAAAGGGGCTAGGATAACTCACTTGGGGTCAGGGAGTACCACTATGGGACTAGGGTAACTTACTTGCTGTCAGAGATTACATATATAGGGGCTAGGATAACACACTTGGGGTCATGGAGAACTTATAAAGGTTATATGGTAACTCACTTGGGGTCAGGGAGTACTTATATGGGACTAGGGTAACTCACTTGGGGTCAGGGAGTATATATATGGGACCAGGGTAACTCACTTGGGGCCAGGGTGTACTTATAAAGGGGCTAGGGTAACTCCCTTGGGGTCAGGGAGTACTTATAAAGGGGCAATTGTAACTCACTTGGAGTCTGGGAGTACATATAAAGGGGCTAGGATAACACACTTGGAGTCAGGGAGTGCTTATAAAGGGGATAGGGTAACTCACTTGCGGTCAGAGAGTACTTCTATGGGACTAGGGTAACTCACTTGGGGTCAGGGAGTACTTTTATGGGACCAGGGTAACTCACTTGGGGCCAGGGTGTACTTATAAAGGGGCTGGGGTATCTCACTTGGGGTCAGGGAGTACTTATAAAGGGGCTAGGATAACACACTTGGAGTCAGGGAGTACTTATAAAGGGGATAGGGTAACTCACTTGCGGTCAGAGAGTACTTCTATGGGACTAGGGTAACTCACTTGGGGTCAGGGAGTACTTTTATGGGACCAGGGTAACTCACTTGGGGCCAGGGTGTACTTATTAAGGGGCTGGGGTAACTCACTTGGGGTCAGGGAGTACATATAAAGGGGCTAGGGTAACTCACTTGGGGTCAGGGAGTACATATAAAGGGTCTATGGAAACTCACTTGGGGTCAAGGAGTACATATAAAGGGTCTATGGTAACTCACTTGGGGTCAGGGAGTACTACTATGGGACCAGGGTAACTCACTTGCGGTCAGTGAGTACATATAAAGGGGCTAGGGTAACTCACTTGGGGTCAGGGTGTACTTTTATGGGACCAGGGTAACTCACTTGGGGCCAGGGTGTACTTATAAAGGGGCTGCGGTAACTCACTTGGGGTCTGGGAGTACATATAAAGGGGCTAGGATAACACACTTGGGGTCAGGGAGTACTTATAAAGGGGCTAGGGTAACTCACTTGGGGTCAGGGAGTACTTATATGGGACCAGGGTAACTCACTTGCGGTGTAGTGAGTACACATAAAGGGGCTAGGGTAACTCCCTTGGGGTCAGGGAATACTTATAAAGGGGCTATGGTAACTCACTTGGGGTCAGGGAGTATTACTATGGGACCAGGGTAACTCACTTGCGGTCAGTGAGTACATATAAAGGGGCTAGGGTAACTCACTTGGGGTCAGGGAGTACATAAAAAGGGGCTATGGCAACTCACTTGGGGTAAGGGAGTACTACTATGGGACCAGGGTAACTCACTTGCGGTCAGAGAGTACATATAAAGGGGCTAGGGTAACTCACTTGGGGTCAGAGTGTACTACTATGGGACCAGGGTAACTCACTTGCGGTCACTGAGTACATATAAAGGGGCTAGGATAACACACTTGGGATCAGGGTTACTTATAAAGGTGATATGGTAACTCACTTGGGGTCAGGGAGTACTTATAAAGGGGCTAGGGTAAATCACTTGGGGTCAGGGAGTACATATAAAGGGGCTGGGATTACACACTTGGGGTCAGGGAGTACTTATAAAGGGGCTAGGGTAACTCACTTGGGTTCAGGGAGTACATATAAAGGGGCTATGGTAACTCACTTGAGGTCAGGGAGTACTACTATGGGATCAGGGTATCTCACTTGCGGTCAGAGAGTACATATAAAGGGGATAGGATAACTCACTTGGGGTCAGGGAGTACTTATAAAGGTGATATGGTAACTCACTTGGGATAAGGGAGTACTTATATGGGACCAGGGTAATTCACTTGGGGCCTGGGTGTACTTATAAAGGGGCGAGGGTAACTCACTTGGGGTCAGGGAGTACTACTATGGGACCAGGGTAACTCACTTGCGGTCAGAGAGTACATATAAAGGGGCTAGGATAACTCACTTGGGGTCAGGGAGAACTTATAAATGGGCTATGGTAACTCATTTGGAGTCTGGGAGTACATATAAAGGGGCTAGGATAACACACTTGCGGTCAGGGAGTACTTATAAAGGGGCTAGGGTAATTCACTTGGGTTCATGGAGTACATATAAAGGGGCTATGGTAACTCACTTGAGGTCAGGGAGTACTACTATGGGACCAGGGTATCTCACTTGCGGTCAGAGAGTACATATAAAGGGCAAAGGATAACTCACTTGGGGTCAGGAAGTACTTATAAAGGGGATATGCTAACTCACTTGGGATAAGGGAGTACTTATATGGGACCAGGGTAATTCACTTGGGGCCAGGGTGTACTTATAAAGGGGCTAGGGTAACTCACTTGGGGTAAGGGAGTACTACTATGGGACCAGGGTAACTCACTTGCGGTCAGAGAGTACATATAAAGGGGCTAGGATAACTCACTTGGGGTTAGGGAGTACCACTATGGGACTAGGGTAACTTACTTGCGGTCAGAGATTACATATATAGGGGCTAGGATAACACACTTGGGGTCAAGGAGAACTTATAAAGGTTATATGGTAACTCACTTGGGGTCAGGGAGTACTTATATGGGACTAGGGTAACTCAATTGGGGTCAGGGAGTATATATATGGGACCAGGGTAACTCACTTGGGGCCAGGGTGTACTTATAAAGGGGCTAGGGTAACTCCCTTGGGGTCAGGGAGTACTTATAAAGGGGCTATGGTAACTCACTTGGAGTCTGGGAGTACATATAAAGGGGCTAGGATAACACACTTGGAGTCAGGGAGTACTTATAAAGGGGATAGGGTAACTCACTTGGGGTCAGGGAGTACTTATATGGGACCAGGGTAACTCACTTGGGGCCAGGGTGTACTTATAAAGGGGCTAGGGTAACTCCCTTGGGGTCAGGGAGTACTTATAAAGGGCTGGGGTAACTCACTTGGGGTCAGGGAGTACATATAAAGGGGCTATGGTAACTCACTTGGGGTCAGGGAGTACTACTATGGGACTAGGGTAACTCACTTGCGTTCAGAGAGTACATATAAAAAGGCTAGGATAACTCACTTGGGGTCAGTGAGTACTTATAAATGGGCTAGGGTAACTCATTTGGAGTCTGGGAGTACATATAAAGGGGCTAGGATAACACACTTGGAGTCAGGGAGTACTTATAAAGGGGATAGGGTAATTCACTTGGGGTCAGGGAGTACTTATATAGGGGCTAGGGTAACTCACTTGGGGTCAGGGAATACTTATAAAGGGGCTATGGTAACTCACTTGGAGTCTGGGAGTACATATAAAGGGGCTAGGATAACACACTTGGAGTCAGGGAGTACTTATAAAGGGGATAGGGTAATTCACTTGGGGTCAGGGAGTACTTATATGGGACCAGGGTAACTCACTTGGGGCCAGAGGGTACATATAAAGGGGATAGGATAACTCACTTGGGGTCAGGGAGAACTTATAAATGGGCTATGGTAACTCATTTGGAGTCTGGGAGTACATATAAAGGGGCTAGGATAACATACTTGGGATCAGGGATTACTTATAAAGGTGATATGGTAACTCACTTGGGGTCAGGGAGTACTTATAAAGGGGCTAGGGTAACTCCCTTGGGGTCAGGGAGTACTTATAAAGGGGCTATGGTAACTCACTTGGAGTCTGGGAGTACATATAAAGGGGCTAGGATTACACACATGGAGTCAGGGAGTACTTATAAAGGGGCTATGGTAACTCACTTGAGGTCAGAGTGTACTACTATGGGACCAGGGTAACTCACTTGCGGTCACTGAGTACATATAAAGGGGCTAGGATAACACACTTGGGATCAGGGATTACTTATAAAGGTGATATGGTAACTCACTTGGGGTCAGGGAGTACTTATAAAGGGGCTAGGGTAACTCACTTGGGGTCAGGGAGTACATATAAAGGGGCTGGGATTACACACTTGGGGTCAGGGAGTACTTATAAAGGGGCTAGGGTAACTCACTTGGGTTCAGGGAGTACATATAAAGGGGCTATGGTAACTCACTTGAGGTCAGGGAGTACTACTATGGGATCAGGGTATCTCACTTGCGGTCAGAGAGTACATATAAAGGGGATAGGATAACTCACTTGGGGTCAGGGAGTACTTATAAAGGTGATATGGTAACTCACATGGGATAAGGGAGTACTTATATGGGAGCAGGGTAATTCACTTGGGGCCAGGGTGTACTTATAAAGGGGCTAGGGTAACTCACTTGGGGTCAGGGAGTACTACTATGGGACCAGGGTAACTCACCTGCGGTCAGAGAGTACATATAAAGGGGCTAGGATAACTCACTTGGGGTCAGGGAGAACTTATAAAGGTGATATGGTAACTCACTTGGGATAAGGGAGTGCTTATATGGGACCAGGGTAATTCACTTGGGGCCAGGGTGTACTTATAAAGGGGCTAGGGTAACTCACTTGGGGTCAGGGAGTACTACTATGGGACCAGGGTAACTCACTTGCGGTCAGAGAGTACATATAAAGGGGCTAGGATAACTCACTTGGGGTCAGGGAGAACTTATAAATGGGCTATGGTAACTCATTTGGAGTCTGGGAGTACATATAAAGGGGCTAGGATAACACACTTGGGGTCAGGGAGTACTTATAAAGGGGCTAGGGTAACTCACTTGGGTTCATGGAGTACATATAAAGGGGCTATGGTAACTCACTTGAGGTCAGGGAGTACTACTATGGGACCAGGGTATCTCACTTGCGGTCAGAGAGTACATATAATGGGGAAAGGATAACTCACTTGGGGTCAGGGAGTACTTATAAAGGTGATATGGTAACTCACTTGGGATAAGGGAGTACTTATATGGGACCAGGGTAATTCACTTGGGGCCAGGGTGTACTTATAAAGGGGCTAGGGTAACTCACTTGGGGTCAGGGAGTACTACTATGGGACCAGGGTAACTCACTTGCGGTCAGAGAGTACATATAAAGGGGCTAGGATAACTCACTTGGGGTCAGGGAGTACCACTATGGGACTAGGGTAACTTACTTGCGGTCAGAGATTACATATATAGGGGCTAGGATAACACACTTGGGGTCAAGGAGAACTTATAAAGGTTATATGGTAACTCACTTGGGGTCAGGGAGTACTTATATGGGACTAGGGTAACTCAATTGGGGTCAGGGAGTATATATATGGGACCAGGGTAACCAAATTGGGGCCAGGGTGTACTTATAAAGGGGCTAGGGTAACTCCCTTGGGGTCAGGGAGTACTTATAAAGGGGCTATGGTAACTCACTTGGAGTCTGGGAGTACATATAAAGGGGCTAGGATAACACACTTGGAGTCAGGGAATACTTATAAAGGGGATAGGGTAACTCACTTGGGGTCAGGGAGTACTTATATGGGACCAGGGTAACTCACTTGGGGCCAGGGTGTACTTATAAAGGGGCTAGGGTAACTCCCTTGGGGTCAGGGAGTACTTATAAAGGGCTATGGTAACTCACTTGGAGTCTGGGAGTACATATAAAGGGGCTAGGTTAACACACTTGGAGTCAGGGAGTACTTATAAAGGGGATAGGGTAACTCACTTGCGGTCAGAGAGTACTTCTATGGGACTAGGGTAACTCACTTGGGGTCAGGGAGTACTTATAAAGGGGCTGGGGTAACTCACTTGGGTTCTGGGAGTACATATAAAGGGGCTAGGATAACACACTTGGGGTCAGGGAGTACTTATAAAGGGGCTAGGATAACACACTTGGAGTCAGGGAGTACTTATAAAGGGGATAGGGTAACTCACTTGCGGTCAGAGAGTACTTCTATGGGACTAGGGTAACTCACTTGGGGTCAGGGAGTACTTATAAAGGGGCTGGGGTAACTCACTTGGGTTCTGGGAGTACATATAAAGGGGCTAGGATAACACACTTGGGGTCAGGGAGTACTTATAAAGGGGCTAGGATAACACACTTGGAGTCAGGGAGTACTTATAAAGGGGATAGGGTAACTCACTTGCGGTCAGAGAGTACTACTATGGGACCAGGGTATCTCACTTGCGGTCAGAGAGTACATATAATGGGGAAAGGATAACTCACTTGGGGTCAGGGAGTACTTATAAAGGTGATATGGTAACTCACTTGGGATAAGGGAGTACTTATATGGGACCAGGGTAATTCACTTGGGGCCAGGGTGTACTTATAAAGGAGCTAGGGTAACTCACTTGGGGTCAGGGAGTACTACTATGGGACCAGGGTAACTCACTTGCGGTCAGAGAGTACATATAAAGGGGCTAGGATAACTCACTTGGGGTAAGGGAGTACCACTATGGGACTAGGGTAACTAACTTGCGGTCAGAGATTACATATATAGGGGCTAGGATAACACACTTGGGGTCAAGGAGAACTTATAAAGGTTATATGGTAACTCACTTGGGGTCAGGGAGTACTTATATGGGACTAGGGTAACTCAATTGGGGTCAGGGAGTATATATATGGGACCAGGGTAACCAAATTGGGGCCAGGGTGTACTTATAAAGGGGCTAGGGTAACTCCCTTGGGGTCAGGGAGTACTTATAAAGGGGCTATGGTAACTCACTTGGAGTCTGGGAGTACATATAAAGGGGCTAGGATAACACACTTGGAGTCAGGGAGTACTTATAAAGGGGATAGGGTAACTCACTTGGGGTCAGGGAGTACTTATATGGGACCAGGGTAACTCACTTGGGGCCAGGGTGTACTTATAAAGGGGCTAGGGTAACTCCCTTGGGGTCAGGGAGTACTTATAAAGGGCTATGGTAACTCACTTGGAGTCTGGGAGTACATATAAAGGGGCTAGGTTAACACACTTGGAGTCAGGGAGTACTTATAAAGGGGATAGGGTAACTCACTTGCGGTCAGAGAGTACTTCTATGGGACTAGGGTAACTCACTTGGGGTCAGGGAGTACTTATAAAGGGGCTGGGGTAACTCACTTGGGTTCTGGGAGTACATATAAAGGGGCTAGGATAACACACTTGGGGTCAGGGAGTACTTATAAAGGGGCTAGGATAACACACTTGGAGTCAGGGAGTACTTATAAAGGGGCTATGGTAACTCACTTGAGGTCAGGGAGTACTACTATGGGACCAGGGTATCTCACTTGCGGTCAGAGAGTACATATAAAGGGGAAAGGATAACTCACTTGGGGTCAGGGAGTACTTATAAAGGTGATATGGTAACTCACTTGGGATAAGGGAGTACTTATATGGGACCAGGGTAATTCACTTGGGGCCAGGGTGTACTTATAAAGGGGCTAGGGTAACTCACTTGGGGTCAGGGAGTACTACTATGGGACCAGGGTAACTCACTTGCGGTCAGAGAGTACATATAAAGGGGCTAGGATAACTCACTTGGGGTCAGGGAGTACCACTATGGGACTAGGGTAACTTACTTGCGGTCAGAGATTACATATATAGGGGCTAGGATAACACACTTGGGGTCAAGGAGAACTTATAAAGGTTATATGGTAACTCACTTGGGGTCAGGGAGTACTTATATGGGACTAGGGTAACTCAATTGGGGTCAGGGAGTATATATATGGGACCAGGGTAACTCACTTGGGGCCAGGGTGTACTTATAAAGGGGCTAGGGTAACTCCCTTGGGGTCAGGGAGTACTTATAAAGGGGTTATGGTAACTCACTTGGAGTCTGGGAGTACATATAAAGGGGCTAGGAAAACACACTTGGAGTCAGGGAGTACTTATAAAGGGGATAGGGTAACTCACTTGGGGTCAGGGAGTACTTATATGGGACCAGGGTAACTCACTTGGGGCCAGGGTGTACTTATAAAGGGGCTAGGGTAACTCCCTTGGGGTCAGGGAGTACTTATAAAGGGCTATGGTAACTCACTTGGAGTCTGGGAGTACATATAAAGGGGTTGGTTAACACACTTGGAGTCAGGGAGTACTTATAAAGGGGATAGGGTAACTCACTTGCGGTCAGAGAGTACTTCTATGGGACTAGGGTAACTCACTTGGGGTCAGGGAGTACTTATAAAGGGGCTGGGGTAACTCACTTGGGTTCTGGGAGTACATATAAAGGGGCTAGGATAACACACTTGGGGTCAGGGAGTACTTATAAAGGGGCTAGGATAACACACTTGGAGTCAGGGAGTACTTATAAAGGGGATAGGGTAACTCACTTGCGGTCAGAGAGTACTTCTATGGGACTAGGGTAACTCACTTGGGGTCAGGTAGTACATATAAAGGGGCTAGGGTAACTCACTTGGGGTCAGGGAGTACATATAAAGGGTCTATGGAAACTCACTTGGGGTCAAGGAGTACATATAAAGGGTCTATGGTAACTCACTTGGGGTCAGGGAGTACTACTATGGGACCAGGGTAACACACTTGCGGTCAGAGAGTACATATAAAGGGGTTAGGATAACTCATTTGGGGTCAGGGAGTACTTATATGGGACTAGGGTAACTCACTTGGGGTCAGGGAGAACTTATATGGGACCAGGGTAACTCACTTGGCCCAGGGTGTACTTATAAAGGGGCTAGGGTAACTCACTTGGGGTCAGGGAGTACTACTATGGGACTAGGGTAACTTACTTGCGGTCAGAGTGTACATATATAGGGGCTAGGATAACCCACTTGGGGTCAAGGAGAACTTATAAAGGTGATATGGTTACTCTCTTGGGGTCAGGGAGTACTTATAAAAGGGCTAGGGTAACTCACTTGGGGTCAGGGAGTACATATAAAGGGGCTAGGGTAACTCACTTGGGGTCAGGGAGTACTACTATGGGACTAGGGTAACTTACTTGCGGTCAGAGAGTACATATATAGGGGCTATGATAACACACTTGGGGTCAAGGAGAACTTATAAAGGTTATATGGTAACTCACTTGGGGTCAGGGAGTACTTATATGGGACTAGGGTAACTCAATTGGGGTCAGGGAGTACATATAAAGCGGCTAGGGTAACTCATTTGGAATCTGGGAGTACTTATAAAGGGGCTAGGATAACACACTTGGGGTCAGGGAGTACTTATAAAGGGGCTAGGGTAACTCACTTGGGGTCAGGGAGTACTTATATGGGACCAGGGTAACTCACTTGGGGCCAGGGTGTACTTATAAAGGGGCTAGGGTAACTCCCTTGGGGTCAGGGAGTACTTATAAAGGGGCTATGGTAACTCACTTGGAGTCTGGGAGTACATATAAAGGGGCTAGGATAACACACTTGGGGTCAGGGAGTACTTATAAAGGGGCTAGGATAACACACTTGGAGTCAGGGAGTACTTATAAATGGGATAAGGTAACTCACTTGCGGTCAGAGAGTACTTCTATGGGACTAGGGTAACTCATTTGGGGTGAGGGAGTACTTTTATGGGACCAGGGTAACTCACTTGGGGCCAGGGTATACTTATAAAGGGGCTGGAGTAACTCACTTGGGGTCAGGGAGTACATATAAAGGGGCTATGGTAACTCACTTGGGGTCAGGGAGTACATATAAAGGGTCTATGGAAACTCACTTGGGGTCAGGGAGTACATATAAAGAGTCTATGGTAACTCACTTGGGGTCAGGGAGTACTACTATGGGACCAGGGTAACTCACTTGCGGTCAGAGAGTACATATAAAGGGGCTAGGATAACTCACTTGGGGTCAGGGAGTACTTTTATGGGACTAGGGTAACTCACCTGGGGTCAGGGAGTACTTATATAGGGGATAGGGTAACACTCTTGGGGTCAGGGAGAACTAATCAAGGTGGTATGGTAACTCATTTGGGGTCAGGGAGTATTTATATGGGACTAGGGTAACTCACTTGGGGTCAGGGAGTACTTATATGGGACCAGGGTAACTCACTAGGGGTCAGGGTGTACTTATAAAGGGGCTGGGGTAACTCACTTGGGGTCAGGGAGTACATATAAAGGGGCAATGGTAACACACTTGGGGTCAGGGAGTACCAATAAAGGGGTTAGATTAACTCACTTGCGGTCAGAGAGTACATATAAAGGGGCTGGGATAACTCACTTGGGGTCAGGGAGTATTTATAAGGGGGCTAGGATAACTCACTTGCGGTCAGAGAGTACTTCTATGGGACTAGGGTAACTCACTTGGGGTCAGGGTGTACTTTTAAGAGACTAGGGTAACTCACTTGGGGTCAGGGAGTACTTATATAGGGGCTAGGGTAACTCACTTGGGGTCAGTGAGTACTACTATGGGACTAGGGTAACTCTCTTGCGCCAGAGAGTACATATAAAGGGGCTAGGATAACTCACTTGGGATCAGGGAGTACTTATAAAGGGGCTATGGTAACTCACTTGGGGTCAGGGAGTACTACTATGAGTCTAGGTTAACTTACTTGCGGTCAGAGAGTACATATAAAGGGGCTAGGATAACTCACTTAGGGTCAGGAAGTACTTCTATGGGATTAGGGTAACTCACTTGGGGTCAGGGAGTACTTTTATGGGACTAGGGTAACTCACTTGGGGTCAGGGAGTACTTATTTAGGGGCTAGGGTAACTCTCTTGGGGTCAGTGAGTACTACTATGGAACTAGGGTAATTCACTTGCGGTCAGAGAGTACATATAAAGGGGCTCCGGTAACTCACTTGGGGTCAGGGAGTACTACTATGGGACTAGGGTAACTTACTTGCGGTCAGAGAGTACATATAAAGGGGCTAGGATAACTCACTTGGGGTCAGGGAGAACTAATCAAGGTGATATGGTAACTCATTTGGGGTCAGGGAGTACTTATATGGGACTAGGGTAACTCACTTGGGGTCAGGGAGTACTTATATGGGACCAGGGTAACTCACTTGGGGCCAGGGTGTACTTATAAAGGGGCTGGAGTAACTCACTTGGGGTCAGGGAGTACATATAAAGGGGCTATGGTAACTCACTTGGGGTCAGGGAGTACTACTATGGGACTAGGGTAACTCACTTGCGTTCAGAGAGTACATATAAAAAGGCTAGGATAACTCACTTGGGGTCAGTGAGTACTTATAAATGGGCTAGGGTAACTCATTTGGAGTCTGGGAGTACATATAAAGGGGCTAGGATAACACACTTGGGGTCAGGGAGTACTTATATAGGGGCTAGGGTAACTCACTTGGGGTCAGGGAGTACTTATAAAGGGGCTATGGTAACTCACTTGGAGTCTGGGAGTACATATAAAGGGGCTAGGATAACACACTTGGAGTCAGGGAGTACTTATAAAGGGGATAGGGAAATTCACTTGGTGTCAGGGAGTACTTATATGGGACCAGGGTAACTCACTTGGGGCCAGAGGGTACATATAAAGGGGATATGATAACTCACTTGGGGTCAGGGAGAACTTATAAATGGGCTATGGTAACTCATTTGGAGTCTGGGAGTACATATAAAGGGGCTAGGATAACACACTTGGGATCAGGGATTACTTATAAAGGTGATATGGTAACTCACTTGGGGTCAGGGAGTACTTATAAAGGGGCTAGGGTAACTCCCTTGGGGTCAGGGAGTACTTATAAAGGGGCTATGGTAACTCACTTGGAGTCTGGGAGTACATATAAAGGGGCTAGGATTACACACTTGGAGTCAGGGAGTACTTATAAAGGGGCTATGGTAACTCACTTGAGGTCAGGGAGTACTACTATGGGACCAGGGTATCTCACTTGCGGTCAGAGAGTACATATAAAGGGGATAGGATAACTCACTTGGGGTCAGGGAGAACTTATAAATGGGCTATGGTAACTCATTTGGAGTCTGGGAGTACATATAAAGGGGCTAGGATAACACACTTGGGGTCAGGGAGTACTTATAAAGGGGCTAGGGTAACTCACTTGGGTTCAGGGAGTACATATAAAGGGGCTATGGTAACTCACTTGAGGTCAGGGAGTACTACTATGGGACCAGGGTATCTCACTTGCGGTCAGAGAGTACATATAAAGGGGATAGGATAACTCACTTGGGATCAGAGAGTACTTATAAAGGTGATATGGTAACTCACTTGGGATAAGGGAGTACTTATATGGGACCAGGGTAATTCACTTTGGCCAGGGTGACTTATAAAGGGGCTAGGGTAACTCACTTGGGGTCAGGGAGTACTACTATGGGACCAGGGTAACTCACTTGCGGTCAGAGAGCACATATAAAGGGGCTAGGATAACTCACTTGGGGTCAGGGAGAACTTATAAAGGTAATATGGTAACTCACTTGGGGTCAGGGGGTACCACTATGGGACTAGGGTAACTTACTTGCGGTCAGAGAGTACATATATAGGGGCTAGGATAACACACTTGGGGTCAAGGAGAACTTATAAAGGTTATATGGTAACTCACTTGGAGTCAGGGAGTACTTATATGGGACTAGGGTAACTCAATTTGGGTCAGGGAGTACATATATGGGACCAGGGTAACTCACTTGGGGCCAGGGTGTACTTATGAAGGGGCTATGGTAACTCACTTGGAGTCTGGGAGTACATATAAAGGGGCTAGGATAACACACTTGGAGTCAGGGAGTACTTATAAAGGGGATAGGGTAACTCACTTGGGGTCAGGGAGTACTTATAAAAGGGCTAGGGTAACTCACTTGGGGTCAGGGAGTACATATAAAGGGGCTAGGGTAACTCACTTGGGGTCAGGGAGTACATATAAAGGGGCTATGGTAACTCACTTAGGGTCAGGGAGTACTACTATGGGACCAGGGTAACTCACTTGCGGTCAGAGAGTACATATAAAAGGGCTAGGATAACTCACTTGGGGTCAGGGAGAACTAATAAAGGTGTTATGGTAACTCACTTGGGGTCAGGGAGTACTTATATGGGACTAGAGTAACTCACTTGGGGTCAGGGAGTACTTATATGGGACCAGGGTAACTCACTTGGGACCAGGGTGTACTTATAAAGGGGCTAGGGTAACTCACTTGGGGTCAGGGAGTACTACTATGGGACTAGGGTAACCTACTTGCGGTCAGAGTGTACATATATAGGGGCTAGGATAACACACTTGGGGTCAAGGAGAACTTATAAAGGTGATATGGTTACTCACTTGGGGTCAGGGAGTACTTATAAAAGGGCTAGGGTAACTCACTTGGGGTCAGGGAGTACATATAAAGGGGCTAGGGTAACTCACTTGGGGTCAGGGAGTACATATAAAGGGGCTATGGTAACTCACTTGGGGTCAGGGAGTACTACTATGGGACTAGGGTAACTTACTTGCGGTCAGAGAGTACATATATAGGGGCTTGGATAACACACTTGGGGTCAAGGAGAACTTATAAGGGTTATATGGTAACTCACTTGGGGTCAGGGAGTACTTATATGGGACTAGGGTAACTCACTTGGGGTCAGGGAGTATATATATGGGACCAGGGTAACTCACTTGGGGCCAGGGTGTACTTATAAAGGGGCTAGGGTAACTCCCTTGGGGTCAGGGAGTACTTATAAAGGGGCAATTGTAACTCACTTGGAGTCTGGGAGTACATATAAAGGGGCTAGGATAACACACTTGGAGTCAGGGAGTACTTATAAAGGGGATAGGGTAACTCACTTGGGGTCAGGGAGTACTTATATGGGACCAGGGTAACTCACTTGGGGCCAGGGTGTACTTATAAAGGGGCTAGGGTAACTCCCTTGGGGTCAGGGAGTACTTATAAAGGGCTATGGTAACTCACTTGGAGTCTGGGAGTACATATAAAGGGGCTAGGTTAACACACTTGGAGTCAGGGAGTGCTTATAAAGGGGATAGGGTAACTCACTTGCGGTCAGAGAGTACTTCTATGGGACTAGGGTAACTCACTTGGGGTCAGGGAGTACTTTTATGGGACCAGGGTAACTCACTTGCGGCCAGGGTGTACTTATAAAGGGGCTGGGGTAACTCACTTGGGGTCAGGGAGTACATATAAAGGGGCTAGGGTAACTCACTTGGGGTCAGGGAGTACTTATAAAGGGGCTAGGATAACACACTTGGAGTCAGGGAGTACTTATAAAGGGGATAGGGTAACTCACTTGCGGTCAGAGAGTACTTCTATGGGACTAGGGTAACTCACTTGGGGTCAGGGAGTACTTTTATGGGACCAGGGTAACTCACTTGGGGCCAGGGTGTACTTATAAAGGGGCTGGGGTAACTCACTTGGGGTCAGGGAGTACATATAAAGGGGCTAGGGTAACTCACTTGGGGTCAGGGAGTACATATAAAGGGTCTATGGAAACTCACTTGGGGTCAAGGAGTACATATAAAGGGTCTATGGTAACTCACTTGGGGTCAGGGAGTACTACTATGGGACCAGGGTAACTCACTTGCGGTCAGTGAGTACATATAAAGGGGCTAGGGTAACTCACTTGGGGTCAGGGTGTACTTTTATGGGACCAGGGTAACTCACTTGGGGCCAGGGTGTACTTATAAAGGGGCTGCGGTAACTCACTTGGGGTCTGGGAGTACATATAAAGGGGCTAGGATAACACACTTGGGGTCAGGGAGTACTTATAAAGGGGCTAGGGTAACTCACTTGGGGTCAGGGAGTACTTATATGGGACCAGGGTAACTCACTTGCGGTCAGTGAGTACATATAAAGGGGCTAGGGTAACTCCCTTGGGGTCAGGGAATACTTATAAAGGGGCTATGGTAACTCACTTGGGGTCAGGGAGTATTACTATGGGACCAGGGTAACTCACTTGCGGTCAGTGAGTACATATAAAGGGGCTAGGGTAACTCACTTGGGGTCAGGGAGTACATAAAAAGGGGCTATGGCAACTCACTTGGGGTAAGGGAGTACTAATATGGGACAAGGGTAACTCACTTGCGGTCAGAGAGTACATATAAAGGGGCTAGGGTAACTCACTTGGGGTCAGAGTGTACTACTATGGGACCAGGGTAACTCACTTGCGGTCACTGAGTACATATAAAGGGGCTAGGATAACACACTTGGGATCAGGGATTACTTATAAAGGTGATATGGTAACTCACTTGGGGTCAGGGAGTACTTATAAAGGGGCTAGGGTAAATCACTTGGGGTCAGGGAGTACATATAAAGGGGCTGGGATTACACACTTGGGGTCAGGGAGTACTTATAAAGGGGCTAGGGTAACTCACTTGGGTTCAGGGAGTACATATAAAGGGGCTATGGTAACTCACTTGAGGTCATGGAGTACTACTATGGGATCAGGGTATCTCACTTGCGGTCAGAGAGTACATATAAAGGGGATAGGATAACTCACTTGGGGTCAGGGAGTACTTATAAAGGTGATATGGTAACTCACTTGGGATAAGGGAGTACTTATATGGGACCAGGGTAATTCACTTGGGGCCAGGGTGTACTTATAAAGGGGCGAGGGTAACTCACTTGGGGTCAGGGAGTACTACTATGGGACCAGGGTAACTCACTTGCGGTCAGAGAGTACATATAAAGGGGCTAGGATAACTCACTTGGGGTCAGGGAGAACTTATAAATGGGCTATGGTAACTCATTTGGAGTCTGGGAGTACATATAAAGGGGCTAGAATAACACACTTGCGGTCAGGGAGTACTTATAAAGGGGCTAGGGTAATTCACTTGGGTTCATGGAGTACATATAAAGGGGCTATGGTAACTCACTTGAGGTCAGGGAGTACTACTATGGGACCAGGGTATCTCACTTGCGGTCAGAGAGTACATATAAAGGGCAAAGGATAACTCACTTGGGGTCAGGAAGTACTTATAAAGGTGATATGCTAACTCACTTGGGATAAGGGAGTACTTATATGGGACCAGGGTAACTCACTTGCGGTCAGTGAGTACATATAAAGGGGCTAGGGTAACTCCCTTGGGGTCAGGGAATACTTATAAAGGGGCTATGGTAACTCACTTGGGGTCAGGGAGTATTACTATGGGACCAGGGTAACTCACTTGCGGTCAGTGAGTACATATAAAGGGGCTAGGGTAACTCACTTGGGGTCAGGGAGTACATAAAAAGGGGCTATGGCAACTCACTTGGGGTAAGGGAGTACTAATATGGGACAAGGGTAACTCACTTGCGGTCAGAGAGTACATATAAAGGGGCTAGGGTAACTCACTTGGGGTCAGAGTGTACTACTATGGGACCAGGGTAACTCACTTGCGGTCACTGAGTACATATAAAGGGGCTAGGATAACACACTTGGGATCAGGGATTACTTATAAAGGTGATATGGTAACTCACTTGGGGTCAGGGAGTACTTATAAAGGGGCTAGGGTAAATCACTTGGGGTCAGGGAGTACATATAAAGGGGCTGGGATTACACACTTGGGGTCAGGGAGTACTTATAAAGGGGCTAGGGTAACTCACTTGGGTTCAGGGAGTACATATAAAGGGGCTATGGTAACTCACTTGAGGTCATGGAGTACTACTATGGGATCAGGGTATCTCACTTGCGGTCAGAGAGTACATATAAAGGGGATAGGATAACTCACTTGGGGTCAGGGAGTACTTATAAAGGTGATATGGTAACTCACTTGGGATAAGGGAGTACTTATATGGGACCAGGGTAATTCACTTGGGGCCAGGGTGTACTTATAAAGGGGCGAGGGTAACTCACTTGGGGTCAGGGAGTACTACTATGGGACCAGGGTAACTCACTTGCGGTCAGAGAGTACATATAAAGGGGCTAGGATAACTCACTTGGGGTCAGGGAGAACTTATAAATGGGCTATGGTAACTCATTTGGAGTCTGGGAGTACATATAAAGGGGCTAGGATAACACACTTGCGGTCAGGGAGTACTTATAAAGGGGCTAGGGTAATTCACTTGGGTTCATGGAGTACATATAAAGGGGCTATGGTAACTCACTTGAGGTCAGGGAGTACTACTATGGGACCAGGGTATCTCACTTGCGGTCAGAGAGTACATATAAAGGGCAAAGGATAACTCACTTGGGGTCAGGAAGTACTTATAAAGGTGATATGCTAACTCACTTGGGATAAGGGAGTACTTATATGGGACCAGGGTAATTCACTTGGGGCCAGGGTGTACTTATAAAGGGGCTAGGGTAACTCACTTGGGGTAAGGGAGTACTACTATGGGACCAGGGTAACTCACTTGCGGTCAGAGAGTACATATAAAGGGGCTAGGATAACTCACTTGGGGTCAGGGAGTACCACTATGGGACTAGGGTAACTTACTTGCGGTCAGAGATTACATATATAGGGGCTAGGATAACACACTTGGGGTCAAGGAGAACTTATAAAGGTTATATGGTAACTCACTTGGGGTCAGGGAGTACTTATATGGGACTAGGGTAACTCACTTGGGGTCAGGGAGTATATATATGGGACCAGGGTAACTCACTTGGGGCCAGGGTGTACTTATAAAGGGGCTAGGGTAACTCCCTTGGGGTCAGGGAGTACATATAAAGGGGCTATGGTAACTCACTTGGGGTCAGGGAGTACTACTATGGGACTAGGGTAACCTACTTGCGGTCAGAGTGTACATATATAGGGGCTAGGATAACACACTTGGGGTCAAGGAGAACTTATAAAGGTGATATGGTTACTCACTTGGGGTCAGGGAGTACTTATAAAAGGGCTAGGGTAACTCACTTGGGGTCAGGGAGTACATATAAAGGGGCTAGGGTAACTCACTTGGGGTCAGGGAGTACATATAAAGGGGCTATGGTAACTCACTTGGGGTCAGGGAGTACTACTATGGGACTAGGGTAACTTACTTGCGGTCAGAGAGTACATATATAGGGGCTAGGATAACACACTTGGGGTCAAGGAGAACTTATAAGGGTTATATGGTAACTCACTTGGGGTCAGGGAGTACTTATATGGGACTAGGGTAACTCACTTGGGGTCAGGGAGTATATATATGGGACCAGGGTAACTCACTTGGGGCCAGGGTGTACTTATAAAGGGGCTAGGGTAACTCCCTTGGGGTCAGGGAGTACTACTATGGGACTAGGGTAACTTACTTGCGGTCAGAGTGTACATATATAGGGGCTAGGATAACACACTTGGGGTCAAGGAGTACTTATAAAGGTGATATGGTAACTCACTTGGGATAAGGGAGTACTTATATGGGACCAGGGTAATTCACTTGGGGCCAGGGTGTACTTATAAAGGGGCTAGGGTAACTCACTTAGGGGTCAGGGGGTACTACTATGGGACCAGGGTAACTCACTTGCGGTCAGAGAGTACATATAAAGGGGCTAGGATAACTCACTTGGGGTCAGGGAGTACCACTATGGGACTAGGGTAACTTACTTGCGGTCAGAGATTACATATATAGGGGCTAGGATAACACACTTGGGGTCATGGAGAACTTATAAAGGTTATATGGTAACTCACTTGGGGTCAGGGAGTACTTATATGGGACTAGGGTAACTCACTTGGGGTCAGGGAGTATATATATGGGACCAGGGTAACTCACTTGGGGCCAGGGTGTACTTATAAAGGGGCTAGGGTAACTCCCTTGGGGTCAGGGAGTACTTATAAAGGGGCAATTGTAACTCACTTGGAGTCTGGGAGTACATATAAAGGGGCTAGGATAACACACTTGGAGTCAGGGAGTACTTATAAAGGGGATAGGGTAACTCACTTGGGGTCAGGGAGTACTTATATGGGACCAGGGTAACTCACTTGGGGCCAGGGTGTACTTATAAAGGGGCTAGGGTAACTCCCTTGGGGTCAGGGAGTACTTATAAAGGGCTATGGTAACTCACTTGGAGACTGGGAGTACATATAAAGGGGCTAGGTTAACACACTTGGAGTCAGGGAGTGCTTATAAAGGGGATAGGGTAACTCACTTGCGGTCAGAGAGTACTTCTATGGGACTAGGGTAACTCACTTGGGGTCAGGGAGTACTTTTATGGGACCAGGGTAACTCACTTGCGGCCAGGGTGTACTTATAAAGGGGCTGGGGTAACTCACTTGGGGTCAGGGAGTACATATAAAGGGGCTAGGGTAACTCACTTGGGGTCAGGGAGTACTTATAAAGGGGCTAGGATAACACACTTGGAGTCAGGGAGTACTTATAAAGGGGATAGGGTAACTCCCTTGCGGTCAGAGAGTACTTCTATGGGACTAGGGTAACTCACTTGGGGTCAGGGAGTACTTTTATGGGACCAGGGTAACTCACTTGGGGCCAGGGTGTACTTATAAAGGGGCTGGGGTAACTCACTTGGGGTCAGGGAGTACATATAAAGGGGCTAGGGTAACTCACTTGGGGTCAGGGAGTACATATAAAGGGTCTATGGAAACTCACTTGGGGTCAAGGAGTACATATAAAGGATCTATGGTAACTCACTTGGGGTCAGGGAGTACTACTATGGGACCAGGGTAACTCACTTGCGGTCAGTGAGTACATATAAAGGGGCTAGGGTAACTCACTTGGGGTCAGGGTGTACTTTTATGGGACCAGGGTAACTCACTTGGGGCCAGGGTGTACTTATAAAGGGGCTGCGGTAACTCACTTGGGGTCTGGGAGTACATATAAAGGGGCTAGGATAACACACTTGGGGTCAGGGAGTACTTATAAAGGGGCTAGGGTAACTCACTTGGGGTCAGGGAGTACTTATATGGGACCAGGGTAACTCACTTGCGGTCAGTGAGTACATATAAAGGGGCTAGGGTAACTCCCTTGGGGTCAGGGAATACTTATAAAGGGGCTATGGTAACTCACTTGGGGTCAGGGAGTATTACTATGGGACCAGGGTAACTCACTTGCGGTCAGTGAGTACATATAAAGGGGCTAGGGTAACTCACTTGGGGTCAGGGAGTACATAAAATGGGGCTATGGCAACTCACTTGGGGTAAGGGAGTACTACTATGGGACAAGGGTAACTCACTTGCGGTCAGAGTGTACATATAAAGGGGCTAGGGTAACTCACTTGGGGTCAGAGTGTACTACTATGGGACCAGGGTAACTCACTTGCGGTCACTGAGTACATATAAAGGGGCTAGGATAACACACTTGGGATCAGGGATTACTTATAAAGGTGATATGGTAACTCACTTGGGGTCAGGGAGTACTTATAAAGGGGCTAGGGTAAATCACTTGGGGTCAGGGAGTACATATAAAGGGGCTGGGATTACACACTTGGGGTCAGGGAGTACTTATAAAGGGGCTAGGGTAACTCACTTGGGTTCAGGGAGTACATATAAAGGGGCTATGGTAACTCACTTGAGGTCATGGAGTACTACTATGGGATCAGGGTATCTCACTTGCGGTCAGAGAGTACATATAAAGGGGATAGGATAACTCACTTGGGGTCAGGGAGTACTTATAAAGGTGATATGGTAACTCACTTGGGATAAGGGAGTACTTATATGGGACCAGGGTAATTCACTTGGGGCCAGGGTGTACTTATAAAGGGGCGAGGGTAACTCACTTGGGGTCAGGGAGTACTACTATGGGACCAGGGTAACTCACTTGCGGTCAGAGAGTACATATAAAGGGGCTAGGATAACTCACTTGGGGTCAGGGAGAACTTATAAATGGGCTATGGTAACTCATTTGGAGTCTGGGAGTACATATAAAGGGGCTAGGATAACACACTTGCGGTCAGGGAGTACTTATAAAGGGGCTAGGGTAATTCACTTGGGTTCATGGAGTACATATAAAGGGGCTATGGTAACTCACTTGAGGTCAGGGAGTACTACTATGGGACCAGGGTATCTCACTTGCGGTCAGAGAGTACATATAAAGGGCAAAGGATAACTCACTTGGGGTCAGGAAGTACTTATAAAGGTGATATGCTAACTCACTTGGGATAAGGGAGTACTTATATGGGACCAGGGTAATTCACTTGGGGCCAGGGTGTACTTATAAAGGGGCTAGGGTAACTCACTTGGGGTAAGGGAGTACTACTATGGGACCAGGGTAACTCACTTGCGGTCAGAGAGTACATGTAAAGGGGCTAGGATAACACACTTGGGGTCAAGGAGAACTTATAAAGGTTATATGGTAACTCACTTGGGGTCAGGGAGTACTTATATGGGACTAGGGTAACTCACTTGGGGTCAGGGAGTATATATATGGGACCAGGGTAACTCACTTGGGGCCAGGGTGTACTTATAAAGGGGCTAGGGTAACTCCCTTGGGGTCAGGGAGTACTACTATGGGACTAGGGTAACTTACTTGCGGTCAGAGTGTACATATATAGGGGCTAGGATAACACACTTGGGGTCAAGGAGTACTTATAAAGGTGATATGGTAACTCACTTGGGATAAGGGAGTACTTATATGGGACCAGGGTAATTCACTTGGGGCCAGGGTGTACTTATAAAGGGGCTAGGGTAACTCACTTAGGGGTCAGGGAGTACTACTATGGGACCAGGGTAACTCACTTGCGGTCAGAGAGTACATATAAAGGGGCTAGGATAACTCACTTGGGGTCAGGGAGTACCACTATGGGACTAGGGTAACTTACTTGCGGTCAGAGATTACATATATAGGGGCTAGGATAACACACTTGGGGTCATGGAGAACTTATAAAGGTTATATGGTAACTCACTTGGGGTCAGGGAGTACTTATATGGGACTAGGGTAACTCACTTGGGGTCAGGGAGTATATATATGGGACCAGGGTAACTCACTTGGGGCCAGGGTGTACTTATAAAGGGGCTAGGGTAACTCCCTTGGGGTCAGGGAGTACTTATAAAGGGGCAATTGTAACTCACTTGGAGTCTGGGAGTACATATAAAGGGGCTAGGATAACACACTTGGAGTCAGGGAGTACTTATAAAGGGGATAGGGTAACTCACTTGGGGTCAGGGAGTACTTATATGGGACCAGGGTAACTCACTTGGGGCCAGGGTGTACTTATAAAGGGGCTAGGGTAACTCCCTTGTGGTCAGGGAGTACTTATAAAGGGCTATGGTAACTCACTTGGAGTCTGGGAGTACATATAAAGGGGCTAGGTTAACACACTTGGAGTCAGGGAGTGCTTATAAAGGGGATAGGGTAACTCACTTGCGGTCAGAGAGTACTTCTATGGGACTAGGGTAACTCACTTGGGGTCAGGGAGTACTTTTATGGGACCAGGGTAACTCACTTGGGGCCAGGGTGTACTTATAAAGGGGCTGGGGTAACTCACTTGGGGTCAGGGAGTACATATAAAGGGGCTAGGGTAACTCACTTGGGGTCAGGGAGTACTTATAAAGGGGCTAGGATAACACACTTGGAGTCAGGGAGTACTTATAAAGGGGATAGGGTAACTCACTTGCGGTCAGAGAGTACTTCTATGGGACTAGGGTAACTCACTTGGGGTCAGGGAGTACTTTTATGGGACCAGGGTAACTCACTTGGGGCCAGGGTGTACTTATAAAGGGGCTGGGGTAACTCACTTGGGGTCAGGGAGTACATATAAAGGGGCTAGGGTAACTCACTTGGGGTCAGGGAGTACATATAAAGGGTCTATGGAAACTCACTTGGGGTCAAGGAGTACATATAAAGGGTCTATGGTAACTCACTTGGGGTCAGGGAGTACTACTATGGGACCAGGGTAACTCACTTGCGGTCAGTGAGTACATATAAAGGGGCTAGGGTAACTCACTTGGGGTCAGGGTGTACTTTTATGGGACCAGGGTAACTCACTTGGGGCCAGGGTGTACTTATAAAGGGGCTGCGGTAACTCACTTGGGGTCTGGGAGTACATATAAAGGGGCTAGGATAACACACTTGGGGTCAGGGAGTACTTATAAAGGGGCTAGGGTAACTCACTTGGGGTCAGGGAGTACTTATATGGGACCAGGGTAACTCACTTGCGGTCAGTGAGTACATATAAAGGGGCTAGGGTAACTCCCTTGGGGTCAGGGAATACTTATAAAGGGGCTATGGTAACTCACTTGGGGTCAGGGAGTATTACTATGGGACCAGGGTAACTCACTTGCGGTCAGTGAGTACATATAAAGGGGCTAGGGTAACTCACTTGGGGTCAGGGAGTACATAAAAAGGGGCTATGGCAACTCACTTGGGGTAAGGGAGTACTACTATGGGACCAGGGTAACTCACTTGCGGTCAGAGAGTACATATAAAGGGGCTAGGGTAACTCACTTGGGGTCAGAGTGTACTACTATGGGACCAGGGTAACTCACTTGCGGTCACTGAGTACATATAAAGGGGCTAGGATAACACACTTGGGATCAGGGATTACTTATAAAGGTGATATGGTAACTCACTTGGGGTCAGGGAGTACTTATAAAGGGGCTAGGGTAAATCACTTGGGGTCAGGGAGTACATATAAAGGGGCTGGGATTACACACTTGGGGTCAGGGATTACTTATAAAGGTGATATGGTAACTCACTTGGGGTCAGGGAGTACATATAAAGGGGCTATGGTAACTCACTTGAGGTCAGGGAGTACTACTATGGGATCAGGGTATCTCACTTGCGGTCAGAGAGTACATATAAAGGGGATAGGATAACTCACTTGGGGTCAGGGAGTACTTATAAAGGTGATATGGTAACTCACTTGGGATAAGGGAGTACTTATATGGGACCAGGGTAATTCACTTGGGGCCAGGGTGTACTTATAAAGGGGCTAGGGTAACTCACTTGGGGTAAGGGAGTACTACTATGGGACCAGGGTAACTCACTTGCGGTCAGAGAGTACATATAAAGGGGCTAGGATAACTCACTTGGGGTCAGGGAGTACCACTATGGGACTAGGGTAACTTACTTGCGGTCAGAGATTACATATATAGGGGCTAGGATAACACACTTGGGGTCAAGGAGAACTTATAAAGGTTATATGGTAACTCACTTGGGGTCAGGGAGTACTTATATGGGACTAGGGTAACACAATTGGGGTCAGGGAGTATATATATGGGACCAGGGTAACTCACTTGGGGCCAGGGTGTACTTATAAAGGGGCTAGGGTAACTCCCTTGGGGTCAGGGAGTACTTATAAAGGGGCTATGGTAACTCACTTGGAGTCTGGGAGTACATATAAAGGGGCTAGGATAACACACTTGGAGTCAGGGAGTACTTATAAAGGGGATAGGGTAACTCACTTGGGGTCAGGGAGTACTTATATGGGACCAGGGTAACTCACTTGGGGCCAGGGTGTACTTATAAAGGGGCTAGGGTAACTCCCTTGGGGTCAGGGAGTACTTATAAAGGGCTATGGTAACTCACTTGGAGTCTGGGAGTACATATAAAGGGGCTAGGTTAACACACTTGGAGTCAGGGTTTACTTATAAAGGGGATAGGGTAACTCACTTGCGGTCAGAGAGTACTTCTATGGGACTAGGGTAACTCACTTGGGGTCAGGGAGTACTTATAAAGGGGCTGGGGTAACTCACTTGGGTTCTGGGAGTACATATAAAGGGGCTAGGATAACACACTTGGGGTCAGGGAGTACTTATAAAGGGGCTAGGATAACACACTTGGAGTCAGGGAGTACTTATAAAGGGGATAGGGTAACTCACTTGCGGTCAGAGAGTACTTCTATGGGACTAGGGTAACTCACTTGGGGTCAGGGAGTACTTTTATGGGACCAGGGTAACTCACTTGGGGCCAGGGTGTACTTATAAAGGGGCTGGGGTAACTCACTTGGGGTCAGGTAGTACGTATAAAGGGGCTAGGGTAACTCACTTGGGGTCAGGGAGTACATATAAAGGGTCTTTGGAAACTCACTTGGGGTCAAGGAGTACATATAAAGGGTCTATGGTAACTCACTTGGGGTCAGGGAGTACTACTATGGGACCAGGGTAACTCACTTGCGGTCAGAGAGTACATATAAAGGGGTTAGGATAACTCACTTGGGGTCAGGGAGTACTTATATGGGACTAGGGTAACTCACTTGGGGTCAGGGAGTACTTATATGGGACCAGGGTAACTCACTTGGGCCCAGGGTGTACCTATAAAGGGGCTAGGGTAACTCACTTGGGGTCAGGGAGTACTACTATGGGGCTAGGGTAACTTACTTGCGGTCAGAGTGTACATATATAGGGGCTAGGATAACACACTTGGGGTCAAGGAGAACTTATAAAGGTGATATGGTTACTCTCTTGGGGTCAGGGAGTACTTATAAAAGGGCTAGGGTAACTCACTTGGGGTCAGGGGGTACATATAAAGGGGCTAGGGTAACTCACTTGGGGTCAGGGAGTACTACTATGGGACTAGGGTAACTTACTTGCGGTCAGAGAGTACATATATAGGGGCTAGGATAACACACTTGGGGTCAAGGAGAACTTATAAAGGTTATATGGTTACTCTCTTGGGGTCAGGGAGTACTACTATGGGACCAGGGTAACTCACTTGCGGTCAGAGAGTACATATAAAGGGGTTAGGATAACTCACTTGGGGTCAGGGAGTACTTATATGGGACTAGGGTAACTTACTTGGGGTCAGGGAGTACTTATATGGGACCAGGGTAACTCACTTGGGCCCAGGGTGTACCTATAAAGGGGCTAGGGTAACTCACTTGGGGTCAGGGAGTACTACTATGGGACTAGGGTAACTTACTTGCGGTCAGAGTGTACATATATAGGTGCTAGGATAACACACTTGGGGTCAAGGAGAACTTATAAAGGTGATATGGTTACTCTCTTGGGGTCAGGGAGTACTTATAAAAGGGCTAGGGTAACTCACTTGGGGTCAGGGGGTACATATAAAGGGGCTAGGGTAACTCACTTGGGGTCAGGGAGTACTACTATGGGACTAGGGTAACTTACTTGCGGTCAGAGTGTACATATATAGGGGCTAGGATAACACACTTGGGGTCAAGGAGAACTTATAAAGGTGATATGGTTACTCTCTTGGGATCAGGGAGTACTTATATGGGACTAGGGTAACTCAATTGGGGTCAGGGAGTACATATAAAGAGTCTATGGTAACTCACTTGGGGTCAGGGAGTACTACTATGGGACCAGGGTAACTCACTTGCGGTCAGAGAGTACATATAAAGGGGCTAGGATAACTCACTTGGGGTCAGGGAGTACTTATAAAGGGGCTATGGTAACTCACTTGGGGTCAGGGAGTACTACTATGAGTCTAGGTTAACTTACTTGCGGTCAGAGAGTACATATAAAGGGGCTAGGATAACTCACTTAGGGTCAGGAAGTACTTCTATGGGATTAGGGTAACTCACTTGGGGTCAGGGAGTACTTTTATGGGACTAGGGTAACTCACTTGGCGTCAGGGAGTACTTATTTAGGGGCTAGGGTAACTCTCTTGGGGTCAGTGAGTACTACTATGGGACTAGGGTAATTCACTTGCGGTCAGAGAGTACATATAAAGGGGCTCCGGTAACTCACTTGGGGTCAGGGAGTACTACTATGGGACTAGGGTAACTTACTTGCGGTCAGAGAGTACATATAAAGGGGCTAGGATAACTCACTTGGGGTCAGGGAGAACTAATCAAGGTGATATGGTAACTCATTTGGGGTCAGGGAGTACTTATATGGGACTAGGGTAACTCACTTGGGGTCAGGGAGTACTTATATGGGACCAGGGTAACTCACTTGGGGCCAGGGTGTACTTATAAAGGGGCTGGGGTAACTTACTTGGGGTCAGGGAGTACATATAAAGGGGCTATGGTAACTCACTTGGGGTCAGGGAGTAGTACTATGGGACTAGGGTAACTCACTTGCGTTCAGAGAGTACATATAAAAAGGCTAGGATAACTCACTTGGGGTCAGTGAGTACTTATAAAGGGGCTATGGTAACTCACTTGGAGTCTGGGAGTACATATAAATGGGCTAGGATAACACACTTGGAGTCAGGGAGTACTTATAAAGGGGATAGGGTAATTCACTTGGGGTCAGGGAGTACTTATATAGGGGCTAGGGTAACTCACTTGGGGTCAGGGAGTACTTATAAAGGGGCTATGGTAACTCACTTGGAGTCTGGGAGTACATATAAAGGGGCTAGGATAACACACTTGGAGTCAGGGAGTACTTATAAAGGGGATAGGGTAATTCACTTGGGGTCAGGGAGTACTTATATGGGACCAGGGTAACTCACTTGGGGCCAGAGGGTACATATAAAGGGGATAGGATAACTCACTTGGGGTCAGGGAGAACTTATAAATGGGCTATGGTAACTCATTTGGAGTCTGGGAGTACATATAAAGGGGCTAGGATAACACACTTGGGATCAGGGATTACTTATAAAGGTGATATGGTAACTCACTTGGGGTCAGGGAGTACTTATAAAGGGGCTAGGGTAACTCCCTTGGGGTCAGGGAGTACTTATAAAGGGGCTATGGTAACTCACTTGGAGTCTGGGAGTACATATAAAGGGGCTAGGATTACACACTTGGAGTCAGGGAGTACTTATAAAGGGGCTATGGTAACTCACTTGAGGTCAGAGTGTACTACTATGGGACCAGGGTAACTCACTTGCGGTCACTGAGTACATATAAAGGGGCTAGGATAACACACTTGGGATCAGGGATTACTTATAAAGGTGATATGGTAACTCACTTGGGGTCAGGGAGTACTTATAAAGGGGCTAGGGTAACTCACTTGGGGTCAGGGAGTACATATAAAGGGGCTGGGATTACACACTTGGGGTCAGGGAGTACTTATAAAGGGGCTAGGGTAACTCACTTGGGTTCAGGGAGTACATATAAAGGGGCTATGGTAACTCACTTGAGGTCAGGGAGTACTACTATGGGATCAGGGTATCTCACTTGCGGTCAGAGAGTACATATAAAGGGGATAGGATAACTCACTTGGGGTCAGGGAGTACTTATAAAGGTGATATGGTAACTCACTTGGGATAAGGGAGTACTTATATGGGAGCAGGGTAATTCACTTGGGGCCAGGGTGTACTTATAATGGGGCTAGGGTAACTCACTTGGAGTCTGGGAGTACATATAAAGGGGCTAGGATAACACACTTGGGGTCAGGGAGTACTTATAAAGGGGCTAGGGTAACTCACTTGGGTTCATGGAGTACATATAAAGGGGCTATGGTAACTCACTTGAGGTCAGGGAGTACTACTATGGGACCAGGGTATCTCACTTGCGGTCAGAGAGTACATATAAAGGGGAAAGGATAACTCACTTGGGGTCAGGGAGTACTTATAAAGGTGATATGGTAACTCACTTGGGATAAGGGAGTACTTATATGGGACCAGGGTAATTCACTTGGGGCCAGGGTGTACTTATAAAGGGGCTAGGGTAACTCACTTGGGGTCAGGGAGTACTACTATGGGACCAGGGTAACTCACTTGCGGTCAGAGAGTACATATAAAGGGGCTAGGATAACTCACTTGGGGTCAGGGAGTACCACTATGGGACTAGGGTAACTTACTTGCGGTCAGAGATTACATATATAGGGGCTAGGATAACACACTTGGGGTCAAGGAGAACTTATAAAGGTTATATGGTAACTCACTTGGGGTCAGGGAGTACTTATATGGGACTAGGGTAACTCAATTGGGGTCAGGGAGTATATATATGGGACCAGGGTAACTCACTTGGGGCCAGGGTGTACTTATAAAGGGGCTAGGGTAACTCCCTTGGGGTCAGGGAGTACTTATAAAGGGGCTATGGTAACTCACTTGGAGTCTGGGAGTACATATAAAGGGGCTAGGATAACACACTTGGAGTCAGGGAGTACTTATAAAGGGGATAGGGTAACTCACTTGGGGTCAGGGAGTACTTATATGGGACCAGGGTAACTCACTTGGGGCCAGGGTGTACTTATAAAGGGGCTAGGGTAACTCCCTTGGGGTCAGGGAGTACTTATAAAGGGCTATGGTAACTCACTTGGAGTCTGGGAGTACATATAAAGGGGTTGGTTAACACACTTGGAGTCAGGGAGTACTTATAAAGGGGATAGGGTAACTCACTTGCGGTCAGAGAGTACTTCTATGGACTAGGGTAACTCACATGGGGTCAGGGAGTACTTATAAAGGGGCTGGGGTAACTCACTTGGGTTCTGGGAGTACATATAAAGGGGCTAGGATAACACACTTGTGGTCAGGGAGTACTTATAAAGGGGCTAGGATAACACACTTGGAGTCAGGGAGTACTTATAAAGGGGATAGGGTAACTCACTTGCGGTCAGAGAGTACTTCTATGGGACTAGGGTAACTCACTTGGGGTCAGGGAGTACTTTTATGGGACCAGGGTAACTCACTTGGGGCCAGGGTGTACTTATAAAGGGGCTGGGGTAACTCACTTGGGGTCAGGTAGTACATATAAAGGGGCTAGGGTTACTCACTTGGGGTCAGGGAGTACATATAAAGGGTCTATGGAAACTCACTTGGGGTCAAGGAGTACATATAAAGGGTCTATGGTAACTCACTTGGGGTCAGGGAGTACTACTATGGGACCAGGGTAACACACTTGCGGTCAGAGAGTACATATAAAGGGGTTAGGATAACTCACTTGGGGTCAGGGAGTACTTATATGGGAGTAGGGTAACTCACTTGGGGTCAGGGAGAACTTATATGGGACCAGGGTAACTCACTTGGCCCAGGGTGTACTTATAAAGGGGCTAGGGTAACTCACTTGGGGTCAGGGAGTACTACTATGGGACTAGGGTAACTTACTTGCGGTCAGAGTGTACATATATAGGGGCTAGGATAACACACTTGGGGTCAAGGAGAACTTATAAAGGTGATATGGTTACTCTCTTGGGGTCAGGGAGTACTTATAAAAGGGCTAGGGTAACTCACTTGGGGTCAGGGAGTACATATAAAGGGGCTAGGGTAACTCACTTGGGGTCAGGGAGTACTACTATGGGACTAGGGTAACTTACTTGCGGTCAGAGAGTACATATATAGGGGCTAGGATAACACACTTGGGGTCAAGGAGAACTTATAAAGGTTATATGGTAACTCACTTGGGGTCAGGGAGTACTTATATGGGACTAGGGTAACTCAATTGGGGTCAGGGAGTACATATAAAGCGGCTAGGGTAACTCATTTGGAATCTGGGAGTACTTATAAAGGGGCTAGGATAACACACTTGGGGTCAGGGAGTACTTATAAAGGGGCTAGGGTAACTCACTTGGGGTCAGGGAGTACTTATATGGGACCAGGGTAACTCACTTGGGTCCAGGGTGTACTTATAAAGGGGCTATGGTAACTCACTTGGAGTCTGGGAGTACATATAAAGGGGCTAGGATAACACACTTGGAGTCAGGGAGTACTTATAAAGGGGATAGGGTAATTCACTTAGTGGCAGGGAGTACTTATATGGGACCAGGGTAACTCACTTGGGGCCAGAGGGTACATATAAAGGGGATATGATAACTCACTTGGGGTCAGGGAGAACTTATAAATGGGCTATGGTAACTCATTTGGAGTCTGGGAGTACATATAAAGGGGCTAGGATAACACACTTGGGATCAGGGATTACTTATAAAGGTGATATGGTAACTCACTTGGGGTCAGGGAGTACTTATAAAGGGGCTAGGGTAACTCCCTTGGGGTCAGGGAGTACTTATAAAGGGGCTATGGTAACTCACTTGGAGTCTGGGAGTACATATAAAGGGGCTAGGATTACACACTTGGAGTCAGGGAGTACTTATAAAGGGGCTATGGTAACTCACTTGAGGTCAGGGTGTACTACTATGGGACCAGGGTATCTCACTTGCGGTCAGAGAGTACATATAAAGGGGATAGGATAACTCACTTGGGGTCAGGGAGAACTTATAAATGGGCTATGGTAACTCATTTGGAGTCTGGGAGTACATATAAAGGGGCTAGGATAACACACTTGGGGTCAGGGAGTACTTATAAAGGGGCTAGGGTAACTCACTTGGGTTCAGGGAGTACATATAAAGGGGCTATGGTAACTCACTTGAGGTCAGGGAGTACTACTATGGGACCAGGGTATCTCACTTGCGGTCAGAGAGTACATATATAGGGGATAGGATAACTCACTTGGGGTCAGGGAGAACTTATAAAGGTAATATGGTAACTCACTTGGGGTCAGGGGGTACCACTATGGGACTAGGGTAACTTACTTGCGGTCAGAGAGTACATATATAGGGGCTAGGATAACACACTTGGGGTCAAGGAGAACTTATAAAGGTTATATGGTAACTCACTTGGGGTCAGGGAGTACTTATATGGGACTAGGGTAACTCAATTTGGGTCAGGGAGTACATATATGGGACCAGGGTAACTCACTTGGGGCCAGGGTGTACTTATAAAGGGGCTATGGTAACTCACTTGGAGTCTGGGAGTACATATAAAGGGGCTAGGATAACACACTTGGAGTCAGGGAGTACTTATAAAGGGGATAGGGTAACTCACTTGGGATAAGGGAGTACTTATATGGGACCAGGGTAATTCACTTTGGCCAGGGTGACTTATAAAGGGGCTAGGGTAACTCACTTGGGGTCAGGGAGTACTACTATGGGACCAGGGTAACTCACTTGCGGTCAGAGAGCACATATAAAGGGGCTAGGATAACTCACTTGGGGTCAGGGAGAACTTATAAAGGTAATATGGTAACTCACTTGGGGTCAGGGGGTACCACTATGGGACTAGGGTAACTTACTTGCGGTCAGAGAGTACATATATAGGGGCTAGGATAACACACTTGGGGTCAAGGAGAACTTATAAAGGTTATATGGTAACTCACTTGGGGTCAGGGAGTACTTATATGGGACTAGGGTAACTCAATTTGGGTCAGGGAGTACATATATGGGACCAGGGTAACTCACTTGGGGCCAGGGTGTACTTATAAAGGGGCTATGGTAACTCACTTGGAGTCTGGGAGTACATATAAAGGGGCTAGGATAACACACTTGGAGTCAGGGAGTACTTATAAAGGGGATAGGGTAACTCACTTGGGGTCAGGGAGTACTTATATGGGACCAGGGTAACTCACTTGGGTCCAGGGTGTACTTATAAAGGGGCTAGGGTAACTCCCTTGGGGTCAGGGAGTACTTATAAAGGGGCTATGGTAACTCACTTGGAGTCTGGGTGTACATATAAAGGGGCTAGGGTTACACACTTGGAGTCAGGGAGTACTTATAAAGGGGCTAGGATAACACACTTGGAGTCAGGGAGTACTTATAAAGGGGATAGGGTAACTCACTTGCGGTCAGAGAGTACTTCTATGGGACTAGGGTAACTCACTTGGGGTCAGGGAGTACTTTTATGGGACCAGGGTAACTCACTTGGGGCAAGGGTGTACTTATAAAGGGGCTGGGGTAACTCACTTGGGGTCAGGGAGTACATATAAAGGGGCTGGGGTAACTCACTTGGGGTCAGGGAGTACATATAAAGGGTCTATGGAAACTCACTTGGGGTCAGGGAGTACATATAAAGGGTCTATGGTAACTCACTTGGGGTCAGGGAGTACTACTATGGGACCAGGGTAACTCACTTGCGGTCAGAGAGTACATATAAAAGGGCTAGGATAACTCACTTGGGGTCAGGGAGAACTAATAAAGGTGTTATGGTAACTCACTTGTGGTCAGGGAGTACTTATATGGGACTAGAGTAACTCACTTGGGGTCAGGGAGTACTTATATGGGACCAGGGTAACTCACTTGGGACCAGGGTGTACTTATAAAGGGGCTAGGGTAACTCACTTGGGGTCAGGGAGTACATATAAAGGGGCTATGGTAACTCACTTGGGGTCAGGGAGTACTACTATGGGACTAGGGTAACCTACTTGCGGTCAGAGTGTACATATATAGGGGCTAGGATAACACACTTGGGGTCAAGGAGAACTTATAAAGGTGATATGGTTACTCACTTGGGGTCAGGGAGTACTTATAAAAGGGCTAGGGTAACTCACTTGGGGTCAGGGAGTACATATAAAGGGGCTAGGGTAACTCACTTGGGGTCAGGGAGTACATATAAAGGGGCTATGGTAACTCACTTGGGGTCAGGGAGTACTACTATGGGACTAGGGTAACTTACTTGCGGTCAGAGAGTACATATATAGGGGCTAGGATAACACACTTGGGGTCAAGGAGAACTTATAAAGGTTATATGGTAACTCACTTGGGGTCAGGGAGTACTTATATGGGACTAGGGTAACTCAATTGGGGTCAGGGAGTACATATAAAGCGGCTAGGGTAACTCATTTGGAATCTGGGAGTACTTATAAAGGGGCTAGGATAACACACTTGGGGTCAGGGAGTACTTATAAAGGGGCTAGTGTAACTCCCTTGGGGTCAGGGAGTACTTATAAAGGGGCTATGGTAACTCACTTGGAGTCTGGGAGTACATATAAAGGGGCTAGGATAACACACTTGGGGTCAGGGAGTACTTATAAAGGGGCTAGGATAACACACTTGGAGTCAGGGTGTACTTATAAAGGGGATAGGGTAACTCACTTGCGGTCAGAGAGTACTTCTATGGGACTAGGGTAACTCACTTGGGGACAGAGAGTACTTTAATGGCACCAGGGTAACTCACTTGGGGCAAGGGTGTACTTATAAAGGGGCTGGGGTAACTCACTTGGGGTATGGGAGTACATATAAAGGGGCTAGGATAACACACTTGGGGTCAGGGAGTACTTATAAAGGGGCTAGGATAACACACTTGGAGTCAGGGAGTACTTATATGGGACCAGGGTAACTCACTTGGGGCCAGGGTGTACTTATAAAGGGGCTAGGGTAACTCCCTTGGGGTCAGGGAGTACTTATAAAGGGGCTATGGTAACTCACTTGGAGTCTGGGAGTACATATAAAGGGGCTAGGTTAACACACTTGGAGTCAGGGAGTACTTATAAAGGGGATAGGGTAACTCACTTGCGGTCAGAGAGTACTTCTATGGGACTAGGGTAACTCACTTGGGGTCAGGGAGTACATTTATGGGATCAGGGTAACTCACTTGGGGCCAGGGTGTACTTATAAAGGGGCTGGGGTAACTCACTTGGGTTCTGGGAGTACATATAAACGGGCTAGGATAACACACTTGGGGTCAGGGAGTACATATAAAGGGGCTAGGATAACATACTTGCGGTCAGAGAGTACTTCTATGGGACTAGGGTAACTCACTTGAGGACAGGGAGTACTTTAATGGGACCAGGGTAACTCACTTGGGGCCAGGGTGTACTTATAAAGGAGCTGGGGTAACTCACTTGGGGTCTGGGAGTACATATAAAGGGGCTAGGATAACATACTTGGGGTCAGGGAGTACTTATAAAGGGGCTAGGATAACACACTTGGAGTCAGGGAGTACTTATAAAGGGGATAGGGTAACTCACTTGCGGTCAGAGAGTACTTTTATGGGACTAGGGTAACTCAATTGGGGTCAGGGAGTACTTTTATGGGACCAGGGTAACTCACTTGGGGCCAGGGTGTACTTATAAAGGGGCTGGGGTAACTCACTTGGGGTCAGGGAGTACATATAAAGGGGCTATGGTAACTCACTTGAGGACAGGGAGTACATATAAAGGGTCTATGGTAACTCACTTGGGGTCAGGGAGTACATATAAAGGGTCTATGGTAACTCACTTGGGGTCAGGGAGTACTACTATGGGACTAGGGTAACTTATTTGCGGTCAGAGAGTACATATAAAGGGGCTAGGATAACCCACTTGGGGTCAGGTAGAACTTATAAAGGTGATATGGTAACTCACTTGGGGTCAGGGAGTACTTATATGGGACTAGGGTAACTCACTTGGGGTCAGGGAGTACATATAAAGGGGCTAGGATAATATACTTGCGGTCAGAGAGTACTTCTATGGGACTAGGGTAACTCACTTGGGGACAGGGTGTACTTTTATGGGACCAGGGTAACTCACTTGGGGCCAGGGTGTACTTATAAAGGGGCTGGGGTAACTCACTTGGGGTCAGGGAGTACATATAAAGGGGCTAGGGTAACTCACTTGGGGTCAGGGAGTACATATAAAGGGGCTATGGTAACTCACTTGGGGTCAGGGAGTACTACTATGGGACTAGGGTAACCTACTTGCGGTCAGAGTGTACATATATAGGGGCTAGGATAACACACTTGGGGTCAAGGAGAACTTATAAAGGTGATATGGTTACTCACTTGGGGTCAGGGAGTACTTATAAAAGGGCTAGGGTAACTCACTTGGGGTCAGGGAGTACATACAAAGGGGCTAGGGTAACTCACTTGGGGTCAGGGAGTACATATAAAGGGGCTATGGTAACTCACTTGGGGTCAGGGAGTACTACTATGGGACTAGGGTAACTTACTTGCGGTCAGAGAGTACATATATAGGGGCTAGGATAACACACTTGGGGTCAAGGAGAACTTATAAAGGTTATATGGTAACTCACTTGGGGTCAGGGAGTACTTATATGGGACTAGGGTAACTCAATTGGGGTCAGGGAGTACATATAAAGCGGCTAGGGTAACTCATTTGGAATCTGGGAGTACTTATAAAGGGGCTAGGATAACACACTTGGGGTCAGGGAGTACTTATAAAGGGGCTAGTGTAACTCCCTTGGGGTCAGGGAGTACTTATAAAGGGGCTATGGTAACTCACTTGGAGTCTGGGAGTACATATAAAGGGGCTAGGATAACACACTTGGGGTCAGGGAGTACTTATAAAGGGGCTAGGATAACACACTTGGAGTCAGGGTGTACTTATAAAGGGGATAGGGTAACTCACTTGCGGTCAGAGAGTACTTCTATGGGACTAGGGTAACTCACTTGGGGACAGAGAGTACTTTAATGGCACCAGGGTAACTCACTTGGGGCAAGGGTGTACTTATAAAGGGGCTGGGGTAACTCACTTGGGGTATGGGAGTACATATAAAGGGGCTAGGATAACACACTTGGGGTCAGGGAGTACTTATAAAGGGGCTAGGATAACACACTTGGAGTCAGGGAGTACTTATATGGGACCAGGGTAACTCACTTGGGGCCAGGGTGTACTTATAAAGGGGCTAGGGTAACTCCCTTGGGGTCAGGGAGTACTTATAAAGGGGCTATGGTAACTCACTTGGAGTCTGGGAGTACATATAAAGGGGCTAGGTTAACACACTTGGAGTCAGGGAGTACTTATAAAGGGGATAGGGTAACTCACTTGCGGTCAGAGAGTACTTCTATGGGACTAGGGTAACTCACTTGGGGTCAGGGAGTACATTTATGGGATCAGGGTAACTCACTTGGGGCCAGGGTGTACTTATAAAGGGGCTGGGGTAACTCACTTGGGTTCTGGGAGTACATATAAACGGGCTAGGATAACACACTTGGGGTCAGGGAGTACATATAAAGGGGCTAGGATAACATACTTGCGGTCAGAGAGTACTTCTATGGGACTAGGGTAACTCACTTGAGGACAGGGAGTACTTTAATGGGACCAGGGTAACTCACTTGGGGCCAGGGTGTACTTATAAAGGAGCTGGGGTAACTCACTTGGGGTCTGGGAGTACATATAAAGGGGCTAGGATAACATACTTGGGGTCAGGGAGTACTTATAAAGGGGCTAGGATAACACACTTGGAGTCAGGGAGTACTTATAAAGGGGATAGGGTAACTCACTTGCGGTCAGAGAGTACTTTTATGGGACTAGGGTAACTCAATTGGGGTCAGGGAGTACTTTTATGGGACCAGGGTAACTCACTTGGGGCCAGGGTGTACTTATAAAGGGGCTGGGGTAACTCACTTGGGGTCAGGGAGTACATATAAAGGGGCTATGGTAACTCACTTGAGGACAGGGAGTACATATAAAGGGTCTATGGTAACTCACTTGGGGTCAGGGAGTACATATAAAGGGTCTATGGTAACTCACTTGGGGTCAGGGAGTACTACTATGGGACTAGGGTAACTTATTTGCGGTCAGAGAGTACATATAAAGGGGCTAGGATAACCCACTTGGGGTCAGGTAGAACTTATAAAGGTGATATGGTAACTCACTTGGGGTCAGGGAGTACTTATATGGGACTAGGGTAACTCACTTGGGGTCAGGGAGTACATATAAAGGGGCTAGGATAACATACTTGCGGTCAGAGAGTACTTCTATGGGACTAGGGTAACTCACTTGGGGACAGGGTGTACTTTTATGGGACCAGGGTAACTCACTTGGGGCCAGGGTGTACTTATAAAGGGGCTGGGGTAACTCACTTGGGGTTTGGGAGTACATATAAAGGGGCTAGGATAACATACTTGGGGTCAGGGAGTACTTATAAAGGGGCTAGGATAACACACTTGGAGTCAGGGAGTACTTATAAAGGGGATAGGGTAACTCACTTGCGGTCAGAGAGTACTTCTATGGGACTAGGGTAACTCACTTGGGGTCAGGGTGTACTTTTATGGGACCAGGGTAACTCACTTGGGGCCAGGGTGTACTTATAAAGGGGCTGCGGTAACTCACTTGGTGTCTGGGAGTACATATAAAGGGGCTAGGATAATACACTTGGGGTCAGGGAGTACTTATAAAGGGGCTAGGGTAACTCACTTGGGGTCAGGGAGTACTTATATGGGACCAGGGTAACTCACTTGGGGCCAGGGTGTACTTATAAAGGGGCTAGGGTAACTCCCTTGGGGTCAGGGAATACTTATAAAGGGGCTATAGTAACTCACTTGGGGTTAGGGAGTACTACTATGGGTCCAGGGTAACTCACTTGCGGTCAGTGAGTAAATATAAAGGGGCTAGGATAACATACTTGCGGTCAGAGAGTACTTCTATGGGACTAGGGTAACTCACTTGGGGACAGGGAGTACTTTAATGGGACCAGGGTAACTCACTTGGGGCCAGGGTGTACTTATAAAGGGGCTGGGGTAACTCACTTGGGGTCTGGGAGTACATATAAAGGGGCTAGGATAACATACTTGGGGTCAGGGAGTACTTATAAAGGGGCTAGGATAACACACTTGGAGTCAGGGAGTACTTATAAAGGGGATAGGGTAACTCACTTGCGGTCAGAGAGTACTTCTATGGGACTAGGGTAACTCACTTGGGGTCAGGGTGTACTTTTATGGGACCAGGGTAACTCACTTGGGGCCAGGGTGTACTTATAAAGGGGCTGCGGTAACTCACTTGGGGTCTGGGAGTACATATAAAGGGGCTAGGATAATACACTTGGGGTCAAGGAGTACTTATAAAGGGGCTAGGGTAACTCACTTGGGGTCAGGGAGTACTTATATGGGACCAGGGTAACTCACTTGGGGCCAGGGTGTACTTATAAAGGGGCTAGGGTAATTCCCTTGGGGTCAGGGAGTACTTATAAAGGGGCTATGGTAACTCACTTGGAGTCTGGGAGTACATATAAAGGGGCTAGGTTAACACACTTGGAGTCAGGGAGTACTTATAAAGGGGATAGGGTAACTCACTTGCGGTCAGAGAGTACTTCTATGGGACTAGGGTAACTCACTTGGGGTCAGGGAGTACATTTATGGGATCAGGGTAACTCACTTGGGGCCAGGGTGTACTTATAAAGGGGCTGGGGTAACTCACTTGGGTTCTGGGAGTACATATAAACGGGCTAGGATAACACACTTGGGGTCAGGGAGTACATATAAAGGGGCTAGGATAACATACTTGCGGTCAGAGAGTACTTCTATGGGACTAGGGTAACTCACTTGAGGACAGGGAGTACTTTAATGGGACCAGGGTAACTCACTTGGGGCCAGGGTGTACTTATAAAGGGGCTGGGGTAACTCACTTGGGGTCTGGGAGTACATATAAAGGGGCTAGGATAACATACTTGGGGTCAGGGAGTACTTATAAAGGGGCTAGGATAACACACTTGGAGTCAGGGAGTACTTATAAAGGGGATAGGGTAACTCACTTGCGGTCAGAGAGTACTTTTATGGGACTAGGGTAACTCAATTGGGGTCAGGGAGTACTTTTATGGGACCAGGGTAACTCACTTGGGGCCAGGGTGTACTTATAAAGGGGCTGGGGTAACTCACTTGGGGTCAGGGAGTACATATAAAGGGGCTATGGTAACTCACTTGAGGACAGGGAGTACATATAAAGGGTCTATGGTAACTCACTTGGGGTCAAGGAGTACATATAAAGGGTCTATGGTAACTCACTTGGGGTCAGGGAGTACTACTATGGGACTAGGGTAACTTATTTGCGGTCAGAGAGTACATATAAAGGGGCTAGGATAACCCACTTGGGGTCAGGTAGAACTTATAAAGGTGATATGGTAACTCACTTGGGGTCAGGGAGTACTTATATGGGACTAGGGTAACTCACTTGGGGTCAGGGAGTACATATAAAGGGGCTAGGATAACATACTTGCGGTCAGAGAGTACTTCTATGGGACTAGGGTAACTCACTTGGGGACAGGGAGTACTTTAATGGGACCAGGGTAACTCACTTGGGGCCAGGGTGTACTTATAAAGGGGCTGGGGTAACTCACTTGGGGTCTGGGAGTACATATAAAGGGGCTAGGATAACATACTTGGGGTCAGGGAGTACTTATAAAGGGGCTAGGATAACACACTTGGAGTCAGGGAGTACTTATAAAGGGGATAGGGTAACTCACTTGCGGTCAGAGAGTACTTCTATGGGACTAGGGTAACTCACTTGGGGTCAGGGTGTACTTTTATGGGACCAGGGTAACTCACTTGGGGCCAGGGTGTACTTATAAAGGGGCTGCGGTAACTCACTTGGGGTCTGGGAGTACATATAAAGGGGCTAGGATAATACACTTGGGGTCAGGGAGTACTTATAAAGGGGCTAGTGTAACTCACTTGGGGTCAGGGAGTACTTATATGGGACCAGGGTAACTCACTTGGGGCCAGGGTGTACTTATAAAGGGGCTAGGGTAACTCCCTTGGGGTCAGGGAGTACTTATAAAGGGGCTATGGTAACTCACTTGGAGTCTGGGAGTACATATAAAGGGGCTAGGTTAACACACTTGGAGTCAGGGAGTACTTATAAAGGGGATAGGGTAACTCACTTGCGGTCAGAGAGTACTTCTATGGGACTAGGGTAACTCACTTGGGGTCAGGGAGTACATTTATGGGATCAGGGTAACTCACTTGGGGCCAGGGTGTACTTATAAAGGGGCTGGGGTAACTCACTTGGGTTCTGGGAGTACATATAAACGGGCTAGGATAACACACTTGGGGTCAGGGAGTACATATAAAGGGGCTAGGATAACATACTTGCGGTCAGAGAGTACTTCTATGGGACTAGGGTAACTCACTTGAGGACAGGGAGTACTTTTATGGGACCAGGGTAACTCACTTGGGGCCAGGGTGTACTTATAAAGGGGCTGGGGTAACTCACTTGGGGTCAGGGAGTACATATAAAGGGGCTATGGTAACTCACTTGAGGACAGGGAGTACATATAAAGGGTCTATGGTAACTCACTTGGGGTCAGGGAGTACATATAAAGGGTCTATGGTAACTCACTTGGGGTCAGGGAGTACTACTATGGGACTAGGGTAACTTATTTGCGGTCAGAGAGTACATATAAAGGGGCTAGGATAACCCACTTGGGGTCAGGTAGAACTTATAAAGGTGATATGGTAACTCACTTGGGGTCAGGGAGTACTTATATGGGACTAGGGTAACTCACTTGGGGTCAGGGAGTACATATAAAGGGGCTAGGATAACATACTTGCGGTCAGAGAGTACTTCTATGGGACTAGGGTAACTCACTTGGGAACAGGGAGTACTTTAATGGGACCAGGGTAACTCACTTGGGGCCAGGGTGTACTTATAAAGGGGCTGGGGTAACTCACTTGGGGTCTGGGAGTACATATAAAGGGGCTAGGATAACATACTTGGGGTCAGGGAGTACTTATAAAGGGGCTAGGATAACACACTTGGAGTCAGGGAGTACTTATAAAGGGGATAGGGTAACTCACTTGCGGTCAGAGAGTACTTCTATGGGACTAGGGTAACTCACTTGGGGTCAGGGTGTACTTTTATGGGACCAGGGTAACTCACTTGGGGCCAGGGTGTACTTATAAAGGGGCTGCGGTAACTCACTTGGGGTCTGGGAGTACATATAAAGGGGCTAGGATAATACACTTGGGGTCAGGGAGTACTTATAAAGGGGCTAGGGTAACTCACTTGGGGTCAGGGAGTACTTATATGGGACCAGGGTAACTCACTTGGGGCCAGGGTGTACTTATAAAGGGGCTAGGGTAACTCCCTTGGGGTCAGGGAGTACTTATAAAGGGGCTAGGGTAACTCCCTTGGGGTCAGGGAGTACTTATGAAGGGGCTATGGTAACTCACTTGGAGTCTGGGAGTACATATAAAGGGGCTAGGTTAACACACTTGGAGTCAGGGAGTACTTATAAAGGGGATAGGGTAACTCACTTGCGGTCAGAGAGTACTTCTATGGGACTAGGGTAACTCACTTGGGGTCAGGGAGTACATTTATGGGATCAGGGTAACTCACTTGGGGCCAGGGTGTACTTATAAAGGGGCTGGGGTAACTCACTTGGGTTCTGGGAGTACATATAAACGGGCTAGGATAACACACTTGGGGTCAGGGAGTACATATAAAGGGGCTAGGATAACATACTTGCGGTCAGAGAGTACTTCTATGGGACTAGGGTAACTCACTTGAGGACAGGGAGTACTTTAATGGGACCAGGGTAACTCACTTGGGGCCAGGTTGTACTTATAAAGGGGCTGGGGTAACTCACTTGGGGTCTGGGAGTACATATAAAGGGGCTAGGATAACATACTTGGGGTCAGGGAGTACTTATAAAGGGGCTAGGATAACACACTTGGAGTCAGGGAGTACTTATAAAGGGGATAGGGTAACTCACTTGCGGTCAGAGAGTACTTTTATGGGACTAGGGTAACTCAATTGGGGTCAGGGAGTACTTTTATGGGACCAGGGTAACTCACTTGGGGCCAGGGTGTACTTATAAAGGGGCTGGGGTAACTCACTTGGGGTCAGGGAGTACATATAAAGGGGCTATGGTAACTCACTTGAGGACAGGGAGTACATATAAAGGGTCTATGGTAACTCACTTGGGGTCAGGGAGTACATATAAAGGGTCTATGGTAACTCACTTGGGGTCAGGGAGTACTACTATGGGACTAGGGTAACTTATTTGCGGTCAGAGAGTACATATAAAGGGGCTAGGATAACCCACTTGGGGTCAGGTAGAACTTATAAAGGTGATATGGTAACTCACTTGGGGTCAGGGAGTACTTATATGGGACTAGGGTAACTCACTTGGGGTCAGGGAGTACATATAAAGGGGCTAGGATAACATACTTGCGGTCAGAGAGTACTTCTATGGGACTAGGGTAACTCACTTGGGGACAGGGAGTACTTTAATGGGACCAGGGTAACTCACTTGGGGCCAGGGTGTACTTATAAAGGGGCTGGGGTAACTCACTTGGGGTCTGGGAGTACATATAAAGGGGCTAGGATAACATACTTGGGGTCAGGGAGTACTTATAAAGGGGCTAGGATAACACACTTGGAGTCAGGGAGTACTTATAAAGGGGATAGGGTAACTCACTTGCGGTCAGAGAGTACTTCTATGGGACTAGGGTAACTCACTTGGGGTCAGGGTGTACTTTTATGGGACCAGGGTAACTCACTTGGGGCCAGGGTGTACTTATAAAGGGGCTGCGGTAACTCACTTGGGGTCTATGAGTACATATAAAGGGGCTAGGATAATACACTTGGGGTCAGGGAGTACTTATAAAGGGGCTAGGGTAACTCACTTGGGGTCAGGGAGTACTTATATGGGACCAGGGTAACTCACTTGGGGCCAGGGTGTACTTATAAAGGGGCTAGGGTAACTCCCTTGGGGTCAGGGAATACTTATAAAGGGGCTATAGTAACTCACTTGGGGTTAGGGAGTACTACTATGGGTCCAGGGTAACTCACTTGCGGTCAGTGAGTAAATATAAAGGGGCTAGGATAACTCACTTGGGGTCAGGGAGTACTTATAAAGGTGATATGATAACTCACTTGGGGTCAGGGAGTACTTATAAAGGGGCTAGGGTAACTCACTTGGGGTCAGGGAGTACATAAAAATGGGCTATGGCAACTCACTTGGGGTAAGGGAGTACTACTATGGAACCAGCGTAACTCATTTGCGGTCAGAGAGTACATATATAGGGGCTAGGGTACCTCACTTGGGGTCAGGGAGTACTTATAAAGGGGCTAGGGTAACTCACTTGGTGTCATGGAGTACATATAAAGGGGCTATGGCAACTCACTTGGGGTCAGGGAGTACTACTATGGGACCAGGGTAACTCACTTGCGGTCAGAGAGTACATATAAAGGGGCTAGGGTAACTCACTTGGGGTCAGAGAGTATTACTATGGGACCAGGGTGACTCACTTGCGGTCAGTGAGTACATATAAAGGGGCTAGGATAACACACTTGGGATCAGGGATTACTTATAAAGGTGATATGGTAACTCACTTGGGGTCAGGGAGTACTTATAAACGGGCTAGGGTAACTCACTTGGAGTCAGGGAGTACTTATAAAGGGGATAGGGTAACTCACTTGCGGTCAGAGAGTACTTTTATGGGACTAGGGTAACTCAATTGGGGTCAGGGAGTACTTTTATGGGACCAGGGTAACTCACTTGGGGCCAGGGTGTACTTATAAAGGGGCTGGGGTAACTCACTTGGGGTCAGGGAGAACTAATAAAGGTGTTATGGTAACTCACTTGTGGTCAGGGAGTACTTATATGGGACTAGAGTAACTCACTTGGGGTCAGGGAGTACTTATATGGGACCAGGGTAACTCACTTGGGACCAGGGTGTACTTATAAAGGGGCTAGGATAACACACTTGGAGTCAGGGAGTACTTATAAAGGGGATAGGGTAACTCACTTGGGGTCAGGGAGTACTTATATGGGACCAGGGTAACTCACTTGGGTCCAGGGTGTACTTATAAAGGGGCTAGGGTAACTCCCTTGGGGTCAGGGAGTACTTATAAAGGGGCTATGGTAACTCACTTGGAGTCTGGGAGTACATATAAAGGGGCTAGGGTTACACACTTGGAGTCAGGGAGTACTTATAAAGGGGCTAGGATAACACACTTGGAGACAGGGAGTACTTATAAAGGGGATAGGGTAACTCACTTGCGGTCAGAGAGTACTTCTATGGGACTAGGGTAACTCACTTGGGGTCAGGGAGTACTTTTATGGGACCAGGGTAACTCACTTGGGGCAAGGGTGTACTTATAAAGGGGCTGGGGTAACTCCCTTGGGGTCAGGGAATACTTATAAAGGGGCTATAGTAACTCACTTGGGGTTAGGGAGTACTACTATGGGTCCAGGGTAACTCACTTGCGGTCAGTGAGTAAATATAAAGGGGCTAGGATAACATACTTGCGGTCAGAGAGTACTTCTATGGGACTAGGGTAACTCACTTGGGGACAGGGAGTACTTTAATGGGACCAGGGTAACTCACTTGGGGCCAGGGTGTACTTATAAAGGGGCTGGGGTAACTCACTTGGGGTCTGGGAGTACATATAAAGGGGCTAGGATAACATACTTGGGGTCAGGGAGTACTTATAAAGGGGCTAGGATAACACACTTGGAGTCAGGGAGTACTTATAAAGGGGATAGGGTAACTCACTTGCGGTCAGAGAGTACTTCTATGGGACTAGGGTAACTCACTTGGGGTCAGGGTGTACTTTTATGGGACCAGGGTAACTCACTTGGGGCCAGGGTGTACTTATAAAGGGGCTGCGGTAACTCACTTGGGGTCTGGGAGTACATATAAAGGGGCTAGGATAATACACTTGGGGTCAAGGAGTACTTATAAAGGGGCTAGGGTAACTCACTTGGGGTCAGGGAGTACTTATATGGGACCAGGGTAACTCACTTGGGGCCAGGGTGTACTTATAAAGGGGCTAGGGTAACTCCCTTGGGGTCAGGGAGTACTTATAAAGGGGCTATGGTAACTCACTTGGAGTCTGGGAGTACATATAAAGGGGCTAGGTTAACACACTTGGAGTCAGGGAGTACTTATAAAGGGGATAGGGTAACTCACTTGCGGTCAGAGAGTACTTCTATGGGACTAGGGTAACTCACTTGGGGTCAGGGAGTACATTTATGGGATCAGGGTAACTCACTTGGGGCCAGGGTGTACTTATAAAGGGGCTGGGGTAACTCACTTGGGTTCTGGGAGTACATATAAACGGGCTAGGATAACACACTTGGGGTCAGGGAGTACATATAAAGGGGCTAGGATAACATACTTGCGGTCAGAGAGTACTTCTATGGGACTAGGGTAACTCACTTGAGGACAGGGAGTACTTTAATGGGACCAGGGTAACTCACTTGGGGCCAGGGTGTACTTATAAAGGGGCTGGGGTAACTCACTTGGGGTCTGGGAGTACATATAAAGGGGCTAGGATAACATACTTGGGGTCAGGGAGTACTTATAAAGGGGCTAGGATAACACACTTGGAGTCAGGGAGTACTTATAAAGGGGATAGGGTAACTCACTTGCGGTCAGAGAGTACTTTTATGGGACTAGGGTAACTCAATTGGGGTCAGGGAGTACTTTTATGGGACCAGGGTAACTCACTTGGGGCCAGGGTGTACTTATAAAGGGGCTGGGGTAACTCACTTGGGGTCAGGGAGTACATATAAAGGGGCTATGGTAACTCACTTGAGGACAGGGAGTACATATAAAGGGTCTATGGTAACTCACTTGGGGTCAGGGAGTACATATAAAGGGTCTATGGTAACTCACTTGGGGTCAGGGAGTACTACTATGGGACTAGGGTAACTTATTTGCGGTCAGAGAGTACATATAAAGGGGCTAGGATAACCCACTTGGGGTCAGGTAGAACTTATAAAGGTGATATGGTAACTCACTTGGGGTCAGGGAGTACTTATATGGGACTAGGGTAACTCACTTGGGGTCAGGGAGTACATATAAAGGGGCTAGGATAACATACTTGCGGTCAGAGAGTACTTCTATGGGACTAGGGTAACTCACTTGGGGACAGGGAGTACTTTAATGGGACCAGGGTAACTCACTTGGGGCCAGGGTGTACTTATAAAGGGGCTGGGGTAACTCACTTGGGGTCTGGGAGTACATATAAAGGGGCTAGGATAACATACTTGGGGTCAGGGAGTACTTATAAAGGGGCTAGGATAACACACTTGGAGTCAGGGAGTACTTATAAAGGGGATAGGGTAACTCACTTGCGGTCAGAGAGTACTTCTATGGGACTAGGGTAACTCACTTGGGGTCAGGGTGTACTTTTATGGGACCAGGGTAACTCACTTGGGGCCAGGGTGTACTTATAAAGGGGCTGCGGTAACTCACTAGGGGTCTGGGAGTACATATAAAGGGGCTAGGATAATACACTTGGGGTCAGGGAGTACTTATAAAGGGGCTAGGGTAACTCACTTGGGGTCAGGGAGTACTTATATGGGACCAGGGTAACTCACTTGGGGCCAGGGTGTACTTATAAAGGGGCTAGGGTAACTCCCTTGGGGTCAGGGAGTACTTATAAAGGGGCTATGGTAACTCACTTGGAGTCTGGGAGTACATATAAAGGGGCTAGGTTAACACACTTGGAGTCAGGGAGTACTTATAAAGGGGATAGGGTAACTCACTTGCGGTCAGAGAGTACTTCTATGGGACTAGGGTAACTCACTTGGGGTCAGGGAGTACATTTATGGGATCAGGGTAACTCACTTGGGGCCAGGGTGTACTTATAAAGGGGCTGGGGTAACTCACTTGGGTTCTGGGAGTACATATAAACGGGCTAGGATAACACACTTGGGGTCAGGGAGTACATATAAAGGGGCTAGGATAACATACTTGCGGTCAGAGAGTACTTCTATGGGACTAGGGTAACTCACTTGAGGACATGGAGTACTTTTATGGGACCAGGGTAACTCACTTGGGGCCAGGGTGTACTTATAAAGGGGCTGGGGTAACTCACTTGGGGTCAGGGAGTACATATAAAGGGGCTATGGTAACTCACTTGAGGACAGGGAGTACATATAAAGGGTCTATGGTAACTCACTTGGGGTCAGGGAGTACATATAAAGGGTCTATGGTAACTCACTTGGGGTCAGGGAGTACTACTATGGGACTAGGGTAACTTATTTGCGGTCAGAGAGTACATATAAAGGGGCTAGGATAACCCACTTGGGGTCAGGTAGAACTTATAAAGGTGATATGGTAACTCACTTGGGGTCAGGGAGTACTTATATGGGACTAGGGTAACTCACTTGGGGTCAGGGAGTACATATAAAGGGGCTAGGATAACATACTTGCGGTCAGAGAGTACTTCTATGGGACTAGGGTAACTCACTTGGGAACAGGGAGTACTTTAATGGGACCAGGGTAACTCACTTGGGGCCAGGGTGTACTTATAAAGGGGCTGGGGTAACTCACTTGGGGTCTGGGAGTACATATAAAGGGGCTAGGATAACATACTTGGGGTCAGGGAGTACTTATAAAGGGGCTAGGATAACACACTTGGAGTCAGGGAGTATTTATAAAGGGGATAGGGTAACTCACTTGCGGTCAGAGAGTACTTCTATGGGACTAGGGTAACTCACTTGGGGTCAGGGTGTACTTTTATGGGACCAGGGTAACTCACTTGGGGCCAGGGTGTACTTATAAAGGGGCTGCGGTAACTCACTTGGGGTCTGGGAGTACATATAAAGGGGCTAGGATAATACACTTGGGGTCAGGGAGTACTTATAAAGGGGCTAGGGTAACTCACTTGGGGTCAGGGAGTACTTATATGGGACCAGGGTAACTCACTTGGGGCCAGGGTGTACTTATGAAGGGGCTATGGTAACTCACTTGGAGTCTGGGAGTACATATAAAGGGGCTAGGTTAACACACTTGGAGTCAGGGAGTACTTATAAAGGGGATAGGGTAACTCACTTGCGGTCAGAGAGTACTTCTATGGGACTAGGGTAACTCACTTGGGGTCAGGGAGTACATTTATGGGATCAGGGTAACTCACTTGGGGCCAGGGTGTACTTATAAAGGGGCTGGGGTAACTCACTTGGGTTCTGGGAGTACATATAAACGGGCTAGGATAACACACTTGGGGTCAGGGAGTACATATAAAGAGGCTAGGATAACATACTTGCGGTCAGAGAGTACTTCTATGGGACTAGGGTAACTCACTTGAGGACAGGGAGTACTTTAATGGGACCAGGGTAACTCACTTGGGGCCAGGGTGTACTTATAAAGGGGCTGGGGTAACTCACTTGGGGTCTGGGAGTACATATAAAGGGGCTAGGATAACATACTTGGGGTCAGGGAGTACTTATAAAGGGGCTAGGATAACACACTTGGAGTCAGGGAGTACTTATAAAGGGGATAGGGTAACTCACTTGCGGTCAGAGAGTACTTTTATGGGACTAGGGTAACTCAATTGGGGTCAGGGAGTACTTTTATGGGACCAGGGTAACTCACTTGGGGCCAGGGTGTACTTATAAAGGGGCTGGGGTAACTCACTTGGGGTCAGGGAGTACATATAAAGGGGCTATGGTAACTCACTTGAGGACAGGGAGTACATATAAAGGGTCTATGGTAACTCACTTGGGGTCAGGGAGTACATATAAAGGGTCTATGGTAACTCACTTGGGGTCAGGGAGTACTACTATGGGACTAGGGTAACTTATTTGCGGACAGAGAGTACATATAAAGGGGCTAGGATAACCCACTTGGGGTCAGGTAGAACTTATAAAGGTGATATGGTAACTCACTTGGGGTCAGGGAGTACTTATATGGGACTAGGGTAACTCACTTGGGGTCAGGGAGTACATATAAAGGGGCTAGGATAACATACTTGCGGTCAGAGAGTACTTCTATGGGACTAGGGTAACTCACTTGGGGACAGGGAGTACTTTAATGGGACCAGGGTAACTCACTTGGGGCCAGGGTGTACTTATAAAGGGGCAGGGGTAACTCACTTGGGGTCTGGGAGTACATATAAAGGGGCTAGGATAACATACTTGGGGTCAGGGAGTACTTATAAAGGGGCTAGGATAACACACTTGGAGTCAGGGAGTACTTATAAAGGGGATAGGGTAACTCACTTGCGGTCAGAGAGTACTTCTATGGGACTAGGGTAACTCACTTGGGGTCAGGGTGTACTTTTATGGGACCAGGGTAACTCACTTGGGGCCAGGGTGTACTTATAAAGGGGCTGCGGTAACTCACTTGGGGTCTATGAGTACATATAAAGGGGCTAGGATAATACACTTGGCGTCAGGGAGTACTTATAAAGGGGCTAGGGTAACTCACTTGGGGTCAGGGAGTACTTATATGGGACCAGGGTAACTCACTTGGGGCCAGGGTGTACTTATAAAGGGGCTAGGGTAACTCCCTTGGGGTCAGGGAGTACTTATAAAGGGGCTAGGATAACACACTTGGAGTCAGGGAGTACTTATAAAGGGGATAGGGTAACTCACTTGCGGTCAGAGAGTACTTCTATGGGACTAGGGTAACTCACTTGGGGTCAGGGTGTACTTTTATGGGACCAGGGTAACTCACTTGGGGCCAGGGTGTACTTATAAAGGGGCTGCGGTAACTCACTTGGGGTCTATGAGTACATATAAAGGGGCTAGGATAATACACTTGGGGTCAGGGAGTACTTATAAAGGGGCTAGGGTAACTCACTTGGGGTCAGGGAGTACTTATATGGGACCAGGGTAACTCACTTGGGGCCAGGGTGTACATATAAAGGGGCTAGGGTAACTCCCTTGGGGTCAGGGAGTACTACTATGGGTCCAGGGTAACTCACTTGCGGTCAGTGAGTAAATATAAAGGGGCTAGGATAACTCACTTGGGGTCAGGGAGTACTTATAAAGGTGATATGATAACTCACTTGGGGTCAGGGAGTACTTATAAAGGGGCTAGGGTAACTCACTTGGGGTCAGGGAGTACATAAAAATGGGCTATGGCAACTCACTTGGGGTAAGGGAGTACTACTATGGAACCAGCGTAACTCATTTGCGGTCAGAGAGTACATATATAGGGGCTAGGGTACCTCACTTGGGGTCAGGGAGTACTTATAAAGGGGCTAGGGTAACTCACTTGGTGTCATGGAGTACATATAAAGGGGCTATGGCAACTCACTTGGGGTCAGGGAGTACTACTATGGGACCAGGGTAACTCACTTGCGGTCAGAGAGTACATATAAAGGGGCTAGGGTAACTCACTTGGGGTCAGAGAGTATTACTATGGGACCAGGGTGAATCACTTGCGGTCAGTGAGTACATATAAAGGGGCTAGGATAACACACTTGGGATCAGGGATTACTTATAAAGGCGATATGGTAACTCACTTGGGGTCAGGGAGTACTTATAAACGGGCTAGGGTAACTCACTTGGAGTCAGGGAGTACTTATAAAGGGGATAGGGTAACTCACTTGCGGTCAGAGAGTACTTTTATGGGACTAGGGTAACTCAATTGGGGTCAGGGAGTACTTTTATGGGACCAGGGTAACTCACTTGGGGCCAGGGTGTACTTATAAAGGGGCTGGGGTAACTCACTTGGGGTCAGGGAGAACTAATAAAGGTGTTATGGTAACTCACTTGTGGTCAGGGAGTACTTATATGGGACTAGAGTAACTCACTTGGGGTCAGGGAGTACTTATATGGGACCAGGGTAACTCACTTGGGACCAGGGTGTACTTATAAAGGGGCTAGGATAACACACTTGGAGTCAGGGAGTACTTATAAAGGGGATAGGGTAACTCACTTGGGGTCAGGGAGTACTTATAAAGGGGCTAGGATAACACACTTGGAGACAGGGAGTACTTATAAAGGGGATAGGGTAACTCACTTGCGGTCAGAGAGTACTTCTATGGGACTAGGGTAACTCACTTGGGGTCAGGGAGTACTTTTATGGGACCAGGGTAACTCACTTGGGGCAAGGGTGTACTTATAAAGGGGCTGGGGTAACTCACTTGGGGTCAGGGAGTACATATAAAGGGGCTGGGGTAACTCACTTGGGGTCAGGGAGTACATATAAAGGGTCTATGGAAACTCACTTGGGGTCAGGGAGTACATATAAAGGGTCTATGGTAACTCACTTGGGGTCAGGGAGTACTACTATGGGACCAGGGTAACTCACTTGCGGTCAGAGAGTACATATAAAAGGGCTAGGATAACTCACTTGGGGTCAGGGAGAACTAATAAAGGTGTTATGGTAACTCACTTGTGGTCAGGGAGTACTTATATGGGACTAGAGTAACTCACTTGGGGTCAGGGAGTACTTATATGGGACCAGGGTAACTCACTTGGGACCAGGGTGTACTTATAAAGGGGCTAGGGTAACTCACTTGGGGTCAGGGAGTACATATAAAGGGGCTATGGTAACTCACTTGGGGTCAGGGAGTACTACTATGGGACTAGGGTAACCTACTTGCGGTCAGAGTGTACATATATAGGGGCTAGGATAACACACTTGGGGTCAAGGAGAACTTATAAAGGTGATATGGTTACTCACTTGGGGTCAGGGAGTACTTATAAAAGGGCTAGGGTAACTCACTTGGGGTCAGGGAGTACATATAAAGGGGCTAGGGTAACTCACTTGGGGTCAGGGAGTACATATAAAGGGGCTATGGTAACTCACTTGGGGTCAGGGAGTACTACTATGGGACTAGGGTAACTTACTTGCGGTCAGAGAGTACATATATAGGGGCTAGGATAACACACTTGGGGTCAAGGAGAACTTATAAAGGTTATATGGTAACTCACTTGGGGTCAGGGAGTACTTATATGGGACTAGGGTAACTCAATTGGGGTCAGGGAGTACATATAAAGCGGCTAGGGTAACTCATTTGGAATCTGGGAGTACTTATAAAGGGGCTAGGATAACACACTTGGGGTCAGGGAGTACTTATAAAGGGGCTAGTGTAACTCCCTTGGGGTCAGGGAGTACTTATAAAGGGGCTATGGTAACTCACTTGGAGTCTGGGAGTACATATAAAGGGGCTAGGATAACACACTTGGGGTCAGGGAGTACTTATAAAGGGGCTAGGATAACACACTTGGAGTCAGGGTGTACTTATAAAGGGGATAGGGTAACTCACTTGCGGTCAGAGAGTACTTCTATGGGACTAGGGTAACTCACTTGGGGACAGAGAGTACTTTAATGGCACCAGGGTAACTCACTTGGGGCAAGGGTGTACTTATAAAGGGGCTGGGGTAACTCACTTGGGGTATGGGAGTACATATAAAGGGGCTAGGATAACACACTTGGGGTCAGGGAGTACTTATAAAGGGGCTAGGATAACACACTTGGAGTCAGGGAGTACTTATAAAGGGGATAGGGTAACTCACTTGCGGTCAGAGAGTACTTCTATGGGACTAGGGTAACTCAATTGGGGTCAGGGAGTACTTTTATGGGACCAGGGTAACTCACTTGGGGCCAGGGTGTACTTATAAAGGGGCTGGGGTAACTCACTTGGGGTCAGGGAGTACATATAAAGGGGCTATGGTAACTCACTTGGGGTCAGGGAGTACATATAAAGGGTCTATGGTAACTCACTTGGGGTCAGGGAGTACATATAAAGGGTCTATGGTAACTCACTTGGGGTCAGGGAGTACTACTATGTGACTAGGGTAACTTATTTGCGGTCAGAGAGTACATATAAAGGGGCTAGGTTAACTCACTTGGGGTCAGGGAGAACTTATAAAGGTGATATGGTAACTCACTTGGGGTCAGGGAGTACTTATATGGGACTAGGGTAACTCACTTGGGGTCAGGGAGTACATATAAAGGGGCTAGGATAACATACTTGCGGTCAGAGAGTACTTCTATGGGACTAGGGTAACTCACTTGGGGACAGGGAGTACTTTAATGGGACCAGGGTAACTCACTTGGGGCCAGGGTGTACTTATAAAGGGGTTGGGGTAACTCACTTGGGGTATGGGAGTACATATAAAGGGGCTAGGATAACATACTTGGGGTCAGGGAGTACTTATAAAGGGGCTAGGATAACACACTTGGAGTCAGGGAGTACTTATAAAGGGGATAGGGTAACTCCCTTGGGGTCAGGGAATACTTATAAAGGGGCTAAGGTAACTCACTTGGGGTCAGGGAGTACTACTATGGGACCAGGGTAACTCACTTGCGGTCAGTGAGTACATATAAAGGGGCTAGGATTACTCACTTGGGGTCAGGGAGTACATATAAAGGGTCTATGGTAACTCACTTGGGGTCAGGGAGTACTACTATGTGATTAGGGTAACTTATTTGCGGTCAGAGAGTACATATAAAGGGGCTAGGTTAACTCACTTGGGTTCAGGGAGAACTTATAAAGGTGATATGGTAACTCACTTGGGGCCAGGGTGTACTTATAAAGGGGCTAGTGTAACTCCCTTGGGGTCAGGGAATACTTATAAAGGGGCTATGGTAACTCACTTGGGGTCAGGGAGTACTACTATGGGACCAGGGTAACTCACTTGCGGTCAGTGAGTACATATAAAGGGGCTAGGATAACTCACTTGGGGTCAGGGAGTACTTATAAAGGTGATATGGTAACTCACTTGGGGTCAGGGAGTACTTATAAAGGGGCTAGGGTAACTCACTTGGTGTCAGGGAGTACATAAAAAGGGGCTATGGCAACTCATTTGGGGTCAGGGAGTACTACAATGGGACCAGGGTAACTCACTTGCGGTCAGAGAGTACATATAAAGGGGCTAGGGTAACTCACTTGGGGTCAGAGAGTACTACTATGGGACCAGGGTAACTCACTTGCGGTCAGTGAGTACATATAAAGGGGCTAGGATAACACACTTGGGATCAGGGATTACTTATAAAGGTGATATGGTAACTCACTTGGGGTCAGGCAGTACTTATAAAGGGGCTAGGGTAACTCACTTGGGGTCAGGGAGTACATATAAAGGGGCTATGGTAACTCACTTGAGGTCAGGGAGTACTACTATGGGACCAGGGTATCTCACTTGCGGTCAGAGAGTACATATAAAGGGGATAGCATAACTCACTTGGGGTCAGGGAGAACTTATAAATGGGCTATGGTAACTCATTTGGAGTCTGGGAGTACATATAAAGGGGCTAGGATAACACACTTGGGGTCAGGGAGTACTTATAAAGGGGCTAGGGTAACTCACTTGGGTTCAGGGAGTACATATAAAGGGGCTATGGTAACTCACTTGAGGTCAGGGAGTACTACTATGGGACCAGGGTATCTCACTTGCGGTCAGAGAGTACATATAAAGGGGATAGGATAACTCACTTGGGGTCAGGGAGTACTTATAAAGGTGATATGGTAACTCACTTGGGATAAGGGGGTACTTATATGGGACCAGGGTAATTCACTTGGGGCCAGGGTGTACTTATAAAGGGGCTAGGGTAACTCACTTGGGGTCAGGGAGTACTACTATGGGACCAGGGTAACTCACTTGCGGTCAGAGAGTACATATAAAGGGGCTAGGATAACTCACTTGGGGTCAGGGAGTACCACTATGGGACTAGGGTAACTCACTTGGGGCCAGGGTGTACTTATAAAGGGGCTGGGGTAACTCACTTGGGTTCTGGGAGTACATATAGAGGGGCTGGGATAACACACTTGGGGTCAGGGAGTACTTATAAAGGGGCTAGGATAACACACTTGGAGTCAGGGAGTACTTATATGGGACCAGGGTAACTCACTTGGGGCCAGGGTGTACTTATAAAGGGGCTAGGGTAACTCCCTTGGGGTCAGGGAGTACTTATAAAGGGGCTATGGTAACTCACTTGGAGTCTGGGAGTACATATAAAGGGGCTAGGTTAACACACTTGGAGTCAGGGAGTACTTATAAAGGGGATAGGGTAACTCACTTGCGGTCAGAGAGTACTTCTATGGGACTAGGGTAACTCACTTGGGGTCAGGGAGTACATTTATGGGATCAGGGTAACTCACTTGGGGCCAGGGTGTACTTATAAAGGGGCTGGGGTAACTCACTTGGGTTCTGGGAGTACATATAAACGGGCTAGGATAACACACTTGGGGTCAGGGAGTACATATAAAGGGGCTAGGATAACATACTTGCGGTCAGAGAGTACTTCTATGGGACTAGGGTAACTCACTTGAGGACAGGGAGTACTTTAATGGGACCAGGGTAACTCACTTGGGGCCAGGGTGTACTTATAAAGGGGCTGGGGTAACTCACTTGGGGTCTGGGAGTACATATAAAGGGGCTAGGATAACATACTTGGGGTCAGGGAGTACTTATAAAGGGGCTAGGATAACACACTTGGAGTCAGGGAGTACTTATAAAGGGGATAGGGTAACTCACTTGCGGTCAGAGAGTACTTTTATGGGACTAGGGTAACTCAATTGGGGTCAGGGAGTACTTTTATGGGACCAGGGTAACTCACTTGGGGCCAGGGTGTACTTATAAAGGGGCTGGGGTAACTCACTTGGGGTCAGGGAGTACATATAAAGGGGCTATGGTAACTCACTTGAGGACAGGGAGTACATATAAAGGGTCTATGGTAACTCACTTGGGGTCAGGGAGTACATATAAAGGGTCTATGGTAACTCACTTGGGGTCAGGGAGTACTACTATGGGACTAGGGTAACTTATTTGCGGTCAGAGAGTACATATAAAGGGGCTAGGATAACCCACTTGGGGTCAGGTAGAACTTATAAAGGTGATATGGTAACTCACTTGGGGTCAGGGAGTACTTATATGGGACTAGGGTAACTCACTTGGGGTCAGGGAGTACATATAAAGGGGCTAGGATAACATACTTGCGGTCAGAGAGTACTTCTATGGGACTAGGGTAACTCACTTGGGGACAGGGAGTACTTTAATGGGATCAGGGTAACTCACTTGGGGCCAGGGTGTACTTATAAAGGGGCTGGGGTAACTCACTTGGGGTCTGGGAGTACATATAAAGGGGCTAGGATAACATACTTGGGGTCAGGGAGTACTTATAAAGGGGCTAGGATAACACACTTGGAGTCAGGGAGTACTTATAAAGGGGATAGGGTAACTCACTTGCGGTCAGAGAGTACTTCTATGGGACTAGGGTAACTCACTTGGGGTCAGGGTGTACTTTTATGGGACCAGGGTAACTCACTTGGGGCCAGGGTGTACTTATAAAGGGGCTGCGGTAACTCACTTGGTGTCTGGGAGTACATATAAAGGGGCTAGGATAATACACTTGGGGTCAGGGAGTACTTATAAAGGGGCTAGGGTAACTCACTTGGGGTCAGGGAGTACTTATATGGGACCAGGGTAACTCACTTGGGGCCAGGGTGTACTTATAAAGGGGCTAGGGTAACTCCCTTGGGGTCAGGGAATACTTATAAAGGGGCTATAGTAACTCACTTGGGGTTAGGGAGTACTACTATGGGTCCAGGGTAACTCACTTGGGGCCAGGGTGTACTTATAAAGGGGCTGGGGTAACTCACTTGGGGTCTGGGAGTACATATAAAGGGGCTAGGATAACATACTTGGGGTCAGGGAGTACTTATAAAGGGGCTAGGATAACACACTTGGAGTCAGGGAGTACTTATAAAGGGGATAGGGTAACTCACTTGCGGTCAGAGAGTACATCTATGGGACTAGGGTAACTCACTTGGGGTCAGGGTGTACTTTTATGGGACCAGGGTAACTCACTTGGGGCCAGGGTGTACTTATAAAGGGGCTGCGGTAACTCACTTGGGGTCTGGGAGTACATATAAAGGGGCTAGGATAATACACTTGGGGTCAAGGAGTACTTATAAAGGGGCTAGGGTAACTCACTTGGGGTCAGGGAGTACTTATATGGGACCAGGGTAACTCACTTGGGGCCAGGGTGTACTTATAAAGGGGCTAGGGTAACTCCCTTGGGGTCAGGGAGTACTTATAAAGGGGCTATGGTAACTCACTTGGAGTCTGGGAGTACATATAAAGGGGCTAGGTTAACACACTTGGAGTCAGGGAGTACTTATAAAGGGGATAGGGTAACTCACTTGCGGTCAGAGAGTACTTCTATGGGACTAGGGTAACTCACTTGGGGTCAGGGAGTACATTTATGGGATCAGGGTAACTCACTTGGGGCCAGGGTGTACTTATAAAGGGGCTGGGGTAACTCACTTGGGTTCTGGGAGTACATATAAACGGGCTAGGATAACACACTTGGGGTCAGGGAGTACATATAAAGGGGCTAGGATAACATACTTGCGGTCAGAGAGTACTTCTATGGGACTAGGGTAACTCACTTGAGGACAGGGAGTACTTTAATGGGACCAGGGTAACTCACTTGGGGCCAGGGTGTACTTATAAAGGGGCTGGGGTAACTCACTTGGGGTCTGGGAGTACATATAAAGGGGCTAGGATAACATACTTGGGGTCAGGGAGTACTTATAAAGGGGCTAGGATAACACACTTGGAGTCAGGGAGTACTTATAAAGGGGATAGGGTAACTCACTTGCGGTCAGAGAGTACTTTTATGGGACTAGGGTAACTCAATTGGGGTCAGGGAGTACTTTTATGGGACCAGGGTAACTCACTTGGGGCCAGGGTGTACTTATAAAGGGGCTGGGGTAACTCACTTGGGGTCAGGGAGTACATATAAAGGGGCTATGGTAACTCACTTGAGGACAGGGAGTACATATAAAGGGTCTATGGTAACTCACTTGGGGTCAGGGAGTACATATAAAGGGTCTATGGTAACTCACTTGGGGTCAGGGAGTACTACTATGGGACTAGGGTAACTTATTTGCGGTCAGAGAGTACATATAAAGGGGCTAGGATAACCCACTTGGGGTCAGGTAGAACTTATAAAGGTGATATGGTAACTCACTTGGGGTCAGGGAGTACTTATATGGGACTAGGGTAACTCACTTGGGGTCAGGGAGTACATATAAAGGGGCTAGGATAACATACTTGCGGTCAGAGAGTACTTCTATGGGACTAGGGTAACTCACTTGGGGACAGGGAGTACTTTAATGGGACCAGGGTAACTCACTTGGGGCCAGGGTGTACTTATAAAGGGGCTGGGGTAACTCACTTGGGGTCTGGGAGTACATATAAAGGGGCTAGGATAACATACTTGGGGTCAGGGAGTACTTATAAAGGGGCTAGGATAACACACTTGGAGTCAGGGAGTACTTATAAAGGGGATAGGGTAACTCACTTGCGGTCAGAGAGTACTTCTATGGGACTAGGGTAACTCACTTGGGGTCAGGGTGTACTTTTATGGGACCAGGGTAACTCACTTGGGGCCAGGGTGTACTTATAAAGGGGCTGCGGTAACTCACTTGGGGTCTGGGAGTACATATAAAGGGGCTAGGATAATACACTTGGGGTCAGGGAGTACTTATAAAGGGGCTAGGGTAACTCACTTGGGGTCAGGGAGTACTTATATGGGACCAGGGTAACTCACTTGGGGCCAGGGTGTACTTATAAAGGGGCTAGGGTAACTCCCTTGGGGTCAGGGAATACTTATAAAGGGGCTATAGTAACTCACTTGGGGTTAGGGAGTACTACTATGGGTCCAGGGTAACTCACTTGCGGTCAGTGAGTAAATATAAAGGGGCTAGGATAACTCACTTGGGGTCAGGGAGTACTTATAAAGGTGATATGATAACTCACTTGGGGTCAGGGAGTACTTATAAAGGGGCTAGGGTAACTCACTTGGGGTCAGGGAGTACATAAAAATGGGCTATGGCAACTCACTTGGGGTAAGGGAGTACTACTATGGAACCAGCGTAACTCATTTGCGGTCAGAGAGTACATATATAGGGGCTAGAGTACCTCACTTGGGGTCAGGGAGTACTTATAAAGGGGCTAGGGTAACTCACTTGGTGTCATGGAGTACATATAAAGGGGCTATGGCAACTCACTTGGGGTCAGGGAGTACTACTATGGGACCAGGGTAACTCACTTGCGGTCAGAGAGTACATATAAAGGGGCTAGGGTAACTCACTTGGGGTCAGAGAGTATTACTATGGGACCAGGGTGACTCACTTGCGGTCAGTGAGTACATATAAAGGGGCTAGGATAACACACTTGGGATCAGGGATTACTTATAAAGGTGATATGGTAACTCACTTGGGGTCAGGGAGTACTTATAAACGGGCTAGGGTAACTCACTTGGAGTCAGGGAGTACTTATAATAAGGATAGGGTAACTCACTTGCGGTCAGAGAGTACTTTTATGGGACTAGGGTAACTCAATTGGGGTCAGGGAGTACTTTTATGGGACCAGGGTAACTCACTTGGGGCCAGGGTGTACTTATAAAGGGGCTGGGGTAACTCACTTGGGGTCAGGGAGTACATATAAAGGGGCTATGGTAACTCACTTGAGGACAGGGAGTACATATAAAGGGTCTATGGTAACTCACTTGGGGTCAGGGAGTACATATAAAGGGTCTATGGTAACTCACTTGGGGTCAGGGAGTACTACTATGGGACTAGGGTAACTTATTTGCGGTCAGAGAGTACATATAAAGGGGCTAGGATAACCCACTTGGGGTCAGGTAGAACTTATAAAGGTGATATGGTAACTCACTTGGGGTCAGGGAGTACTTATATGGGACTAGGGTAACTCACTTGGGGTCAGGGAGTACATATAAAGGGGCTAGGATAACATACTTGCGGTCAGAGAGTACTTCTATGGGACTAGGGTAACTCACTTGGGGACAGGGAGTACTTTAATGGGACCAGGGTAACTCACTTGGGGCCAGGGTGTACTTATAAAGGGGCTGGGGTAACTCACTTGGGGTCTGGGAGTACATATAAAGGGGCTAGGATAACATACTTGGGGTCAGGGAGTACTTATAAAGGGGCTAGGATAACACACTTGGAGTCAGGGAGTACTTATAAAGGGGATAGGGTAACTCACTTGCGGTCAGAGAGTACTTCTATGGGACTAGGGTAACTCACTTGGGGTCAGGGTGTACTTTTATGGGACCAGGGTAACTCACTTGGGGCCAGGGTGTACTTATAAAGGGGCTGCGGTAACTCACTTGGGGTCTGGGAGTACATATAAAGGGGCTAGGATAATACACTTGGGGTCAGGGAGTACTTATAAAGGGGCTAGGGTAACTCACTTGGGGTCAGGGAGTACTTATATGGGACCAGGGTAACTCACTTGGGGCCAGGGTGTACTTATAAAGGGGCTAGGGTAACTCCCTTGGGGTCAGGGAATACTTATAAAGGGGCTATAGTAACTCACTTGGGGTTAGGGAGTACTACTATGGGTCCAGGGTAACTCACTTGCGGTCAGTGAGTAAATATAAAGGGGCTAGGATAACTCACTTGGGGTCAGGGAGTACTTATAAAGGTGATATGATAACTCACTTGGGGTCAGGGAGTACTTATAAAGGGGCTAGGGTAACTCACTTGGGGTCAGGGAGTACATAAAAATGGGCTATGGCAACTCACTTGGGGTAAGGGAGTACTACTATGGAACCAGCGTAACTCATTTGCGGTCAGAGAGTACATATATAGGGGCTAGAGTACCTCACTTGGGGTCAGGGAGTACTTATAAAGGGGCTAGGGTAACTCACTTGGTGTCATGGAGTACATATAAAGGGGCTATGGCAACTCACTTGGGGTCAGGGAGTACTACTATGGGACCAGGGTAACTCACTTGCGGTCAGAGAGTACATATAAAGGGGCTAGGGTAACTCACTTGGGGTCAGAGAGTATTACTATGGGACCAGGGTGACTCACTTGCGGTCAGTGAGTACATATAAAGGGGCTAGGATAACACACTTGGGATCAGGGATTACTTATAAAGGTGATATGGTAACTCACTTGGGGTCAGGGAGTACTTATAAACGGGCTAGGGTAACTCACTTGGAGTCAGGGAGTACTTATAATGGGGATAGGGTAACTCACTTGCGGTCAGAGAGTACTTTTATGGGACTAGGGTAACTCAATTGGGGTCAGGGAGTACTTTTATGGGACCAGGGTAACTCACTTGGGGCCAGGGTGTACTTATAAAGGGGCTGGGGTAACTCACTTGGGGTCAGGGAGTACATATAAAGGGGCTATGGTAACTCACTTGGGGTCAGGGAGTACATATAAAGGGTCTATGGTAACTCACTTTTTTTTTTTTTTTTTTTTTTTTTTTTTTTTTTTCCGACGCTTTGCGAGGTAGGGGGAAACTTCTTAAAGCCTTACGGCTTGTTAAGTACCTCCGGCGGCCGATGTTTTGGCCAGAAGTTATGTGGGATTCTAACCCACCAAAACCCCCTACCTGCCCCCCTACCCGGTACCAAGCATAGCTTATAACATCAGGTAGGAGGGTATACGCTCTACTCTACGACCGTATGCGGTCATCCCAAGACAAACAAAAACCCCAGACTCTACCCCACCCCAGAGGAGAGAGCAGCAGACTCCTCAGCTCGGACTCTACTGTCCTTGGAGGTGAGGACCCTAACCGAGAAGCTGGAAAATGCATTCCAAGCTCTCGGCGTACTCGTAACATGGGACACAAGGGTCTCCACCTCCAACGAGGGCACACCTAAAGCATCACAGAGTTCTGCTCTTTCGCATTCCCACAGGGGACACCACAACAGCGTGTGCTCCGCCGTATCCGCGACCGGATTCGGGGAGCACCAGCAGTCGGGAGTCGCCCTGCGGCCCACCCTCGCGCGATGACTCATGAAACTACCATGCCCCAGGAGCATCTGGGAAACATGGTAGTTCAAGCTTCTACAATTAGCAGCCAGCCAGGACCGGATGTCCGGGATGAGGCGGTGGGTCCACCTACCCCGACCATCCGAGTCCCATGCTGCCTGCCATCTCTCTACTAAATTAGCCCTCGCCAATCTCCGCGCTTCGGCCACGCCAGCCGAGGAGCCACCCGCACGCGACGCATCGTACACCTCCCTGCGCTCCAAAGCTAAAAGATGGGCCGGTGGTATGCCCGAGATTACTAATAGCGCACAGGACGAAGCCGTACGACACGCGCGGGAAACCCTCAGCGCCATGACCCTCTGCGCGGAGATTAGGGACCTCGCAATGGTTGGGCGAGAGGCAGCCTCAGCCCAGCAAGGCGCCCCGTAAAGAAGAATGCTGTGCACTAAATTCGTGTACAACATCCTTCCCGAGACCCCCGACCCACCCACGTTCGGCAATAAATTACTCAACGCCCACCCAGCCTTTTTGGCTTTTCCCACCATGCAATCAATGTGAAACTTGAAGGAAAGACGACGATCCAACCACACACCGAGGTATTTCGCCCGCGGGGAGACGGAAACCGTCTCGCCCCCGACCGAAAACCGCGGAGCCCGATCAGACCGCCTCCTAGAGAAGAAAACAGCCTCCGATTTGGAGACGTTCACCTCCAGGTTCCTCCCCTCAAGCCACAGAACGATACGCGACAAAGCCCTGTTAGCCTTCAACTGCAAGGACCCGACGCTTCCCGCAGACACACACAATGCCGTATCGTCCGCGTAACAAGTCAACGTGCAGCCCTCCGGGAGACTCAACCGCAGCAGACCGTCGAAACAAATGTTCCACAGGAGAGGTCCTAAGACCGATCCCTGCGGAACACCCGCCCCAACGCGCCACTGCCGTCCAGCGCACTCAATGACCCGGTCCCCCAGGTAACTGCGGACTATATCCACAATCACCCCCGGGACCGCGCCATTGGCGGCCAGGGCCTCCAAGATGGCCGCATGCGACACAGAATTGAACGCGTTCTTAATGTCGAGAAGGATTACGGCCACGCGTTTGCTCCGGTACACAGACCCCCGAAGGGCGATCCGAATAAAATTCTGGACAGCCGATACGGCATCCATGGTACTTCTACCAGGACGGAACCCGTATTGACCGTCCGCGAGAGGTGCGACCCCCTCATAAACCTCCGTAAGACGAGCGACAACTACCCTCTCGAACAACTTCCCCACCACCGGTAGGAGAGATATGGGTCTGAAGCCCCCGATCCCTTTCGGGATTAGGACAACCCTCGCCCTCCTCCAGATAGCGGGAAAGTCGCCGAGTTCCAGGCAGCGGTTGAACAACCGGGCAAAATCAGCGGGGCAGCTCATTGCTGCAACCTTAACCACTTCCGGGAGAATGCCATCGACACCAGGGGCCCCCTTTGCAGGGGACCTCCCGGCAGCCATGACAATCTCTGCTTCCGTGATGAGATCAGACTCCAAGATCGGCCTGGTGTTACCGCGAAACACGAATGGAACGCCCCCAGGCCTCACTTGCGACGTCGAGAAAAGACTCTCAATCGCAACCACCGTCTCAGACTCCGTCAGACTAGCAGATGTCTGTCTCTTCAATCTCTTGTAGGCCACCCAGAAGGGGCGACCCCAAGGATCTGCCTCCACTTCATTCACCAGCGCCAACCATGCGGCCCGCTTCCTCTCGCGAATAGCGGAGGAGAAAGCGGTTCTCGCCGTCTTATAGGCTTCGCGCAAGTGAACTTCCGTATTGGCACCCCTCGACCTCGACCACCTCCTGCGGGCAGCATTCGCTGCCTTACGGAGACGGTCGAGGTCCTCACACCACCAATACGCTGCTTTCCAGCGCTTGGCAGTTCCGTGAGCCCTGGGCATAGAAGCGTCGGACGCCCCGACGAGTCTCCGGAGATAACCCTCCGGCGAGACGCCCGAGCCGTCACCGCCGACGTCCGCCCCGGCCCTCCCCCGCCCGGACGGAGGGGAAGCTGAGCTGCTCGAGGCTATTCCCCACGCAAATGCCAATTCGCATAAGAGTGGGTCGAACCTCGAGCGAACCCAGCGCACCCCCCGCTCCGGCGAGGCAGGGCCAGGACCCCCATCCGTGAGAATCCACTGGATGAAGCGGTGATCGCTCAGAGTCTCGTCATCGAGCACCTCCCAAGAGACTACTCTCGAGGCGATCGACGACGATACCCAGGTGAGATCTATTATACTACCACGGTCGCCTGAGACGAAGGTCGGAGAACGACCTCGGTTGAGCAATGTCAACCCGAGCTGACCGCCCCATTCCTCAACAAGCTCTCCACGTCGGTTAGTGCAACCGGATCCCCATGATGTCGACCACGAGTTGAAGTCTCCACCAATGAGGACCGGCACCCCATGCTCCCTGACACTCCCCGCCAAGTCCTCCAGGAAAGCCTCGAACTCCCCGATGGGGGCATTAGGGGTAAAGTAAACACTGTACACCCTAATGCCCCCAACGAGAGACGAACAAAACCCCCGACCGGACGAGACGGATGCCAGTTTGCACGAAGCACCGGGCAGCATAGCCGAATCCCCCCCGACATCCTCCAAGCCGGTGCTTGGGAAATTACTATTCCTATGCTGCTCTGAGACAAGGCAGACCGTGTACTCGCCAGAGTACGTGCAATGGACGGCCAAGTCCTGAGCAGATCGCGAACGATTGACATTGATCTGGAGACCCTTCATGTACGTCTCGATCCTCTCCACACCCCGATCGATCCGCACGCTGAAGAGCCCCCAGCGTGATCATGCGCAAGCCCCGAGTCCCTACAGGCGAGACAACAAGGAGAACCCCTACAACTGGCAGAGGCATGACCCCCCTCCCCGCATCTCCAACACAGCCCCGAACGGTCTGTGCTGAATTTGCAGCTACCCGAGGTGTGACCGAAGTGGTGACACCTCTTGCACCGCACGATACTGGTCGCAGGGCGAACCCTGCAGACCACCCACCCAACGCGAACGCGCCCAAGCCGCAACAACTTGCCAGCCACCTCGGGTGGCATGGAAGCGCCGACGGCCCAGGAGCCCCCACCAGTTCTTCGCGGCGCGGAGACTCTAACCCCGGCTGCCTCCTCGCCCAGTGCGGCCAGAAGGGCCGCCCGCACATCCTCCCCGGACGAAACCCCATCGAGGTCCCGGATCTCCACCCTCTCCATCGGAGAGAGAGCAGAGACCGGAATCCCGTTACCCAACGCCTCCGCGACCGCCCCCGCGAGCGTGGACGCGGAGCCCCCTCCTTTGTTCAGCTCAATCAGGAGGTCTCCCCTGCGAGTCCTCCTGATCGACCTGACCTCAACCCCGACCTTACCGGGGTCCACCCTTTCCTTCAGCAACCTCATCGCCCCCCCATACCCATCCGACCCGCACGCTACGAGCACGGCCTGGGCACGGGGGCGACGAGGAGGTGCCCCAACCCTACCCGAATGAGGAGGACGGGATATCGGGGCCGGCCCCAAATCCCTCCTCCCCCTTCCCTTCCGCCCAGCCACGACCGACCATTGCACCCCCTCCTCCCGCGGAGGAGATGCCGTAGCCACTGGTGGCGGGCCAGCTGCCCCAGAGGCCCCCTGCTTCGGCGGAGAAGGCGTCCCCAGGGCAGCTCCCCTTTTCGCGCCCCTTTCCCTATTGCCGCTTCCACCCGACTTAATCGAAACCCCCCTCCCCCCTTTAGAAGTCGGTGGAAGCGGAAGCGACGTCTGCGTACCCTTATTCTTCAGCGCTGGCCGTTGTACCTCTTCTCGCGCTTCGTCCCGCTCCCTCGTCTCAAGAAGCACAGGGAGAAGTGACCCACAATCCTGGGTCGCAGCTCCCTGCACCTCCTGCACAGCGGAGACGACGAGATCCCGCAGGTCCCTCACTTTTCCCTGGATGCTCCTCTTGACGCCCTTTCTCCCGTCCGTGAGTCCAAGAAGCTCCGTCATTGCTACTGACATACGCTGGATGAGCGTATGCAGTTCCTGCGCACTTCTGTCACGGGCCTCCAGGCGCAGCCGCACCTCCTCCAAGTCCATGGCTCTGGAGCCCGTTCCTGCGCTAACGCCGTTACCTGTAGGGGAAGAATAAGAAGAAGTTTGGTTTTCCATAAATTAATAAATAATCACCAGCATGCGGAGCGTCTCCGAACGCGCCGCCTCAGGAAGTGGAGGGGTGATCACCATGATGCCTACCTCCATCAGACACCATGGCTTGGGGCTCAAGCCCGGGGACAAACATCCAGGCCGCCTTACACCTTCTTCCATCACTGGCATTCCGCATACCTCCGTGGGAGGACGGTGCGTAGACACCGGGATCCGACACGAGCACGACCTTACTGGAATCATCCACACATCCCTTTCGGGCAGTGTCAACACAGAGGCCGTACCCGTGTCCCCTGAAATGGGTGAAATGAGAAAAGTGATGTTATGGGGCCCTCGTCCGGAATCCGTACGACGGCAGATGACACATGAGAATGAAATGAGGCGAGGGTGAGAATACCATTTTGGTTCGCGACTGCTTATTCGTCCGTATGAAACGGCTTATTTCGCAGCTAACCGGCATATCTGCCGGCCGTCCCCCTATCCACCACCCGGGGACGCGCCTGGTAGCGTGGTAAACCGCCCCAGGCTATGGTAACTCACTTGGGGTCAGGGAGTACATATAAAGGGTCTATGGTAACTCACTTGGGGTCAGGGAGTACTACTATGGGACTAGGGTAACTTATTTGCGGTCAGAGAGTACATATAAAGGGGCTAGGAAAACTCACTTGGGGTCAGGGAGAACTTATAAAGGTGATATGGTAACTCACTTGGGGTCAGGGAGTACTTATATGGGACTAGGGTAATTCACTTGGGGTCAGGGAGTACATATAAAGGGGCTAGGGTAACACACTTGGAGTCAGGGAATAATTATAAAGGGGATAGGGTAACTCACTTGCGGTCAGAGAGTACTTTTATGGGACTAGGGTAACTCAATTGGGGTCAGGGAGTACTTTTATGGGACCAGGGTAACTCACTTGGGGCCAGGGTGTACTTATAAAGGGGCTGGGGTAACTCACTTGGGGTCAGGGAGTTCATATAAATGGGCTAGGATAACACACTTGGGGTCAGGGAGTACTTATAAAGGGGCTAGGGTAACTCACTTGGGGTCAGGGAGTACTTATATGGGACCAGGGTAACTCACTTGGGGACAGGGTGTACTTATAAAGGGGCTAGGGTAACTCCCTTGGGCTCAGGGAATACTTATAAAGGGGCTATGGTAACTCACTTGGGGTCAGGGAGTACTACTATGGGACCAGGGTAACTCACTTGCGGTCAGTGAGTACATATAAAGGGGCTAGGATAACTCACTTGGGGTCAGGGAGTACTTATAAAGGTGATATGATAACTCACTTGGGGTCAGGGAGTACTTATAAAGGGGCTAGGGTAACTCACTTGGGGTCAGGGAGTACATAAAAAGGGGCTATGGCAACTCACTTGGGGTAAGGGAGTACTACTATGGAACCAGCGTAACTCATTTGCGGTCAGAGAGTACATATATAGGGGCTAGGGTACCTCACTTGGGGTCAGGGAGTACTTATAAAGGGGCTAGGGTAACTCACTTGGTATCATGGAGTACATATAAAGGGGCTATGGCAACTCACTTGGGGTCAGGGAGTACTACTATGGGACCAGGGTAACTCACTTGCGGTCAGAGAGTACATATAAAGGGGCTAGGGTAACTCACTTGGGGTCAGAGAGTACTACTATGGGACCAGGGTAACTCACTTGCGGTCAGTGAGTACATATAAAGGGGCTAGGATAACACACTTGGGATCAGGGATTACTTATAAAGGTGATATGGTAACTCGCTTGGGGTCAGGGAGTACTTATAAAGGGGCTAGGGTAACTCACTTGGGGTCAGGGAGTACATATAAAGGGGCTGGGATTACACACTTGGGGTCAGGGAGTACTACTATGGGACCAGGTTACCTCACTTGCGGTCAGAGAGTACATATAAAGGGGCTAGGATAACTCACTTGGGGTCAGGGAGAACTTATAAATTGGCTATGGTAACTCATTTGGAGTCTGGGAGTACATATAAAGGGGCTAGGATAACACACTTGGGGTCAGGGAGTACTTATAAAGGTGCTAGGGTAACTCACTTGGGTTCAGGGAGTACATATAAAGGGGCTATGGTAACTCACTTGAGGTCAGGGAGTACTACTATGGGACCAGGGTATCTCACTTGCTGTCAGAGAGTACATATAAAGGGGATAGGATAACTCACTTGGGGTCAGGGAGTACTTATAAAGGTGATATGGTAACTCACTTGGGATAAGGGAGTACTTATATGGGACCAGGGTAACTCACTTGGGGCCAGGGTGTACTTATAAAGGGGCTGGGGTAACTCACTTGGGGTCAGGGAGTACATATAAAGGGGCTATGGTAACTCACTTGAGGACAGGGAGTACATATAAAGGGTCTATGGTAACTCACTTGGGGTCAGGGAGTACATATAAAGGGTCTATGGTAACTCACTTGGGGTCAGGGAGTACTACTATGGGACTAGGGTAACTTATTTGCGGTCAGAGAGTACTTATAAAGGGGCTAGGATAACCCACTTGGGGTCAGGGAGAACTTATAAAGGTGATATGGTAACTCACTTGGGGACAGGGAGTACTTTAATGGGACCAGGGTAACTCACTTGGGGCCAGGGTGTACTTATAAAGGGGCTGGGGTAACTCACTTGGGGTCTGGGAGTACATATAAAGGGGCTAGGATAACATACTTGGGGTCAGGGAGTACTCTTAAAGGGGCTAGGATAACACACTTGGAGTCAGGGAGTACTTATAAAGGGGATAGGGTAACTCACTTGCGGTCAGAGAGTACTTCTATGGGACTAGGGTAACTCACTTGGGGTCAGGGTGTACTTTTATGGGACCAGGGTAACTCACTTGGGGCCAGGGTGTACTTATAAAGGGGCTGCGGTAACTCACTTGGGGTCTGGGAGTACATATAAAGGGGCTAAGATAATACACTTGGGGTCAGGGAGTACTTATAAAGGGGCTAGGGTAACTCACTTGGGGTCAGGGAGTACTTATATGGGACCAGGGTAACTCACTTGTGGCCAGGGTGTACTTATAAAGGGGCTAGGGTAACTCCCTTGGGGTCAGGGAATACTTATAAAGGGGCTATGGTAACTCACTTGGGGTTAGGGAGTACTACTATGGGTCCAGGGTAACTCACTTGCGGTCAGTGAGTAAATATAAAGGGGCTAGGATAACTCACTTGGGGTCAGGGAGTACTTATAAAGGTGATATGATAACTCACTTGGGGTCAGGGAGTACTTATAAAGGGGCTAGGGTAACTCACTTGGGGTCAGGGAGTACTTATAAAGGTGATATGGTAACTCACTTGGGGTCAGGGAGTACTACTATGGGACCAGGGTAACTCACTTGCGGTCAGAGAGTACATATAAAGGGGCTAGGGTAACTCACTTGGTGTCATGGAGTACATATAAAGGGGCTATGGCAACTCACTTGGGGTCAGGGAGTACTACTATGGGACCAGGGTAACTCACTTGCGGTCAGAGAGTACATATAAAGGGGCTAGGGTAACTCACTTGGGGTCAGAGAGTATTACTATGGGACCAGGGTAACTCACTTGCGGTCAGTGAGTACATATAAAGGGGCTAGGATAACACACTTGGGATCAGGGATTACTTATAAAGGTGATATGGTAACTCACTTGGGGTCAGGGAGTACTTATAAAGGGGCTAGGGTAACTCACTTGGAGTCAGGGAGTACTTATAAAGGGGATAGGGTAACTCACTTGCGGTCAGAGAGTACTTTTATGGGACTAGGGTAACTCAATTGGGGTCAGGGAGTACTTTTATGGGACCAGGGTAACTCACTTGGGGCCAGGGTGTACTTATAAAGGGGCTGGGGTAACTCACTTGGGGTCAGGGAGTACATATAAAGGGGCTATGGTAACTCACTTGGGGTCAGGGAGTACATATAAAGGGTCTATGGTAACTCACTTGGGGTCAGGGAGTACTACTATGGGACTAGGGTAACTTATTTGCGGTCAGAGAGTACATAGAAAGGGGCTAGGATAACCCACTTGGGGTCAGGGAGAACTTATAAAGGTGATATGGTAACTCACTTGGGGTCAGGGAGTACTTATATGGGACTAGGGTAACACACTTGGGGTCAGGGAGTACATATAAAGGGGCTAGGATAACATACTTGCGGTCAGAGAGTACTTCTATGGGACTAGGGTAACTCACTTGGGGACAGGGAGTACTTTAATGGGACCAGGGTAACTCACTTGGGGCCAGGGTGTACTTATAAAGGGGCTGGGGTAACTCACTTGGGGTCTGGGAGTACATATAAAGGGGCTAGGATAACATACTTGGGGTCAGGGAGTACTTATAAAGGGGCTAGGATAACACACTTGGAGTCAGGGAGTACTTATAAAGGGGATAGGGTAACTCACTTGCGGTCAGAGAGTACTTTTATGGGACTAGGGTAACTCAATTGGGGTCAGGGAGTACTTTTATGGGACCAGGGTAACTCACTTGGGGCCAGGGTGTACTTATAAAGGGGCTGGGGTAACTCACTTGGGGTCAGGGAGTACATATAAAGGGGCTATGGTAACTCACTTGGGGTCAGGGAGTACATATAAAGGGTCTATGGTAACTCACTTGGGGTCAGGGAGTACATATAAAGGGTCTATGGTAACTCACTTGGGGTCAGGGAGTACTACTATGGGACTAGGGTAACTTATTTGCGGTCAGAGAGTACATATAAAGGGGCTAGGATAACCCACTTGGGGTCAGGGAGAACTTATAAAGGTGATATGGTAACTCACTTGGGGTCAGGGAGTACTTATATGGGACTAGGGTAACTCACTTGGGGTCAGGGAGTACATATAAAGGGGCTAGGATAACATACTTGCGGTCAGAGAGTACTTCTATGGGACTGGGGTAACTCACTTGGGGACAGGGAGTACTTTAATGGGACCAGGGTAACTCACTTGGGGCCAGGGTGTACTTATAAAGGGGCTGGGGTAACTCACTTGGGGTCTGGGAGTACATATAAAGGGGCTAGGATAACATACTTGGGGTCAGGGAGTACTTATAAAGGGGCTAGGATAACACACTTGGAGTCAGGGAGTACTTATAAAGGGGATAGGGTAACTCACTTGCGGTCAGAGAGTACTTCTATGGGACTAGGGTAACTCACTTGGGGTCAGGGTGTACTTTTATGGGACCAGGGTAACTCACTTGGGGCCAGGGTGTACTTATAAAGGGGCTGCGGTAACTCACTTGGGGTCTGGGAGTACATATAAAGGGGCTAGGATAATACACTTGGGGTCAGGGAGTACTTATAAAGGGGCTAGGGTAACTCACTTGGGGTCAGGGAGTACTAATATGGGACCAGGGTAACTCACTTGGGGCCAGGGTGTACTTATAAAGGGGCTAGGGTAACTCCCTTGGGGTCAGGGAATACTTATAAAGGTGATATGATTACTCACTTGGGGTCAGGGAGTACTTATAAAGGGGCTAGGGTAACTCACTTGGGGTCAGGGAGTACATAAAAAGGGGCTATGGCAACTCACTTGGGGTAAGGGAGTACTACTATGGAACCAGCGTAACTCATTTGCGGTCAGAGAGTACATATATAGGGGCTAGGGTACCTCACTTGGGGTCAGGGAGTACTTATAAAGGGGCTAGGGTAACTCACTTGGTGTCATGGAGTACATATAAAGGGGCTATGGCAACTCACTTGGGGTCAGGGAGTACTACTATGGGACCAGGGTAACTCACTTGCGTTCAGAGAGTACATATAAAGGGGCTAGGGTAACTCACTTGGGGTCAGAGAGTACTACTATGGGACCAGGGTAACTCACTTGCGGTCAGTGAGTACATATAAAGGGGCTAGGATAACACACTTGGGATCAGGGATTACTTATAAAGGTGATATGGTAACTCACTTGGGGTCAGGGAGTACTTATAAAGGGGCTAGGGTAACTCACTTGGAGTCAGGGAGTACTTATAAAGGGGATAGGGTAACTCACTTGCGGTCAGAGAGTACTTTTATGGGACCAGGGTAACTCACTTGGGGCCAGGGTGTACTTATAAAGGGGCTGGGGTAACTCACTTGGGGTCAGGGAGTACATATAAAGGGGCTATGGTAACTCACTTGGGGTCAGGGAGTACATATAAAGGGTCTATGGTAACTCACTTGGGGTCAGGGAGTACATAGAAAGGGTCTATGGTAACTCACTTGGGGTCAGGGAGTACTACTATGGGACTAGGGTAACTTATTTGCGGTCAGAGAGTACATATAAAGGGGCTAGGATAACTCACTTGGGGTCAGGGAGAACTTATAAAGGTGATATGGTAACTCACTTGGGGTCAGGGAGTACTTATATGGGACTAGGGTAACTCACATGGGGTCAGGGAGTACATATGAAGGGGTTAGGATAACATACTTGCGGTCAGAGAGTACTTCTATGGGACTAGGGTAACTCACTTGGGGACAGGGAGTACTTTAATGGGACCAGGGTAACTCACTTGGGGCCAGGGTGTACTTATAAAGTGGCTGGGGTAACTCTCTTGGGGTCTGGGAGTACATATAAAGGGGTTAGGATAACATACTTGGGGTCAGGGAGTACTTATAAAGGGGCTAGGATAACACACTTGGAGTCAGGGAGTACTTATAAAGGGGATAGGGTAACTCACTTGGGTTCAGGGAGTACATATAAAGGGGCTATGGTAACTCACTTGAGGTCAGGGAGTACTACTATGGGACCAGGGTATCTCACTTGCGGTCAGAGAGTACATATAAAGGGGATAGGATAACTCACTTGGGGTCAGGGAGTACTTATAAAGGTGATATGGTAACTCACTTGGGATAAGGGAGTACTTATATGGGACCAGGGTAATTCACTTGGGGCCAGGGTGTATTTATAAAGGGGCTAGGGTAACTCACTTGGGGTCAGGGAGTACTACTATGGGACCAGGTTAACTCACTTGCGGTCAGAGAGTACATATAAAGGGGCTAGGATAACTCACTTGGGGTCAGGGAGAACTTATAAATGGGCTATGGTAACTCATTTGGAGTCTGGGAGTACATATAAAGGGGCTAGGATAACACACTTGGGGTCAGGGAGTACTTATAAAGGTGCTAGGGTAACTCACTTGGGTTCAGGGAGTACATATAAAGGGGCTATGGTAACTCACTTGAGGTCAGGGAGTACTACTATGGGACCAGGGTATCTCACTTGCTGTCAGAGAGTACATATAAAGGGGATAGGATAACTCACTTGGGGTCAGGGAGTACTTATAAAGGTGATATGGTAACTCACTTGGGATAAGGGAGTACTTATATGGGACCAGGGTAATTCACTTGGGGCCAGGGTGTACTTATAAAGGGGCTAGGGTAACTCATTTGGGGTCAGGGAGTACTACTATGGGACCAGGGTAACTCACTTGCGGTCAGAGAGTACATATAAAGGGGCTAGGATAACTCACTTGGGGTCAGGGAGTACCACTATGGGACTAGGGTAACTTACTTGCGGTCAGAGATTACATATATAGGGGCTAGGATAACACACTTGGGGTCAAGGAGAACTTATAAAGGTTATATGGTAACTCACTTGGGGTCAGGGAGTACTTATATGGGACTAGGGTAACTCAATTGGGGTCAGGGAGTACTACTATGGGACCAGGGTAACTCACTTGCGGTCAGAGAGTACATATAAAGGGGCTAGGATAACTCACTTGGGGTCAGGGAGTACCACTATGGGACTAGGGTAACTTACTTGCGGTCAGAGATTACATATATAGGGGCTAGGATAACACACTTGGGGTCAAGGAGAACTTATAAAGGTTATATGGTAACTCACTTGGGGTCAGGGAGTACTTATATGGGACTAGGGTAACTCAATTGGGGTCAGGGAGTATATATATGGGACCAGGGTAACTCACTTGGGGCCAGGGTGTACTTATAAAGGGGCTAGGGTAACTCACTTGGTGTCATGGAGTACATATAAAGGGGCTATGGCAACTCACTTAAGGTCAGGGAGTACTACTATGGGACCAGGGTAACTCACTTGCGGTCAGAGAGTACATATAAAGGGGCTAGGGTAACTCACTTGGGGTCAGAGAGTACTACTATGGGACCAGGTTAACTCACTTGCGGTCAGTGAGTACATATAAAGGGGCTAGGATAACACACTTGGGATCAGGGATTACTTATAAAGGTGATATGGTAACTCACTTGGGGTCAGGGAGTACTTATAAAGGGGCTAGGGTAACTCACTTGGAGTCAGGGAGTACTTATAAAGGGGATAGGGTAACTCACTTGCGGTCAGAGAGTACTTTTATGGGACTAGGGTAACTCAATTGGGGTCAGGGAGTACTTTTATGGGACCAGGGTAACTCACTTGGGGCCAGGGTGTACTTATAAAGGGGCTGGGGTAACTCACTTGGGGTCAGGGAGTACATATAAAGGGGCTATGGTAACTCACTTGGGGTCAGGGAGTACATATAAAGGGTCTATGGTAACTCACTTGGGGTCAGGGAGTACATATAAAGGGTCTATGGTAACTCACTTGGGGTCAGGGTGTACTTATAAAGGGGCTGGGGTAACTCACTTGGGTTCTGGGAGTACATATAAACGGGCTAGGATAACACACTTGGGGTCAGGGAGTACATATAAAGGGGCTAGGATAACATACTTGCGGTCAGAGAGTACTTCTATGGGACTAGGGTAACTCACTTGAGGACAGGGAGTACTTTTATGGGACCAGGGTAACTCACTTGGGGCCAGGGTGTACTTATAAAGGGGCTGGGGTAACTCACTTGGGGTCAGGGAGTACATATAAAGGGGCTATGGTAACTCACTTGAGGACAGGGAGTACATATAAAGGGTCTATGGTAACTCACTTGGGGTCAGGGAGTACATATAAAGGGTCTATGGTAACTCACTTGGGGTCAGGGAGTACTACTATGGGACTAGGGTAACTTATTTGCGGTCAGAGAGTACATATAAAGGGGCTAGGATAACCCACTTGGGGTCAGGTAGAACTTATAAAGGTGATATGGTAACTCACTTGGGGTCAGGGAGTACTTATATGGGACTAGGGTAACTCACTTGGGGTCAGGGAGTACATATAAAGGGGCTAGGATAACATACTTGCGGTCAGAGAGTACTTCTATGGGACTAGGGTAACTCACTTGGGGACAGGGAGTACTTTAATGGGACCAGGGTAACTCACTTGGGGCCAGGGTGTACTTATAAAGGGGCTGGGGTAACTCACTTTGGGTCTGGGAGTACATATAAAGGGGCTAGGATAACATACTTGGGGTCAGGGAGTACTTATAAAGGGGCTAGGATAACACACTTGGAGTCAGGGAGTACTTATAAAGGGGATAGGGTAACTCACTTGCGGTCAGAGAGTACTTCTATGGGACTAGGGTAACTCACTTGGGGTCAGGGTGTACTTTTATGGGACCAGGGTAACTCACTTGGGGCCAGGGTTACTTATAAAGGGGCTGCGGTAACTCACTTGGGGTCTATGAGTACATATAAAGGGGCTAGGATAATACACTTGGGGTCAGGGAGTACTTATAAAGGGGCTAGGGTAACTCACTTGGGGTCAGGGAGTACTTATATGGGACCAGGGTAACTCACTTGGGGCCAGGGTGTACTTATAAAGGGGCTAGGGTAACTCCCTTGGGGTCAGGGAATACTTATAAAGGGGCTATAGTAACTCACTTGGGGTTAGGGAGTACTACTATGGGTCCAGGGTAACTCACTTGCGGTCAGTGAGTAAATATAAAGGGGCTAGGATAACTCACTTGGGGTCAGGGAGTACTTATAAAGGTGATATGATAACTCACTTGGGGTCAGGGAGTACTTATAAAGGGGCTAGGGTAACTCACTTGGGGTCAGGGAGTACATAAAAATGGGCTATGGCAACTCACTTGGGGTAAGGGAGTACTACTATGGAACCAGCGTAACTCATTTGCGGTCAGAGAGTACATATATAGGGGCTAGGGTACCTCACTTGGGGTCAGGGAGTACTTATAAAGGGGCTAGGGTAACTCACTTGGTGTCATGGAGTACATATAAAGGGGCTATGGCAACTCACTTGGGGTCAGGGAGTACTACTATGGGACCAGGGTAACTCACTTGCGGTCAGAGAGTACATATAAAGGGGCTAGGGTAACTCACTTGGGGTCAGAGAGTATTACTATGGGACCAGGGTGACTCACTTGCGGTCAGTGAGTACATATAAAGGGGCTAGGATAACACACTTGGGATCAGGGATTACTTATAAAGGTGATATGGTAACTCACTTGGGGTCAGGGAGTACTTATAAACGGGCTAGGGTAACTCACTTGGAGTCAGGGAGTACTTATAAAGGGGATAGGGTAACTCACTTGCGGTCAGAGAGTACTTTTATGGGACTAGGGTAACTCAATTGGGGTCAGGGAGTACTTTTATGGGACCAGGGTAACTCACTTGGGGCCAGGGTGTACTTATAAAGGGGCTGGGGTAACTCACTTGGGGTCAGGGAGAACTAATAAAGGTGTTATGGTAACTCACTTGTGGTCAGGGAGTACTTATATGGGACTAGAGTAACTCACTTGGGGTCAGGGAGTACTTATATGGGACCAGGGTAACTCACTTGGGACCAGGGTGTACTTATAAAGGGGCTAGGATAACACACTTGGAGTCAGGGAGTACTTATAAAGGGGATAGGGTAACTCACTTGGGGTCAGGGAGTACTTATATGGGACCAGGGTAACTCACTTGGGTCCAGGGTGTACTTATAAAGGGGCTAGGGTAACTCCCTTGGGGTCAGGGAGTACTTATAAAGGGGCTATGGTAACTCACTTGGAGTCTGGGAGTACATATAAAGGGGCTAGGGTTACACACTTGGAGTCAGGGAGTACTTATAAAGGGGCTAGGATAACACACTTGGAGACAGGGAGTACTTATAAAGGGGATAGGGTAACTCACTTGCGGTCAGAGAGTACTTCTATGGGACTAGGGTAACTCACTTGGGGTCAGGGAGTACTTTTATGGGACCAGGGTAACTCACTTGGGGCAAGGGTGTACTTATAAAGGGGCTGGGGTAACTCACTTGGGGTCAGGGAGTACATATAAAGGGGCTGGGGTAACTCACTTGGGGTCAGGGAGTACATATAAAGGGTCTATGGAAACTCACTTGGGGTCAGGGAGTACATATAAAGGGTCTATGGTAACTCACTTGGGGTCAGGGAGTACTACTATGGGACCAGGGTAACTCACTTGCGGTCAGAGAGTACATATAAAAGGGCTAGGATAACTCACTTGGGGTCAGGGAGAACTAATAAAGGTGTGATGGTAACTCACTTGTGGTCAGGGAGTACTTATATGGGACTAGAGTAACTCACTTGGGGTCAGGGAGTACTTATATGGGACCAGGGTAACTCACTTGGGACCAGGGTGTACTTATAAAGGGGCTAGGGTAACTCACTTGGGGTCAGGGAGTACATATAAAGGGGCTATGGTAACTCACTTGGGGTCAGGGAGTACTACTATGGGACTAGGGTAACCTACTTGCGGTCAGAGTGTACATATATAGGGGCTAGGATAACACACTTGGGGTCAAGGAGAACTTATAAAGGTGATATGGTTACTCACTTGGGGTCAGGGAGTACTTATAAAAGGGCTAGGGTAACTCACTTGGGGTCAGGGAGTACATATAAAGGGGCTAGGGTAACTCACTTGGGGTCAGGGAGTACATATAAAGGGGCTATGGTAACTCACTTGGGGTCAGGGAGTACTACTATGGGACTAGGGTAACTTACTTGCGGTCAGAGAGTACATATATAGGGGCTAGGATAACACACTTGGGGTCAAGGAGAACTTATAAAGGTTATATGGTAACTCACTTGGGGTCAGGGAGTACTTATATGGGACTAGGGTAACTCAATTGGGGTCAGGGAGTACATATAAAGCGGCTAGGGTAACTCATTTGGAATCTGGGAGTACTTATAAAGGGGCTAGGATAACACACTTGGGGTCAGGGAGTACTTATAAAGGGGCTAGTGTAACTCCCTTGGGGTCAGGGAGTACTTATAAAGGGGCTATGGTAACTCACTTGGAGTCTGGGAGTACATATAAAGGGGCTAGGATAACACACTTGGGGTCAGGGAGTACTTATAAAGGGGCTAGGATAACACACTTGGAGTCAGGGTGTACTTATAAAGGGGATAGGGTAACTCACTTGCGGTCAGAGAGTACTTCTATGGGACTAGGGTAACTCACTTGGGGACAGAGAGTACTTTAATGGCACCAGGGTAACTCACTTGGGGCAAGGGTGTACTTATAAAGGGGCTGGGGTAACTCACTTGGGGTATGGGAGTACATATAAAGGGGCTAGGATAACACACTTGGGGTCAGGGAGTACTTATAAAGGGGCTAGGATAACACACTTGGAGTCAGGGAGTACTTATAAAGGGGATAGGGTAACTCACTTGCGGTCAGAGAGTACTTCTATGGGACTAGGGTAACTCAATTGGGGTCAGGGAGTACTTTTATGGGACCAGGGTAACTCACTTGGGGCCAGGGTGTACTTATAAAGGGGCTGGGGTAACTCACTTGGGGTCAGGGAGTACATATAAAGGGGCTATGGTAACTCACTTGGGGTCAGGGAGTACATATAAAGGGTCTATGGTAACTCACTTGGGCTCAGGGAGTACATATAAAGGGTCTATGGTAACTCACTTGGGGTCAGGGAGTACTACTATGTGACTAGGGTAACTTATTTGCGGTCAGAGAGTACATATAAAGGGGCTAGGTTAACTCACTTGGGGTCAGGGAGAACTTATAAAGGTGATATGGTAACTCACTTGGGGTCAGGGAGTACTTATATGGGACTAGGGTAACTCACTTGGGGTCAGGGAGTACATATAAAGGGGCTAGGATAACATACTTGCGGTCAGAGAGTACTTCTATGGGACTAGGGTAACTCACTTGGGGACAGGGAGTACTTTAATGGGACCAGGGTAACTCACTTGGGGCCAGGGTGTACTTATAAAGGGGTTGGGGTAACTCACTTGGGGTATGGGAGTACATATAAAGGGGCTAGGATAACATACTTGGGGTCAGGGAGTACTTATAAAGGGGCTAGGATAACACACTTGGAGTCAGGGAGTACTTATAAAGGGGATAGGGTAACTCCCTTGGGGTCAGGGAATACTTATAAAGGGGCTAAGGTAACTCACTTGGGGTCAGGGAGTACTACTATGGGACCAGGGTAACTCACTTGCGGTCAGTGAGTACATATAAAGGGGCTAGGATTACTCACTTGGGGTCAGGGAGTACATATAAAGGGTCTATGGTAACTCACTTGGGGTCAGGGAGTACTACTATGTGATTAGGGTAACTTATTTGCGGTCAGAGAGTACATATAAAGGGGCTAGGTTAACTCACTTGGGTTCAGGGAGAACTTATAAAGGTGATATGGTAACTCACTTGGGGCCAGGGTGTACTTATAAAGGGGCTAGTGTAACTCCCTTGGGGTCAGGGAATACTTATAAAGGGGCTATGGTAACTCACTTGGGGTCGGGGAGTACTACTATGGGACCAGGGTAACTCACTTGCGGTCAGTGAGTACATATAAAGGGGCTAGGATAACTCACTTGGGGTCAGGGAGTACTTATAAAGGTGATATGGTAACTCACTTGGGGTCAGGGAGTACTTATAAAGGGGCTAGGGTAACTCACTTGGTGTCAGGGAGTACATAAAAAGGGGCTATGGCAACTCATTTGGGGTCAGGGAGTACTACAATGGGACCAGGGTAACTCACTTGCGGTCAGAGAGTACATATAAAGGGGCTAGGGTAACTCACTTGGGGTCAGAGAGTACTACTATGGGACCAGGGTAACTCACTTGCGGTCAGTGAGTACATATAAAGGGGCTAGGATAACACACTTGGGATCAGGGATTACTTATAAAGGTGATATGGTAACTCACTTGGGGTCAGGCAGTACTTATAAAGGGGCTAGGGTAACTCACTTGGGGTCAGGGAGTACATATAAAGGGGCTATGGTAACTCACTTGAGGTCAGGGAGTACTACTATGGGACCAGGGTATCTCACTTGCGGTCAGAGAGTACATATAAAGGGGATAGGATAACTCACTTGGGGTCAGGGAGAACTTATAAATGGGCTATGGTAACTCATTTGGAGTCTGGGAGTACATATAAAGGGGCTAGGATAACACACTTGGGGTCAGGGAGTACTTATAAAGGGGCTAGGGTAACTCACTTGGGTTCAGGGAGTACATATAAAGGGGCTATGGTAACTCACTTGAGGTCAGGGAGTACTACCATGGGACCAGGGTATCTCACTTGCGGTCAGAGAGTACATATAAAGGGGATAGGATAACTCACTTGGGGTCAGGGAGTACTTATAAAGGTGATATGGTAACTCACTTGGGATAAGGGGGTACTTATATGGGACCAGGGTAATTCACTTGGGGCCAGGGTGTACTTATAAAGGGGCTAGGGTAACTCACTTGGGGTCAGGGAGTACTACTATGGGACCAGGGTAACTCACTTGCGGTCAGAGAGTACATATAAAGGGGCTAGGATAACTCACTTGGGGTCAGGGAGTACCACTATGGGACTAGGGTAACTCACTTGGGGCCAGGGTGTACTTATAAAGGGGCTGGGGTAACTCACTTGGGTTCTGGGAGTACATATAGAGGGGCTGGGATAACACACTTGGGGTCAGGGAGTACTTATAAAGGGGCTAGGATAACACACTTGGAGTCAGGGAGTACTTATATGGGACCAGGGTAACTCACTTGGGGCCAGGGTGTACTTATAAAGGGGCTAGGGTAACTCCCTTGGGGTCAGGGAGTACTTATAAAGGGGCTATGGTAACTCACTTGGAGTCTGGGAGTACATATAAAGGGGCTAGGATAACACACTTGGGATCAGGGATTACTTATAAAGGTGATATGGTAACTCACTTGGGGTCAGGGAGTACTTATAAACGGGCTAGGGTAACTCACTTGGAGTCAGGGAGTACTTATAAAGGGGATAGGGTAACTCACTTGCGGTCAGAGAGTACTTTTATGGGACTAGGGTAACTCAATTGGGGTCAGGGAGTACTTTTATGGGACCAGGGTAACTCACTTGGGGCCAGGGTGTACTTATAAAGGGGCTGGGGTAACTCACTTGGGGTCAGGGAGTACATATAAAGGGGCTATGGTAACTCACTTGGGGTCAGGGAGTACATATAAAGGGTCTATGGTAACTCACTTGGGGTCAGGGAGTACATATAAAGGGTCTATGGTAACTCACTTGGGGTCAGGGAGTACTACTATGGGACTAGGGTAACTTATTTGCGGTCAGAGAGTACATATAAAGGGGCTAGGAAAACTCACTTGGGGTCAGGGAGAACTTATAAAGGTGATATGGTAACTCACTTGGGGTCAGGGAGTACTTATATGGGACTAGGGTAATTCACTTGGGGTCAGGGAGTACATATAAAGGGGCTAGGGTAACACACTTGGAGTCAGGGAATACTTATAAAGGGGATAGGGTAACTCACTTGCGGTCAGAGAGTACTTTTATGGGACTAGGGTAACTCAATTGGGGTCAGGGAGTACTTTTATGGGACCAGGGTAACTCACTTGGGGCCAGGGTGTACTTATAAAGGGGCTGGGGTAACTCACTTGGGGTCAGGGAGTTCATATAAATGGGCTAGGATAACACACTTGGGGTCAGGGAGTACTTATAAAGGGGCTAGGGTAACTCACTTGGGGTCAGGGAGTACTTATATGGGACCAGGGTAACTCACTTGGGGACAGGGTGTACTTATAAAGGGGCTAGGGTAACTCCCTTGGGCTCAGGGAATACTTATAAAGGGGCTATGGTAACTCACTTGGGGTCAGGGAGTACTACTATGGGACCAGGGTAACTCACTTGCGGTCAGTGAGTACATATAAAGGGGCTAGGATAACTCACTTGGGGTCAGGGAGTACTTATAAAGGTGATATGATAACTCACTTGGGGTCAAGGAGTACTTATAAAGGGGCTAGGGTAACTCACTTGGGGTCAGGGAGTACATAAAAAGGGGCTATGGCAACTCACTTGGGGTAAGGGAGTACTACTATGGAACCAGCGTAACTCATTTGCGGTCAGAGAGTACATATATAGGGGCTAGGGTACCTCACTTGGGGTCAGGGAGTACTTATAAAGGGGCTAGGGTAACTCACTTGGTATCATGGAGTACATATAAAGGGGCTATGGCAACTCACTTGGGGTCAGGGAGTACTACTATGGGACCAGGGTAACTCACTTGCGGTCAGAGAGTACATATAAAGGGGCTAGGGTAACTCACTTGGGGTCAGAGAGTACTACTATGGGACCAGGGTAACTCACTTGCGGTCAGTGAGTACATATAAAGGGGCTAGGATAACACACTTGGGATCAGGGATTACTTATAAAGGTGATATGGTAACTCACTTGGGGTCAGGGAGTACTTATAAAGGGGCTAGGGTAACTCACTTGGGGTCAGGGAGTACATATAAAGGGGCTGGGATTACACACTTGGGGTCAGGGAGTACTACTATGGGACCAGGTTACCTCACTTGCGGTCAGAGAGTACATATAAAGGGGCTAGGATAACTCACTTGGGGTCAGGGAGAACTTATAAATTGGCTATGGTAACTCATTTGGAGTCTGGGAGTACATATAAAGGGGCTAGGATAACACACTTGGGGTCAGGGAGTACTTATAAAGGTGCTAGGGTAACTCACTTGGGTTCAGGGAGTACATATAAAGGGGCTATGGTAACTCACTTGAGGTCAGGGAGTACTACTATGGGACCAGGGTATCTCACTTGCTGTCAGAGAGTACATATAAAGGGGATAGGATAACTCACTTGGGGTCAGGGAGTACTTATAAAGGTGATATGGTAACTCACTTGGGATAAGGGAGTACTTATATGGGACCAGGGTAACTCACTTGGGGCCAGGGTGTACTTATAAAGGGGCTGGGGTAACTCACTTGGGGTCAGGGAGTACATATAAAGGGGCTATGGTAACTCACTTGAGGACAGGGAGTACATATAAAGGGTCTATGGTAACTCACTTGGGGTCAGGGAGTACATATAAAGGGTCTATGGTAACTCACTTGGGGTCAGGGAGTACTACTATGGGACTAGGGTAACTTATTTGCGGTCAGAGAGTACTTATAAAGGGGCTAGGATAACCCACTTGGGGTCAGGGAGAACTTATAAAGGTGATATGGTAACTCACTTGGGGTCAGGGAGTACTTATATGGGACTAGGGTAACTCACTTGGGGTCAGGGAGTACATATAAAGGGGCTAGGATAACATACTTGAGGTCAGAGAGTACTTCTATGGGACTAGGGTAACTCACTTGGGGACAGGGAGTACTTTAATGGGACCAGGGTAACTCACTTGGGGCCAGGGTGTACTTATAAAGGGGCTGGGGTAACTCACTTGGGGTCTGGGAGTACATATAAAGGGGCTAGGATAACATACTTGGGGTCAGGGAGTACTCTTAAAGGGGCTAGGATAACACACTTGGAGTCAGGGAGTACTTATAAAGGGGATAGGGTAACTCACTTGCGGTCAGAGAGTACTTCTATGGGACTAGGGTAACTCACTTGGGGTCAGGGTGTACTTTTATGGGACCAGGGTAACTCACTTGGGGCCAGGGTGTACTTATAAAGGGGCTGCGGTAACTCACTTGGGGTCTGGGAGTACATATAAAGGGGCTAAGATAATACACTTGGGGTCAGGGAGTACTTATAAAGGGGCTAGGGTAACTCACTTGGGGTCAGGGAGTACTTATATGGGACCAGGGTAACTCACTTGTGGCCAGGGTGTACTTATAAAGGGGCTAGGGTAACTCCCTTGGGGTCAGGGAATACTTATAAAGGGGCTATGGTAACTCACTTGGGGTTAGGGAGTACTACTATGGGTCCAGGGTAACTCACTTGCGGTCAGTGAGTAAATATAAAGGGGCTAGGATAACTCACTTGGGGTCAGGGAGTACTTATAAAGGTGATATGATAACTCACTTGGGGTCAGGGAGTACTTATAAAGGGGCTAGGGTAACTCACTTGGGGTCAGGGAGTACATAAAAATGGGCTATGGCAACTCACTTGGGGTAAGGGAGTACTACTATGGAACCAGCGTAACTCATTTGCGGTCAGAGAGTACATATATAGGGGCTAGGGTACCTCACTTGGGGTCAGGGAGTACTTATAAAAGGGCTAGGGTAACTCACTTGGTGTCATGGAGTACATATAAAGGGGCTATGGCAACTCACTTGGGGTCAGGGAGTACTACTATGGGACCAGGGTAACTCACTTGCGGTCAGAGAGTACATATAAAGGGGCTAGGGTAACTCACTTGGGGTCAGAGAGTATTACTATGGGACCAGGGTAACTCACTTGCGGTCAGTGAGTACATATAAAGGGGCTAGGATAACACACTTGGGATCAGGGATTACTTATAAAGGTGATATGGTAACTCACTTGGGGTCAGGGAGTACTTATAAAGGGGCTAGGGTAACTCACTTGGAGTCAGGGAGTACTTATAAAGGGGATAGGGTAACTCACTTGCGGTCAGAGAGTACTTTTATGGGACTAGGGTAACTCAATTGGGGTCAGGGAGTACTTTTATGGGACCAGGGTAACTCACTTGGGGCCAGGGTGTACTTATAAAGGGGCTAGGGTAACTCCCTTGGGGTCAGGGAGTACTTATAAAGGGGCTATGGTAACTCACTTGGAGTCTGGGAGTACATATAAAGGGGCTAGGATAACACACTTGGAGTCAGGGAGTACATATAAAGGGGCTGGGATTACACACTTGGGGTCAGGGAGTACTTATAAAGGTGCTAGGGTAACTCACTTGGGTTCAGGGAGTACATATAAAGGGGCTATGGTAACTCACTTGAGGTCAGGGAGTACTACTATGGGACCAGGGTATCTCACTTGCTGTCAGAGAGTACATATAAAGGGGATAGGATAACTCACTTGGGGTCAGGGAGTACTTATAAAGGTGATATGGTAACTCACTTGGGATAAGGGAGTACTTATATGGGACCAGGGTAATTCACTTGGGGCCAGGGTGTACTTATAAAGGGGCTAGGGTAACTCACTTGGGGTCAGGGAGTACTACTATGGGACCAGGGTAACTCACTTGCGGTCAGAGAGTACATATAAAGGGGCTAGGATAACTCACTTGGGGTCAGGGAGTACCACTATGGGACTAGGGTAACTTACTTGCGGTCAGAGGTTACATATAAAGGGGCTAGGATAACACACTTGGGGTCAAGGAGAACTTATAAAGGTTATATGGTAACTCACTTGGGGTCAGGGAGTACTTATATGGGACTAGGGTAACTCAATTGGGGTCAGGGAGTATATATATGGGACCAGGGTATCTCACTTGGGGCCAGGGTGTACTTATAAAGGGGCTAGGGTAACTCCCTTGGGGTCAGGGAGTACTTATAAAGGGGCTATGGTAACTCACTTGGAGTCTGGGAGTACATATATAGGGGCTAGGATAACACACTTGGAGTCAGGGAGTACTTATAAAGGGGATAGGGTAATTCACTTGCGGTCAGAGAGTACTTCTATGGGACTAGGGTAACTCACTTGAGGACAGGGAGTACTTTAATGGGACCAGGGTAACTCACTTGGGGCCAGGGTGTACTTATAAAGGGGCTGGGGTAACTCACTTGGGGTCTGGGAGTACATATAAAGGGGCTAGGATAACATACTTGGGGTCAGGGAGTACTTATAAAGGGGCTAGGATAACACACTTGGAGTCAGGGAGTACTTATAAAGGGGATAGGGTAACTCACTTACGGTCAGAGAGTACTTTTATGGGACTAGGGTAACTCAATTGGGGTCAGGGAGTACTTTTATGGGACCAGGGTAACTCACTTGGGGCCAGGGTGTACTTATAAAGGGGCTGGGGTAACTCACTTGGGGTCAGGGAGTACATATAAAGGGGCTATGGTAACTCACTTGGGGTCAGGGAGTACATATAAAGGGTCTATGGTAACTCACTTGGGGTCAGGGAGTACATATAAAGGGTCTATGGTAACTCACTTGGGGTCAGGGAGTACTACTATGGGACTAGGGTAACTTATTTGCGGTCAGAGAGTACATATAAAGGGGCTAGGATAACCCACTTGGGGTCAGGGAGAACTTATAAAGGTGATATGGTAACTCACTTGGGGTCAGGGAGTACTTATATGGGACTAAGGTAACTCACTTGGGGTCAGGGAGTACATATAAAGGGGCTAGGATAACATACTTGCGGTCAGAGAGTACTTCTATGGGACTAGGGTAACTCACTTGGGGACAGGGAGTACTTTAATGGGACCAGGGTAACTCACTTGGGGCCAGGGTGTACTTATAAAGGGGCTGGGGTAACTCACTTGGGGTCTGGGAGTACATATAAAGGGGCTAGGATAACATACTTGGGGTCAGGGAGTACTTATAAAGGGGCTAGGATAACACACTTGGAGTCAGGGAGTACTTATAAAGGGGATAGGGTAACTCACTTGTGGTCAGAGAGTACTTCTATGGGACTAGGGTAACTCACTTGGGGTCAGGGTGTACTTTTATGGGACCAGGGTAACTCACTTGGGGCCAGGGTGTACTTATAAAGGGGCTGCGGTAACTCACTTGGGGTCTGGGAGTACATATAAAGGGGCTAGTATAATACACTTGGGGTCAGGGAGTACTTATAAAGGGGCTAGGGTAACTCACTTGGGGTCAGGGAGTACTAATATGGGACCAGGGTAACTCACTTGGGGCCAGGGTGTACTTATAAAGGGGCTAGGGTAACTCCCTTGGGGTCAGGGAATACTTATAAAGGTGATATGATTACTCACTTGGGGTCAGGGAGTACTTATAAAGGGGCTAGGGTAACTCACTTGGGGTCAGGGAGTACATAAAAAGGGGCTATGGCAACTCACTTGGGGTAAGGGAGTACTACTATGGAACCAGCGTAACTCATTTGCGGTCAGAGAGTACATATATAGGGGCTAGGGTACCTCACTTGGGGTCAGGGAGTACTTATAAAGGGGCTAGGGTAACTCACTTGGTGTCATGGAGTACATATAAAGGGGCTATGGCAACTCACTTGGGGTCAGGGAGTACTACTATGGGACCAGGGTAACTCACTTGCGGTCAGAGAGTACATATAAAGGGGCTAGGGTAACTCACTTGGGGTCTTGGAGTACTTATAAAGGGGCTATGGTAACTCACTTGGAGTCTGGGAGTACATATAAAGGGGCTAGGATAACACACTTGGGGTCAGGGAGTACATATAAAGGGGCTAGGATAACATACTTGCGGTCAGAGAGTACTTCTATGGGACTAGGGTAACTCACTTGAGGACAGGGAGTACTTTAATGGGACCAGGGTAACTCACTTGGGGCCAGGGTGTACTTATAAAGGGGCTGGGGTAACTCACTTGGGGTCTGGGAGTACATATAAAGGGGCTAGGATAACATACTTGGGGTCAGGGAGTACTTATAAAGGGGCTAGGATAACACACTTGGAGTCAGGGAGTACTTATAAAGGGGATAGGGTAACTCACTTGCGGTCAGAGAGTACTTTTATGGGACTAGGGTAACTCAATTGGGGTCAGGGAGTACTTTTATGGGACCAGGGTAACTCACTTGGGGCCAGGGTGTACTTATAAAGGGGCTGGGGTAACTCACTTGGGGTCAGGGAGTACATATAAAGGGGCTATGGTAACTCACTTGGGGTCAGGGAGTACATATAAAGGGTCTATGGTAACTCACTTGGGGTCAGGGAGTACATATAAAGGGTCTATGGTAACTCACTTGGGGTCAGGGAGTACTACTATGGGACTAGGGTAACTTATTTGCGGTCAGAGAGTACATATAAAGGGGCTAGGATAACCCACTTGGGATCAGGGAGAACTTATAAAGGTGATATAGTAACTCACTTGGGGTCAGGGAGTACTTATATGGGACTAGGGTAACTCACTTGGGGTCAGGGAGTACATATAAAGGGGCTAGGATAACATACTTGCGGTCAGAGAGTACTTCTATGGGACTGGGGTAACTCACTTGGGGACAGGGAGTACTTTAATGGGACCAGGGTAACTCACTTGGGGCCAGGGTGTACTTATAAAGGGGCTGGGGTAACTCACTTGGGGTCTGGGAGTACATATAAAGGGGCTAGGATAACATACTTGGGGTCAGGGAGTACTTATAAAGGGGCTAGGATAACACACTTGGAGTCAGGGAGTACTTATAAAGGGGATAGGGTAACTCACTTGCGGTCAGAGAGTACTTCTATGGGACTAGGGTAACTCACTTGGGGTCAGGGTGTACTTTTATGGGACCAGGGTAACTCACTTGGGGCCAGGGTGTACTTATAAAGGGGCTGCGGTAACTCACTTGGGGTCTGGGAGTACATATAAAGGGGCTAGGATAATACACTTGGGGTCAGGGAGTACTTATAAAGGGGCTAGGGTAACTCACTTGGGGTCAGGGAGTACTAATATGGGACCAGGGTAACTCACTTGGGGCCAGGGTATACTTATAAAGGGGCTAGGGTAACTCCCTTGGGGTCAGGGAATACTTATAAAGGTGATATTATTACTCACTTGGGGTCAGGGAGTACTTATAAAGGGGCTAGGGTAACTCACTTGCGGTCAGAGAGTACTTTTATGGGACCAGGGTAACTCACTTGGGGCCAGGGTGTACTTATAAAGGGGCTGGGGTAACTCACTTGGGGTCAGGGAGTACATAAAAAGGGGCTATGGCAACTCACTTGGGGTAAGGGAGTACTACTATGGAACCAGCGTAACTCATTTGGGGTCAGAGAGTACATATATAGGGGCTAGGGTACCTCACTTGGGGTCAGGGAGTACTTATAAAGGTGATATGGTAACTCACTTGGGGTCAGGGAGTACTTATAAAGGGGCTAGGGTAACTCACTTGGAGTCAGGGAGTACTTATAAAGGGGATAGGGTAACTCACTTGCGGTCAGAGAGTACTTTTATGGGACCAGGGTAACTCACTTGGGGCCAGGGTGTACTTATAAAGGGGCTGGGGTAACTCACTTGGGGTCAGGGAGTACATATAAAGGGGCTATGGTAACTCACTTGGGGTCAGGGAGTACATATAAAGGGTCTATGGTAACTCACTTGGGGTCAGGGAGTACATAGAAAGGGTCTATGGTAACTCACTTGGGGTCAGGGAGTACTACTATGGGACTAGGGTAACTTATTTGCGGTCAGAGAGTACATATAAAGGGGCTAGGATAACTCACTTGGGGTCAGGGAGAACTTATAAAGGTGATATGGTAACTCACTTGGGGTCAGGGAGTACTTATATGGGACTAGGGTAACTCACATGGGGTCAGGGAGTACATATGAAGGGGTTAGGATAACATACTTGCGGTCAGAGAGTACTTCTATGGGACTAGGGTAACTCACTTGGGGACAGGGAGTACTTTAATGGGACCAGGGTAACTCACTTGGGGCCAGGGTGTACTTATAAAGTGGCTGGGGTAACTCTCTTGGGGTCTGGGAGTACATATAAAGGGGTTAGGATAACATACTTGGGGTCAGGGAGTACTTATAAAGGGGCTAGGATAACACACTTGGAGTCAGGGAGTACTTATAAAGGGGATAGGGTAACTCACTTGGGTTCAGGGAGTACATATAAAGGGGCTATGGTAACTCACTTGAGGTCAGGGAGTACTACTATGGGACCAGGGTATCTCACTTGCGGTCAGAGAGTACATATAAAGGGGATAGGATAACTCACTTGGGGTCAGGGAGTACTTATAAAGGTGATATGGTAACTCACTTGGGATAAGGGAGTACTTATATGGGACCAGGGTAATTCACTTGGGGCCAGGGTGTATTTATAAAGGGGCTAGGGTAACTCACTTGGGGTCAGGGAGTACTACTATGGGACCAGGTTAACTCACTTGCGGTCAGAGAGTACATATAAAGGGGCTAGGATAACTCACTTGGGGTCAGGGAGAACTTATAAATGGGCTATGGTAACTCATTTGGAGTCTGGGAGTACATATAAAGGGGCTAGGATAACACACTTGGGGTCAGGGAGTACTTATAAAGGTGCTAGGGTAACTCACTTGGGTTCAGGGAGTACATATAAAGGGGCTATGGTAACTCACTTGAGGTCAGGGAGTACTACTATGGGACCAGGGTATCTCACTTGCTGTCAGAGAGTACATATAAAGGGGATAGGATAACTCACTTGGGGTCAGGGAGTACTTATAAAGGTGATATGGTAACTCACTTGGGATAAGGGAGTACTTATATGGGACCAGGGTAATTCACTTGGGGCCAGGGTGTACTTATAAAGGGGCTAGGGTAACTCACTTGGGGTCAGGGAGTACTACTATGGGACCAGGGTAACTCACTTGCGGTCAGAGAGTACATATAAAGGGGCTAGGATAACTCACTTGGGGTCAGGGAGTACCACTATGGGACTAGGGTAACTTACTTGCGGTCAGAGATTACATATATAGGGGCTAGGATAACACACTTGGGGTCAAGGAGAACTTATAAAGGTTATATGGTAACTCACTTGGGGTCAGGGAGTACTTATATGGGACTAGGGTAACTCAATTGGGGTCAGGGAGTACTACTATGGGACCAGGGTAACTCACTTGCGGTCAGAGATTACATATATAGGGGCTAGGATAACACACTTGGGGTCAAGGAGAACTTATAAAGGTTATATGGTAACTCACTTGGGGTCAGGGAGTACTTATATGGGACTAGGGTAACTCAATTGGGGTCAGGGAGTATATATATGGGACCAGGGTAACTCACTTGGGGCCAGGGTGTACTTATAAATGGGCTAGGGTAACTCACTTGGTGTCATGGAGTACATATAAAGGGGCTATGGCAACTCACTTAAGGTCAGGGAGTACTACTATGGGACCAGGGTAACTCACTTGCGGTCAGAGAGTACATATAAAGGGGCTAGGGTAACTCACTTGGGGTCAGAGAGTACTACTATGGGACCAGGGTAACTCACTTGCGGTCAGTGAGTACATATAAAGGGGCTAGGATAACACACTTGGGATCAGGGATTACTTATAAAGGTGATATGGTAACTCACTTGGGGTCAGGGAGTACTTATAAAGGGGCTAGGGTAACTCACTTGGAGTCAGGGAGTACTTATAAAGGGGATAGGGTAACTCACTTGCGGTCAGAGAGTACTTTTATGGGACTAGGGTAACTCAATTGGGGTCAGGGAGTACTTTTATGGGACCAGGGTAACTCACTTGGGGCCAGGGTGTACTTATAAAGGGGCTGGGGTAACTCACTTGGGGTCAGGGAGTACATATAAAGGGGCTATGGTAACTCACTTGGGGTCAGGGAGTACATATAAAGGGTCTATGGTAACTCACTTGGGGTCAGGGAGTACATATAAAGGGTCTATGGTAACTCACTTGGGGTCAGGGAGTACTACTATGGGACTAGGGTAACTTATTTGCGGTCAGAGAGTACATATAAAGGGGCTAGGATAACTCACTTGGGGTCAGGGAGAACTTATAAAGGTGATATGGTAACTCACTTGGGGTCAGGGAGTACTTATATGGGACTAGGGTAATTCACTTGGGGTCAGGGAGTACATATAAAGGGGCTAGGGTAACTCACTTGCGGTCAGAGAGTACTTCTATGGGACTAGGGTAACTCACTTGGGGTCAGGGAGTACTTTTATGGGACCAGGGTAACTCACTTGGGGCCAGGGTGTACTTATAAAGGGGCTGGGGTAGCTCACTTGGGTTCTGGGAGTACATATAAAGGGGATAGGATAACACCCTTGGGGTCAGGGAGTACTTATAAAGGGGCTAGGATAACACACTTGGAGTCAGGGAGTACTTATAAAGGGGATAGGGTAACTCACTTGCGGTCAGAGAGTACTTTTATGGGACTAGGGTAACTCAATTGGGGTCAGGGAGTACTTTTATGGGACCAGGGTAACTCACTTGGGGCCAGGGTGTACTTATAAAGGGGCTGGGGTAACTCACTTGGGGTCAGGGAGTACATATAAAGGGGCTATGGTAACTCACTTGGGGTCAGGGAGTACATATAAAGGGTCTATGGTAACTCACTTGGGGTCAGGGAGTACATATAAAGGGTCTATGGTAACTCACTTGGGGTCAGGGAGTACTACTATGGGACTAGGGTAACTTATTTGCGGTCAGAGAGTACATATAAAGGGGCTAGGATAACTCACTTGGGGTCAGGGAGAACTTATAAAGGTGATATGGTAACTCACTTGGGGTCAGGGAGTACTTATATGGGACTAGGGTAACTCACTTGGGGTCAGGGAGTACATATAAAGGGGCTAGGATAACATACTTGCGGTCAGAGAGTACTTCTATGGGACTAGGGTAACTCACTTGGGGACAGGGAGTACTTTAATGGGACCAGGGTAACTCACTTGGGGCCAGGGTGTACTTATAAAGGGGCTGGGGTAACTCACTTGGGGTCTGGGAGTACATATAAAGGGGCTAGGATAAAATACTTGGGGTCAGGGAGTACTTATAAAAGGGCTAGGATAACACACTTGGAGTCAGGGAGTACTTATAAAGGGGATAGGGTAACTCACTTGCGGTCAGAGAGTACTTCTATGGGACTAGGGTAACTCACTTGGGGTCAGGGTGTACTTTTATGGGACCAGGGTAACTCACTTGGGGCCAGGGTGTACTTATAAAAGGGCTGCGGTAACTCACTTGGGGTCTGGGAGTACATATAAAGGGGCTAGGATAACACACTTGGGGTCAGGGAGTACTTATAAAGGGGCTAGGGTAACTCACTTGGGGTCAGGGAGTACTTATATGGGACCAGGGTAACTCACTTGGGGACAGGGTGTACTTATAAAGGGGCTAGGGTAACTCCCTTGGGGTCAGGGAATACTTATAAAGGGGCTATGGTAACTCACTTGGGGTCAGGGAGTACTACTATGGGACCAGGGTAACTCACTTGCCGTCAGTGAGTACATATAAAGGGGCTAGGATAACTCACTTGGGGTCAGGGAGTACTTATAAAGGTGATATGATAACTCACTTGGGGTCAGGGAGTACTTATAAAGGGGCTAGGGTAACTCACTTGGGGTCAGGGAGTACATAAAAAGGGGCTATGGCAACTCACTTGGGGTAAGGGAGTACTACTATGGAACCAGCGTAACTCATTTGCGGTCAGAGAGTACATATATAGGGGCTAGGGTAACTCACTTGGGGTCAGGGAGTACTTATAAAGGGGCTAGGGTTACTCACTTGGTATCATGGAGTACATATAAAGGGGCTATGGCAACTCACTTGGGGTCAGGGAGTACTACTATGGGACCAGGGTAACTCACTTGCGGTCAGAGAGTACATATAAAGGGGCTAGGGTAACACACTTGGGATCAGGGATTACTTATAAAGGTGATATGGTAACTCACTTGGGGTCAGGGAGTACTTATAAAGGGGCTAGGGTAACTCACTTGGAGTCAGGGAGTACTTATAAAGGGGATAGGGTAACTCACTTGCGGTCAGAGAGAACTTTTATGGGACTAGGGTAACTCAATTGGGGTCAGGGAGTACTTTTATGGGACCAGGGTAACTCACTTGGGGCCAGGGTGTACTTATAAAGGGGCTGGGGTAACTCACTTGGGGTCAGGGAGTACATATAAAGGGGCTATGGTAACTCACTTGGGGTCAGGGAGTACATATAAAGGGTCTATGGTAACTCACTTGGGGTCAGGGAGTACATGTAAAGGGTCTATGGTAACTCACTTGGGGTCAGGGAGTACTACTATGGGACTAGGGTAACTTATTTGCGGTCAGAGAGTACATATAAAGGGGCTAGGATAACTCACTTGGGGTCAGGGAGAACTTATAAAGGTGATATGGTAACTCACTTGGGGTCAGGGAGTACATATAAAGGGGCTAGGATAACATACTTGCGGTCAGAGAGTACTTCTATGGGACTAGGGTAACTCACTTGGGGAGAGGGAGTACTTTAATGGGACCAGGGTAACTCACTTGGGGCCAGGGTGTACTTATAAAGGGGCTGGGGTAACTCACTTGGGGTCTGGGAGTACATATAAAGGGGCTAGGATAACATACTTGGGGTCAGGGAGTACTTATAAAGGGGCTAGGATAACACACTTGGAGTCAGGGAGTACTTATAAAGGGGCTAGGGTAACTCACTTGGGTTCAGGGAGTACATATAAAGGGGCTATGGTAACTCACTTGAGGTCAGGGAGTACTACTATGGGACCAGGGTATCTCACTTGCGGTCAGAGAGTACATATAAAGGGGATAGGATAACTCACTTGGGGTCAGGGAGTACTTATAAAGGTGATATGGTAACTCACTTGGGATAAGGGAGTACTTATATGGGACCAGGGTAATTCACTTGGGGCCAGGGTGTATTTATAAAGGGGCTAGGGTAACTCACTTGGGGTCAGGGAGTACTACTATGGGACCAGGTTAACTCACTTGCGGTCAGAGAGTACATATAAAGGGGCTAGGATAACTCACTTGGGGTCAGGGAGAACTTATAAATGGGCTATGGTAACTCATTTGGAGTCTGGGAGTACATATAAAGGGGCTAGGATAACACACTTGGGGTCAGGGAGTACTTATAAAGGTGCTAGGGTAACTCACATGGGTTCAGGGAGTACATATAAAGGGGCTATGGTAACTCACTTGAGGTCAGGGAGTACTACTATGGGACCAGGGTATCTCACTTGCTGTCAGAGAGTACATATAAAGGGGATAGGATAACTCACTTGGGGTCAGGGAGTACTTATAAAGGTGATATGGTAACTCACTTGGGATAAGGGAGTACTTATATGGGACCAGGGTAATTCACTTGGGGCCAGGGTGTACTTATAAAGGGGCTAGGGTAACTGACTTGGGGTCAGGGAGTACTACTATGGGACCAGGGTAACTCACTTGCGGTCAGAGAGTACATATAAAGGGGCTAGGATAACTCACTTGGGGTCAGGGAGTACCACTATGGGACTAGGGTAACTTACTTGCGGTCAGAGATTACATGTATAGGGGCTAGGATAACACACTTGGGGTCAAGGAGAACTTATAAAGGTTATATGGTAACTCACTTGGTGTCAGGGAGTACTTATATGGGACTAGGGTAACTCAATTGGGGTCAGGGAGTATATATATGGGACCAGGGTAACTCACTTGGGGCCAGGGTGTACTTATAAAGGGGCTAGGGTAACTCCCTTGGGGTCAGGGAGTACTTATAAAGGGGCTATGGTAACTCACTTGGAGTCTGGGAGTACATATAAAGGGGCTAGGATAACACACTTGGAGTCAGGGAGTACTTATAAAGGGGATAGGGTAACTCACTTGGGGTCAGGGAGTACTTATATGGGACCAGGGTAACTCACTTGGGGCCAGGGTGTACTTATAAAGGGGCTAGGGTAACTCCCTTGGGGGCAGGGAGTACTTATAAAGGGCTATGGTAACTCACTTGGAGTCTGGGAGTACATATAAAGGGGCTAGGTTAACACACTTGGAGTCAGGGAGTACTTATAAAGGGGATAGGGTAACTCACTTGCGGTCAGAGAGTACTTCTATGGGACTTGGGTAACTCACTTGGGGTCTGGGAGTACTTTTATGGGACCAGGGTAACTCACTTGGGGCCAGGGTGTACTTATAAAGGGGCTGGGGTAACTCACTTGGGGTCAGGGACTACATATAAAGGGGCTAGGGTAACTCACTTGGGGTCAGGGAGTACATATAAAGGGTCTATGGAAACTCACTTGGGGTCAAGGAGTACATATAAAGGGTCTATGGTAACTCACTTGGGGTCAGGGAGTACTACTATGGGACCAGGGTAACTCACTTGCGGTCAGAGAGTACATATAAAGGGGTTAGGATAACTCACTTGGGGTCAGGGAGTACTTATATGGGACTAGGGTAACTCACTTGGGGTCAGGGAGTACTTATATGGGACCAGGGTAACTCACTTGGGCCCATGGTGTACTTATAAAGGGGTTAGGGTAACTCACTTGGGGTCAGGGAGTACTACTATGGGACTAGGGTAACTTACTTGCGGTCAGAGTGTACATATATAGGGGCTAGGATAACACACTTGGCGTCAAGGAAAACTTATAAAGGTGATATGGTTACTCTCTTGGGGTCAGGGAGTACTTATAAAAGGGCTAGGGTAACTCACTTGGGGTCAGGGAGTACATATAAAGGGGCTAGGGTAAATCACTTGGGGTCAGGGAGTACTTATAAAGGGGCTAGGGTAACTCACTTGGTGTCATGGAGTACATATAAAGGGGATATGGCAACTCACTTGGGGTCAGGGAGTACTACTATGGGACCAGGGTAACTCACTTGCGGTCAGAGAGTACATATAAAGGGGCTAGGGTAACTCACTTGGGGTCAGAGAGTACTACTATGGGACCAGGGTAACTCACTTGCGGTCAGTGAGTACATATAAAGGGGCTAGGATAACACACTTGGGATCAGGGATTAATTATAAAGGTTATATGGTAACTCACTTGGGGTCAGGGAGTACTTATAAAGTGGCTAGGGTAACTCACTTGGAGTCAGGGAGTACTTATAAAGGGGATAGGGTAACTCACTTGCGGTCAGAGAGTACTACTATGGGACTAGGGTAACTTATTTGCGGTCAGAGAGTACATATAAAGGGGCTAGGATAACTCACTTGGGGTCAGGGAGAACTTATAAAGGTGATATGGTAACTCACTTGGGGTCTGGGAGTACTTATATGGGACTAGGGTAATTCACTTGGGGTCAGGGAGTACATATAAAGGGGCTAGGGTAACTCACTTGCGGTCAGAGAGTACTTCTATGGGACTAGGGTAACTCACTTGGGGTCAGGGAGTACTTTTATGGGACCAGGGTAACTCACTTGGGGCCAGGGTGTACTTATAAAGGGGCTGGGGTAACTCACTTGGGTTCTGGGAGTACATATAAAGGGGCTAGGATAACACACTTGGGGTCAGGGAGTACTTATAAAGGGGCTAGGATAACACACTTGGAGTCAGGGGGTACTTATAAAGGGGATAGGGTAACTCACTTGCGGTCAGAGAGTACTTTTATGGGACTAGGGTAACTCAATTGGGGTCAGGGAGTACTTTTATGGGACCAGGGTAACTCACTTGGGGCCAGGGTGTACTTATAAAGGGGCTGGGGTAACTCACTTGGGGTCAGGGAGTACATATAAAGGGGCTATGGTAACTCACTTGGGGTCAGGGAGTACATATAAAGGGTCTATGGTAACTCACTTGGGGTCAGGGAGTACTACTATGGGACTAGGGTAACTTATTTGCGGTCAGAGAGTACATATAAAGGGGCTAGGATAACTCACTTGGGGTCAGGGAGAACTTATAAAGGTGATATGGTAACTCACTTGGGATAAGGGAGTACTTATATGGGACCAGGGTAATTCACTTGGGGCCAGGGTGTATTTATAAAGGGGCTAGGGTAACTCACTTGGGGTCAGGGAGTACTACTATGGGACCAGGTTAACTCACTTGCGGTCAGAGAGTACATATAAAGGGGCTAGGATAACTCACTTGGGGTCAGGGAGAACTTATAAGTGGGCTATGGTAACTCATTTGGAGTCTGGGAGTACATATAAAGGGGCTAGGATAACACACTTGGGGTCAGGGAGTACTTATAAAGGTGCTAGGGTAACTCACATGGGTTCAGGGAGTACATATAAAGGGGCTATGGTAACTCACTTGAGGTCAGGGAGTACTACTATGGGACCAGGGTATCTCACTTGCTGTCAGAGAGTACATATAAAGGGGATAGGATAACTCACTTGGGGTCAGGGAGTACTTATAAAGGTGATATGGTAACTCACTTGGGATAAGGGAGTACTTATATGGGACCAGGGTAATTCACTTGGGGCCAGGGTGTACTTATAAAGGGGCTAGGGTAACTGACTTGGGGTCAGGGAGTACTACTATGGGACCAGGGTAACTCACTTGCGGTCAGAGAGTACATATAAAGGGGCTAGGATAACTCACTTGGGGTCAGGGAGTACCACTATGGGACTAGGGTAACTTACTTGCGGTCAGAGATTACATGTATAGGGGCTAGGATAACACACTTGGGGTCAAGGAGAACTTATAAAGGTTATATGGTAACTCACTTGGTGTCAGGGAGTACTTATATGGGACTAGGGTAACTCAATTGGGGTCAGGGAGTATATATATGGGACCAGGGTAACTCACTTGGGGCCAGGGTGTACTTATAAAGGGGCTAGGGTAACTCCCTTGGGGTCAGGGAGTACTTATAAAGGGGCTATGGTAACTCACTTGGAGTCTGGGAGTACATATAAAGGGGCTAGGATAACACACTTGGAGTCAGGGAGTACTTATAAAGGGGATAGGGTAACTCACTTGGGGTCAGGGAGTACTTATATGGGACCAGGGTAACTCACTTGGGGCCAGGGTGTACTTATAAAGGGGCTAGGGTAACTCCCTTGGGGGCAGGGAGTACTTATAAAGGGCTATGGTAACTCACTTGGAGTCTGGGAGTACATATAAAGGGGCTAGGTTAACACACTTGGAGTCAGGGAGTACTTATAAAGGGGATAGGGTAACTCACTTGCGGTCAGAGAGTACTTCTATGGGACTTGGGTAACTCACTTGGGGTCTGGGAGTACTTTTATGGGACCAGGGTAACTCACTTGGGGCCAGGGTGTACTTATAAAGGGGCTGGGGTAACTCACTTGGGGTCAGGGACTACATATAAAGGGGCTAGGGTAACTCACTTGGGGTCAGGGAGTACATATAAAGGGTCTATGGAAACTCACTTGGGGTCAAGGAGTACATATAAAGGGTCTATGGTAACTCACTTGGGGTCAGGGAGTACTACTATGGGACCAGGGTAACTCACTTGCGGTCAGAGAGTACATATAAAGGGGTTAGGATAACTCACTTGGGGTCAGGGAGTACTTATATGGGACTAGGGTAACTCACTTGGGGTCAGGGAGTACTTATATGGGACCAGGGTAACTCACTTGGGCCCATGGTGTACTTATAAAGGGGTTAGGGTAACTCACTTGGGGTCAGGGAGTACTACTATGGGACTAGGGTAACTTACTTGCGGTCAGAGTGTACATATATAGGGGCTAGGATAACACACTTGGCGTCAAGGAAAACTTATAAAGGTGATATGGTTACTCTCTTGGGGTCAGGGAGTACTTATAAAAGGGCTAGGGTAACTCACTTGGGGTCAGGGAGTACATATAAAGGGGCTAGGGTAAATCACTTGGGGTCAGGGAGTACTTATAAAGGGGCTAGGGTAACTCACTTGGTGTCATGGAGTACATATAAAGGGGATATGGCAACTCACTTGGGGTCAGGGAGTACTACTATGGGACCAGGGTAACTCACTTGCGGTCAGAGAGTACATATAAAGGGGCTAGGGTAACTCACTTGGGGTCAGAGAGTACTACTATGGGACCAGGGTAACTCACTTGCGGTCAGTGAGTACATATAAAGGGGCTAGGATAACACACTTGGGATCAGGGATTAATTATAAAGGTTATATGGTAACTCACTTGGGGTCAGGGAGTACTTATAAAGTGGCTAGGGTAACTCACTTGGAGTCAGGGAGTACTTATAAAGGGGATAGGGTAACTCACTTGCGGTCAGAGAGTACTACTATGGGACTAGGGTAACTTATTTGCGGTCAGAGAGTACATATAAAGGGGCTAGGATAACTCACTTGGGGTCAGGGAGAACTTATAAAGGTGATATGGTAACTCACTTGGGGTCTGGGAGTACTTATATGGGACTAGGGTAATTCACTTGGGGTCAGGGAGTACATATAAAGGGGCTAGGGTAACTCACTTGCGGTCAGAGAGTACTTCTATGGGACTAGGGTAACTCACTTGGGGTCAGGGAGTACTTTTATGGGACCAGGGTAACTCACTTGGGGCCAGGGTGTACTTATAAAGGGGCTGGGGTAACTCACTTGGGTTCTGGGAGTACATATAAAGGGGCTAGGATAACACACTTGGGGTCAGGGAGTACTTATAAAGGGGCTAGGATAACACACTTGGAGTCAGGGGGTACTTATAAAGGGGATAGGGTAACTCACTTGCGGTCAGAGAGTACTTTTATGGGACTAGGGTAACTCAATTGGGGTCAGGGAGTACTTTTATGGGACCAGGGTAACTCACTTGGGGCCAGGGTGTACTTATAAAGGGGCTGGGGTAACTCACTTGGGGTCAGGGAGTACATATAAAGGGGCTATGGTAACTCACTTGGGGTCAGGGAGTACATATAAAGGGTCTATGGTAACTCACTTGGGGTCAGGGAGTACTACTATGGGACTAGGGTAACTTATTTGCGGTCAGAGAGTACATATAAAGGGGCTAGGATAACTCACTTGGGGTCAGGGAGAACTTATAAAGGTAATATGGTAACTCACTTGGGGTCAGGGAGTACTTATATGGTACTAGGGTAACTCACTTGGGGACAGGGAGTACTTTAATGGGACCAGGGTAACTCACTTGGGGCCAGGGTGTACTTATAAAGGGGCTGGGGTAACTCACTTGGGGTCTGGGAGTACATATAAAGGGGCTAGGATAACATACTTGGGGTCAGGGAGTACTTATAAAGGGGCTAGGATAACACACTTGGAGTCAGGGAGTACTTATAAAGGGGATAGGGTAACTCACTTGCGGTCAGAGAGTACTTCTATGGGACTAGGGTAACTCACTTGGGGTCAGGGTGTACTTTTATGGGACCAGGGTAACTCACTTGGGGCCAGGGTGTACTTATAAAGGGGCTGCGGTAACTCACTTGGGGTCTGGGAGTACATATAAAGGGGCTAGGATAACACACTTGGGGTCAGGGAGTACTTATAAAGGGGCTAGGGTAACTCACTTGGGGTCAGGGAGTACTTATATGGGACCAGGGTAACTCACTTGGGGACAGGGTGTACTTATAAAGGGGCTAGGGTAACTCCCTTGGGGTCAGGGAATACTTATAAAGGGGCTATGGTAACTCACTTGGGGTCAGGGAGTACTACTATGGGACCAGGGTAACTCACTTGCGGTCAGAGAGTACTTCTATGGGACTAGGGTAACTCACTTGGGGTCAGGGTGTACTTTTATGGGACCAGGGTAACTCACTTGGGGCCAGGGTGTACTTATAAAGGGGCTGCGGTAACTCACTTGGGGTCTGGGAGTACATATAAAGGGGCTAGGATAACACACTTGGGGTCAGGGAGTACTTATAAAGGGGCTAGGGTAACTCACTTGGGGTCAGGGAGTACTTATATGGGACCAGGGTAACTCACTTGGGGACAGGGTGTACTTATAAAGGGGCTAGGGTAACTCCCTTGGGGTCAGGGAATACTTATAAAGGGGCTATGGTAACTCACTTGGGGTCAGGGAGTACTACTATGGGACCAGGGTAACTCACTTGCGGTCAGTGAGTACATATAAAGGGGCTAGGATAACTCACTTGGGGTCAGGGAGTACTTATAAAGGGGCTAGGATAACTCACTTGGGGTCAGGGAGAACTTATAAAGGTAATATGGTAACTCACTTGGGGTCAGGGAGTACTTATATGGTACTAGGGTAACTCACTTGGGGACAGGGAGTACTTTAATGGGACCAGGGTAACTCACTTGGGGCCAGGGTGTACTTATAAAGGGGCTGGGGTAACTCACTTGGGGTCTGGGAGTACATATAAAGGGGCTAGGATAACATACTTGGGGTCAGGGAGTACTTATAAAGGGGCTAGGATAACACACTTGGAGTCAGGGAGTACTTATAAAGGGGATAGGGTAACATACTTGGGGTCAGGGAGTACTTATAAAGGGGCTAGGATAACACACTTGGAGTCAGGGAGTACTTATAAAGGGGATAGGGTAACTCACTTGCGGTCAGAGAGTACTTCTATGGGACTAGGGTAACTCACTTGGGGTCTGGGAGTACATATAAAGGGGCTAGGATAACACACTTGGGGTCAGGGAGTACTTATAAAGGGGCTAGGGTAACTCACTTGGGGTCAGGGAGTACTTATATGGGACCAGGGTAACTCACTTGGGGACAGGGTGTACTTATAAAGGGGCTAGGGTAACTCCCTTGGGGTCAGGGAATACTTATAAAGGGGCTTTGGTAACTCACTTGGGGTCAGGGAGTACTACTATGGGACCAGGGTAACTCACTTGCGGTCAGTGAGTACATATAAAGGGGCTAGGATAACTCACTTGGGGTCAGGGAGTACTTATAAAGGTGATATGATAACTCACTTGGGGTCAGGGAGTACTTATAAAGGGGCTAGGGTAACTCACTTGGGGTCAGGGAGTACATAAAAAGGGGCTATGGCAACTCACTTGGGGTAAGGGAGTACTACTATGGAACCAGCGTAACTCATTTGCGGTCAGAGAGTACATATAAAGGGGCTAGGGTAACTCCCTTGGGGTCAGGGAATACTTATAAAGGGGCTATGGCAACTCACTTGGGGTCAGGGAGTACTACTATGGGACCAGGGTAACTCACTTGCGGTCAGAGAGTACATATAAAGGGGCTAGGGTAACTCACTTGGGGTCAGAGAGTACTACTATGGGACCAGGGTAACTCACTTGCGGTCAGTGAGTACATATAAAGGGGCTAGGATAACACACTTGGGATCAGGGATTACTTATAAAGGTGATATGGTAACTCACTTGGGGTCAGGGAGTACTTATAAAGGGGCTAGGGTAACTCACTTGGGTTCAGGGAGTACATATAAAGGGGCTATGGTAACTCACTTGAGGTCAGGGAGTACTACTATGGGACCAGGGTATCTCACTTGCGGTCAGAGAGTACATATAAAGGGGATAGGATAACTCACTTGGGGTCAGGGAGTACTTATAAAGGTGATATGGTAACTCACTTGGGATAAGGGAGTACTTATATGGGACCAGGGTAATTCACTTGGGGCCAGGGTGTATTTATAAAGGGGCTAGGGTAACTCACTTGGGGTCAGGGAGTACTACTATGGGACCAGGTTAACTCACTTGCGGTCAGAGAGTACATATAAAGGGGCTAGGATAACTCACTTGGGGTCAGGGAGAACTTATAAATTGGCTATGGTAACTCATTTGGAGTCTGGGAGTACATATAAAGGGGCTAGGATAACACACTTGGGGTCAGGGAGTACTTATAAAGGTGCTAGGGTAACTCACTTGGGTTCAGGGAGTACATATAAAGGGGCTATGGTAACTCACTTGAGGTCAGGGAGTACTACTATGGGATCAGGGTATCTCACTTGCTGTCAGAGAGTACATATAAAGGGGATAGGATAACTCACTTGGGGTCAGGGAGTACTTATAAAGGTGATATGGTAACTCACTTGGGATAAGGGAGTACTTATATGGGACCAGGGTAATTCACTTGGGGCCAGGGTGTACTTATAAAGGGGCTAGGGTAACTCACTTGGGGTCAGGGAGTACTACTATGGGACCAGGGTAACTCACTTGCGGTCAGAGAGTACATATAAAGGGGCTAGGATAACTCACTTGGGGTCAGGGAGTACCACTATGGGACTAGGGTAACTTACTTGCGGTCAGAGATTACATATATAGGGGCTAGGATAACACACTTGGGGTCAAGGAGAACTTATAAAGGTTATATGGTAACTCACTTGGGGTCAGGGAGTACTTATATGGGACTAGGGTAACTCAATTGGGGTCAGGGAGTATATATATGGGACCAGGGTATCTCACTTGGGGCCAGGGTGTACTTATAAAGGGGCTAGGGTAACTCCCTTGGGGTCAGGGAGTACTTATAAAGGGGCTATGGTAACTCACTTGGAGTCTGGGAGTACATATAAAGGGGCTAGGATAACACACTTGGAGTCAGGGAGTACTTATAAAGGGGATAGGGTAACTCACTTGCGGTCAGAGAGTACTTCTATGGGACTAGGGTAACTCACTTGAGGACAGGGAGTACTTTAATGGGACCAGGGTAACTCACTTGGGGGCAGGGTGTACTTATAAAGGGGCTGGGGTAACTCACTTGGGGTCTGGGAGTACTTATAAAGGGGCTATGGTAACTCACTTGGAGTCTGGGAGTACATATAAAGGGGCTAGGATAACACACTTGGGGTCAGGGAGTACATATAAAGGGGCTAGGATAACATACTTGCGGTCAGAGAGTACTTCTATGGGACTAGGGTAACTCACTTGAGGACAGGGAGTACTTTAATGGGACCAGGGTAACTCACTTGGGGCCAGGGTGTACTTATAAAGGGGCTGGGGTAACTCACTTGGGGTCTGGGAGTACATATAAAGGGGCTAGGATAACATACTTGGGGTCAGGGAGTACTTATAAAGGGGCTAGGATAACACACTTGGAGTCAGGGAGTACTTATAAAGGGGATAGGGTAACTCACTTGCGGTCAGAGAGTACTTTTATGGGACTAGGGTAACTCAATTTGGGTCAGGGAGTACTTTTATGGGACCAGGGTAACTCACTTGGGGCCAGGGTGTACTTATAAAGGGGCTGGGGTAACTCACTTGGGGTCAGGGAGTACATATAAAGGGGCTATGGTAACTCACTTGGGGTCAGGGAGTACATATAAAGGGTCTATGGTAACTGACTTGGGGTCAGGGAGTACATATAAAGGGTCTATGGTAACTCACTTGGGGTCAGGGTGTACTTTTATGGGACCAGGGTAACTCACTTGGGGCCAGGGTGTACTTATAAAGGGGCTGCGGTAACTCACTTGGGGTCTGGGAGTACATATAAAGGGGCTAGGATAATACACTTGGGGTCAGGGAGTACTTATAAAGGGGCTAGGGTAACTCACTTGGGGTCAGGGAGTACTTATATGGGACCAGGGTAACTCACTTGGGGCCAGGGTGTACTTATAAAGGGGCTAGGGTAACTCCCTTGGGGTCAGGGAGTACTTATATGGGACCAGGGTAACTCACTTGGGGCCAGGGTGTACTTATAAAGGGGCTGCGGTAACTCACTTGGGGTCTGGGAGTACATATAAAGGGGCTAGGATAATACACTTGGGGTCAGGGAGTACTTATAAAGGGGCTAGGGTAACTCACTTGGGGTCAGGGAGTACTTATAAAGGTGATATGGTAACTCACTTGGGTTCAGGGAGTACTTATAAAGGGGCTAGGGTAACTCACTTGCGGTCAGAGAGTACTTTTATGGGACTAGGGTAACTCAATTGGGGTCAGGGAGTACTTTTATGGGACCAGGGTAACTCACTTGGGGCCAGGGTGTACTTATAAAGGGGCTGGGGTAACTCACTTGGGGTCAGGGAGTACATATAAAGGGGCTATGGTAACTCACTTGGGGTCAGGGAGTACATATAAAGGGTCTATGGTAACTCACTTGGGGTCAGGGAGTACATATAAAGGGTCTATGGTAACTCACTTGGGGTCAGGGAGTACTACTATGGGACTAGGGTAACTTATTTGCGGTCAGAGAGTACATATAAAGGGGCTAGGATAACTCACTTGGGGTCAGGGAGAACTTATAAAGGTGATATGGTAACTCACTTGGGGTCAGGGAGTACTTATATGGGAAAAGGGTAACTCACTTGGGGTCAGGGAGTACATATAAAGGGGCTAGGATAACATACTTGCGGTCAGAGAGTACTTCTATGGGACTAGGGTAACTCACTTGGGGACAGGGAGTACTTTAATGGGACCAGGGTAACTCACTTGGGGCCAGGGTGTACTTATAAAGGGGCTGGGGTAACTCACTTGGGGTCTGGGAGTACATATAAAGGGGCTAGGATAACATACTTGAGGTCAGGGAGTACTTATAAAGGGGCTAGGATAACACACTTGGAGTCAGGGAGTACTTATAAAGGGGCTAGGGTAACTCACTTGGGTTCAGGGAGTACATATAAAGGGGCTATGGTAACTCACTTGAGGTCAGGGAGTACTACTATGGGACCAGGGTATCTCACTTGGGGCCAGGGTGTACTTATAAAGGGGCTGCGGTAACTCACTTGGGGTCTGGGAGTACATATAAAGGGGCTAGGATAACACACTTGGGGTCAGGGAGTACTTATAAAGGGGCTAGGGTAACTCACTTGGGGTCAGGGAGTACTTATATGGGACCAGGGTAACTCACTTGGGGACAGGGTGTACTTATAAAGGGGCTAGGGTAACTCCCTTGGGGTCAGGGAATACTTATAAAGGGGCTATAGTAACTCACTTGGGGTCAGGGAGTACTACTATGGGACCAGGGTAACTCACTTGCGGTCAGTGAGTACATATAAAGGGGCTAGGATAACTCACTTGGGGTCAGGGAGTACTTATAAAGGTGATATGATAACTCACTTGGGGTCAGGGAGTACTTATAAAGGGGCTAGGGTAACTCACTTGGGGTCGGGGAGTACATAAAAAGGGGCTATGGCAACTCACTTGGGGTAAGGGAGTACTACTATGGAACCAGCGTAACTCATTTGCGGTCAGAGAGTACATATATAGGGGCTAGGGTACCTCACTTGGGGTCAGGGAGTACTTATAAAGGGGCTAGGGTAACTCACTTGGTATCATGGAGTACATATAAAGGGGCTATGGCAACTCACTTGGGGTCAGGGAGTACTACTATGGGACCAGGGTAACTCACTTGCGGTCAGAGAGTACATATAAAGGGGCTAGGATAACTCACTTGGGGTCAGGGAGAACTTATAAATTGGCTATGGTAACTCATTTGGAGTCTGGGAGTACATATAAAGGGGCTAGGATAACACACTTGGGGTCAGGGAGTACTTATAAAGGTGCTAGGGTAACTCACTTGGGTTCAGGGAGTACATATAAAGGGGCTGTGGTAACTCACTTGAGGTCAGGGAGTACTACTATGGGACCAGGGTATCTCACTTGCTGTCAGAGAGTACATATAAAGGGGATAGGATAACTCACTTGGGGTCAGGGAGTACTTATAAAGGTGATATGGTAACTCACTTGGGATAAGGGAGTACTTATATGGGACCAGGGTAATTCACTTGGGGCCAGGGTGTACTTATAAAGGGGCTAGGGTAACTCACTTGGGGTCAGGGAGTACTACTATGGGACCAGGGTAACTCACTTGCGGTCAGAGAGTACATATAAAGGGGCTAGGATAACTCACTTGGGGTCAGGGAGTACCACTATGGGACTAGGGTAACTTACTTGCGGTCAGAGATTACATATATAGGGGCTAGGATAACACACTTGGGGTCAAGGAGAACTTATAAAGGTTATATGGTAACTCACTTGGGGTCAGGGAGTACTTATATGGGACTAGGGTAACTCAATTGGGGTCAGGGAGTATATATATGGGACCAGGGTATCTCACTTGGGGCCAGGGTGTACTTATAAAGGGGCTAGGGTAACTCCCTTGGGGTCAGGGAGTACTTATAAAGGGGCTATGGAAACTCACTTGGAGTCTGGGAGTACATATAAAGGGGCTAGGATAACACACTTGGAGTCAGGGAGTACTTATAAAGGGGATAGGGTAACACACTTGCGGTCAGAGAGTACTTCTATGGGACTAGGGTAACTCACTTGAGGACAGGGAGTACTTTAATGGGACCAGGGTAACTCACTTGGGGCCAGGGTGTACTTATAAAGGGGCTGGGTTAACTCACTTGGGGTCTGGGAGTACTTATAAAGGGGCTATGGTAACTCACTTGGAGTCTGGGAGTACATATAAAGGGGCTAGGATAACACACTTGGGGTCAGGGAGTACATATAAAGGGGCTAGGATAACATACTTGCGGTCAGAGAGTACTTCTATGGGACTAGGGTAACTCACTTGAGGACAGGGAGTACTTTAATGGGACCAGGGTAACTCACTTGGGGCCAGGGTGTACTTATAAAGGGGCTGGGGTAACTCACTTGGGGTCTGGGAGTACATATAAAGGGGCTAGGATAACATACTTGGGGTCAGGGAGTACATATAAAGGGGCTAGGATAACACACTTGGAGTCAGGGAGTACTTATAAACGGGATAGGGTAACTCACTTGGGGTCAGGGAGTACTTATATGGGACCAGGGTAACTCACTTGGGGCCAGGGTGTACTTATAAAGGTGCTAGGGTAACTCCCTTGGGGTCAGGGAGTACTTATAAAGGGCTATGGTAACTCACTTGGAGTCTGGGAGTACATATAAAGGGGCTAGGTTAACACACTTGGAGTCAGGGAGTACTTATAAAGGGGATAGGGTAACTCACTTGCGGTCAGAGAGTACTTCTATGGGACTTGGGTAACTCACTTGGGGTCAGGGAGTACTTTTATGGGACCAGGGTAACTCACTTGAGGCCAGGGTGTACTTATAAAGGGGCTGGGGTAACTCACTTGGGGTCAGGGAGTACATATAAAGGGGCTAGGGTAACTCACTTGGGGTCAGGGAGTACATATAAAGGGTCTATGGAAACTCACTTGGGGTCAAGGAGTACATATAAAGGGTCTATGGTAACTCACTTGGGGTCAGGGAGTACTACTATGGGACCAGGGTAACTCACTTGCGGTCAGAGAGTACATAAAAAGGGGTTAGGATAACTCACTTGGGGTCAGGGAGTACTTATATGGGACTAGGGTAACTCACTTGGGGTCAGGGAGTACTTATATGGGACCAGGGTAACTCGCTTGGGCCCATGGTGTACTTATAAAGGGGCTAGGGTAACTCACTTGGGGTCAGGGAGTACTACTATGGGACTAGGGTAACTTACTTGCGGTCAGAGTGTACATATATAGGGGCTAGGATAACACACTTGGCGTCAAGGAAAACTTATAAAGGTGATATGGTTACTCTCTTGGGGTCAGGGAGTACTTATAAAAGGGCTAGGGTAACTCACTTGGGGTCAGGGAGTACATATAAAGGGGCTAGGGTAAATCACTTGGGGTCAGGGAGTACTTATAAAGGGGCTAGGGTAACTCACTTGGTGTCATGGAGTACATATAAAGGGGCTATGGCAACTCACTTGGGGTCAGGGAGTACTACTATGGGACCAGGGTAACTCACTTGCGGTCAGAGAGTACATATAAAGGGGCTAGGGTAACTCACTTGGAGTCAGGGAGTACTTATAAAGGGGATAGGGTAACTCACTTGCGGTCAGAGAGTACTACTATGGGACTAGGGTAACTTATTTGCGGTCAGAGAGTACATATAAAGGGGCTAGGATAACTCACTTGGGGTCAGGGAGAACTTATAAAGGTGATATGGTAACTCACTTGGGGTCAGGGAGTACTTATATGGGACTAGGGTAATTCACTTGGGGTCAGGGAGTACATATAAAGGGGCTAGGGTAACTCACTTGCGGTCAGAGAGTACTTCTATGGGACTAGGGTAACTCACTTGGGGTCAGGGAGTACTTTTATGGGACCAGGGTAACTCACTTGGGGCCAGGGTGTACTTATAAAGGGGCTGGGGTAACTCACTTGGGTTCTGGGAGTACATATAAAGGGGCTAGGATAACACACTTGGGGTCAGGGAGTACTTATAAAGGGGCTAGGATAACACACTTGGAGTCAGGGAGTACTTATAAAGGGGATAGGGTAACTCACTTGCGGTCAGAGAGTACTTTTATGGGACTAGGGTAACTCAATTGGGGTCAGGGAGTACTTTTATGGGACCAGGGTAACTCACTTGGGGCCAGGGTGTACTTATAAAGGGGCTGGGGTAACTCACTTGGGGTCAGGGAGTACATATAAAGGGGCTATGGTAACTCACTTGGGGTCAGGGAGTACATATAAAGGGTCTATGTTAACTCACTTGGGGTCAGGGAGTACATATAAAGGGTCTATGGTAACTCACTTGGGGTCAGGGAGTACTACTATGGGACTAGGGTAACTTATTTGCGGTCAGAGAGTACATATAAAGGGGCTAGGATAACTCACTTGGGGTCAGGGAGAACTTATAAAGGTGATATGGTAACTCACTTGGGGTCAGGGAGTACTTATATGGGACTAGGGTAACTCACTTGGGGTCAGGGAGTACATATAAAGGGGCTAGGATAACATACTTGCGGTCAGAGAGTACTTCTATGGGACTAGGGTAACTCACTTGGGGACAGGGAGTACTTTAATGGGACCAGGGTAACTCACTTGGGGCCAGGGTGTACTTATAAAGGGGCTGGGGTAACTCACTTGGGGTCTGGGAGTACATATAAAGGGGCTAGGATAACATACTTGGGGTCAGGGAGTACTTATAAAGGGGCTAGGATAACACACTTGGAGTCAGGGAGTACTTATAAAGGGGATAGGGTAACTCACTTGCGGTCAGAGAGTACTTCTATGGGACTAGGGTAACTCACTTGGGGTCAGGGTGTACTTTTATGGGACCAGGGTAACTCACTTGGGGCCAGGGTGTACTTATAAAGGGGCTGCGGTAACTCACTTGGGGTCTGGGAGTACATATAAAGGGGCTAGGATAACACACTTGGGGTCAGGGAGTACTTATAAAGGGGCTAGGGTATCTCACTTGGGGTCAGGGAGTACTTATATGGGACCAGGGTAACTCACTTGGGGACAGGGTGTACTTATAAAGGGGCTAGGGTAACTCCCTTGGGGTCAGGGAATACTTATAAAGGGGCTATGGTAACTCACTTGGGGTCCGGGAGTACTACTATGGGACCAGGGTAACTCACTTGCGGTCAGTGAGTACATATAAAGGGGCTAGGATAACTCACTTGGGGTCAGGGAGTACTTATAAAGGTGATATGATAACTCACTTGGGGTCAGGGAGTACTTATAAAGGGGCTAGGGTAACTCACTTGGGGTCAGGGAGTACATAAAAAGGGGCTATGGCAACTCACTTGGGGTAAGGGAGTACTACTATGGAACCAGCGTAACTCATTTGCGGTCAGAGAGTACATATATAGGGGCTAGGGTACCTCACTTGGGGTCAGGGAGTACTTATAATGGGGCTAGGGTAACTCACTTGGTATCATGGAGTACATATAAAGGGGCTATGGCAACTCACTTGGGGTCAGGGAGTACTACTATGGGACCAGGGTAACTCACTTGCGGTCAGAGAGTACATATAAAGGGGCTAGGTAACTCACTTGGGGTCAGAGAGTACTACTATGGGACCAGGGTAACTCACTTGCGGTCAGTGAGTACATATAAAGGGGCTAGGATAACACACTTGGGATCAGGGATTACTTATAAAGGTGATATGGTAACTCACTTGGGGTCAGGGAGTACTTATAAAGGGGCTAGGGTAACTCACTTGGGGTCAGGGAGTACATATAAAGGGGCTGGGATTACACACTTGGGGTCAGGGAGTACTTATAAAGGTGCTAGGGTAACTCACTTGGGTTCAGGGAGTACATATAAAGGGGCTATGGTAACTCACTTGAGGTCAGGGAGTACTACTATGGGACCAGGGTATCTCACTTGCGGTCAGAGAGTACATATAAAGGGGCTAGGGTAACTCACTTGGGGTCAGGGAGTACATATAAAGGGGCTGGGATTACACACTTGGGGTCAGGGAGTACTTATAAAGGTGCTAGGGTAACTCACTTGGGGTCAGGGAGTACTTATAAGAGGGCTAGGGTAACTCACTTGGGGTCAGGGAGTACATATAAAGGGGCTAGGGTAAATCACTTGGGGTCAGGGAGTACTTATAAAGGGGCTAGGGTAACTCACTTGGTGTCATGGAGTACATATAAAGGGGCTATGGCAACTCACTTGGGGTCAGCGAGTACTACTATGGGACCAGGGTAACTCACTTGCGGTCAGAGAGTACTTTTATGGGACTAGGGTAACTCAATTGGGGTCAGGGAGTACTTTTATGGGACCAGGGTAACTCACTTGGGGCCAGGGTGTACTTATAAAGGGGCTGGGGTAACTCACTTGGGGTCAGGGAGTACATATAAAGGGGCTATGGTAACTCACTTGGGGTCAGGGAGTACATATAAAGGGTCTATGGTAACTCACTTGGGGTCAGGGAGTACATATAAAGGGTCTATGGTAACTCACTTGGGGTCAGGGAGTACTACTATGGGACTAGGGTAACTTATTTGCGGTCAGAGAGTACATATAAAGGGGCTAGGATAACTCACTTGGGGTCAGGGAGAACTTATAAAGGTGATATGGTAACTCACTTGGGGTCAGGGAGTACTTATATGGGACTAGGGTAACTCACTTGGGGTCAGGGAGTACATATAAAGGGGCTAGGATAACATACTTGCGGTCAGAGAGTACTTCTATGGGACTAGGGTAACTCACTTGGGGACAGGGAGTACTTTAATGGGACCAGGGTAACTCACTTGGGGCCAGGGTGTACTTATAAAGGGGCTGGGGTAACTCACTTGGGGTCTGGGAGTACATATAAAGGGGCTAGGATAACATACATGGGGTCAGGGAGTACTTATAAAGGGGCTAGGATAACACACTTGGAGTCAGGGAGTACTTATAAAGGGGATAGGGTAACTCACTTGCGGTCAGAGAGTACTTCTATGGGACTAGGGTAACTCACTTGGGGTCAGGGTGTACTTTTATGGGACCAGGGTAACTCACTTGGGGCCAGGGTGTACTTATAAAGGGGCTGCGGTAACTCACTTGGGGTCTGGGAGTACATATAAAGGGGCTAGGATAACACACTTGGGGTCAGGGAGTACTTATAAAGGGGCTAGGGTATCTCACTTGGGGTCAGGGAGTACTTATATGGGACCAGGGTAACTCACTTGGGGACAGGGTGTACTTATAAAGGGGCTAGGGTAACTCCCTTGGGGTCAGGGAATACTTATAAAGGGGCTATGGTAACTCACTTGGGGTCAGGGAGTACTACTATGGGACCAGGGTAACTCACTTGCGGTCAGTGAGTACATATAAAGGGGCTAGGATAACTCACTTGGGGTCAGGGAGTACTTATAAAGGTGATATGATAACTCCCTTGGGGTCAGGGAATACTTATAAAGGGGCTATGGTAACTCACTTGGGGTCAGGGAGTACTACTATGGGACCAGGGTAACTCACTTGCGGTCAGTGAGTACATATAAAGGGGCTAGGATAACTCACTTGGGGTCAGGGAGTACTTATAAAGGTGATATGATAACTCACTTGGGGTCAGGGAGTACTTATAAAGGGGCTAGGGTATCTCACTTGGGGTCAGGGAGTACTTATATGGGACCAGGGTAACTCACTTGGGGACAGGGTGTACTTATAAAGGGGCTAGGGTAACTCCCTTGGGGTCAGGGAATACTTATAAAGGGGCTATGGTAACTCACTTGGGGTAAGGGAGTACTACTATGGAACCAGCGTAACTCATTTGCGGTCAGAGAGTACATATATAGGGGCTAGAGTACCTCACTTGGGGTCAGGGAGTACTTATAAAGGGGCTAGGGTAACTCACTTGGTATCATGGAGTACATATAAAGGGGCTATGGCAACTCACTTGGGGTCAGGGAGTACTACTATGGGACCAGGGTAACTCACTTGCGGTCAGAGAGTACATATAAAGGGGCTAGGTAACTCACTTGGGGTCAGAGAGTACTACTATGGGACCAGGGTAACTCACTTGCGGTCAGTGAGTACATATAAAGGGGCTATGGTAACTCACTTGAGGTCAGGGAGTACTACTATGGGACCAGGGTATCTCACTTGCGGTCAGAGAGTACATATAAAGGGGATAGGATAACTCACTTGGGGTCAGGGAGTACTTATAAAGGTGATATGGTAACTCACTTGGGATAAGGGAGTACTTATATGGGACCAGGGTAATTCACTTGGGGCCAGGGTGTATTTATAAAGGGGCTAGGGTAACTCACTTGGGGTCAGGGAGTACTACTATGGGACCAGGTTAACTCACTTGCGGTCAGAGAGTACATATAAAGGGGCTAGGATAACTCACTTGGGGTCAGGGAGAACTTATAAATTGGCTATGGTAACTCATTTGGAGTCTGGGAGTACATATAAAGGGGCTAGGATAACACACTTGGGGTCAGGGAGTACTTATAAAGGTGCTAGGGTAACTCACTTGGGTTCAGGGAGTACATATAAAGGGGCTATGGTAACTCACTTGAGGTCAGGGAGTACTACTATGGGACCAGGGTATCTCACTTGCTGTCAGAGAGTACATATAAAGGGGATAGGATAACTCACTTGGGGTCAGGGAGTACTTATAAAGGTGATATGGTAACTCACTTGGGATAAGGGAGTACTTATATGGGACCAGGGTAATTCACTTGGGGCCAGGGTGTACTTATAAAGGGGCTAGGGTAACTCACTTGGGGTCAGGGAGTACTACTATGGGACCAGGGTAACTCACTTGCGGTCAGAGAGTACATATAAAGGGGCTAGGATAACTCACTTCGGGTCAGGGAGTACCACTATGGGACTAGGGTAACTTACTTGCGGTCAGAGATTACATATATAGGGGCTAGGATAACACACTTGGGGTCAAGGAGAACTTATAAAGGTTATATGGTAACTCACTTGGGGTCAGGGAGTACTTATATGGGACTAGGGTAACTCAATTGGGGTCAGGGAGTATATATATGGGACCAGGGTATCTCACTTGGGGCCAGGGTGTACTTATAAAGGGGCTAGGGTAACTCCCTTGGGGTCAGGGAGTACTTATAAAGGGGCTATGGTAACTCACTTGGAGTCTGGGAGTACATATAGAGGGGCTAGGATAACACACTTGGAGTCAGGGAGTACTTATAAAGGGGATAGGGTAACTCACTTGCGGTCAGAGAGTACTTCTATGGGACTAGGGTAACTCACTTGAGGACAGGGAGTACTTTAATGGGACCAGGGTAACTCACTTGGGGGCAGGGTGTACTTATAAAGGGGCTGGTGTAACTCACTTGGGGTCTGGGAGTACTTATAAAGGGGCTATGGTAACTCACTTGGAGTCTGGGAGTACATATAAAGGGGCTAGGATAACACACTTGGGGTCAGGGAGTACATATAAAGGGGCTAGGATAACATACTTGCGGTCAGAGAGTACTTCTATGGGACTAGGGTAACTCACTTGAGGACAGGGAGTACTTTAATGGGACCAGGGTAACTCACTTGGGGCCAGGGTGTACTTATAAAGGGGCTGGGGTAACTCACTTGGGGTCTGGGAGTACATATAAAGGGGCTAGGATAACATACTTGGGGTCAGGGAGTACTTATAAAGGGGCTAGGATAACACACTTGGAGTCAGGGAGTACTTATAAAGGGGATAGGGTAACTCACTTGCGGTCAGAGAGTACTTATATGGGACCAGGGTAACTCACTTGGGGTCAGGGAGTACATAAAAAGGGGCTATGGCAACTCACTTGGGGTAACGGAGTACTACTATGGAACCAGCGTAACTCATTTGCGGTCAGAGAGTACATATATAGGGGCTATGGTACCTCACTTGGGGTCAGGGAGTACTTATAAAGGGGCTAGGATAATACACTTGGGGTCAGGGAGTACTTATAAAGGGGCTAGGGTAACTCACTTGGGGTCAGGGAGTACTTATATGGGACCAGGGTAACTCACTTGGGGTCAGGGAGTACATAAAAAGGGGCTATGGCAACTCACTTGGGGTAAGGGAGTACTACTATGGAACCAGCGTAACTCATTTGCGGTCAGAGAGTACATATATAGGGGCTATGGTACCTCACTTGGGGTCAGGGAGTACTTATAAAGGGGCTAGGGTAACTCACTTGGTGTCATGGAGTACATATAAAGGGGCTATGGCAACTCACTTGGGGTCAGGGAGTACTACTATGGGACCAGGGTAACTCACTTGCGGTCAGAGAGTACATATAAAGGGGCTAGGGTAACTCACTTGGGGTCAGAGAGTACTACTATGGGACCAGGGTAACTCACTTGCGGTCAGTGAGTAAATATAAAGGGGCTAGGATAACACACTTGGGATCAGGGATTACTTATAAAGGTGATATGGTAACTCACTTGGGGTCAGGGAGTACTTATAAAGGGGCTAGGGTAACTCACTTGGAGTCAGGGAGTACTTATAAAGGGGATAGGGTAACTCACTTGCGGTCAGAGAGTACTTTTATGGGACTAGGGTAACTCAATTGGGGTCAAGGAGTACTTTTATGGGACCAGGGTAACTCACTTGGGGCCAGGGTGTACTTATAAAGGGGCTGGGGTAACTCACTTGGGGTCAGGGAGTACATATAAAGGGGCTATGGTAACTCACTTGGGGTCAGGGAGTACATATAAAGGGTCTATGGTAACTCACTTGGGGTCAGGGAGTACATATAAAGGGTCTATGGTAACTCACTTGGGGTCAGGGAGTACTACTATGGGACTAGGGTAACTTATTTGCGGTCAGAGAGTACATATAAAGGGGCTAGGATAACTCACTTGGGGTCAGGGAGAACTTATAAAGGTGATATGGTAACTCACTTGGGGTCAGGGAGTACTTATATGGGACTAGGGTAACTCACTTGGGGTCAGGGAGTACATATAAAGGGGCTAGGATAACATACTTGCGGTCAGAGAGTACTTCTATGGGACTAGGGTAACTCACTTGGGGACAGGGAGTACTTTAATGGGACCAGGGTAACTCACTTGGGGCCAGGGTGTACTTATAAAGGGGCTGGGGTAACTCACTTGGGGTCTGGGAGTACATATAAAGGGGCTAGGATAACATACTTGGGGTCAGGGAGTACTTATAAAGGGGCTAGGATAACACACTTGGAGTCAGGGAGTACTTATAAAGGGGCTAGGGTAACTCACTTGGGTTCAGGGAGTACATATAAAGGGGCTGTGGTAACTCACTTGAGGTCAGGGAGTACTACTATGGGACCAGGGTATCTCACTTGCTGTCAGAGAGTACATATAAAGGGGATAGGATAACTCACTTGGGGTCAGGGAGTACTTATAAAGGTGATATGGTAACTCACTTGGGATAAGGGATTACTTATATGGGACCAGGGTAATTCACTTGGGGCCAGGGTGTACTTATAAAGGGGCTAGGGTAACTCACTTGGGGTCAGGGAGTACTACTATGGGACCAGGGTAACTCACTTGCGGTCAGAGAGTACATATAAAGGGGCTAGGATAACTCACTTGGGGTCAGGGAGTACCACTATGGGACTAGGGTAACTTACTTGCGGTCAGAGATTACATATATAGGGGCTAGGATAACACACTTGGGGTCAAGGAGAACTTATAAAGGTTATATGGTAACTCACTTGGGGTCAGGGAGTACTTATATGGGACTAGGGTAACTCAATTGGGGTCAGGGAGTATATATATGGGACCAGGGTAACGCACTTGGGGCCAAGGTGTACTTATAAAGGGGCTAGGGTAACTCCCTTGGGGTCAGGGAGTACTTATAAAGGGGCTATGGTAACTCACTTGGAGTCTGGGAGTACATATAAAGGGGCTAGGATAACACACTTGGAGTCAGGGAGTACTTATAAAGGGGATAGGGTAACTCACTTGGGGTCAGGGAGTACTTATATGGGACCAGGGTAACTCACTTGGGGCCAGGGTGTACTTATAAAGGGGCTAGGGTAACTTCCTTGGGGTCAGGGAGTACTTATAAAGGGCTATGGTAACTCACTTGGAGTCTGGGAGTACATATAAAGGGGCTAGGTTAACACACTTGGAGTCAGGGAGTACTTATAAAGGGGACAGGGTAACTCACTTGCGGTCAGAGAGTACTTCTATGGGAGTAGGGTAACTCACTTGGGGTCAGGGAGTACTTTTATGGGACCAGGGTAACTCACTTGGGGCCAGGGTGTACTTATAAAGGGGCTGGGGTAACTCACTTGGGTTCTGGGAGTACATATAAAGGGGCTAGGATAACACACTTGGGGTCAGGGAGTACTTATAAAGGGGCTAGGATAACACACTTGGAGTCAGGGAGTACTTATAAAGGGGATAGGGTAACTCACTTGCGGTCAGAGAGTACTTCTATGGGACTTGGGTAACTCACTTGGGGTCAGGGAGTACTTTTATGGGACCAGGGTAACTCACTTGGGGCCAGGGTGTACTTATAAAGGGGCTGGGGTAACTCACTTGGGGTCAGGGAGTACATATAAAGGGTCTATGGAAACTCACTTGGGGTCAAGGAGTACATATAAAGGGTCTATGGTAACTCACTTGGGGTCAGGGAGTACTACTATGGGACCAGGGTAACTCACTTGCGGTCAGAGAGTACATATAAAGGGGTTAGGATAACTCACTTGGGGTCAGGGAGTACTTATATGGGTCTAGGGTAACTCACTTGGGGTCAGGGAGTACTTATATGGGACCAGGGTAACTCACTTGGGCCCATGGTGTACTTATAAAGGGGCTAGGGTAACTCACTTGGGGTCAGGGAGTACTACTATGGGACTAGGGTAACTTACTTGCGGTCAGAGTGTACATATATAGGGGCTAGGTTAACACACTTGGGGTCAAGGAAAACTTATAAAGGTGATATGGTTACTCTCTTGGGGTCAGGGAGTACTTATAAAAGGGCTAGGGTAACTCACTTGGGGTCAGGGAGTACATATAAAGGGGCTAGGGTAACTCACTTGGGGTCAGGGAGTACTACTATGGGACTAGGGTAACTTACTTGCGGTCAGAGAGTACATATATAGGGGCTAGGATAACACACTTGGGGTCAAGGAGAACTTATAAAGGTTATATGGTAACTCACTTGGGGTCAGGGAGTACTTATATGGGACTAGGGTAACTCAATTTGGGTCAGGGAGTACATATAAAGCGGCTAGGGTAACTCACTTGGGGTCAGGGAGTACTTATAAAGGGGCTAGGATAACACACTTGGAGTCAGGGAGTACTTATAAAGGGGCTAGGGTAACTCACTTGGGGTCAGGGAGTACTTATATGGGACTAGGGTAACTCATTTGGGGTGAGGGAGTACTTTTATGGGACCAGGGTAACTCACTTGGGGCCAGGGTATACTTATAAAGGGGCTGGGGTAACTCACTTGGGGTCAGGGAGTACATATAAAGGGGCTATGGTAACTCACTTGGGGTCAGGGAGTACATATAAAGGGTCTATGGAAACTCACTTGGGGTCAGGGAGTACATATAAAGAGTCTATGGTAACTCACTTGGGGTCAGGGAGTACTACTATGGGACCAGGGTAACTCACTTGCGGTCAGAGAGTACATATAAAGGGGCTAGGATAACTCACTTGGGGTCAGGGAGATCTTATAAAGGTGATATGGTAACCCACTTGGGGTCAGGGAGTACTACTATGGGACTAGGGTAACTTACTTGCGGTCAGAGTGTACATATATAGGGGCTAGGATAACACACTTGGGGTCAAGGAGAACTTATAAAGGTGATATGGTTACTCTCTTGGGGTCAGGGAGTACTTATAAAAGGGCTAGGGTAACTCACTTGGGGTCAGGGAGTACATATAAAGAGTCTATGGTAACTCACTTGAGGTCAGGGAGTACTACTATGGGACCAGGGTATCTCACTTGCGGTCAGAGAGTACATATAAAGGGGATAGGATAACTCACTTGGGGTCAGGGAGTACTTATAAAGGTGATATGGTAACTCACTTGGGATAAGGGAGTACTTAAATGGGACCAGGGTAATTCACTTGGGGCCAGGGTGTATTTATAAAGGGGCTAGGGTAACTCACTTGGGGTCAGGGAGTACTACTATGGGACCAGGGTAACTCACTTGCGGTCAGAGAGTACATATAAAGGGGCTAGGGTAACTCACTTGGGGTCAGAGAGTACTACTATGGGACCAGGGTAACTCACTTGCAGTCAGTGAGTACATATAAAGGGGCTAGGATAACACACTTGGGATCAGGGATTACTTATAAAGGTGATATGGTAACTCACTTGGGGTCAGGGAGTACTTATAAAGGGGCTAGGGTAACTCACTTGGAGTCAGGGAGTACTTATAAAGGGGATAGGGTAACTCACTTGCGGTCAGAGAGTACTTTTATGGGACTAGGGTAACTCAATTGGGGTCAGGGAGTACTTTTATGGGACCAGGGTAACTCACTTGGGGCCAGGGTGTACTTATAAAGGGGCTGGGGTAACTCACTTGTGGTCAGGGAGTACATATAAAGGGGCTATGGTAACTCACTTGGGGTCAGGGAGTACATATAAAGGGTCTATGGTAACTCACTTGGGGTCAGGGAGTACATATAAAGGGTCTATGGTAACTCACTTGGGGTCAGGGAGTACTACTATGGGACTAGGGTAACTTATTTGCGGTCAGAGAGTTCATATATAGGGGCTAGGATAACACACTTGGGGTCAAGGAGAACTTATAAAGGTTATATGGTAACTCACTTGGGGTCAGGGAGTACTTATATGGGACTAGGGTAACTCAATTGGGGTCAGGGAGTACATATAAAGCGGCTAGGGTAACTCACTTGGGGTCAGGGAGTACTTATAAAGGGGCTAGGATAACACACTTGGAGTCAGGGAGTACTTATAAAGGGGCTAGGGTAACTCACTTGGGGTCAGGGAGTACTTATATGGGACTAGGGTAACTCATTTGGGGTGAGGGAGTACTTTTATGGGACCAGGGTAACTCACTTGGGGCCAGGGTATACTTATAAAGGGGCTGGGGTAACTCACTTGGGGTCAGGGAGTACATATAAAGGGGCTATGGTAACTCACTTGGGGACAGGGAGTACATATAAAGGGTCTATGGAAACTCACTTGGGGTCAGGGAGTACATATAAAGAGTCTATGGTAACTCACTTGGGGTCAGGGAGTACTACTATGGGACCAGGGTAACTCACTTGCGGTCAGAGAGTACATATAAAGGGGCTAGGATAACTCACTTGGGGTCAGGGAGAACTTATAAAGGTGATATGGTAACCCACTTGGGGTCAGGGAGTACTACTATGGGACTAGGGTAACTTACTTGCGGTCAGAGTGTACATATATAGGGGCTAGGATAACACACTTGGGGTCAAGGAGAACTTATAAAGGTGATATGGTTACTCTCTTGGGGTCAGGGAGTACTTATAAAAGGGCTAGGGTAACTCACTTGGGGTCAGGGAGTAAATATAAAGAGTCTATGGTAACTCACTTGAGGTCAGGGAGTACTACTATGGGACCAGGGTATCTCACTTGCGGTCAGAGAGTACATATAAAGGGGATAGGATAACTCACTTGGGGTCAGGGAGTACTTATAAAGGTGATATGGTAACTCACTTGGGATAAGGGAGTACTTATATGGGACCAGGGTAATTCACTTGGGGCCAGGGTGTATTTATAAAGGGGCTAGGGTAACTCACTTGGGGTCAGGGAGTACTACTATGGGACCAGGGTAACTCACTTGCGGTCAGAGAGTACATATAAAGGGGCTAGGGTAACTCACTTGGGGTCAGAGAGTACTACTATGGGACCAGGGTAACTCACTTGCGGTCAGTGAGTACATATAAAGGGGCTAGGATAACACACTTGGGGTCAGGGATTACTTATAAAGGTGATATGGTAACTCACTTGGGGTCAGGGAGTACTTATAAAGGGGCTAGGGTAACTCACTTGGAGTCAGGGAGTACTTATAAAGGGGATAGGGTAACTCACTTGCGGTCAGAGAGTACTTTTATGGGACTAGGGTAACTCAATTGGGGTCAGGGAGTACTTTTATGGGACCAGGGTAACTCACTTGGGGCCAGGGTGTACTTATAAAGGGGCTGGGGTAACTCACTTGTGGTCAGGGAGTACATATAAAGGGGCTATGGTAACTCACTTGGGGTCAGGGAGTACATATAAAGGGTCTATGGTAACTCACTTGGGGTCAGGGAGTACTACTATGGGACTAGGGTAACTTATTTGCGGTCAGAGAGTACATATAAAGGGGCTAGGATAACTCACTTGGGGTCAGGGAGAACTTATAAAGGTGATATGGTAACTCACTTGGGGTCAGGGAGTACTTATATGGGACTAGGGTAACTCACTTGGGGTCAGGGAGTACTTTAATGGGACCAGGGTAACTCACTTGGGGCCAGGGTGTACTTATAAAGGGGCTGGGGTAACTCACTTGGGGTCTGGGAGTACATATAAAGGGGCTAGGATAACATACTTGGGGTCAGGGAGTACTTATAAAGGGGCTAGGATAACACACTTGGAGTCAGGGAGTACTTATAAAGGGGCTAGGGTAACTCACTTGGGTTCAGGGAGTACATATAAAGGGGCTATGGTAACTCACTTGCGGTCAGAGAGTACATATAAAGGGGATAGGATAACTCACTTGGGGTCAGGGAGTACTTATAAAGGTGATATGGTAACTCACTTGGGATAAGGGAGTACTTATATGGGACCAGGGTAATTCACTTGGGGCCAGGGTGTACTTATAAAGGGGCTAGGGTAACTCACTTGGGGTCAGGGAGTACCACTATGGGACTAGGGTAACTTACTTGCGGTCAGAGATTACATATAAAGGGGCTAGGATAACTCACTTGGGGTCAGGGAGAACTTATAAATGGGCTATGGTAACTCATTTGGAGTCTGGGAGTACTTATAAAGGTGATATGGTAACTCACTTGGGATAAGGGAGTACTTATATGGGACCAGGGTATAATTATTTTCTTTGTTAAATTGTTGTTAAATATTTTGTTATAGATAGCATTTTCAAAGAGACGGATTGATTATACGGCAGAAAGGTTCATTAGCAGTATCGGTTAATATGACGGTTACTTCTTTTAAGTATATGTATGATACAAATGGATAATTTAACTAAGATGACGTCATTGCCTGAGCTATTAAATTTCTTGATAAGGAGAAGAGAGAATAATCTATTACAGGCAATAAGGTATAAACTATTCAAACAGTAATTAGAATTAATATTTAGTAAAGATATAAAAACATATTGCACCAACGTAGGAACACAATATTAATTGACTTTTATTTTCAGGTCCTATTGTTTAAAATACAAATATTAAGATTTTATGAGGAAAATTACTCACCACACACGAAACTTGAGAAAATGTTTATAAAACTGATGTCATTGTTTACTAAAATGTTTGAAGTAAGTAGGAAAAAATGGAATACCAAACAGAAAATTCTATAAATCATTTATAACTGCGAAAGAATGTTGTGGGCCAAAAGGATAATCTAAATCTTCTTATGTCTGAACATTATTATGAGGCATCACTTACGAAATAAATTCATGGTATCCAGTTGCTGTAAAATTAAACAACCATGCAGATTACAAAGGTATAACATGTTTATAGTATTTTTTTAAAAAACCTACAAAGCTTTTGCTCCGAAGAATAAATTGCACTCAATTTATACTAATTTTAGGTTTATTATCTAGTTTAAAGTACTCCAATATCAATACAGCTTTCGAATAAACAGGAATATATATGAATAGTCAAGTGAAGGATAAATAAGGCGATGTTTTATAAAAGGAAACAATAATGTATTATATATTATTTACAGAAATGTAAAACAACATAAGCATGTAAATTTAAATGTATTAAAAACGTGTTTTCTTATATTAATTGAAATAATTTACAAAATATATTATTTAATGTAAGTATAAATGTATTTGCTACTAATCACATTTATTATACAGCTTTATTAGCTTCTTTAATCAACTGGCTCCCTGTTACTTGAAGTAAATTTCCTACTGATCCTAAATTCATTTGTTTAATATCGTTTTAAATAAAAGAGAGTGCAGTTTAAGTTTATCACAGTCAGCTACGTGTCAGCAAACTTTAATTGAAAAGAAATTGAAATTATGGATCTCAGAGAAAAAAATTTAATTTTAAAAGGTAAAATATTAGCTCTCAAGGATGAAAATTACACAATTACCGATATTGCAAGAAAATTAAATTTGGACAGATCAACCGTGAGAAAATGGTTGAATCGCTACCAAGAAAATGGAGAAGATGGTCTAATAGATAAAAGGAAATATAATCGGGGAATTACCAAAACAACTGAAGAAGAAAATAGCGCGATTCTTCGTTCAATTGAAAATAATCCTTTTCAACCTTCTTCAATGCTTTTGAATGAAATAGATTCAAATGTTACATCGCAAACAGTGCGTAATATTTTACGTAGACAGGGAATTCATTGCCACCGACCCTGCAGGAAAATCAAATATACGGATGAACACCGTGAAGGAAGAATTAGATTTGCTCTTCAACATTTAGGTGAATCAGATGATTTTTGGAACAATGTCATCTGGACCGATGAAAAAGTATTTGTATCTACAGCAGATGGAAGGATGCATGTTTGGAGACCAGATGATAAAAGAATGGATGAAAAATATACCTTACGCCGTGATAGAAGCTGCAGAATATCTCTGGCATATTGGGGCTAGATATCTAAGTATGGAGTTGGAGAACTACATGAGATCGACACTAAAATGAATTCAAACATATATACAGATGTTTTGGAAGATGTAATGATTCCAACTGTCAGAGCAATTTATCCTAAGGAAGAAATGCCTATTATAAAGTATGTGCAAGACAACTCAAGTGTACATAAATCCTATCATACTAGAGATTGGTTTAATCGGCATCCTGAAATTGCTTTAATTGACTGGCCATCAAAATCTCCGGACCTTAATGTGATTGAAAATATTTGGGGTATCATTACTAAGCGTTGGAGACCAGAACAAGAAAGAACTAAAGAAGCCTTAAGAAGTCACGTCACAAGAGTGTGGGAAGAATTAAGATTAAATCCCGAAGTATGTGAAAATCTCGTGAATTCTGTTCCTCATAGACTGAATGAAGTTTTAAACAAAAATGGCCATGCCATTGATTTTTAATATTTTTACAAGTTGAAAGGATAAAATACCCCAGACTGAAAATTTCTGGATCTCTTCTCAGATCTTGCACTCTTATGATTATAACTCTTCGTTTTTGTATTATTTTTTGTTACTGTAATCTCCAACATTTGGTCAATCATCCCCATATATTTTCAAAAATGTAATTGCATGTCTTGCACATCTATATGTAAGAGGTAATTCTTTTGGAGGAAAGTTTGCTCTTACTTTTAGCATCACATTTATGAAAACATCTATATGTAATACTGAATTCCCTTTAGTGTCAATATGATTAGACATCCAACCCAAATATGGTGGAGATGTTAGACAGCTTCAATTATACGGATAAATGTATATGTATTATCCATATTTTTTTTATAGTATCCAGATATGCATTTTGCTGTAGATATGTGCACTTATATATCATCGGTTTTAATGAAATTGCTTTCCTTTCGTTCTGCTTCAACTATATAAATGTTTGAAAGTCAATCCAATCTTGCTCTCGAAAGATCCATTCTTACTTGATTTTTCTACAAATGTATGGCAGCGAAACACTGTTGGCATATCTTCATTAATTCTTGGGAAGCAATAAGTTATTATAAAAGATTTAGATCAAATAATGAAAAAATTAAAACATTGATCATAGAAAATGTTTCCCAAGATGCATTTTGATGATATTCTTGCTAAGGTAAATTAAAACATAAGAACAAAATTAAATATACAAAGATATATAAAAATATACAGAAATTACATGATTTTACAGATGATGTACTTACAAAAGAAGAAATTATGGATATTGAACAAGCAAACTGGTTGCACAAATGGATCAATTTGATCAAATAATATTGATGATCATACAGAAAACTTAATGCATTTAAAAGAAGTAAATGCAAGCCAATATATGACATTATTGCTAAATTCTTGACCTAATAAAACAACAGGGAGCCAGTTGATTAAAGAAGCTAATAAAGCTGTATAATAAATGTGATTAGTAGCAAATACATTTATACTTACATTAAATAATATATTTTGTAAATTATTTCAATTAATATAAGAAAACACGTTTTTAATACATTTAAATTTACATGCTTATGTTGTTTTACATTTCTGTAAATAATATATAATACATTATTGTTTCCTTTTATAAAACATCGCCTTATTTATCCTTCACTTGACTATTCATATATATTCCTGTTTATTCGAAAGCTGTATTGATATTGGAGTACTTTAAACTAGATAATAAACCTAAAATTAGCATAAATTGAGTGCAATTTATTCTTCGGAGCAAAAGCTTTGTAGGTTTTTTAAAAAAATACTATAAACATTTTATACCTTTGTAATCTGCATGGTTGTTTAATTTTACAGCAACTGGATACCATGAATTTATTTTGTAAGTGATGCCTCATAATAATGTTCAGACATAAGAAGATTTAGATTATCCTTTTGGCCCACAACATTCTTTCGCAGTTATAAATGATTTATAGAATTTTCTGTTTGGTATTCCATTTTTTCCTACTTACTTCAAACATTTTAGTAAACAATGACATCAGTTTTATAAACATTTTCTCAAGTTTCGTGTGTGGTGAGTAATTTTCCTCATAAAATCTTAATATTTGTATTTTAAACAATAGGACCTGAAAATAAAAGTCAATTAATATTGTGTTCCTACGTTGGTGCAATATGTTTTTATATCTTTACTAAATATTAATTCTAATTACTGTTTGAATAGTTTATACCTTATTGCCTGTAATAGATTATTTTCTCTTCTCCTTATCAAGAAATTTAATAGCTCAGGCAATGACGTCATCTTAGTTAAATTATCCATTTGTATCATACATATACTTAAAAGAAGTAACCGTCATATTAACCGATACTGCTAATGAACCTTTCTGCGTATAATCAATCCGTCTCTTTGAAAATGCTATCTATAACAAAATATTTAACAACAATTTAACAAAGAAAATAATTATAATCCGTTCTCCATTAAGGTTCAAAATACTTATCTAATGATTTTCCTTTGGTTGTTGTTATGCATTAATCCTTTATTAACTGACCGTAAACTCTTTCAAACAAACTTCTTCAATATTTTAAAGCTACAATTATTAATTTCACATTATGGTAACAAATCATCTTGTTAAACATATCACATAAACTAAACGAATGATATAAACATTAAACCTCCTCAAATTTGACATATTGACGTTTTACAGAGTTACTTCGTATAGATTATAGATATTAATTGACTGCTATAGTTTATGGATTACTACCAACTTTAAATCTTTTTGCTATAGTGCAGTATAGGTTTGAGACGTACAGGGTGAAGTTAACTGAAATGATGGCGAATCAATTTTGCACAGTGTACATATAAAGGGGCTAGGATAATTCACTTGGGGTCAGGGAGTACTTCTATGGGACTAGGGTAAATTACTTGGGGTCAGGTGGTACTTATATAGGGCCTAGGGTATCTCACTTGGGGTCAGAGAGTTCATATAAAGGGGCAAGGACAACACATTTGGGGTCAGGGAGTACTTATATGGGACTAGGGAAACACACTTAGGGTCAGGGATTGCTTTTATGGAACTAGGGTAACTCACTTGGGGTCAGGGAGTACTTCTATGTGACTAGGGTAACTCACTTGGGGTCAGAGAGTTCATATAAAGGGGCAAGGACAACACATTTGGGGCAGGGAGTACTTATATGGGACTAGGGAAACACACTTAGGGTCAGGGATTGCTTTTATGGAACTAGGGTAACTCACTTGGGGTCAGGGAGTACATATAAAGGGGCTAGGGTAACTCACTTGCGGTCAGAGGGTACATATAAAGGGGCTAGGATAACTCACTTGGGGTCAGGGAGTACTTATAAAGGGGCTATGGTAACTCACTTGGGGTCAGGGAGTACTACTATGGGACTAGGGTAACTTACTTGCGGTCAGAGAGTACATATAAAGGTGTTAGGATAACTCACTTGGGGTCAGGGAGAACTTATATAGTGATATGGTAACTCATTTGGGGCCAGGGAGTACTTATATGGGACTAGGGTAACTCACTTGGGGTCAGGGAGTACTTATAAAGGGGCTAGGATAACTCACTTGCGGTCAGAGAGTACATATAAAGGGGCTAGGATAACTCACTTGTGGTCATGGAGTACTTATAAAGGGACTACGGTAACTCACTTAGGGTCAGGAAGTACTTCCATGGGACTAGGGTAACTCACTTGGGGTCAGGGAGTACTTTTATGGGACTAGGGTAACTCACTTGGGGTCAAGGAGTACTTATATAGGGGCTAGGGCAACTCACTTGGGGTCAGTGATTACTACTATGGGAGTAGCGTAACTCACTTGCTTTCAGAGAGTACATATAAAGGGGCTAGGATAACTCACTTGGGGTCAGGGAGTACTTATAAAGGGGCTATGGTAACTCACTTGGGGTCAGGGAGTACTTATAAAGGGGCTATGGTAACTCACTTGGGGTCAGGGAGTACTACTATGGGACTAGGGTAACTAACTTGCGGTCAGAGAGTACATATAAAGGGGCTAGGATAACTCACTTGGGGTCAGGGAGTACTTATATTGGACTAGGGTAACTCACTTGGGGCCAGGAGTACTTATATGGGACCAGGGTAACTCACTTGGGGCCAGGGTGTACTTATAAAGGGGCTAGGGTAACTCACTTGCGGTCAGAGGGTACATATAAAGGGGCTAGGATAACTCACTTGGGGTCAGGTGGTACTTATATAGGGCCTAGGGTAACTCACTTGGGGCAGGGAGTAATTCTATGGGACTAGGGTAACTCACTTGGGGTCTGGGAGTACTTATATGGGACTAGGGTAACTCTCTTGGGGTCAGGGACTACTTATAAGTGACTAGGGTAACTCACTTGGAGTCTGGGAGTACATATAAAGCTGCTAGGATAACTCACTTGCGGTCAGAGAGTACATATAAAGGGGCTAGGGTAACTCACTTGCGGTCAGAGAGTACATATAAAGGGGCTAGGATAACTCACTTGGGGTCAGGGAGTACTTATAAAGGGACTACGGTAACTCACTAAGGGTCAGGAAGTACTTCCATGGGACTAGGGTAACTCACTTGGGGTCAAGGAGTACTTTTATGGGACTAGTGTAACTCACTTGGGGTCAAGGAGTACTTATATAGGGGCTAGGGTAACTCACTTGGGGTCAGTGAGTACTACTATGGGGCTAGGGTAACTCACTTGCGGTCAGAGAGTACATATAAAGGGGCTAGGATAACTCACTTGGGGTCAGGGAGTACTTATAATGTGATATGGTAACTCATTTGGGGCCAGGGAGTACTTATATGGGACTAGGGTAACTCACTTGCGGTCAGAGAGTACATATAAAAGGGCTAGGATAACACATTTGGGGTCAGGGAGTACTTATATGGGACTAGGGTAACACACTTGCGGTCAGAGAGTTCATATACAGGGCTAGGACAACACATTTGGGTTCAGGGAGTACTTATATGGGACCAGGGTAACTCACTTGGGGCCAGAGTGTATATTATAAAGGGGCTAGGGTAATTCACTTGGGGTCAGGGAGTACATATAAAGGGGCTATGGTAACTCACTTGGGGTCAGGGAGTACTACTATGGGATTAGGGTAACTCACTTGCGGTCAGAGAGTACATATAAAGGGGCTAGGATAACTCACTTGGAGTCAGGGAGTACTTATAAAGGTGATATGGTAACTCACTTGGGGTCAGGGAGTACTTATAAAGGGGATAGGATAACTCACTTGGGGTCGCGGGGTACTTATAAAGGGGCTAAGGTAAAACACTTGGGTTCAGGGAGTACTTATATGAGACTAGGGTAACACACTTGGGGTCAGGCAGTACTTATAAAGGGGTTTGAATAACCCACTTGCGGTCAGAGAGTACATATAAAGGGGCTAGGATAATTCACTTGGGGTCAGGGAGTACTTATATGGGACTAGGGTAACTCACTTGCTGTCAGAGAGTTCATATACAGGGCTAGGACAACACATTTGGGGTCAGGGAGTACTTATATGGGACTAGGGTAACACACTTGCGGTCAGAGAGTTCATATAAAAGGGCTAGGACAACACATTTGGGGTCAGGGAGTACTTATAAGGGACTAGGGTAACTCACTTGGGGTCTGGGAGTACATATAAAGCTGCTAGGATAACTCACTTGCGGTCAGAGAGTACATATAAAGGGGCTAGGATAATTCACATGGGGTCAGGGAGTACTTCTATCGGACTAGGGTAACTCACTTGGGGTCAGGTGGTACTTATATAGGGCCTAGGGTAACTCACTTGGGGTCAGGGAGTTCATATAAAGGGGCTAGGACAACACATTTGGGGTCAGGGAGTACTTATATGGGACTAGGGAAACACACTTGCGGTCAGAGAGTACATATAAAGGGGCTAGGGTAACTCACTTGCGGTCAGAGAGTACATATAAAGGGGCTAGGATAACTCACTTGGGGTCAGGGAGTACTTATAAAGGGACTACGGTAACTCACTTAGGGTCAGGAAGTACTTCCATGGGACTAGGGTAACTCACTTGAAGTCAGGGAGTACTTTTATGGGACTAGGGTAACTCACTTGGGGTCAAGGAGTACTTATATAGGGGCTAGGGTAACTCACTTGGGGTCAGGGAGTACTTATAAAGGGGCTATGGTAACTCACTTGGGGTCAGGGAGTACTACTATGAGACTAGGGTAACTTACTTGCGGTCAGAGAGTACATATAAAGGGGCTAGGATAACTCATTTGGGGTCAGGGAGAACTTATCATTTGATTTGGTAACTCATTTGGGGCCAGGGAGTACTTATATGGGACTAGGGTAACTCACTTGGGGTCAGGGAGTACTTATATGGGACCAGGGTAACTCACTTGGGGCCAGGGTGTACTTATAAAGGGGCTAGGGTAATTCACTTGGGGTCAGGGAGTACATATAAAGGGGCTATGGTAACTCACTTGGGGTCAGGGAGTACTACTATGGGACTAGGGTAACTCACTTGAGGTCAGAGAGTACATATAAAAGTGCTAGGATAACTCACTTGGGGTCAGGGAGTACTTATAAAGGTGATATGGAAACTCACTTGGGGTCAGGGAGTATTTATAAAGGGGATAGGATAACTCACATGGGGTCGGGGAGTACTTATAAAGGGGCTAAGGTAACACACTTGGGTTCAGGGAGTACTTACATGAGCCTAGGGTAACACATTTGGGGTCAGGGAGTACTTTTATGGGACTAGGGTAACTCACTTGGGGTCAGGGAGTACTTATAAAGGGGCTAGGGTAACTCACTTGGTGTCAGTGAGTACTACTATGGGACTAGGGTAACTCACTTGATGTCAGAGAGTACATATAAAGGGGCTAGGATAACTCACTTGGGGTCAGGGAGTACTTATAAAGGAGCTATGGTAACTCACTTGGGGTCAGGTAATACTTATATGGGACCAGGGTAACTCACTTGGGGCCAGAGTGTATATTATAAAGGGGCTAGGGTAATTCACTTGGGGTCAGGGAGTACTACTATGGGACTAGGGTAACTCACTTGCGGTCAGAGAGTACATATAAAGGGGCTAGGATAACTCACTTGGAGTCAGGGAGTACTTATAAAGGTGATATGGTAACTCACTTGGGGTCGGGGAGTACTTATAAAGGGGATAAGGTAACACACTTGGGTTCAGGTAGTACTTATATGAGACTAGGGTAACACACTTGGGGTCAGGCAGTACTTATAAAGGGGTTTGAATAACCCACTTGCGGTCAGAGAGTACATATAAAGGGTCTAGGATAATTCACTTGGGGTCAGGGAGTACTTCTGTGGGACTAGGGTAACTCACTTGGGGACATGGGGTACGTATATAGGGCCTAGGGTAACTCACTTGGGGTCAGGGAGTAATTATATGGGACTAGGGTAACTCACTTGCGGTCAGGGATTACTTTCATGGAACTAGGGTAACTCACTTGGGGTCAGGGAGTACTTTTAAGGGACTAGGGTAACACACTTGGGGTCAGGGATTACTTTTATGGAACTAGGATAACTCACTTGGGGTCAGGGAGTACTTCTATGAGACTAGGGTAACTCACTTGGGGCCGGGAGTAATTCTATGGGACTAGGGTAACTCACTTGGGGTCTGGGAGTACTTATATGGGACTAGGGTAACTATCTTGGGGTCAGGGAGTACTTATAAGGGACTAGGGTAACTCACTTGGGGTCTGGGAGTACATATAAAGCTGCTAGGATAACTCACTTGCGGTCAGAGAGTACATATAAAGGGGCTAGGATAATTCACTTGGGGTCAGGGAGTACTTCTATGGGACTAGGGTAAATTACTTGGGGTCAGGTGGTATTTATATAGGGCCTAGGGTATCTCACTTGGGGTCAGGGAGTTCATATAAAGGGGCAAGGACAACACATTTGGGGTCAGGGAGTACTTATATGGGACTAGGGAAACACACTTAGGGTCAGGGATTGCTTTTATGGAACTAGGGTAACTCACTTGGGGTCAGGGAGTACTTCTATGTGACTAGGGTAACTCACTTGGGGCAGGGAGTAATTCTATGGGACTAGGGTAACTCACTTGGGGTCTGGGAGTAATTCTATGGGACTAGGGTAACTCACTTGGGGTCTGGGAGTACTTATATGGGACTAGGGTAACTCTCTTAGGGTCAGGGAGTACTTATAAGGGACTAGGGTAACTCACTTGCGGTCAGAGAGTACATATAAAGGGGCTAGCGTAACTCACTTGCGGTCAGAGAGTACATATAAAGGGGCTAGGATAACTCACTTGGGGTCAGGGAGTACTTATAAAGGGGCTATGGTAACTCACTTGGGGTCAGGGAGTACTACTATGGGACTAGGGTAACTTACTTGCGGTCAGAGAGTACATATAAAGGTGTTAGGATAACTCACTTGGGGTCAGGGAGAACTTATATAGTGATATGGTAACTCATTTGGGGCCAGGGAGTACTTATATGGGACTAGGGTAACTCACTTGGCGTCAGGGAGTACTTATAAAGGGGCTAGGATAACTCACTTTCGGTCAGAGAGTACATATAAAGGGGCTAGGATAACTCACTTGTGGTCATGGAGTACTTATAAAGGGACTACGGTAACTCACTTAGGGTCAGGAAGTACTTCCATGGGACTAGGGTAACTCACTTGGGGTCAGGGAGTACTTTTATGGGACTAGGGTAACTCACTTGGGGTCAAGGAGTACTTATATAGGGGCTAGGGTAACTCACTTGGGGTCAGTGAGTACTACTATGGGGCTAGGGTAACTCACTTGCGGTCAGAGAGTACATATAAAGGGGCTAGGATAACTCACTTGGTGTCAGGGAGTACTTATAATGTGATATGGTAACTCATTTGGGGCCAGGGAGTACTTATATGGGACTAGGGTAACTCACTTGCGGTCAGAGAGTACATATAAAAGGGCTAGGATAACACATTTGGGGTCAGGGAGTACTTATATGGGATTAGGGTAACACACTTGCGGTCAGAGAGTTCATATACAGGGCTAGGACAACACATTTGGGTTCAGGGAGTACTTATATGGGACCAGCGTAACTCACTTTGGGCCAGAGTGTATATTATAAAGGGGCTAGGGTAATTCACTTGGGGTCAGGGAGTACATATAAAGGGGCTATGGTAACTCACTTGGGGTCAGGGAGTACTACTATGAGACTAGGGTAACTTACTTGCGGTCAGAGAGTACATATAAAGGGGCTAGGATAACTCACTTGTGGTCAGGGAGAACTTATAAAGGTGATATGGTAACTCACTTGGGGTCAGGGAGTACTTATAAAGGGGATAGGATAACTCACTTGGGGTCGGGGGGTACTTATAAAGGGGCTAAGGTAAAACACTTGGGTTCAGGGAGTACTTATATGAGACTAGGGTAACACACTTGGGGTCAGGCAGTACTTATAAAGGGGTTTGAATAACCCATTTGCGGTCAGAGAGTACATATAAAGGGGCTAGGATAATTCACTTGGGGTCAGGGAGTACTTATAATGTGATATGGTAACTCATTTGGGGCCAGGGAGTACTTATATGGGACTAGGGTAACTCACTTGCGGTCAGAGAGTACATATAAGAGGGCTAGGATAACACATTTGGGGTCAGGGAGTACTTATATGGGACTACGGTAACTCACTTAGGGTCAGGAAGTACTTCCATGGGACTAGGGTAACTCACTTGAAGTCAGGGAGTACTTTTATGGGACTAGGGTAACTCACTTGGGGTCAAGGAGTACTTATATAGGGGCTAGGGTAACTCACTTGGGGTCAGGGAGTACTTATAAAGGGGCTATGGTAACTCACTTGGGGTCAGGGAGTACTACTATGAAACTAGGGTAACTTACTTGCGGTCAGAGAGTACATATAAAGGGGCTAGGATAACTCACTTGGGGTCAGGGAGAACTTATCATTTGATATGGTAACTCATTTGGGGCCAGGGAGTACTTATATGGGACTAGGGTAACTCACTTGGGCCAGGGAGTACTTATATGGGACCAGGGTAACTCACTTGGGGCCAGGAGTACTTATATGGGACCAGGGTAACTCACTTGGGGCCAGGGTGTACTTATAAAGGGGCTAGGGTAACTCACTTGCGGTCAGAGGGTACATATAAAGGGGCTAGGATAACTCACTTGGGGTCAGGTGGTACTTATATAGGGCCTAGGGTAACTCACTTGGGGCCAGGAGTAATTCTATGGGACTAGGGTAACTCACTTGGGGTCTGGGAGTACTTATATGGGACTAGGGTAACTCTCTTGGTGTCAGGGACTACTTATAAGTGACTAGGGTAACTCACTTGGGGTCTGGGAGTACATATAAAGCTGCTAGGATAACTCACTTGCGGTCAGAGAGTACATATAAAGGGGCTAGGGTAACTCACTTGCGGTCAGAGAGTACATATAAAGGGGCTAGGATAACTCACTTGGGGTCAGGGAGTACTTATAAAGGGACTACGGTAACTCACTTAGGGTCAGGAAGTACTTCCATGGGACTAGGGTAACTCACTTGGGGTCAAGGAGTACTTTTATGGGACTAGTGTAACTCACTTGGGGTCAAGGAGTACTTATATAGGGGCTAGGGTAACTCACTTGGGGTCAGTGAGTACTACTATGGGGCTAGGGTAACTCACTTGCGGTCAGAGAGTACATATAAAGGGGCTAGGATAATTCACTTGGGGTCAGGGAGTACTTCTATGGGACTAGGGTAAATTACTTGGGGTCAGGTGGTATTTATATAGGGCCTAGGGTATCCCACTTGGGGTCAGGGAGTTCATATAAAGGGGCAAGGACAACACATTTGGGGTCAGGGAGTACTTATATGGGACTAGGGAAACACACTTAGGGTCAGGGATTGCTTTTATGGAACTAGGGTAACTCACTTGGGGTCAGGGAGTACTTCTATGTGACTAGGGTAACTCACTTGGGGCAGGGAGTAATTCTATGGGACTAGGGTAACTCACTTGGGGTCTGGGAGTAATTCTATGGGACTAGGGTAACTCACTTGGGGTCTGGGAGTACTTATATGGGACTAGGGTAACTCTCTTAGGGTCAGGGAGTACTTATAAGGGACTAGGGTAACTCACTTGCGGTCAGAGAGTACATATAAAGGGGCTAGCGTAACTCACTTGCGGTCAGAGAGTACATATAAAGGGGCTAGGATAACACATTTGGGGTCAGGGAGTACTTATATGGGACTACGGTAACTCACTTAGGGTCAGGAAGTACTTCCATGGGACTAGGGTAACTCACTTGAAGTCAGGGAGTACTTTTATGGGACTAGGGTAACTCACTTGGGGTCAAGGAGTACTTATATAGGGGCTAGGGTAACTCACTTGGGGTCAGGGAGTACTTATAAAGGGGCTATGGTAACTCACTTGGGGTCAGGGAGTACTTCTATGTGACTAAGGTAACTCACTTGGCGCAGGGAGTAATTCTATGGGACTAGGGTAACTCACTTGGGGTCTGGGAGTAATTCTATGGGACTAGGGTAACTCACTTGGGGTCTGGGAGTAATTCTATGGGACTAGGGTAACTCACTTGGGGTCTGGGAGTACTTATATGGGACTAGGGTAACTCTCTTAGGGTCAGGGAGTACTTATAAGGGACTAGGGTAACTCACTTGCGGTCAGAGAGTACATATAAAGGGGCTAGCGTAACTCACTTGCGGTCAGAGAGTACATATAAAGGGGCTAGGATAACTCACTTGGGGTCAGGTAGTACTTATAAAGGGGCTATGGTAACTCACTTGGTGTCAGGGAGTACTATTATGGGACTAGGGTAACTTACTTGCGGTCAGAGAGTACATATAAAGGTGTTAGGATAACTCACTTGGGGTCAGGGAGAACTTATATAGTGATATGGTAACTCATTTGGGGCCAGGGAGTACTTATATGGGACTAGGGTAACTCACTTGGGGTCAGGGAGTACTTATAAAGGGGCTAGGATAACTCACTTGGGGTCAGGGAGTACTTATAAAGGGGCTATGGTAACTCACTTGGGGTCAGGGAGTACTACTATGGGACTAGGGTAACTAACTTGCGGTCAGAGAGTACATATAAAAGTGCTAGGATAACACATTTGGGGTCAGGGAGTACTTATATGGGACTAGGGTAACACACTTGCGGTCAGAGAGTTCATATACAGGGCTAGGACAGCACATTTGGGGTCAGGGAGTACTTATATGGGACCAGGGTAACTCACTTGGTGCCAGAGAGTACATATAAAGGGGCTAGGATAATTCACATGGGGTCAGGGAGTACTTCTATCGGACTAGGGTAACTCACTTGGGGTCAGGTGGTACTTATATAGGGCCTAGGGTAACTCACTTGGGGTCAGGGAGTTCATATAAAGGGGCTAGGACAACACATTTGGGGTCAGGGAGTACTTATATGGGACTAGGGAAACACACTTGGGGTCAGGGATTGCTTTTATGGAACTAGGGTAGCTCACTTGGGGTCAGGGAGTACATATAAAGGGGCTAGGGTAACTCACTTGCGGTCAGAGAGTACATATAAAGGGGCTAGGGTAACTCACTTGCGGTCAGAGAGTACATATAAAGGGGCTAGGATAACTCACATGGGGTCAGGGAGTACTTATAAAGGGACTACGGTAACTCACTTAGGGTCAGGAAGTACTTCCATGGGACTAGGGTAACTCACTTGAAGTCAGGGAGTACTTTTATGGGACTAGGGTAACTCACTTGGGGTCAAGGAGTACTTATATAGGGGCTAGGGTAACTCACTTGGGGTCAGGGAGTACTTATATGGGACCAGGGTAACTCACTTGGGGCCAGGGTGTACTTATAAAGGGGCTAGGCTAATTCACTTGGGGTCAGGGAGTACATATAAAGGGGCTATGGTAACTCACTTGGGGTCAGGGAGTACTACTATGGGACTAGGGTAACTCACTTGAGGTCAGAGAGTACATATAAAAGTGCTAGGATAACTCACTTGGGGTCAGGGAGTACTTATAAAGGTGATATGGTAACTCACTTGGGGTCAGGGAGTATTTATAAAGGGGATAGGATAACTCACATGGGGTCGGGGAGTACTTATAAAGGGGCTAAGGTAACACACTTGGGTTCAGGGAGTACTTACATGAGCCTAGGGTAACACACTTGGGGTCAGGGAGTACTTTTATGGGACTAGGGTAACTCACTTGGTGTCAGGGAGTACTTATAAAGGGGCTAGGGTAACTCACTTGGTGTCAGTGAGTACTACTATGGGACTAGGGTAACTCACTTGATGTCAGAGAGTACATATAAAGGGGCTAGGATAACTCACTTGGGGTCAGGGAGTACTTATAAAGGAGCTATGGTAACTCACTTGGGGTCAGGTAATACTTATATGGGACCAGGGTAACTCACTTGGGGCCAGAGTGTATATTATAAAGGGGCTAGGGTAATTCACTTGGGGTCAGGGAGTACTACTATGGGACTAGGGTAACTCACTTGCGGTCGGAGAGTACATATAAAGGGGCTAGGATAACTCACTTGGAGTCAGGGAGTACTTATAAAGGTGATATGGTAACTCACTTGGGGTCGGGGAGTACTTATAAAGGGGCTAAGGTAACACACTTGGGTTCAGGTAGTACTTATATGAGACTAGGGTAACACACTTGGGGTCAGGGAGTACTTATAAAGGGGCTATGGTAACTCACTTGGGGTCAGGGAGTACTACTATGGGACTAGGGTAACTCACTTGCGGTCAGAGAGTACATATAAAGGGGCTAGGATAACTCACTTGGAGTCAGGGAGTACTTATAAAGGTGATATGGTAACTCACTTGGGGTCGGGGAGTACTTATAAAGGGGCTAAGGTAACACACTTGGGTTCAGGTAGTACTTATATGAGACTAGGGTAACACACTTGGGGTCAGGCAGTACTTATAAAGGGGTTTGAATAACCCACTTGCGGGCAGAGAGTACATATAAAGGGGCTAGGATAATTCACTTGGGGTCAGGGAGTACTTCTATGGGACTAGGGTAACTCACTTGGGGACATGGGGTACGTATATAGGGCCTAGGGTAACTCACTTGGGGTCAGGGAGTAATTATATGGGACTAGGGTAACTCACTTGCGGTCAGGGATTACTTTCATGGAACTAGGGTAACTCACTTGGGGCCGGGAGTAATTCTATGGGACTAGGGTAACTCACTTGGGGTCTGGGAGTACTTATATGGGACTAGGGTAACTATCTTGGGGTCAGGGAGTACTTATAAGGGACTAGGGTAACTCACTTGGGGTCTGGGAGTACATATAAAGCTGCTAGGATAACTCACTTGCGGTCAGAGAGTACATATAAAGGGGCTAGCATAATTCACTTGGGGTCAGGGAGTACTTCTATGGGACTAGGGTAAATTACTTGGGGTCAGGTGGTACTTATATAGGGCCTAGGGTATCTCACTTGGGGTCAGGGAGTTCATATAAAGGGGCAAGGACAACACATTTGGGGTCAGGGAGTACTTATATGGGACTAGGGAAACACACTTAGGGTCAGGGATTGCTTTTATGGAACTAGGGTAACTCACTTGGGGTCAGGGAGTACTTCTATGTGACTAGGGTAACTCACTTGGGGCAGGGAGTAATTCTATGGGACTAGGGTAACTCACTTGGGGTCTGGGAGTAATTCTATGGGACTAGGGTAACTCACTTGGGGTCTGGTTGTACTTATATGGGACTAGGGTAACTCTCTTAGGGTCAGGGAGTTCTTATAAGGGACTAGGGTAACTCACTTGCGGTCAGAGAGTACATATAAAGGGGCTAGCGTAACTCACTTGCGGTCAGAGAGTACATATAAAGGGGCTAGGATAACTCACTTGGGGTCAGGGAGTACTTATAAAGGGGCTATGGTAACTCACTTGGTGTCAGGGAGTACTACTATGGGACTAGGGTAACTTACTTGCGGTCAGAGAGTACATATAAAGGTGTTAGGATAACTCACTTGGGGTCAGGGAGAACTTATATAGTGATATGGTAACTCATTTGGGGCCAGGGAGTACTTATATGGGACTAGGGTAACTCACTTGGGGTCAGGGAGTACTTATAAAGGGGCTAGGATAACTCACTTGCGGTCAGAGAGTACATATAAAGGGGCTAGGATAACTCACTTGTGGTCATGGAGTACTTATAAAGGGACTACGGTAACTCACTTAGGGTCAGGAAGTACTTCCATGGGACTAGGGTAACTCACTTGGGGTCAGTGATTACTACTATGGGACTAGCGTAACTCACTTGCGGTCAGAGAGTACATATAAAGGGGCTAGGATAACTCACTTGGGGTCAGGGAGTACTTATAAAGGGGCTATGGTAACTCACTTGGGGTCAGGGAGTACTACTATGGGACTAGGGTAACTAACTTGCGGTCAGAGAGTACATATAAAAGTGCTAGGATAACACATTTGGGGTCAGGGAGTACTTATATGGGATTAGGGTAACACACTTGCGGTCAGAGAGTTCATATACAGGGCTAGGACAGCACATTTGGGGTCAGGGAGTACTTATATGGGACCAGGGTAACTCACTTGGTGCCAGAGAGTACATATAAAGGGGCTAGGATAATTCACATGGGGTCAGGGAGTACTTCTATCGGACTAGGGTAACTCACTTGGGGTCAGGTGGTACTTATATAGGGCCTAGGGTAACTCACTTGGGGTCAGGGAGTTCATATAAAGGGGCTAGGACAACACATTTGGGGTCAGGGAGTACTTATTTGGGACTAGGGAAACACACTTGGGGTCAGGGATTGCTTTTATGGAACTAGGGTAGCTCACTTGGGGTCAGGGAGTACATATAAAGGGGCTAGGGTAACTCACTTGCGGTCAGAGAGTACATATAAAGGGGCTAGGGTAACTCACTTGCGGTCAGAGAGTACATATAAAGGGGCTAGGATAACTCACTTGGGGTCAGGGAGTACTTATAAAGGGACTACGGTAACTCACTTAGAGTCAGGAAGTACTTCCATGGGACTAGGGTAACTCACTTGAAGTCAGGGAGTACTTTTATGGGACTAGGGTAACTCACTTGGGGTCAAGGAGTACTTATATAGGGGCTAGGGTAACTCACTTGGGGTCAGGGAGTACTTATAAAGGGGCTATGGTAACTCACTTGGGGTCAGGGAGTACTACTATGAGACTAGGGTAACTTACTTGCGGTCAGAGAGTACATATAAAGGGCTAGGATAACTCACTTGGGGTCAGGGAGAACTTATCATTTGATATGGTAACTCATTTGGGGCCAGGGAGTACTTATATGGGACTAGGGTAACTCACTTGGGGTCAGGGAGTACTTATATGGGACCAGGGTAACTCACTTGGGGCCAGGGTGTACTTATGAAGGGGCTAGGGTAATTCACTTGGGGTCAGGGAGTACATATAAAGGGGCTATGGTAACTCACTTGGGGTCAGGGAGTACTACTATGGGACTAGGGTAACTCACTTGAGGTCAGAGAGTACATATAAAAGGGCTAGGATAACTCACTTGGGGTCAGGGAGTACTTATAAAGGTGATATGGTAACTCACTTGGGGTCAGGGAGTATTTATAAAGGGGATAGGATAACTCACATGGGGTCGGGGAGTACTTATAAAGGGGCTAAGGTAACACACTTGGGTTCAGGGAGTACTTACATGAGCCTAGGGTAACACACTTGGGGTCAGGGAGTACTTTTATGGGACTAGGGTAACTCACTTTGGGTCAGGGAGTACTTATAAAGGGGCTAGGGTAATTCACTTGGGGTCAGGGAGTACTACTATGGGACTAGGGTAACTCACTTGCGGTCAGAGAGTACATATAAAGGGGCTAGGATAACTCACTTGGAGTCAGGGAGTACTTATAAAGGTGATATGGTAACTCACTTTGGGTCGGGGAGTACTTATAATGGGGCTAAGGTAACACACTTGGGTTCAGGTAGTACTTATATGAGACTAGGGTAACACATTTGGGGTCAGGGAGTACTTATAAAGGGGCTATGGTAACTCACTTGGGGTCAGGGAGTACTATTATGGGACTAGGGTAACTCACTTGCGGTCAGAGAGTACATATAAAGGGGCTAGGATAACTCACTTGGAGTCAGGGAGTACTTATAAAGGTGATATGGTAACTCACTTGGGGTCGGGGAGTACTTATAAAGGGGCTAAGGTAACACACTTGGGTTCAGGTAGTACTTATATGAGACTAGGGTAACACACTTGGGGTCAGGCAGTACTTATAAAGGGGTTTGAATAACCCACTTGCGGTCAGAGAGTACATATAAAGGGGCTAGGATAATTCACTTGGGGTCAGGGAGTACTTCTATGGGACTAGGGTAACTCACTTGGGGACATGGGGTACGTATATAGGGCCTAGGGTAACTCACTTGGGGTCAGGGAGTAATTATATGGGACTAGGGTAACTCACTTGCGGTCAGGGATTACTTTCATGGAACTAGGGTAACTCACTTGGGGTCAGGGAGTACTTTTATGGGACTAGGGTAACACACTTGGGGTCAGGGATTACTTTTATGGAACTAGGATAACTCACATGGGGTCAGGGAGTACTTCTATGAGACTAGGGTAACTCACTTGGGGCCGGGAGTAATTCTATTGGACTAGGGTAACTCACTTGGGGTCTGGGAGTCCTTATATGGGACTAGGGTAACTATCTTGGGGTCAGGGAGTACTTATAAGGGACTAGGGTAACTCACTTGGGGTCTGGGAGTAAATATAAAGCTGCTAGGATAAATCACTTGCGGTCAGAGAGTACATATAAAGGGGCTAGGATAATTCACTTGGGGTCAGGGAGTACTTCTATGGGACTAGGGTAAATTACTTGGGGTCAGGTGGTACTTATATAGGGCCTAGGGTATCTCACTTGGGGTCAGGGAGTTCATATAAAGGGGCAAGGACAACACATTTGGGGTCAGGGAGTACTTATATGGGACTAGGGAAACACACTTAGGGTCAGGGATTGCTTTTATGGAACTAGGGTAACTCACTTGGGGTCAGGGAGTACTTCTATGTGACTAGGGTAACTCACTTGGGGCAGGGAGTAATTCTATGGGACTAGGGTAACTCACTTGGGGTCTGGGAGTAATTCTATGGGACTAGGGTAACTCACTTGGGGTCTGGGAGTACTTATATGGGACTAGGGTAACTCTCTTAGGGTCAGGGAGTACTTATAAGGGACTAGGGTAACTCACTTGCGGTCAGAGAGTACATATAAAGGGGCTAGCGTAACTCACTTGGGGTCAGGGAGTACTTATAAAAGGGATAGGATAACTCACTTGGGGTCGGGGAGTACTTATAAAGGGGCTAAAATAACACACTTGGGTTCAGGGAGTACATTTATGAGACTAGGGTAACTCACTTGGGGTCTGGGAGTACATATAAAGGGGCTAGGATAACTCAATTGGGGTCAGGGAGTACTTATAAAGGTGCTATGGTAACTCACTTGGGGTCAAGGAGTACTACTATGGGACTAGGGTAACTCACTTGCGGTCAGAGAGTACATATAAAGGGGCTAGGATAACTCACTTGGGGTCAGGGAGTACTTATAAAGGGGCTATGGTAACTTACTTGGGGTCAGGGAGTACTACTATGGGACTAGGGTAACTTACTTGCGGTCAGAGGGTACATATAATGGGGCTAGGATAACTCACTTGGGGTCAGGGAGTACTTATAAAAGGGATAGGATAACTCACTTGGGATCGGGGAGTACTTATAAAGGGGCTAAAGTAACACACTTGGGTTCAGGGAGTACTTTTATGAGACTAGGGTAACTCACTTGGGGTCTGGGAGTACATATAAAGGGGCTAGGATAACTCAATTGGGGTCAGGGAGTACTTATAAAGGTGCTATGGTAACTCACTTGGGGTCAAGGAGTACTACTGTGGGACTAGGGTAACTCACTTGGGGTCAAGGAGTACTTATAAGGGGGCTAGGATAACTCACTTGCGGTCAGAGAGTACTTATAAAGGGGCTAGGATAATTCACTTGGGGTCAGGGAGTATATATAAAGGGGCTAGGATAACTCACTTGCGGTCAGAGAGTTCATATAAAGGGGCTAGGACAACACATTTGGGGTCAGGGAGTACTTATATGGGACTAGGGTAACACACTTGCGGTCAGAGAGTTCATATAAAGGGGCTAGGGCAACACATTTGGGGTCAGCGAGTACTTATATGGGACTAGGGTAACACACTTTGGTCAGGGATTACTTTTATGGAACTAGGGTAACTCACTTGAGGTCAGGGAGTACTTCTATGTGACTAGGGTAACTCACTTGGGGGAGGGAGTAATTCTATGGGACTAGGGTAACTCACTTGGAGTCTGGGAGTACTTATATGGGACTAGGGTAACTCTCTTGGGGTCAGGGAGTACTTATAAGGGACTAGGGTAACTCACTTGGGGTCAAGGAGTACTTATATAGGTGCTAGGGTAACTCACTTGGGGTCAGAGAGTACATATAAAGGGGCTAGGGTAACTCACTTGCGGTCAGAGAGTACATATAAAGGGGCTAGGATAACTCACTTGGGGTCAGGGTGTACTAATAAAGGGGGCTAGGGTAACTCACTAGCGGTCAGAGAGTACATATAAGGGGGCTAGGTTAACTCACTTGGGGTCAGGGAGTACTTCTATGGGACTAGGGTAACTCACTTGTGGTCAGAGAGTACATATAAAGGAACTAGGATAACTCACTTGGGGTCAGGGAGTACTTATAAGGGTGATATGGTAACTCACTTGGGTTCAGGGAGTACTTACATGAGACTAGGGTAACACACTTGGGGTCAGGGAGTAATTATAAAGTACTAGGGTAACTCACTTGGGGTCTGGGAGTACATATAAAGCTGCTAGGATAACTCACTTGCGGTCAGAGAGTACATATAAAGGGGCTAGGGTAACTCACTTGCGGTCAGAGAGTACATATAAAGGGGCTAGGGTAACTCACTTGCGGTCAGAGAGTACATATAAAGGGGCTAGGATAACTCACTTGGGGTCAGGGAGTACTTATAAAGGGGCTATGGTAACTCACTTGGGGCCAGGGAGTACTAATATGAAACTAGGGTAACACACTTGGGGTCAGGGAGTACTTATAAAGGGGCTAGGATAACTCACTTACGGTCAGAGAGTACATATAAAGGGGCTAGGATAACTCACTTGTGGTCAGGGAGTACTTATAAAGGGAATACGGTAACTCACTTAGGGTCAGGGAGTACTTTTATGGGACTAGGGTAACTCACTTGGGGTCAAGGAGTACTTATATAGGTGCTAGGGTAACTCACTTGGGGTCAGTGAATACTACTATGGGACTAGCGTAACTCACTTGCGGTCAGAGAGTACATATAATGGGGCTAAGATAACTCACTTGGGGTCAGGGAGTACTTATAAAGGGGCTATGGTAACTCACTTGGGGTCTGGGAGGACTACTATGGGACTAGGGTAACTTACTTGCGGTCAGAGAGTACATATAAAGGGGCTAGGATAACTCACTTGGGGTCAGGGAGAACTTATAATGTGATATGGTAACTCATTTGGGGCCAGGGAGTACTTATATGGGACTAGGGTATCTCACTTGGGGTCAGGGAGTACTTATATGGGACCAGGGTAACTCACTTGGGGCCAGGGTGTACTTATAAAAGGGCTAGGGTAACTCACTTGGGGTCAGGGAGTACATATAAAGGGGCTATGGTAACTCACTTGGGGTCAGGGAGTACTACTATGGGACTAGGGTAACTCACTTGCGGTCAGAGAGTACATATAAAAGGGCTGGGATAACTCACTTTGGGTCAGGGAGTACTTATAAAGGGGCTAAGGTAACACACTTGGGTTCAGGGAGTACTTACATGAGACTAGGGTAAAACACTTGGGGTAGGGAGTACTTTTATGGGACTAGGGTAACTCACTTGGGGTCAGGGAGTACTTATAAAGGGGCTAGGGTAACTCACTTGGTGTCAGTGAGTACTACTATGGGACTTGGGTAACTCACTTAATGTCAGAGATTATATATAAAGGGGCTAGGATAACTCACTTGGGGTCAGGGAGTACTTATAAAGGGGCTATGGTAACTCACTTGGGGTCAGGGAGTACTTATATGGGACCAGGGTAACTCACTTGGGCCAGAGTGTACTTATAAAGGGGCTAGGGTAACTCACTTGGGGTCAGGGAGTACATATAAAGGGGCTATGATAACTCACTTGGGGTCAGGGAGTACATATAATGGGGCTAGGATAACTCACTTAGGGTAAGGGAGTACTTATAAAGGGGCTAGGGTAACTCACTTGGGGTCAGTGAGTACTACTATGGGACTAGGGTAACTCACTTGATGTCAGAGAGTACATAAAAAGGGGCTAGGATAACTCACTTGGGGTCAGGGAGTACTTATAAAGGGGCTATGGTAACTCACTTGGGGTCAGGGAGTACTACTTATGGGACTAGGGTAACTCACTTGCGGTCAGAGGGTACATATAAAGGGGCTAGGATTACTCACTTGGGGTCAGGGAGTACTTATAAAGGGGCTATGATAACTCACTTGGGGTCAGGGAGTACTTGTAAAGGGGCTACGGTAACTCACTTGGGGTCAGGGAGTACTAATAAAGGGGTTAGATTAACTCACTTGCGGTCAGAGAGTACATATATAGGGGCTATGATAACTCACTTGGGGTCAGGGAGTACTTGTAAAGGGGCTACGGTAACTCACTTGGGGTCAGGGAGTACTAATAAAGGGGTTAGATTAACTCACTTGCGGTCAGAGAGTACATATAAAGGGGCTATGATAACTCACTTGGGGTCAGGGAGTACTTATAAGGGTGATATGGTAACTCACTTGGGTTCAGGGAGTACTTACATGAGACTAGGGTAACACACTTGGGGTCAGGGAGTAATTATAAAGTACTAGGGTAACTCACTTGGGGTCTGGGAGTACATATAAAGCTGCTAGGATAACTCACTTGCGGTCAGAGAGTACATATAAAGGGGCTAGGGTAACTCACTTGCGGTCAGAGAGTACATATAAAGGGGCTAGGGTAACTCACTTGCGGTCAGAGAGTACATATAAAGGGGCTAGGATAACTCACTTGGGGTCAGGGAGTACTTATAAAGGGGCTATGGTAACTCACTTGGGGCCAGGGAGTACTAATATGAAACTAGGGTAACACACTTGGGGTGAGGGAGTACTTATAAAGGGGCTAGGATAACTCACTTACGGTCAGAGAGTACATATAAAGGGGCTAGGATAACTCACTTGTGGTCAGGGAGTACTTATAAAGGGAATACGGTAACTCACTTAGGGTCAGGGAGTACTTTTATGGGACTAGGGTAACTCACTTGGGGTCAAGGAGTACTTATATAGGTGCTAGGGTAACTCACTTGGGGTCAGTGATTACTACTATGGGACTAGCGTAACTCACTTGCGGTCAGAGAGTACATATAATGGGGCTAGGATAACTCACTTGGGGTCAGGGAGTACTTATAAAGGGGCTATGGTAACTCACTTGGGGTCAGGGAGGACTACTATGGGACTAGGGTAACTTACTTGCGGTCAGAGAGTACATATAAAGGGGCTAGGATAATTCACTTGGGGTCAGGGAGAACTTATAATGTGATATGGTAACTCATTTGGGGCCAGGGAGTACTTATATGGGACTAGGGTAACTCACTTGGGGTCAGGGAGTACTTATATGGGACCAGGGTAACTCACTTGGGGCCAGGGTGTACTTATAAAAGGGCTAGGGTAACTCACTTGGGGTCAGGGAGTACATATAAAGGGGCTATGGTAACTCACTTGGGGTCAGGGAGTACTACTATGGGACTAGGGTAACTCACTTGCGGTCAGAGAGTACATATAAAAGGGCTAGGATAACTCACTTGCGGTCAGGGAGTACTTATAAAGGTGATACGGTAACTCACTTGGTGTCAGGGAGTACTTATAAAGGGGATAGGATAACTCACTTGGGGTCGGGGAGTACTTATATAGGGGCTAAGGTAACACACTTGTGTTCAGGGAGTACTTACATGAGACTAGGGTAACACACTTGGGGTCAGGGAGTACTTTTATGGGACTAGGGTAACTCACTTGGGGTCAGGGAGTACTTATAAAGGGGCTAGGGTAACTCACTTGGTGTCAGTGAGTTCTACTATGGGACTAGGGTAACTCACTTGATGTCAGAGAGTACATATAAAGGGGCTAGGATAACTCACTTGTGGTCAGGGAGTACTTATAAAGGGGCTATGGTAACTCACTTGGGGTCAGGGAGTACTACTTATGGGACTAGGGTAACTCACTTGCGGTCAGAGGGTACATATAAAGGGGCTAGGATTACTCACTTGGGGTCAGGGAGTACTTATAAAGGGGCTATGATAACTCACTTGGGGTCAGGGAGTACTTGTAAAGGGGCTATGGTAACTCACTTGGGTTCAGGGAGTACTAATAAAGGGGTTAGATTAACTCACTTGCGGTCAGAGAGTACATATAAAGGGGCTATGATAACTCACTTGGGGTCAGGGAGTACATATAAAGGGGCTAGGATAACTCACTTGCGGTCAGAGAGTACATATAATGGGGCTAGGATAACTCATTTGGGGTCAGTGAGTACATATAATGGGGCTAGGATAACCCACTTAGGGTAAGGGAGTACTTATAAAGGGGCTAGGGTAACTCACTTGGGGTCAGTGAGTACTACTATGGGACTAGGGTAACTCACTTGATGTCAGAGAGTACATATAAAGGGGCTAGGATAACTCACTTGCGGTCAGAGAGTACATATAAAGGGGCTAGGATAACTCACTTGGAGTCTAAGAGTACATATAAACTGGCTAGGATAACTCACTTGGGGTCAGGGAGTACTTATAAAGGGGATAGTGTAACTCACTAGCGGTCAGAGAGTACATATAAAGGGGCTAAGGTAACACACTTGGGGTCAGGGAGTACTTCTATGAGACTAGGTTAACTCACTTGTGGTCAGAGAGTACATATAAAGGAACTAGGATAACTCACTTGCGGTCAAGGAGTACTTATATGGGACTAGGGTAACTCACTTGGGGTCAGGGAGTACTTATATGGGACCAGGGTAACTCTCTTGGGGCCAGGGTGTACTTATAAAGGGGCTAGGGTAACTCACTTTGGGTCAGGAAGTACATATAAAGGGGCTATATTAACTCACTTGGGTTCAGGGAGTACTTATAAAGGTGATATGGTAACTCACTTGGGGTCAGGGAGTACTTATAAAGGGGATAGGATAACTCACTTGGGGTCGGGGAGTACTTATAAAGGGGCTAAGGTAACACACTTGGGTTCAGGGAGTACTTATATGAGACAAGGGTAACACACTTGGGGTCAGGGAGTACTTATAAAGGGGCTATGGTAACTCACTTAGGGTCAGGAAGTACTTCTATGGGACCAGGGTAACTCACTTGTGGTCAGAGAGTACATATAAAGGAACTAGGATAACTCACTTGGGGTCAGGGAGTACTTATAAGGGTGATATGGTAACTCACTTGGGTTCAGGGAGTACTACTATGGGACTAGGGTAACTTACTTGCGGTCAGAGAGTACATATAAAGGTGTTAGGATAACTCACTTGGGGTCAGGGAGAACTTATATGGTGATATGGTAACTCATTTGGGGCCAGGGAGTACTTATATGGGACTAGGGTAACTCACTTGGGGTCAGGGAGTACTTATAAAGGGGCTAGGATAACTCACTTGCGGTCAGAGAGTACATATAAAGGGGCTAGGATAACTCACTTGTGGTCATGGAGTACTTATAAAGGGACTACGGTAACTCACTTAGGGTCAGGAAGTACTTCCATGGGACTAGGGTAACTCACTTGGGGTCAGGGAGTACTTTTATGGGACTAGGGTAACTCACTTGGGGTCAAGGAGTACTTATATAGGGGCTAGGGTAACTCACTTGGGGTCAGTGAGTACTACTATGGGGCTAGGGTAACTCACTTGCGGTCAGAGAGTACATATAAAGGGGCTAGGATAACTCACTTGGGGTCAGGGAGTACTTATAATGTGATATGGTAACTCATTTGGGGCCAGGGAGTACTTATATGGGACTAGGGTAACTCACTTGCGGTCAGAGAGTACATATAAAAGGGCTAGGATAACACATTTGGGGTCAGGGAGTACTTATATGGGATTAGGGTAACACACTTGCGGTCAGAGAGTTCATATACAGGGCTAGGACAACACATTTGGGTTCAGGGAGTACTTATATGGGAGCAGCGTAACTCACTTTGGGCCAGAGTGTATATTATAAAGGGGCTAGGGTAATTCACTTGGGGTCAGGGAGTACATATAAAGGGGCTATGGTAACTCACTTGGGGTCAGGGAGTACTACTATGAGACTAGGGTAACTTACTTGCGGTCAGAGAGTACATATAAAGGGGCTAGGATAACTCACTTGTGGTCAGGGAGAACTTATAAAGGTGATATGGTAACTCACTTGGGGTCAGGGAGTACTTATAAAGGGGATAGGATAACTCACTTGGGGTCGGGGGGTACTTATAAAGGGGCTAAGGTAAAACACTTGGGTTCAGGGAGTACTTATATGAGACTAGGGTAACACACTTGGGGTCAGGCAGTACTTATAAAGGGGTTTGAATAACCCATTTGCGGTCAGAGAGTACATATAAAGGGGCTAGGATAATTCACTTGGGGTCAGGGAGTACTTATAATGTGATATGGTAACTCATTTGGGGCCAGGGAGTACTTATATGGGACTAGGGTAACTCACTTGCGGTCAGAGAGTACATATAAGAGGGCTAGGATAACACATTTGGGGTCAGGGAGTACTTATATGGGACTACGGTAACTCACTTAGGGTCAGGAAGTACTTCCATGGGACTAGGGTAACTCACTTGAAGTCAGGGAGTACTTTTATGGGACTAGGGTAACTCACTTGGGGTCAAGGAGTACTTATATAGGGGCTAGGGTAACTCACTTGGGGTCAGGGAGTACTTATAAAGGGGCTATGGTAACTCACTTGGGGTCAGGGAGTACTACTATGAAACTAGGGTAACTTACTTGCGGTCAGAGAGTACATATAAAGGGGCTAGGATAACTCACTTGGGGTCAGGGAGAACTTATCATTTGATATGGTAACTCATTTGGGGCCAGGGAGTACTTATATGGGACTAGGGTAACTCACTTGGGCCAGGGAGTACTTATATGGGACCAGGGTAACTCACTTGGGGCCAGGAGTACTTATATGGGACCAGGGTAACTCACTTGGGGCCAGGGTGTACTTATAAAGGGGCTAGGGTAACTCACTTGCGGTCAGAGGGTACATATAAAGGGGCTAGGATAACTCACTTGGGGTCAGGTGGTACTTATATAGGGCCTAGGGTAACTCACTTGGGGCCAGGAGTAATTCTATGGGACTAGGGTAACTCACTTGGGGTCTGGGAGTACTTATATGGGACTAGGGTAACTCTCTTGGTGTCAGGGACTACTTATAAGTGACTAGGGTAACTCACTTGGGGTCTGGGAGTACATATAAAGCTGCTAGGATAACTCACTTGCGGTCAGAGAGTACATATAAAGGGGCTAGGGTAACTCACTTGCGGTCAGAGAGTACATATAAAGGGGCTAGGATAACTCACTTGGGGTCAGGGAGTACTTATAAAGGGACTACGGTAACTCACTTAGGGTCAGGAAGTACTTCCATGGGACTAGGGTAACTCACTTGGGGTCAAGGAGTACTTTTATGGGACTAGTGTAACTCACTTGGGGTCAAGGAGTACTTATATATGGGCTAGGGTAACTCACTTGGGGTCAGTGAGTACTACTATGGGGCTAGGGTAACTCACTTGCGGTCAGAGAGTACATATAAAGGGGCTAGGATAACTCACTTGGGGTCAGGGAGTACTTATAATGTGATATGGTAACTCATTTGGGGCCAGGGAGTACTTATATGGGACTAGGGTAACTCACTTGCGGTCAGAGAGTACATATAAAAGGGCTAGGATAACACATTTGGGGTCAGGGAGTACTTATATGGGACTAGGGTAACACACTTGCGGTCAGAGAGTTCATATACAGGGCTAGGACAACACATTTGGGTTCAGGGAGTACTTATATGGGACCAGGGTAACTCACTTGGGGCCAGAGTGTATATTACAAAGGGGCTAGGGTAATTCACTTGGGGTCAGGGAGTACTACTATGGGATTAGGGTAACTCACTTGCGGTCAGAGAGTACATATAAAGGGGCTAGGATAACTCACTTGGAGTCAGGGAGTACTTATAAAGGTGATATGGTAACTCACTTGGGGTCAGGGAGTACTTATAAAGGGGATAGGATAACTCACTTGGGGTCGGGGGGTACTTATAAAGGGGCTAAGGTAAAACACTTGGGTTCAGGGAGTACTTATATTATACTAGAGTAACACACTTGGGGTCAGGCAGTACTTATAAAGGGGTTTGAATAACCCACTTGCGGTCAGAGAGTACATATAAAGGGGCTAGGATAATTCACTTGGGGTCAGGGAGTACTTATATGGGACTAGGGTAACACACTTGCGGTCAGAGAGTTCATATAAAAGGGCTAGGACAACACATTTGGGGTCAGGGAGTACTTATAAGGGACTAGGGTAACTCACTTGGGGTCTGGGAGTACATATAAAGCTGCTAGGATAACTCACTTGCGGTCAGAGAGTACATATAAAGGGGCTAGGATAATTCACATGGGGTCAGGGAGTACTTCTATCGGACTAGGGTAACTCACTTGGGGTCAGGTGGTACTTATATAGGGCCTAGGGTAACTCACTTGGGGTCAGGGAGTTCATATAAAGGGGCTAGGACAACACATTTGGGGTCAGGGAGTACTTATATGGGACTAGGGTAACTCACTTGGGGTCTGGGAGTACATATAAAGCTGCTAGGATAACTCACTTGCGGTCAGAGAGTACATATAAAGGGGCTAGCATAATTCACTTGGGGTCAGGGAGTACTTCTATGGGACTAGGGTAATTTACTTGGGGTCAGGTGGTACTTATATAGGGCCTAGGGTATCTCACTTGGGGTCAGGGAGTTCATATAAAGGGGCAAGGACAACACATTTGGGGTCAGGGAGTACTTATATGGGACTAGGGAAACACACTTAGGGTCAGGGATTGCTTTTATGGAACTAGGGTAACTCACTTGGGGTCAGGGAGTACTTCTATGTGACTAAGGTAACTCACTTGGCGCAGGGAGTAATTCTATGGGACTAGGGTAACTCACTTGGGGTCTGGGAGTAATTCTATGGGACTAGGGTAACTCACTTGGGGTCTGGGAGTAATTCTATGGGACTAGGGTAACTCACTTGGGGTCTGGGAGTACTTATATGGGACTAGGGTAACTCTCTTAGGGTCAGGGAGTACTTATAAGGGACTAGGGTAACTCACTTGCGGTCAGAGAGTACATATAAAGGGGCTAGCGTAACTCACTTGCGGTCAGAGAGTACATATAAAGGGGCTAGGATAACTCACTTGGGGTCAGGTAGTACTTATAAAGGGGCTATGGTAACTCACTTGGTGTCAGGGAGTACTATTATGGGACTAGGGTAACTTACTTGCGGTCAGAGAGTACATATAAAGGTGTTAGGATAACTCACTTGGGGTCAGGGAGAACTTATATAGTGATATGGTAACTCATTTGGGGCCAGGGAGTACTTATATGGGACTAGGGTAACTCACTTGGGGTCAGGGAGTACTTATAAAGGGGCTAGGATAACTCACTTGGGGTCAGGGAGTACTTATAAAGGGGCTATGGTAACTCACTTGGGGTCAGGGAGTACTACTATGGGACTAGGGTAACTAACTTGCGGTCAGAGAGTACATATAAAAGTGCTAGGATAACACATTTGGGGTCAGGGAGTACTTATATGGGACTAGGGTAACACACTTGCGGTCAGAGAGTTCATATACAGGGCTAGGACAGCACATTTGGGGTCAGGGAGTACTTATATGGGACCAGGGTAACTCACTTGGTGCCAGAGAGTACATATAAAGGGGCTAGGATAATTCACATGGGGTCAGGGAGTACTTCTATCGGACTAGGGTAACTCACTTGGGGTCAGGTGGTACTTATATAGGGCCTAGGGTAACTCACTTGGGGTCAGGGAGTTCATATAAAGGGGCTAGGACAACACATTTGGGGTCAGGGAGTACTTATATGGGACTAGGGAAACACACTTGGGGTCAGGGATTGCTTTTATGGAACTAGGGTAGCTCACTTGGGGTCAGGGAGTACATATAAAGGGGCTAGGGTAACTCACTTGCGGTCAGAGAGTACATATAAAGGGGCTAGGATAACTCACTTGGGGTCAGGGAGTACTTATAAAGGGACTACGGTAACTCACTTAGGGTCAGGAAGTACTTCCATGGGACTAGGGTAACTCACTTGAAGTCAGGGAGTACTTTTATGGGACTAGGGTAACTCACTTGGGGTCAAGGAGTACTTATATAGGGGCTAGGGTAACTCACTTGGGGTCAGGGAGTACTTATAAAGGGGCTATGGTAACTCACTTGGGGTCAGGGAGTACTACTATGAGACTAGGGTAACTTACTTGCGGTCAGAGAGTACATATAAAGGGGCTAGGATAACTCACTTGGGGTCAGGGAGAACTTATCATTTGATATGGTAACTCATTTGGGGCCAGGGAGTACTTATATGGGACTAGGGTAACTCACTTGGGGTCAGGGAGTACTTATATGGGACCAGGGTAACTCACTTGGGGCCAGGGTGTACTTATAAAGGGGCTAGGGTAATTCACTTGGGGTCAGGGAGTACATATAAAGGGGCTATGGTAACTCACTTGGGGTCAGGGAGTACTACTATGGGACTAGGGTAACTCACTTGAGGTCAGAGAGTACATATAAAAGGGCTAGGATATCTCACTTGGGGTCAGGGAGTACTTATAAAGGTGATATGGTAACTCACTTGGGGTCAGGGAGTATTTATAAAGGGGATAGGATAACTCACATGGGGTCGGGGAGTACTTATAAAGGGGCTAAGGTAACACACTTGGGTTCAGGGAGTACTTACATGAGCCTAGGGTAACACACTTGGGGTCAGGGAGTACTTTTATGGGACTAGGGTAACTCACTTGGGGTCAGGGATTGCTTTTATGGAACTAGGGTAGCTCACTTGGGGTCAGGGAGTACATATAAAGGGGCTAGGGTAACTCACTTGCGGTCAGAGAGTACATATAAAGGGGCTAGGGTAACTCACTTGCGGTCAGAGAGTACATATAAAGGGGCTAGGATAACTCACATGGGGTCAGGGAGTACTTATAAAGGGACTACGGTAACTCACTTAGGGTCAGGAAGTACTTCCATGGGACTAGGGTAACTCACTTGAAGTCAGGGAGTACTTTTATGGGACTAGGGTAACTCACTTGGGGTCAAGGAGTACTTATATAGGGGCTAGGGTAACTCACTTGGGGTCAGGGAGTACTTATAAAGGGGCTATGGTAACTCACTTGGGGTCAGGGAGTACTACTATGAGACTAGGGTAACTTACTTGCGGTCAGAGAGTACATATAAAGGGGCTAGGATAACTCACTTGGGGCCAGGGAGTACTTATATGGGACTAGGGTAACTCACTTGGGGTCAGGGAGTACTTATATGGGACCAGGGTAACTCACTTGGGGCCAGGGTGTACTTATAAAGGGGCTAGGCTAATTCACTTGGGGTCAGGGAGTACATATAAAGGGGCTATGGTAACTCACTTGGGGTCAGGGAGTACTACTATGGGACTAGGGTAACTCACTTGAGGTCAGAGAGTACATATAAAAGTGCTAGGATAACTCACTTGGGGTCAGGGAGTACTTATAAAGGTGATATGGTAACTCACTTGGGGTCAGGGAGTATTTATAAAGGGGATAGGATAACTCACATGGGGTCGGGGAGTACTTATAAAGGGGCTAGGACAACACATTTGGGGTCAGGGAGTACTTATATGGGACTAGGGAAACACACTTGGGGTCAGGGATTGCTTTTATGGAACTAGGGTAGCTCACTTGGGGTCAGGGAGTACATATAAAGGGGCTAGGGTAACTCACTTGCGGTCAGAGAGTACATATAAAGGGGCTAGGGTAACTCACTTGCGGTCAGAGAGTACATATAAAGGGGCTAGGATAACTCACATGGGGTCAGGGAGTACTTATAAAGGGACTACGGTAACTCACTTAGGGTCAGGAAGTACTTCCATGGGACTAGGGTAACTCACTTGAAGTCAGGGAGTACTTTTATGGGACTAGGGTAACTCACTTGGGGTCAAGGAGTACTTATATAGGGGCTAGGGTAACTCACTTGGGGTCAGGGAGTACTTATATGGGACCAGGGTAACTCACTTGGGGCCAGGGTGTACTTATAAAGGGGCTAGGCTAATTCACTTGGGGTCAGGGAGTACATATAAAGGGGCTATGGTAACTCACTTGGGGTCAGGGAGTACTACTATGGGACTAGGGTAACTCACTTGAGGTCAGAGAGTACATATAAAAGTGCTAGGATAACTCACTTGGGGTCAGGGAGTACTTATAAAGGTGATATGGTAACTCACTTGGGGTCAGGGAGTATTTATAAAGGGGATAGGATAACTCACATGGGGTCGGGGAGTACTTATAAAGGGGCTAAGGTAACACACTTGGGTTCAGGGAGTACTTACATGAGCCTAGGGTAACACACTTGGGGTCAGGGAGTACTTTTATGGGACTAGGGTAACTCACTTGGTGTCAGGGAGTACTTATAAAGGGGCTAGGGTAACTCACTTGGTGTCAGTGAGTACTACTATGGGACTAGGGTAACTCACTTGATGTCAGAGAGTACATATAAAGGGGCTAGGATAACTCACTTGGGGTCAGGGAGTACTTATAAAGGAGCTATGGTAACTCACTTGGGGTCAGGTAATACTTATATGGGACCAGGGTAACTCACTTGGGGCCAGAGTGTATATTATAAAGGGGCTAGGGTAATTCACTTGGGGTCAGGGAGTACTACTATGGGACTAGGGTAACTCACTTGCGGTCAGAGAGTACATATAAAGGGGCTAGGATAACTCACTTGGAGTCAGGGAGTACTTATAAAGGTGATATGGTAACTCACTTGGGGTCGGGGAGTACTTATAAAGGGGCTAAGGTAACACACTTGGGTTCAGGTAGTACTTATATGAGACTAGGGTAACACACTTGGGGTCAGGGAGTACTTATAAAGGGGCTATGGTAACTCACTTGGGGTCAGGGAGTACTACTATGGGACTAGGGTAACTCACTTGCGGTCAGAGAGTACATATAAAGGGGCTAGGATAACTCACTTGGAGTCAGGGAGTACTTATAAAGGTGATATGGTAACTCACTTGGGGTCGGGGAGTACTTATAAAGGGGCTAAGGTAACACACTTGGGTTCAGGTAGTACTTATATGAGACTAGGGTAACACACTTGGGGTCAGGCAGTACTTATAAAGGGGTTTGAATAACCCACTTGCGGGCAGAGAGTACATATAAAGGGGCTAGGATAATTCACTTGGGGTCAGGGAGTACTTCTATGGGACTAGGGTAACTCACTTGGGGACATGGGGTACGTATATAGGGCCTAGGGTAACTCACTTGGGGTCAGGGAGTAATTATATGGGACTAGGGTAACTCACTTGCGGTCAGGGATTACTTTCATGGAACTAGGGTAACTCACTTGGGGCCGGGAGTAATTCTATGGGACTAGGGTAACTCACTTGGGGTCTGGGAGTACTTATATGGGACTAGGGTAACTATCTTGGGGTCAGGGAGTACTTATAAGGGACTAGGGTAACTCACTTGGGGTCTGGGAGTACATATAAAGCTGCTAGGATAACTCACTTGCGGTCAGAGAGTACATATAAAGGGGCTAGCATAATTCACTTGGGGTCAGGGAGTACTTCTATGGGACTAGGGTAAATTACTTGGGGTCAGGTGGTACTTATATAGGGCCTAGGGTATCTCACTTGGGGTCAGGGAGTTCATATAAAGGGGCAAGGACAACACATTTGGGGTCAGGGAGTACTTATATGGGACTAGGGAAACACACTTAGGGTCAGGGATTGCTTTTATGGAACTAGGGTAACTCACTTGGGGTCAGGGAGTACTTCTATGTGACTAGGGTAACTCACTTGGGGCAGGGAGTAATTCTATGGGACTAGGGTAACTCACTTGGGGTCTGGGAGTAATTCTATGGGACTAGGGTAACTCACTTGGGGTCTGGTTGTACTTATATGGGACTAGGGTAACTCTCTTAGGGTCAGGGAGTTCTTATAAGGGACTAGGGTAACTCACTTGCGGTCAGAGAGTACATATAAAGGGGCTAGCGTAACTCACTTGCGGTCAGAGAGTACATATAAAGGGGCTAGGATAACTCACTTGGGGTCAGGGAGTACTTATAAAGGGGCTATGGTAACTCACTTGGTGTCAGGGAGTACTACTATGGGACTAGGGTAACTTACTTGCGGTCAGAGAGTACATATAAAGGTGTTAGGATAACTCACTTGGGGTCAGGGAGAACTTATATAGTGATATGGTAACTCATTTGGGGCCAGGGAGTACTTATATGGGACTAGGGTAACTCACTTGGGGTCAGGGAGTACTTATAAAGGGGCTAGGATAACTCACTTGCGGTCAGAGAGTACATATAAAGGGGCTAGGATAACTCACTTGTGGTCATGGAGTACTTATAAAGGGACTACGGTAACTCACTTAGGGTCAGGAAGTACTTCCATGGGACTAGGGTAACTCACTTGGGGTCAGTGATTACTACTATGGGACTAGCGTAACTCACTTGCGGTCAGAGAGTACATATAAAGGGGCTAGGATAACTCACTTGGGGTCAGGGAGTACTTATAAAGGGGCTATGGTAACTCACTTGGGGTCAGGGAGTACTACTATGGGACTAGGGTAACTAACTTGCGGTCAGGGAGTACATATAAAAGTGCTAGGATAACACATTTGGGGTCAGGGAGTACTTATATGGGATTAGGGTAACACACTTGCGGTCAGAGAGTTCATATACAGGGCTAGGACAGCACATTTGGGGTCAGGGAGTACTTATATGGGACCAGGGTAACTCACTTGGTGCCAGAGAGTACATATAAAGGGGCTAGGATAATTCACATGGGGTCAGGGAGTACTTCTATCGGACTAGGGTAACTCACTTGGGGTCAGGTGGTACTTATATAGGGCCTAGGGTAACTCACTTGGGGTCAGGGAGTTCATATAAAGGGGCTAGGACAACACATTTGGGGTCAGGGAGTACTTATTTGGGACTAGGGAAACACACTTGGGGTCAGGGATTGCTTTTATGGAACTAGGGTAGCTCACTTGGGGTCAGGGAGTACATATAAAGGGGCTAGGGTAACTCACTTGCGGTCAGAGAGTACATATAAAGGGGCTAGGGTAACTCACTTGCGGTCAGAGAGTACATATAAAGGGGCTAGGATAACTCACTTGGGGTCAGGGAGTACTTATAAAGGGACTACGGTAACTCACTTAGAGTCAGGAAGTACTTCCATGGGACTAGGGTAACTCACTTGAAGTCAGGGAGTACTTTTATGGGACTAGGGTAACTCACTTGGGGTCAAGGAGTACTTATATAGGGGCTAGGGTAACTCACTTGGGGTCAGGGAGTACTTATAAAGGGGCTATGGTAACTCACTTGGGGTCAGGGAGTACTACTATGAGACTAGGGTAACTTACTTGCGGTCAGAGAGTACATATAAAGGGGCTAGGATAACTCACTTGGGGTCAGGGAGAACTTATCATTTGATATGGTAACTCATTTGGGGCCAGGGAGTACTTATATGGGACTAGGGTAACTCACTTGGGGTCAGGGAGTACTTATATGGGACCAGGGTAACTCACTTGGGGCCAGGGTGTACTTATGAAGGGGCTAGGGTAATTCACTTGGGGTCAGGGAGTACATATAAAGGGGCTATGGTAACTCACTTGGGGTCAGGGAGTACTACTATGGGACTAGGGTAACTCACTTGAGGTCAGAGAGTACATATAAAAGGGCTAGGATAACTCACTTGGGGTCAGGGAGTACTTATAAAGGTGATATGGTAACTCACTTGGGGTCAGGGAGTATTTATAAAGGGGATAGGATAACTCACATGGGGTCGGGGAGTACTTATAAAGGGGCTAAGGTAACACACTTGGGTTCAGGGAGTACTTACATGAGCCTAGGGTAACACACTTGGGGTCAGGGAGTACTTTTATGGGACTAGGGTAACTCACTTGGGGTCAGGGAGTACTTATAAAGGGGCTAGGGTAATTCACTTGGGGTCAGGGAGTACTACTATGGGACTAGGGTAACTCACTTGCGGTCAGAGAGTACATATAAAGGGGCTAGGATAACTCACTTGGAGTCAGGGAGTACTTATAAAGGTGATATGGTAACTCACTTTGGGTCGGGGAGTACTTATAATGGGGCTAAGGTAACACACTTGGGTTCAGGTAGTACTTATATGAGACTAGGGTAACACATTTGGGGTCAGGGAGTACTTATAAAGGGGCTATGGTAACTCACTTGGGGTCAGGGAGTACTACTATGGGACTAGGGTAACTCACTTGCGGTCAGAGAGTACATATAAAGGGGCTAGGATAACTCACTTGGAGTCAGGGAGTACTTATAAAGGTGATATGGTAACTCACTTGGGGTCGGGGAGTACTTATAAAGGGGCTAAGGTAACACACTTGGGTTCAGGTAGTACTTATATGAGACTAGGGTAACACACTTGGGGTCAGGCAGTACTTATAAAGGGGTTTGAATAACCCACTTGCGGTCAGAGAGTACATATAAAGGGGCTAGGATAATTCACTTGGGGTCAGGGAGTACTTCTATGGGACTAGGGTAACTCACTTGGGGACATGGGGTACGTATATAGGGCCTAGGGTAACTCACTTGGGGTCAGGGAGTAATTATATGGGACTAGGGTAACTCACTTGCGGTCAGGGATTACTTTCATGGAACTAGGGTAACTCACTTGGGGTCAGGGAGTACTTTTATGGGACTAGGGTAACACACTTGGGGTCAGGGATTACTTTTATGGAACTAGGATAACTCACATGGGGTCAGGGAGTACTTCTATGAGACTAGGGTAACTCACTTGGGGCCGGGAGTAATTCTATTGGACTAGGGTAACTCACTTGGGGTCTGGGAGTCCTTATATGGGACTAGGGTAACTATCTTGGGGTCAGGGAGTACTTATAAGGGACTAGGGTAACTCACTTGGGGTCTGGGAGTAAATATAAAGCTGCTAGGATAAATCACTTGCGGTCAGAGAGTACATATAAAGGGGCTAGGATAATTCACTTGGGGTCAGGGAGTACTTCTATGGGACTAGGGTAAATTACTTGGGGTCAGGTGGTACTTATATAGGGCCTAGGGTATCTCACTTGGGGTCAGGGAGTTCATATAAAGGGGCAAGGACAACACATTTGGGGTCAGGGAGTACTTATATGGGACTAGGGAAACACACTTAGGGTCAGGGATTGCTTTTATGGAACTAGGGTAACTCACTTGGGGTCAGGGAGTACTTCTATGTGACTAGGGTAACTCACTTGGGGCAGGGAGTAATTCTATGGGACTAGGGTAACTCACTTGGGGTCTGGGAGTAATTCTATGGGACTAGGGTAACTCACTTGGGGTCTGGGAGTACTTATATGGGACTAGGGTAACTCTCTTAGGGTCAGGGAGTACTTATAAGGGACTAGGGTAACTCACTTGCGGTCAGAGAGTACATATAAAGGGGCTAGCGTAACTCACTTGGGGTCAGGGAGTACTTATAAAAGGGATAGGATAACTCACTTGGGGTCGGGGAGTACTTATAAAGGGGCTAAAATAACACACTTGGGTTCAGGGAGTACTTTTATGAGACTAGGGTAACTCACTTGGGGTCTGGGAGTACATATAAAGGGGCTAGGATAACTCAATTGGGGTCAGGGAGTACTTATAAAGGTGCTATGGTAACTCACTTGGGGTCAAGGAGTACTACTATGGGACTAGGGTAACTCACTTGCGGTCAGAGAGTACATATAAAGGGGCTAGGATAACTCACTTGGGGTCAGGGAGTACTTATAAAGGGGCTATGGTAACTTACTTGGGGTCAGGGAGTACTACTATGGGACTAGGGTAACTTACTTGCGGTCAGAGGGTACATATAATGGGGCTAGGATAACTCACTTGGGGTCAGGGAGTACTTATAAAAGGGATAGGATAACTCACTTGGGATCGGGGAGTACTTATAAAGGGGCTAAAGTAACACACTTGGGTTCAGGGAGTACTTTTATGAGACTAGGGTAACTCACTTGGGGTCTGGGAGTACATATAAAGGGGCTAGGATAACTCAATTGGGGTCAGGGAGTACTTATAAAGGTGCTATGGTAACTCACTTGGGGTCAAGGAGTACTACTGTGGGACTAGGGTAACTCACTTGGGGTCAAGGAGTACTTATAAGGGGGCTACGATAACTCACTTGCGGTCAGAGAGTACTTATAAAGGGGCTAGGATAATTCACTTGGGGTCAGGGAGTATATATAAAGGGGCTAGGATAACTCACTTGCGGTCAGAGAGTTCATATAAAGGGGCTAGGACAACACATTTGGGGTCAGGGAGTACTTATATGGGACTAGGGTAACACACTTGCGGTCAGAGAGTTCATATAAAGGGGCTAGGGCAACACATTTGGGGTCAGCGAGTACTTATATGGGACTAGGGTAACACACTTTGGTCAGGGATTACTTTTATGGAACTAGGGTAACTCACTTGAGGTCAGGGAGTACTTCTATGTGACTAGGGTAACTCACTTGGGGGAGGGAGTAATTCTATGGGACTAGGGTAACTCACTTGGAGTCTGGGAGTACTTATATGGGACTAGGGTAACTCTCTTGGGGTCAGGGAGTACTTATAAGGGACTAGGGTAACTCACTTGGGGTCAAGGAGTACTTATATAGGTGCTAGGGTAACTCACTTGGGGTCAGAGAGTACATATAAAGGGGCTAGGGTAACTCACTTGCGGTCAGAGAGTACATATAAAGGGGCTAGGATAACTCACTTGGGGTCAGGGTGTACTAATAAAGGGGGCTAGGGTAACTCACTAGCGGTCAGAGAGTACATATAAGGGGGCTAGGTTAACTCACTTGGGGTCAGGGAGTACTTCTATGGGACTAGGGTAACTCACTTGTGGTCAGAGAGTACATATAAAGGAACTAGGATAACTCACTTGGGGTCAGGGAGTACTTATAAGGGTGATATGGTAACTCACTTGGGTTCAGGGAGTACTTACATGAGACTAGGGTAACACACTTGGGGTCAGGGAGTAATTATAAAGTACTAGGGTAACTCACTTGGGGTCTGGGAGTACATATAAAGCTGCTAGGATAACTCACTTGCGGTCAGAGAGTACATATAAAGGGGCTAGGGTAACTCACTTGCGGTCAGAGAGTACATATAAAGGGGCTAGGGTAACTCACTTGCGGTCAGAGAGTACATATAAAGGGGCTAGGATAACTCACTTGGGGTCAGGGAGTACTTATAAAGGGGCTACGGTAACTCACTTGGGGCCAGGGAGTACTAATATGAAACTAGGGTAACACACTTGGGGTCAGGGAGTACTTATAAAGGGGCTAGGATAACTCACTTACGGTCAGAGAGTACATATAAAGGGGCTAGGATAACTCACTTGTGGTCAGGGAGTACTTATAAAGGGAATACGGTAACTCACTTAGGGTCAGGGAGTACTTTTATGGGACTAGGGTAACTCACTTGGGGTCAAGGAGTACTTATATAGGTGCTAGGGTAACTCACTTGGGGTCAGTGAATACTACTATGGGACTAGCGTAACTCACTTGCGGTCAGAGAGTACATATAATGGGGCTAAGATAACTCACTTGGGGTCAGGGAGTACTTATAAAGGGGCTATGGTAACTCACTTGGGGTCTGGGAGGACTACTATGGGACTAGGGTAACTTACTTGCGGTCAGAGAGTACATATAAAGGGGCTAGGATAACTCACTTGGGGTCAGGGAGAACTTATAATGTGATATGGTAACTCATTTGGGGCCAGGGAGTACTTATATGGGACTAGGGTATCTCACTTGGGGTCAGGGAGTACTTATATGGGACCAGGGTAACTCACTTGGTGCCAGGGTGTACTTATAAAAGGGCTAGGGTAACTCACTTGGGGTCAGGGAGTACATATAAAGGGGCTATGGTAACTCACTTGGGGTCAGGGAGTACTACTATGGGACTAGGGTAACTCACTTGCGGTCAGAGAGTACATATAAAAGGGCTGGGATAACTCACTTTGGGTCAGGGAGTACTTATAAAGGGGCTAAGGTAACACACTTGGGTTCAGGGAGTACTTACATGAGACTAGGGTAAAACACTTGGGGTAGGGAGTACTTTTATGGGACTAGGGTAACTCACTTGGGGTCAGGGAGTACTTATAAAGGGGCTAGGGTAACTCACTTGGTGTCAGTGAGTACTACTATGGGACTTGGGTAACTCACTTAATGTCAGAGATTACATATAAAGGGGCTAGGATAACTCACTTGGGGTCAGGGAGTACTTATAAAGGGGCTATGGTAACTCACTTGGGGTCAGGGAGTACTTATATGGGACCAGGGTAACTCACTTGGGCCAGAGTGTACTTATAAAGGGGCTAGGGTAACTCACTTGGGGTCAGGGAGTACATATAAAGGGGCTATGATAACTCACTTGGGGTCAGGGAGTACATATAATGGGGCTAGGATAACTCACTTAGGGTAAGGGAGTACTTATAAAGGGGCTAGGGTAACTCACTTGGGGTCAGTGAGTACTACTATGGGACTAGGGTAACTCACTTGATGTCAGAGAGTACATAAAAAGGGGCTAGGATAACTCACTTGGGGTCAGGGAGTACTTATAAAGGGGCTATGGTAACTCACTTGGGGTCAGGGAGTACTACTTATGGGACTAGGGTAACTCACTTGCGGTCAGAGGGTACATATAAAGGGGCTAGGATTACTCACTTGGGGTCAGGGAGTACTTATAAAGGGGCTATGATAACTCACTTGGGGTCAGGGAGTACTTGTAAAGGGGCTACGGTAACTCACTTGGGGTCAGGGAGTACTAATAAAGGGGTTAGATTAACTCACTTGCGGTCAGAGAGTACATATATAGGGGCTATGATAACTCACTTGGGGTCAGGGAGTACTTGTAAAGGGGCTACGGTAACTCACTTGGGGTCAGGGAGTACTAATAAAGGGGTTAGATTAACTCACTTGCGGTCAGAGAGTACATATAAAGGGGCTATGATAACTCACTTGGGGTCAGGGAGTACTTATAAGGGTGATATGGTAACTCACTTGGGTTCAGGGAGTACTTACATGAGACTAGGGTAACACACTTGGGGTCAGGGAGTAATTATAAAGTACTAGGGTAACTCACTTGGGGTCTGGGAGTACATATAAAGCTGCTAGGATAACTCACTTGCGGTCAGAGAGTACATATAAAGGGGCTAGGGTAACTCACTTGCGGTCAGAGAGTACATATAAAGGGGCTAGGGTAACTCACTTGCGGTCAGAGAGTACATATAAAGGGGCTAGGATAACTCACTTGGGGTCAGGGAGTACTTATAAAGGGGCTATGGTAACTCACTTGGGGCCAGGGAGTACTAATATGAAACTAGGGTAACACACTTGGGGTGAGGGAGTACTTATAAAGGGGCTAGGATAACTCACTTACGGTCAGAGAGTACATATAAAGGGGCTAGGATAACTCACTTGTGGTCAGGGAGTACTTATAAAGGGAATACGGTAACTCACTTAGGGTCAGGGAGTACTTTTATGGGACTAGGGTAACTCACTTGGGGTCAAGGAGTACTTATATAGGTGCTAGGGTAACTCACTTGGGGTCAGTGATTACTACTATGGGACTAGCGTAACTCACTTGCGGTCAGAGAGTACATATAATGGGGCTAGGATAACTCACTTGGGGTCAGGGAGTACTTATAAAGGGGCTATGGTAACTCACTTGGGGTCAGGGAGGACTACTATGGGACTAGGGTAACTTACTTGCGGTCAGAGAGTACATATAAAGGGGCTAGGATAATTCACTTGGGGTCAGGGAGAACTTATAATGTGATATGGTAACTCATTTGGGGCCAGGGAGTACTTATATGGGACTAGGGTAACTCACTTGGGGTCAGGGAGTACTTATATGGGACCAGGGTAACTCACTTGGGGCCAGGGTGTACTTATAAAAGGGCTAGGGTAACTCACTTGGGGTCAGGGAGTACATATAAAGGGGCTATGGTAACTCACTTGGGGTCAGGGAGTACTACTATGGGACTAGGGTAACTCACTTGCGGTCAGAGAGTACATATAAAAGGGCTAGGATAACTCACTTGCGGTCAGGGAGTACTTATAAAGGTGATACGGTAACTCACTTGGTGTCAGGGAGTACTTATAAAGGGGATAGGATAACTCACTTGGGGTCGGGGAGTACTTATATAGGGGCTAAGGTAACACACTTGTGTTCAGGGAGTACTTACATGAGACTAGGGTAACACACTTGGGGTCAGGGAGTACTTTTATGGGACTAGGGTAACTCACTTGGGGTCAGGGAGTACTTATAAAGGGGCTAGGGTAACTCACTTGGTGTCAGTGAGTTCTACTATGGGACTAGGGTAACTCACTTGATGTCAGAGAGTACATATAAAGGGGCTAGGATAACTCACTTGTGGTCAGGGAGTACTTATAAAGGGGCTATGGTAACTCACTTGGGGTCAGGGAGTACTACTTATGGGACTAGGGTAACTCACTTGCGGTCAGAGGGTACATATAAAGGGGCTAGGATTACTCACTTGGGGTCAGGGAGTACTTATAAAGGGGCTATGATAACTCACTTGGGGTCAGGGAGTACTTGTAAAGGGGCTATGGTAACTCACTTGGGTTCAGGGAGTACTAATAAAGGGGTTAGATTAACTCACTTGCGGTCAGAGAGTACATATAAAGGGGCTATGATAACTCACTTGGGGTCAGGGAGTACATATAAAGGGGCTAGGATAACTCACTTGCGGTCAGAGAGTACATATAATGGGGCTAGGATAACTCATTTGGGGTCAGTGAGTACATATAATGGGGCTAGGATAACCCACTTAGGGTAAGGGAGTACTTATAAAGGGGCTAGGGTAACTCACTTGGGGTCAGTGAGTACTACTATGGGACTAGGGTAACTCACTTGATGTCAGAGAGTACATATAAAGGGGCTAGGATAACTCACTTGCGGTCAGAGAGTACATATAAAGGGGCTAGGATAACTCACTTGGAGTCTAAGAGTACATATAAACTGGCTAGGATAACTCACTTGGGGTCAGGGAGTACTTATAAAGGGGATAGTGTAACTCACTAGCGGTCAGAGAGTACATATAAAGGGGCTAAGGTAACACACTTGGGGTCAGGGAGTACTTCTATGAGACTAGGTTAACTCACTTGTGGTCAGAGAGTACATATAAAGGAACTAGGATAACTCACTTGCGGTCAAGGAGTACTTATATGGGACTAGGGTAACTCACTTGGGGTCAGGGAGTACTTATATGGGACCAGGGTAACTCTCTTGGGGCCAGGGTGTACTTATAAAGGGGCTAGGGTAACTCACTTTGGGTCAGGAAGTACATATAAAGGGGCTATATTAACTCACTTGGGTTCAGGGAGTACTTATAAAGGTGATATGGTAACTCACTTGGGGTCAGGGAGTACTTATAAAGGGGATAGGATAACTCACTTGGGGTCGGGGATTACTTATAAAGGGGCTAAGGTAACACACTTGGGTTCAGGGAGTACTTATATGAGACAAGGGTAACACACTTGGGGTCAGGGAGTACTTATAAAGGGGCTATGGTAACTCACTTAGGGTCAGGAAGTACTTCTATGGGACCAGGGTAACTCACTTGTGGTCAGAGAGTACATATAAAGGAACTAGGATAACTCACTTGGGGTCAGGGAGTACTTATAAGGGTGATATGGTAACTCACTTGGGTTCAGGGAGTACTTACATGAGACTAGGGTAACACACTTGGGGTCAGGGAGTAATTATAAAGTACTAGGGTAACTCACTTGGGGTCTGGGAGTACATATAAAGCTGCTAGGATAACTCACTTGCGGTCAGAGAGTACATATAAAGGGGCTAGGGTAACTCACTTGCGGTCAGAGAGTACATATAAAGGGGCTAGGGTAACTCACTTGCGGTCAGAGAGTACATATAAAGGGGCTAGGATAACTCACTTGGGGTCAGGGAGTACTTATAAAGGGGCTATGGTAACTCACTTGGGGCCAGGGAGTACTAATATGAAACTAGGGTAACACACTTGGGGTCAGGGAGTACTTATAAAGGGGCTAGGATAACTCACTTACGGTCAGAGAGTACATATAAAGGGGCTAGGATAACTCACTTGTGGTCAGGGAGTACTTATAAAGGTAATACGGTAACTCACTTAGGGTCAGGGAGTACTTTTATGGGACTAGGGTAACTCACTTGGGGTCAAGGAGTACTTATATAGGTGCTAGGGTAACTCACTTGGGGTCAGTGAATACTACTATGGGACTAGCGTAACTCACTTGCGGTCAGAGAGTACATATAATGGGGCTAAGATAACTCACTTGGGGTCAGGGAGTACTTATAAAGGGGCTATGGTAACTCACTTGGGGTCTGGGAGGACTACTATGGGACTAGGGTAACTTACTTGCGGTCAGAGAGTACATATAAAGGGGCTAGGATAACTCACTTGGGGTCAGGGAGAACTTATAATGTGATATGGTAACTCATTTGGGGCCAGGGAGTACTTATATGGGACTAGGGTATCTCACTTGGGGTCAGGGAGTACTTATATGGGACCAGGGTAACTCACTTGGGGCCAGGGTGTACTTATAAAAGGGCTAGGGTAACTCACTTGGGGTCAGGGAGTACATATAAAGGGGCTATGGTAACTCACTTGGGGTCAGGGAGTACTACTATGGGACTAGGGTAACTCACTTGCGGTCAGAGAGTACATATAAAAGGGCTGGGATAACTCACTTTGGGTCAGGGAGTACTTATAAAGGGGCTAAGGTAACACACTTGGGTTCAGGGAGTACTTACATGAGACTAGGGTAAAACACTTGGGGTAGGGAGTACTTTTATGGGACTAGGGTAACTCACTTGGGGTCAGGGAGTACTTATAAAGGGGCTAGGGTAACTCACTTGGTGTCAGTGAGTACTACTATGGGACTTGGGTAACTCACTTAATGTCAGAGATTACATATAAAGGGGCTAGGATAACTCACTTGGGGTCAGGGAGTACTTATAAAGGGGCTATGGTAACTCACTTGGGGTCAGGGAGTACTTATATGGGACCAGGGTAACTCACTTGGGCCAGAGTGTACTTATAAAGGGGCTAGGGTAACTCACTTGGGGTCAGGGAGTACATATAAAGGGGCTATGATAACTCACTTGGGGTCAGGGAGTACATATAATGGGGCTAGGATAACTCACTTAGGGTAAGGGAGTACTTATAAAGGGGCTAGGGTAACTCACTTGGGGTCAGTGAGTACTACTATGGGACTAGGGTAACTCACTTGATGTCAGAGAGTACATAAAAAGGGGATAGGATAACTCACTTGGGGTCAGGGAGTACTTATAAAGGGGCTATGGTAACTCACTTGGGGTCAGGGAGTACTACTTATGGGACTAGGGTAACTCACTTGCGGTCAGAGGGTACATATAAAGGGGCTAGGATTACTCACTTGGGGTCAGGGAGTACTTATAAAGGGGCTATGATAACTCACTTGGGGTCAGGGAGTACTTGTAAAGGGGCTACGGTAACTCACTTGGGGTCAGGGAGTACTAATAAAGGGGTTAGATTAACTCACTTGCGGTCAGAGAGTACATATATAGGGGCTATGATAACTCACTTGGGGTCAGGGAGTACTTGTAAAGGGGCTACGGTAACTCACTTGGGGTCAGGGAGTACTAATAAAGGGGTTAGATTAACTCACTTGCGGTCAGAGAGTACATATAAAGGGGCTATGATAACTCACTTGGGGTCAGGGAGTACTTATAAGGGTGATATGGTAACTCACTTGGGTTCAGGGAGTACTTACATGAGACTAGGGTAACACACTTGGGGTCAGGGAGTAATTATAAAGTACTAGGGTAACTCACTTGGGGTCTGGGAGTACATATAAAGCTGCTAGGATAACTCACTTGCGGTCAGAGAGTACATATAAAGGGGCTAGGGTAACTCACTTGCGGTCAGAGAGTACATATAAAGGGGCTAGGGTAACTCACTTGCGGTCAGAGAGTACATATAAAGGGGCTAGGATAACTCACTTGGGGTCAGGGAGTACTTATAAAGGGGCTATGGTAACTCACTTGGGGCCAGGGAGTACTAATATGAAACTAGGGTAACACACTTGGGGTGAGGGAGTACTTATAAAGGGGCTAGGATAACTCACTTACGGTCAGAGAGTACATATAAAGGGGCTAGGATAACTCACTTGTGGTCAGGGAGTACTTATAAAGGGAATACGGTAACTCACTTAGGGTCAGGGAGTACTTTTATGGGACTAGGGTAACTCACTTGGGGTCAAGGAGTACTTATATAGGTGCTAGGGTAACTCACTTGGGGTCAGTGATTACTACTATGGGACTAGCGTAACTCACTTGCGGTCAGAGAGTACATATAATGGGGCTAGGATAACTCACTTGGGGTCAGGGAGTACTTATAAAGGGGCTATGGTAACTCACTTGGGGTCAGGGAGGACTACTATGGGACTAGGGTAACTTACTTGCGGTCAGAGAGTACATATAAAGGGGCTAGGATAATTCACTTGGGGTCAGGGAGAACTTATAATGTGATATGGTAACTCATTTGGGGCCAGGGAGTACTTATATGGGACTAGGGTAACTCACTTGGGGTCAGGGAGTACTTATATGGGACCAGGGTAACTCACTTGGGGCCAGGGTGTACTTATAAAAGGGCTAGGGTAACTCACTTGGGGTCAGGGAGTACATATAAAGGGGCTATGGTAACTCACTTGGGGTCAGGGAGTACTACTATGGGACTAGGGTAACTCACTTGCGGTCAGAGAGTACATATAAAAGGGCTAGGATAACTCACTTGCGGTCAGGGAGTACTTATAAAGGTGATACGGTAACTCACTTGGTGTCAGGGAGTACTTATAAAGGGGATAGGATAACTCACTTGGGGTCGGGGAGTACTTATATAGGGGCTAAGGTAACACACTTGTGTTCAGGGAGTACTTACATGAGACTAGGGTAACACACTTGGGGTCAGGGAGTACTTTTATGGGACTAGGGTAACTCACTTGGGGTCAGGGAGGACTACTATGGGACTAGGGTAACTTACTTGCGGTCAGAGAGTACATATAAAGGGGCTAGGATAATTCACTTGGGGTCAGGGAGAACTTATAATGTGATATGGTAACTCATTTGGGGCCAGGGAGTACTTATATGGGACTAGGGTAACTCACTTGGGGTCAGGGAGTACTTATATGGGACCAGGGTAACTCCCTTGGGGCCAGGGTGTACTTATAAAAGGGCTAGGGTAACTCACTTGGGGTCAGGGAGTACTTATAAAGGGGCTATGGTAACTCACTTGGGGTCAGGGAGTACTACTATGGGACTAGGGTAACTCACTTGCGGTCAGAGAGTACATATAAAAGGGCTAGGATAACTCACTTGCGGTCAGGGAGTACTTATAAAGGTGATACGGTAACTCACTTGGTGTCAGGGAGTACTTATAAAGGGGATAGGATAACTCACTTGGGGTCGGGGAGTACTTATATAGGGGCTAAGGTAACACACTTGTGTTCAGGGAGTACTTACATGAGACTAGGGTAACACACTTGGGGTCAGGGAGTACTTTTATGGGACTAGGGTAACTCACTTGGGGTCAGGGAGTACTTATAAAGGGGCTAGGGTAACTCACTTGGTGTCAGTGAGTTCTACTATGGGACTAGGGTAACTCACTTGATGTCAGAGAGTACATATAAAGGGGCTAGGATAACTCACTTGTGGTCAGGGAGTACTTATAAAGGGGCTATGGTAACTCACTTGGGGTCAGAGAGTACTACTTATGGGACTAGGGTAACTCACTTGCGGTCAGAGGGTACATATAAAGGGGCTAGGATTACTCACTTGGGGTCAGGGAGTACTTATAAAGGGGCTATGATAACTCACTTGGGGTCAGGGAGTACTTGTAAAGGGGCTATGGTAACTCACTTGGGTTCAGGGAGTACTAATAAAGGGGTTAGATTAACTCACTTGCGGTCAGAGAGTACATATAAAGGGGCTATGATAACTCACTTGGGGTCAGGGAGTACATATAAAGGGGCTAGGATAACTCACTTGCGGTCAGAGAGTACATATAATGGGGCTAGGATAACTCATTTGGGGTCAGTGAGTACATATAATGGGGCTAGGATAACCCACTTAGGTTAAGGGAGTACTTATAAAGGGGCTAGGGTAACTCACTTGGGGTCAGTGAGTACTACTATGGGACTAGGGTAACTCACTTGATGTCAGAGAGTACATATAAAGGGGCTAGGATAACTCACTTGCGGTCAGAGAGTACATATAAAGGGGCTAGGATAACTCACTTGGAGTCTAAGAGTACATATAAACTGGCTAGGATAACTCACTTGGGGTCAGGGAGTACTTATAAAGGGGATAGTGTAACTCACTAGCGGTCAGAGAGTACATATAAAGGGGCTAAGGTAACACACTTGGGGTCAGGGAGTACTTCTATGAGACTAGGTTAACTCACTTGTGGTCAGAGAGTACATATAAAGGAACTAGGATAACTCACTTGCGGTCAAGGAGTACTTATATGGGACTAGGGTAACTCACTTGGGGTCAGGGAGTACTTATATGGGACCAGGGTAACTCTCTTGGGGCCAGGGTGTACTTATAAAGGGGCTAGGGTAACTCACTTTGGGTCAGGAAGTACATATAAAGGGGCTATATTAACTCACTTGGGTTCAGGGAGTACTTATAAAGGTGATATGGTAACTCACTTGGGGTCAGGGAGTACTTATAAAGGGGATAGGATAACTCACTTGGGGTCGGGGAGTACTTATAAAGGGGCTAAGGTAACACACTTGGGTTCAGGGAGTACTTATATGAGACAAGGGTAACACACTTGGGGTCAGGGAGTACTTATAAAGGGGCTATGGTAACTCACTTAGGGTCAGGAAGTACTTCTATGGGACCAGGGTAACTCACTTGGGGTCAGGGAGTACTTTTATGGGACCAGGGTAACTCACTTGGGGCCAGAGTGTAGTTATAAAGGGGCTAGGGTAACTCACTTGGGGTCAGGGAGTACTTTTATGGAACTAGGGTAACTCACTTGCGGTCAGAGAGTACTACTATGGGACTAGGGTAACTCACTTGCGGTCAGAGAGTACATATAAAGGAGCTAGGATAACTCACTTGGGGTCAGGGAGTACTTATAAAGGGGCTAAGGTAACACACTTGGGGTCAGGGAGTACTTCTATGAGACTAGGTTAACTCACTTGTGGTCAGAGAGTACATATAAAAGAACTAGGATAACTCACTTGCGGTCAAGGAGTACTTATATGGGACTAGGGTAACTCACTTGGGGTCAGGGAGTACTTATATGGGACCAGGGTAACTCTCTTGGGGCCAGGGTGTACTTATAAAGAGGCTAGGGTAACTCACTTGGGGTCAGGGAGTATTACTTATGGGACTAGGGTAACTCACTTGCGTTCAGAGGGTAAATATAAAGGGGATAGGATAACTGACTTGGGGTCGGGGAGTACTTATAAAGGGGCTAAGGTAACACACTTGGGTTCAGGGAGTACTTACATGGAACTAGGGTAACACACTTGGGGTCAGGGAGTACTTATAAAGGTGATATGGTAACTCATTTGGGGTCAGGGAGTACTTATAAAGGGGATAGGATAACTCACTTGGAGTCGGGGAGTACTTATAAAGGGGCTAAGGTAACACACTTGGGTTCAGGGAATACTTCTATGGGACTATGGTAACTCACTTGGGGTCAGGTGGTACTTATATAGGGCCTAGGGTAACTCACTTGGGGTCAGGGAGTTCATATAAAGGGGTTAGGACAACACATTTGGGGCCAGGGAGTACTTATATGGGACTAGGGTAACTCACTTGGGGTCAGGGAGTACTTATATGGGACCAGGGTAACTCACTTGGGGCCAGGGTGTACTTATATAGGGGCTAGGGTAACTCACTTGGGGTCAGGGAGTACTACTTATGGGACTAGGGTAACTCACTTGCGGTCAGAGGGTACATATAAAGGGGCTAGGATAACTCACTTGGGGTCAGGGAGTACTTATAAAGGTGATATGGTAACTCACTTGGGGTCAGGGAGTACTTACAAAGGGGATAGGATAACTCACTTGGGGTCGGGGAGTACTTATAAAGGGGCTATGGTAACTCACTTGGGGTCAGGGAGGATTACTATGGGACTAGGGTAACTTACTTGCGGTCAGAGAGTACATATAAAGGGGCTAAGATAACTCACTTGGGGTCAGGGAGTTCATATAAAGGGGTTAGGACAACACATTTGGGGCCAGGGAGTACTTATATGGGACTAGGGTATCTCACTTGGGGTCAGGGAGTACTTATATGGGACCAGGGTAACTCACTTGGGGCCAGGGTGTACTTATAAAAGGGCTAGGGTAACTCACTTGGGGTCAGGGAGTACATATAAAGGGGCTATGGTAACTCACTTGGGGTCAGGGAGTACTACTATGGGACTAGGGTAACTCACTTGCGGTCAGAGAGTACATATAAAAGGGCTAGGATAACTCACTTTGGGTCAGGGAGTACTTATAAAGGGGCTAAGGTAACACACTTGGGTTCAGGGAGTACTTACATGAGACTAGGGTAAAACACTTGGGGTCAGGGAGTACTTATATGGGACCAGGGTAACTCACTTGGGGCCAGAGTGTACTTATAAAGGGGCTAGGGTAACTCACTTGGGGTCAGGGAGTACATATAAAGGGGCTATGATAACTCACTTGGGGTCAGGGAGTACATATAAAGGGGCTAGGATAACTCAATTGCGGTCAGAGAGTACATATAGAGGGGCTAGGATAACTCACTTGGGGTCAGTGAGTACATATAATGGGGCTAGGATAACTCACTTAGGGTAAGGGAGTACTTATAAAGGGGCTAGGGTAACTCACTTGGGGTCAGTGAGTACTACTATGGGACTAGGGTAACTCACTTGATGTCAGAGAGTACATAAAAAGGGGCTAGGATAACTCACTTGGGGTCAGGGAGTACTTATAAAGGGGCTATGGTAACTCACTTGGGGTCAGGGAGTACTACTTATGGGACTAGGGTAACTCACTTGCGGTCAGAGGGTACATATAAAGGGGCTAGGATTACTCACTTGGGGTCAGGGAGTACTTATAAAGGGGCTAGGATAACTCACTTGGGGTCAGGGAGTACTTATAAAGGTGATATGGTAACTCACTTGGGGTCAGGGAGTACTTACAAAGGGGATAGGATAACTCACTTGGGGTCGGGGAGTACTACTATGGGACTAGGGTAACTCACTTGCGGTCAGAGAGTACATATAAAAGGGCTAGGATAACTCACTTTGGGTCAGGGAGTACTTATAAAGGGGCTAAGGTAACACACTTGGGTTCAGGGAGTACTTACATGAGACTAGGGTAAAACACTTGGGGTCAGGGAGTACTTTTATGGGACTAGGGTAACTCACTTGGGGTCAGGGAGTACTTATAAAGGGGCTAGGGTAACTCACTTGGTGTCAGTGAGTACTACTATGGGACTAGGGTAACTCACTTAATGTCAGAGAGTACATATAAAGGGGCTAGGATAACTCACTTGTGGTCAGGGAGTACTTATAAAGGGGCTATGGTAACTCACTTGGGGTCAGGGAGTACTTATATGGGACCAGGGTAACTCACTTGGGGCCAGAGTGTACTTATAAAGGGGCTAGGGTAACTCACTTGGGGTCAGGGAGTACATATAAAGGGGCTATGATAACTCACTTGGGGTCAGGGAGTACATATAAATGGGCTAGGATAACTCAATTGCGGTCAGAGAGTACATATAAAGGGGCTAGGATAACTCACTTGGGGTCAGTGAGTACATATAATGGGACTAGGATAACTCACTTAGGGTAAGGGAGTACTTATGAAGGGGCTAGGGTAACTCACTTGGGGTCAGTGAGTACTACTATGGGACTAGGGTAACTCACTTGATGTCAGAGAGTACATAAAAAGGGGCTAGGATAACTCACTTGGGGTCAGGGAGTACTTTTATGGGACTAGGGTAACTCACTTGGGGTCAAGGAGTACTTATATAGGTGCTAGGGTGACTCACTTGGGGTCAGTGATTACTACTATGGGACTAGCGTAACTCACTTGCGGTCAGAGAGTACATATAATGGGGCTAGGATAACTCACTTGGGGTCAGGGAGTACTTATAAAGGGGCTATGGTAACTCACTTGGGGTCAGGGAGGACTACTATGGGACTAGGGTAACTTACTTGCGGTCAGAGAGTACATATAATGGGGCTAGGATAACTCACTTAGGGTAAGGGAGTACTTATGAAGGGGCTAGGGTAACTCACTTGGGGTCAGTGAGTACTACTATGGGACTAGGGTAACTCACTTGATGTCAGAGAGTACATAAAAAGGGGCTAGGATAACTCACTTGGGGTCAGGGAGTACTTATAAAGGGGCTATGGTAACTCACTTGGGGTCAGGGAGTACTACTTATGGGACTAGGGTAACTCACTTGCGGTCAGAGGGTACATATAAAGGGGCTAGGATTACTCACTTGGGGTCAGGGAGTACTTGTAAAGGGGCTACGGTAACTCACTTGGGGTCAGGGAGTACTAATAAAGGAGTTAGATTAACTCACTTGCGGTCAGAGAGTACATATAAAGGGGCTATGATAACTCACTTGGGGTCAGGGAGTACTTGTAAAGGGGCTACGGTAACTCACTTGGGGTCAGGGAGTACTAATAAAGGGGTTAGATTAACTCACTTGCGGTCAGAGAGTACATATAAAGGGGCTATGATAACTCACTTGGGGTCAGGGAGTACTTATAAGGGTGATATGGTAACTCACTTGGGTTCAGGGAGTACTTACATGAGACTAGGGTAACACACTTGGGGTCAGGGAGTAATTATAAAGTACTAGGGTAACTCACTTGGGGTCTGGGAGTACATATAAAGCTGCTAGGATAACTCACTTGCGGTCAGAGAGTACATATAAAGGGGCTAGGGTAACTCACTTGCGGTCAGAGAGTACATATAAAGGGGCTAGGGTAACTCACTTGCGGTCAGAGAGTACATATAAAGGGGCTAGGGTAAATCACTTGCGGTCAGAGAGTACATATAAAGGGGCTAGGGTAACTCACTTGCGGTCAGAGAGTACATATAAAGGGGCTAGGATAACTCACTTGGGGTCAGGGAGTACATATAAAGGGGCTATGGTAACTCACTTGGGGCCAGGGAGTACTAATATGAAACTAGGGTAACACACTTGGGGTGAGGGAGTACTTATAAAGGGGCTAGGATAACTCACTTACGGTCAGAGAGTACATATAAAGGGGCTAGGATAACTCACTTGTGGTCAGGGAGTACTTATAAAGGGAATACGGTAACTCACTTAGGGTCAGGGAGTACTTTTATGTGACTAGGGTAACTCACTTGGGGTCAAGGAGTACTTATATAGGTGCTAGGGTAACTCACTTGGGGTCAGTGATTACTACTATGGGACTAGCGTAACTCACTTGCGGTCAGAGAGTACATATAATGGGGCTAGGATAACTCACTTGGGGTCAGGGAGTACTTATAAAGGGGCTATGGTAACTCACTTGGGGTCAGGGAGGACTACTATGGGACTAGGGTAACTTACTTGCGGTCAGAGAGTACATATAAAGGGGCTAGGATAATTCACTTGGGGTCAGGGAGAACTTATAATGTGATATGGTAACTCATTTGGGGCCAGGGAGTACTTATATGGGACTAGGGTAACTCACTTGGGGTCAGGGAGTACTTATATGGGACCAGGGTAACTCACTTGGGGCCAGGGTGTACTTATAAAAGGGCTAGGGTAACTCACTTGGGGTCAGGGAGTACATATAAAGGGGCTATGGTAACTCACTTGGGGTCAGGGAGTACTACTATGGGACTAGGGTAACTCACTTGCGGTCAGAGAGTACATATAAAAGGGCTAGGATAACTCACTTGGGGTCAGGGAGTACTTATAAAGGTGATATGGTAACTCACTTGGTGTCAGGGAGTACTTATAAAGGGGATAGGATAACTCACTTGGGGTCGGGAAGTACTTATAAAGGGGCTAAGGTAACACACTTGTGTTCAGGGAGTACTTACATGAGACTAGGGTAACACACTTGGGGTCAGGGAGTACTTTTATGGGACTAGGGTAACTCACTTGGGGTCAGGGAGTACTTATAAAGGGGCTAGGGTAACTCACTTGGTGTCAGTGAGTTCTACTATGGGACTAGGGTAACTCACTTGATGTCAGAGAGTACATATAAAGGGGCTAGGATAACTCACTTGTGGTCAGGGAGTACTTATAAAGGGGCTATGGTAACTCACTTGGGGTCAGGGAGTACTTATATGGGACCAGGGTAACTCACTTGGGGCCAGAGTGTACTTATAAAGGTGCTAGGGTAACACACTTGGGGTCAGGGAGTACATATAAAGGGGCTATGATAACAAACTTGGGGTCAGGGAGTACATATAAAGGGGCTAGGATAACTCACTTGCGGTCAGAGAGTACATATAAAGGGGCTAGGATAACTCACTTGGGGTCAGTGAGTACATATAATGGGGATAGGATAACTCACTTAGGGTAAGGGAGTACTTATAAAGGGGCTAGGGTAACTCACTTGGGGTTAGTGAGTACTACTATGGGACTAGGGTAACTCACTTGATGTCAGAGAGTACATAAAAAGGGGCTAGGATAACTCACTTGGGGTCAGGGAGTACTTATAAAGGGGCTATGGTAACTCACTTGGGGTCAGGGAGTACTACTTATGGGACTAGGGTAACTCACTTGCGGTCAGAGGGTACATATAAAGGGGCTAGGATTACTCACTTGGGGTCAGGGAGTACTTATAAAGGGGCTATGATAACTCACTTGGGGTCAGGGAGTACTTGTAAAGGGGCTACGGTAACTCACTTGGGGTCAGGGAGTACTAATAAAGGGGTTAGATTAACTCACTTGCGGTCAGAGAGTACATATAAAGGGGCTATGATAACTCACTTGGGGTCAGGGAGTACTTATAAAGGGGCTAGGGTAATTCACTTGTGGTCAGGGAGTACTACTATGGGACTAGGGTAACTCACTTGCGGTCAGAGAGTACATATAAAGGGGCTAGGATAACTCACTTGGAGTCAGGGAGTACTTATAAAGGTGATATGGTAACTCACTTTGGGTCGGGGAGTACTTATAAAGGGGCTAAGGTAACACACTTGGGTTCAGGTAGTACTTATATGAGACTAGGGTAACACATTTGGGGTCAGGGAGTACTTATAAAGGGGCTATGGTAACTCACTTGGGGTCAGGGAGTACTACTATGGGACTAGGGTAACTCACTTACGGTCAGAGAGTACATATAAAGGGGCTAGGATAACTCACTTGGAGTCAGGGAGTACTTATAAAGGTGATATGGTAACTCACTTGGGGTCGGGGAGTACTTATAAAGGGGCTAAGGTAACACACTTGGGTTCAGGTAGTACTTATATGAGACTAGGGTAACACACTTGGGGTCAGGCAGTACTTATAAAGGGGTTTGAATAACCCACTTGCGGTCAGAGAGTACATATAAAGGGGCTAGGATAATTCACTTGGGGTCAGGGAGTACTTCTATGGGACTAGGGTAACTCACTTGTGGTCAGGGAGTACTTATAAAGGGAATACGGTAACTCACTTAGGGTCAGGGAGTACTTTTATGGGACTAGGGTAACTCACTTGGGGTCAAGGAGTACTTATATAGGTGCTAGGGTAACTCACTTGGGGTCAGTGATTACTACTATGGGACTAGCGTAACTCACTTGCGGTCAGAGAGTACATATAATGGGGCTAGGATAACTCACTTGTGGTCAGGGAGTACTTATAAAGGGGCTATGGTAACTCACTTGGGGTCAGGGAGTACTACTTATGGGACTAGGGTAACTCACTTGCGGTCAGAGGGTACATATAAAGGGGCTAGGATTACTCACTTGGGGTCAGGGAGTACTTATAAAGGGGCTATGATAACTCACTTGGGGTCAGGGAGTACTTGTAAAGGGGCTACGGTAACTCACTTGGGTTCAGGGAGTACTAATAAAGGGGTTAGATTAACTCACTTGCGGTCAGAGAGTACATATAAAGGGGCTATGATAACTCACTTGGGGTCAGGGAGTACATATAAAGGGGCTAGGATAACTCACTTGCGGTCAGAGAGTACATATAATGGGGCTATGATAACTCACTTGGGGTCAGTGAGTACATATAATGGGGCTAGGATAACCCACTTAGGGTAAGGGAGTACTTATAAAGGGGCTAGGGTAACTCACTTGGGGTCAGTGAGTACTACTATGGGACTAGGGTAACTCACTTGATGTCAGAGAGTACATATAAAGGGGCTAGGATAACTCACTTGCGGTCAGAGAGTACATATAAAGGGGCTAGGATAACTCACTTGGAGTCTAAGAGTACATATAAACTGGCTAGGATAACTCACTTGGGGTCAGGGAGTACTTATAAAGGGGATAGTGTAACTCACTAGCGGTCAGAGAGTACATATAAAGGGGCTAAGGTAACACACTTGGGGTCAGGGAGTACTTCTATGAGACTAGGTTAACTCACTTGTGGTCAGAGAGTACATATAAAGGAACTAGGATAACTCACTTGCGGTCAAGGAGTACTTATATGGGACTAGGGTAACTCACTTGGGGTCAGGGAGTACTTATATGGGACCAGGGTAACTCTCTTGGGGCCAGGGTGTACTTATAAAGGGGCTAGGGTAACTCACTTTGGGTCAGGAAGTACATATAAAGGGGCTATATTAACTCACTTGGGTTCAGGGAGTACTTATAAAGGTGATATGGTAACTCACTTGGGGTCAGGGAGTACTTATAAAGGGGATAGGATAACTCACTTGGGGTCGGGGAGTACTTATAAAGGGGCTAAGGTAACACACTTGGGTTCAGGGAGTACTTATATGAGACAAGGGTAACACACTTGGGGTCAGGGAGTACTTATAAAGGGGCTATGGTAACTCACTTAGGGTCAGGAAGTACTTCTATGGGACCAGGGTAACTCACTTGGGGTCAGGGAGTACTTTTATGGGACCAGGGTTACTCACTTGGGGCCAGAGTGTAGTTATAAAGGGGCTAGGGTAACTCACTTGGGGTCAGGGAGTACTTTTATGGAACTAGGGTAACTCACTTGCGGTCAGAGAGTACTACTATGGGACTAGGGTAACTCACTTGCGGTCAGAGAGTACATATAAAGGAGCTAGGATAACTCACTTGGGGTCAGGGAGTACTTATAAAGGGGCTAAGGTAACACACTTGGGGTCAGGGAGTACTTCTATGAGACTAGGTTAACTCACTTGTGGTCAGAGAGTACATATAAAAGAACTAGGATAACTCACTTGCGGTCAAGGAGTACTTATATGGGACTAGGGTAACTCACTTGGGGTCAGGGAGTACTTATATGGGACCAGGGTAACTCTCTTGGGGCCAGGGTGTACTTATATAGGGGCTAGGGTAACTCACTTGGGGTCAGGGAGTACTACTTATGGGACTAGGGTAACTCACTTGCGGTCAGAGGGTAAATATAAAGGGGATAGGATAAATGACTTGGGGTCGGGGAGTACTTATAAAGGGGCTAAGGTAACACACTTGGGTTCAGGGAGTACTTACATGGAACTAGGGTAACACACTTGGGGTCAGGGAGTACTTATAAAGGTGATATGGTAACTCATTTGGGGTCAGGGAGTACTTATAAAGGGGATAGGATAACTCACTTGGAGTCGGGGAGTACTTATAAAGGGGCTAAGGTAACACACTTGGGTTCAGGGAATACTTCTATGGGACTATGGTAACTAACTTGGGGTCAGGTGGTACTTATATAGGGCCTAGGGTAACTCACTTGGGGTCAGGGAGTTCATATAAAGGGGTTAGGACAACACATTTGGGGCCAGGGAGTACTTATATGGGACTAGGGTAACTCACTTGGGGTCAGGGAGTACTTATATGGGACCAGGGTAACTCACTTGGGGCCAGGGTGTACTTATATAGGGGCTAGGGTAACTCACTTGGGGTCAGGGAGTACTACTTATGGGACTAGGGTAACTCACTTGCGGTCAGAGGGTACATATAAAGGGGCTAGGATAACTCACTTGGGGTCAGGGAGTACTTATAAAGGTGATATGGTAACTCACTTGGGGTCAGGGAGTACTTACAAAGGGGATAGGATAACTCACTTGGGGTCGGGGAGTACTTATAAAGGGGCTATGGTAACTCACTGGGGGTCAGGGAGGATTACTATGGGACTAGGGTAACTTACTTGCGGTCAGAGAGTACATATAAAGGGGCTAGGATAACTCACTTGGGGTCAGGGAGAACTTATAATGTGATATGGTAACTCATTTGGGGCCAGGGAGTACTTATATGGGACTAGGGTAACTCACTTGGGGTCAGGGAGTACTTATATGGGACCAGGGTAACTCACTTGGGGCCAGGGTGTACTTATAAAAGGGCTAGGGTAACTCACTTGGGGTCAGGGAGTACATATAAAGGGGCTATGGTAACTCACTTGGGGTCAGGGAGTACTACTATGGGACTAGGGTAACTCACTTGCGGTCAGAGAGTACATATAAAAGGGCTAGGATAACTCACTTGGGGTCAGGGAGTACTTATAAAGGTGATATGGTAACTCACTTGGTGTCAGGGAGTACTTATAAAGGGGATAGGATAACTCACTTGGGGTCGGGAAGTACTTATAAAGGGGCTAAGGTAACACACTTGTGTTCAGGGAGTACTTACATGAGACTAGGGTAACACACTTGGGGTCAGGGAGTACTTTTATGGGACTAGGGTAACTCACTTGGGGTCAGGGAGTACTTATAAAGGGGCTAGGGTAACTCACTTGGTGTCAGTGAGTTCTACTATGGGACTAGGGTAACTCACTTGATGTCAGAGAGTACATATAAAGGGGCTAGGATAACTCACTTGTGGTCAGGGAGTACTTATAAAGGGGCTATGGTAACTCACTTGGGGTCAGGGAGTACTTATATGGGACCAGGGTAACTCACTTGGGGCCAGAGTGTACTTATAAAGGTGCTAGGGTAACACACTTGGGGTCAGGGAGTACATATAAAGGGGCTATGATAACAAACTTGGGGTCAGGGAGTACATATAAAGGGGCTAGGATAACTCACTTGCGGTCAGAGAGTACATATAAAGGGGCTAGGATAACTCACTTGGGGTCAGTGAGTACATATAATGGGGATAGGATAACTCACTTAGGGTAAGGGAGTACTTATAAAGGGGCTAGGGTAACTCACTTGGGGTTAGTGAGTACTACTATGGGACTAGGGTAACTCACTTGATGTCAGAGAGTACATAAAAAGGGGCTAGGATAACTCACTTGGGGTCAGGGAGTACTTATAAAGGGGCTATGGTAACTCACTTGGGGTCAGGGAGTACTACTTATGGGACTAGGGTAACTCACTTGCGGTCAGAGGGTACATATAAAGGGGCTAGGATTACTCACTTGGGGTCAGGGAGTACTTATAAAGGGGCTATGATAACTCACTTGGGGTCAGGGAGTACTTGTAAAGGGGCTACGGTAACTCACTTGGGGTCAGGGAGTACTAATAAAGGGGTTAGATTAACTCACTTGCGGTCAGAGAGTACATATAAAGGGGCTATGATAACTCACTTGGGGTCAGGGAGTACTTATAAAGGGGCTAGGGTAATTCACTTGTGGTCAGGGAGTACTACTATGGGACTAGGGTAACTCACTTGCGGTCAGAGAGTACATATAAAGGGGCTAGGATAACTCACTTGGAGTCAGGGAGTACTTATAAAGGTGATATGGTAACTCACTTTGGGTCGGGGAGTACTTATAAAGGGGCTAAGGTAACACACTTGGGTTCAGGTAGTACTTATATGAGACTAGGGTAACACATTTGGGGTCAGGGAGTACTTATAAAGGGGCTATGGTAACTCACTTGGGGTCAGGGAGTACTACTATGGGACTAGGGTAACTCACTTGCGGTCAGAGAGTACATATAAAGGGGCTAGGATAACTCACTTGGAGTCAGGGAGTACTTATAAAGGTGATATGGTAACTCACTTGGGGTCGGGGAGTACTTATAAAGGGGCTAAGGTAACACACTTGGGTTCAGGTAGTACTTATATGAGACTAGGGTAACACACTTGGGGTCAGGCAGTACTTATAAAGGGGTTTGAATAACCCACTTGCGGTCAGAGAGTACATATAAAGGGGCTAGGATAATTCACTTGGGGTCAGGGAGTACTTCTATGGGACTAGGGTAACTCACTTGTGGTCAGGGAGTACTTATAAAGGGAATACGGTAACTCACTTAGGGTCAGGGAGTACTTTTATGGGACTAGGGTAACTCACTTGGGGTCAAGGAGTACTTATATAGGTGCTAGGGTAACTCACTTGGGGTCAGTGATTACTACTATGGGACTAGCGTAACTCACTTGCGGTCAGAGAGTACATATAATGGGGCTAGGATAACTCACTTGTGGTCAGGGAGTACTTATAAAGGGGCTATGGTAACTCACTTGGGGTCAGGGAGTACTACTTATGGGACTAGGGTAACTCACTTGCGGTCAGAGGGTACATATAAAGGGGCTAGGATTACTCACTTGGGGTCAGGGAGTACTTATAAAGGGGCTATGATAACTCACTTGGGGTCAGGGAGTACTTGTAAAGGGGCTACGGTAACTCACTTGGGTTCAGGGAGTACTAATAAAGGGGTTAGATTAACTCACTTGCGGTCAGAGAGTACATATAAAGGGGCTATGATAACTCACTTGGGGTCAGGGAGTACATATAAAGGGGCTAGGATAACTCACTTGCGGTCAGAGAGTACATATAATGGGGCTATGATAACTCACTTGGGGTCAGTGAGTACATATAATGGGGCTAGGATAACCCACTTAGGGTAAGGGAGTACTTATAAAGGGGCTAGGGTAACTCACTTGGGGTCAGTGAGTACTACTATGGGACTAGGGTAACTCACTTGATGTCAGAGAGTACATATAAAGGGGCTAGGATAACTCACTTGCGGTCAGAGAGTACATATAAAGGGGCTAGGATAACTCACTTGGAGTCTAAGAGTACATATAAACTGGCTAGGATAACTCACTTGGGGTCAGGGAGTACTTATAAAGGGGATAGTGTAACTCACTAGCGGTCAGAGAGTACATATAAAGGGGCTAAGGTAACACACTTGGGGTCAGGGAGTACTTCTATGAGACTAGGTTAACTCACTTGTGGTCAGAGAGTACATATAAAGGAACTAGGATAACTCACTTGCGGTCAAGGAGTACTTATATGGGACTAGGGTAACTCACTTGGGGTCAGGGAGTACTTATATGGGACCAGGGTAACTCTCTTGGGGCCAGGGTGTACTTATAAAGGGGCTAGGGTAACTCACTTTGGGTCAGGAAGTACATATAAAGGGGCTATATTAACTCACTTGGGTTCAGGGAGTACTTATAAAGGTGATATGGTAACTCACTTGGGGTCAGGGAGTACTTATAAAGGGGATAGGATAACTCACTTGGGGTCGGGGAGTACTTATAAAGGGGCTAAGGTAACACACTTGGGTTCAGGGAGTACTTATATGAGACAAGGGTAACACACTTGGGGTCAGGGAGTACTTATAAAGGGGCTATGGTAACTCACTTAGGGTCAGGAAGTACTTCTATGGGACCAGGGTAACTCACTTGGGGTCAGGGAGTACTTTTATGGGACCAGGGTTACTCACTTGGGGCCAGAGTGTAGTTATAAAGGGGCTAGGGTAACTCACTTGGGGTCAGGGAGTACTTTTATGGAACTAGGGTAACTCACTTGCGGTCAGAGAGTACTACTATGGGACTAGGGTAACTCACTTGCGGTCAGAGAGTACATATAAAGGAGCTAGGATAACTCACTTGGGGTCAGGGAGTACTTATAAAGGGGCTAAGGTAACACACTTGGGGTCAGGGAGTACTTCTATGAGACTAGGTTAACTCACTTGTGGTCAGAGAGTACATATAAAAGAACTAGGATAACTCACTTGCGGTCAAGGAGTACTTATATGGGACTAGGGTAACTCACTTGGGGTCAGGGAGTACTTATATGGGACCAGGGTAACTCTCTTGGGGCCAGGGTGTACTTATATAGGGGCTAGGGTAACTCACTTGGGGTCAGGGAGTACTACTTATGGGACTAGGGTAACTCACTTGCGGTCAGAGGGTAAATATAAAGGGGATAGGATAAATGACTTGGGGTCGGGGAGTACTTATAAAGGGGCTAAGGTAACACACTTGGGTTCAGGGAGTACTTACATGGAACTAGGGTAACACACTTGGGGTCAGGGAGTACTTATAAAGGTGATATGGTAACTCATTTGGGGTCAGGGAGTACTTATAAAGGGGATAGGATAACTCACTTGGAGTCGGGGAGTACTTATAAAGGGGCTAAGGTAACACACTTGGGTTCAGGGAATACTTCTATGGGACTATGGTAACTAACTTGGGGTCAGGTGGTACTTATATAGGGCCTAGGGTAACTCACTTGGGGTCAGGGAGTTCATATAAAGGGGTTAGGACAACACATTTGGGGCCAGGGAGTACTTATATGGGACTAGGGTAACTCACTTGGGGTCAGGGAGTACTTATATGGGACCAGGGTAACTCACTTGGGGCCAGGGTGTACTTATATAGGGGCTAGGGTAACTCACTTGGGGTCAGGGAGTACTACTTATGGGACTAGGGTAACTCACTTGCGGTCAGAGGGTACATATAAAGGGGCTAGGATAACTCACTTGGGGTCAGGGAGTACTTATAAAGGTGATATGGTAACTCACTTGGGGTCAGGGAGTACTTACAAAGGGGATAGGATAACTCACTTGGGGTCGGGGAGTACTTATAAAGGGGCTATGGTAACTCACTTGGGGTCAGGGAGGATTACTATGGGACTAGGGTAACTTACTTGCGGTCAGAGAGTACATATAAAGGGGCTAGGATAACTCACTTGGGGTCAGGGAGAACTTATAATGTGATATGGTAACTCATTTGGGGCCAGGGAGTACTTATATGGGACTAGGGTATCTCACTTGGGGTCAGGGAGTACTTATATGGGACCAGGGTAACTCACTTGGGGCCAGGGTGTACTTATAAAAGGCTAGGGTAACTCACTTGGGGTCAGGGAGTACATATAAAGGGGCTATGGTAACTCACTTGGGGTCAGGGAGTACTACTATGGGACTAGGGTAACTCACTTGCGGTCAGAGAGTACATATAAAAGGGCTAGGATAACTCACTTTGGGTCAGGGAGTACTTATAAAGGGGCTAAGGTAACACACTTGGGTTCAGGGAGTACTTACATGAGACTAGGGTAAAACACTTGGGGTCAGGGAGTACTTATATGGGACCAGGGTAACTCACTTGGGGCCAGAGTGTACTTATAAAGGGGCTAGGGTAACTCACTTGGGGTCAGGGAGTACATATAAAGGGGCTATGATAACTCACTTGGGGTCAGGGAGTACATATAAAGGGGCTAGGATAACTCAATTGCGGTCAGAGAGTACATATAAAGGGGCTAGGATAACTCACTTGGGGTCAGTGAGTACATATAATGGGGCTAGGATAACTCACTTAGGGTAAGGGAGTACTTATAAAGGGGCTAGGGTAACTCACTTTGGGTCAGGGAGTACTTATAAAGGGGCTAAGGTAACACACTTGGGTTCAGGGAGTACTTACATGAGACTAGGGTAAAACACTTGGGGTCAGGGAGTACTTTTATGGGACTAGGGTAACTCACTTGGGGTCAGGGAGTACTTATAAAGGGGCTAGGGTAACTCACTTGGTGTCAGTGAGTACTACTATGGGACTAGGGTAACTCACTTAATGTCAGAGATTACATATAAAAGGGCTAGGATAACTCACTTGTGGTCAGGGAGTACTTATAAAGGGGCTATGGTAACTCACTTGGGGTCAGGGAGTACTTATATGGGACCAGGGTAACTCACTTGGGGCCAGAGTGTACTTATAAAGGGGCTAGGGTAACTCACTTGGGGTCAGGGAGTACATATAAAGGGGCTATGATAACTCACTTGGGGTCAGGGAGTACATATAAAGGGGCTAGGATAACTCACTTGGAGTCTAAGAGTACATATAAACTGGCTAGGATAACTCACTTGGGGTCAGGGAGTACTTATAAAGGGGATAGTGTAACTCACTAGCGGTCAGAGAGTACATATAAAGGGGCTAAGGTAACACACTTGGGGTCAGGGAGTACTTCTATGAGACTAGGTTAACTCACTTGTGGTCAGAGAGTACATATAAAGGAACTAGGATAACTCACTTGCGGTCAAGGAGTACTTATATGGGACTAGGGTAACTCACTTGGGGTCAGGGAGTACTTATATGGGACCAGGGTAACTCTCTTGGGGCCAGGGTGTACTTATAAAGGGGCTAGGGTAACTCACTTTGGGTCAGGAAGTACATATAAAGGGGCTATATTAACTCACTTGGGTTCAGGGAGTACTTATAAAGGTGATATGGTAACTCACTTGGGGTCAGGGAGTACTTATAAAGGGGATAGGATAACTCACTTGGGGTCGGGGAGTACTTATAAAGGGGCTAAGGTAACACACTTGGGTTCAGGGAGTACTTATATGAGACAAGGGTAACACACTTGGGGTCAGGGAGTACTTATAAAGGGGCTATGGTAACTCACTTAGGGTCAGGAAGTACTTCTATGGGACCAGGGTAACTCACTTGGGGTCAGGGAGTACTTTTATGGGACCAGGGTTACTCACTTGGGGCCAGAGTGTAGTTATAAAGGGGCTAGGGTAACTCACTTGGGGTCAGGGAGTACTTTTATGGAACTAGGGTAACTCACTTGCGGTCAGAGAGTACTACTATGGGACTAGGGTAACTCACTTGCGGTCAGAGAGTACATATAAAGGAGCTAGGATAACTCACTTGGGGTCAGGGAGTACTTATAAAGGGGCTAAGGTAACACACTTGGGGTCAGGGAGTACTTCTATGAGACTAGGTTAACTCACTTGTGGTCAGAGAGTACATATAAAAGAACTAGGATAACTCACTTGCGGTCAAGGAGTACTTATATGGGACTAGGGTAACTCACTTGGGGTCAGGGAGTACTTATATGGGACCAGGGTAACTCTCTTGGGGCCAGGGTGTACTTATATAGGGGCTAGGGTAACTCACTTGGGGTCAGGGAGTACTACTTATGGGACTAGGGTAACTCACTTGCGGTCAGAGGGTAAATATAAAGGGGATAGGATAAATGACTTGGGGTCGGGGAGTACTTATAAAGGGGCTAAGGTAACACACTTGGGTTCAGGGAGTACTTACATGGAACTAGGGTAACACACTTGGGGTCAGGGAGTACTTATAAAGGTGATATGGTAACTCATTTGGGGTCAGGGAGTACTTATAAAGGGGATAGGATAACTCACTTGGAGTCGGGGAGTACTTATAAAGGGGCTAAGGTAACACACTTGGGTTCAGGGAATACTTCTATGGGACTATGGTAACTAACTTGGGGTCAGGTGGTACTTATATAGGGCCTAGGGTAACTCACTTGGGGTCAGGGAGTTCATATAAAGGGGTTAGGACAACACATTTGGGGCCAGGGAGTACTTATATGGGACTAGGGTAACTCACTTGGGGTCAGGGAGTACTTATATGGGACCAGGGTAACTCACTTGGGGCCAGGGTGTACTTATATAGGGGCTAGGGTAACTCACTTGGGGTCAGGGAGTACTACTTATGGGACTAGGGTAACTCACTTGCGGTCAGAGGGTACATATAAAGGGGCTAGGATAACTCACTTGGGGTCAGGGAGTACTTATAAAGGTGATATGGTAACTCACTTGGGGTCAGGGAGTACTTACAAAGGGGATAGGATAACTCACTTGGGGTCGGGGAGTACTTATAAAGGGGCTATGGTAACTCACTTGGGGTCAGGGAGGATTACTATGGGACTAGGGTAACTTACTTGCGGTCAGAGAGTACATATAAAGGGGCTAGGATAACTCACTTGGGGTCAGGGAGAACTTATAATGTGATATGGTAACTCATTTGGGGCCAGGGAGTACTTATATGGGACTAGGGTATCTCACTTGGGGTCAGGGAGTACTTATATGGGACCAGGGTAACTCACTTGGGGCCAGGGTGTACTTATAAAAGGCTAGGGTAACTCACTTGGGGTCAGGGAGTACATATAAAGGGGCTATGGTAACTCACTTGGGGTCAGGGAGTACTACTATGGGACTAGGGTAACTCACTTGCGGTCAGAGAGTACATATAAAAGGGCTAGGATAACTCACTTTGGGTCAGGGAGTACTTATAAAGGGGCTAAGGTAACACACTTGGGTTCAGGGAGTACTTACATGAGACTAGGGTAAAACACTTGGGGTCAGGGAGTACTTATATGGGACCAGGGTAACTCACTTGGGGCCAGAGTGTACTTATAAAGGGGCTAGGGTAACTCACTTGGGGTCAGGGAGTACATATAAAGGGGCTATGATAACTCACTTGGGGTCAGGGAGTACATATAAAGGGGCTAGGATAACTCAATTGCGGTCAGAGAGTACATATAAAGGGGCTAGGATAACTCACTTGGGGTCAGTGAGTACATATAATGGGGCTAGGATAACTCACTTAGGGTAAGGGAGTACTTATAAAGGGGCTAGGGTAACTCACTTTGGGTCAGGGAGTACTTATAAAGGGGCTAAGGTAACACACTTGGGTTCAGGGAGTACTTACATGAGACTAGGGTAAAACACTTGGGGTCAGGGAGTACTTTTATGGGACTAGGGTAACTCACTTGGGGTCAGGGAGTACTTATAAAGGGGCTAGGGTAACTCACTTGGTGTCAGTGAGTACTACTATGGGACTAGGGTAACTCACTTAATGTCAGAGATTACATATAAAAGGGCTAGGATAACTCACTTGTGGTCAGGGAGTACTTATAAAGGGGCTATGGTAACTCACTTGGGGTCAGGGAGTACTTATATGGGACCAGGGTAACTCACTTGGGGCCAGAGTGTACTTATAAAGGGGCTAGGGTAACTCACTTGGGGTCAGGGAGTACATATAAAGGGGCTATGATAACTCACTTGGGGTCAGGGAGTACATATAAAGGGGCTAGGATAACTCAATTGCGGTCAGAGAGTACATATAAAGGGGCTAGGATAACTCACTTGGGGTCAGTGAGTACATATAATGGGGCTAGGATAACTCACTTAGGGTAAGGGAGTACTTATGAAGGGGCTAGGGTAACTCACTTGGGGTCAGTGAGTACTACTATGGGACTAGGGTAACTCACTTGATGTCAGAGAGTACATAAAAAGGGGCTAGGATAACTCACTTGGGGTCAGGGAGTACTTTTATGGGACTAGGGTAACTCACTTGGGGTCAAGGAGTACTTATATAGGTGCTAGGGTAACTCACTTGGGGTCAGTGATTACTACTATGGGACTAGCGTAACTCACTTGCGGTCAGAGAGTACATATAATGGGGCTAGGATAACTCACTTGGGGTCAGGGAGTACTTATAATGGGGCTATGGTAACTCACTTGGGGTCAGGGAGGACTACTATGGGACTAGGGTAACTTACTTGCGGTCAGAGAGTACATATAAAGGGGCTAGGATAATTCACTTGGGGTCAGGGAGAACTTATAATGTGATATGGTAACTCATTTGGGGCCAGGGAGTACTTATATGGGACTAGGGTAACTCACTTGGGGTCAGGGAGTACTTATATGGGACCAGGGTAACTCACTTGGGGCCAGGGTGTACTTATAAAAGGGCTAGGGTAACTCACTTGGGGTCAGAGAGTACATATTAAGGGGCTATGGTAACTCACTTGGGGTCAGGGAGTACTACTATGGGACTAGGGTAACTCACTTGCGGTCAGAGAGTACATATAAAAGGGCTAGGATAACTCACTTGGGGTCAGGGAGTACTTATAAAGGTGATATGGTAACTTACTTGGTGTCAGGGAGTACTTATAAAGGGGATAGGATAACTCACTTGGGGTCGGGGAGTACTTATATGGGACCAGGGTAACTCACTTGGGGCCAGGGTGTACTTATATAGGGGCTAGGGTAACTCACTTGGGGTCAGGGAGTACTACTTATGGGACTAGGGTAACTCACTTGCGGTCAGAGGGTACATATAAAGGGGCTAGGATAACTCACTTGGGGTCAGGGAGTACTTATAAAGGTGATATGGTAACTCACTTGGGGTCAGGGAGTACTTACAAAGGGGATAGGATAACTCACTTGGGGTCGGGGAGTACTTATAAAGGGGCTATGGTAACTCACTTGGGGTCAGGGAGGATTACTATGGGACTAGGGTAACTTACTTGCGGTCAGAGAGTACATATAAAGGGGCTAGGATAACTCACTTGGGGTCAGGGAGAACTTATAATGTGATATGGTAACTCATTTGGGGCCAGGGAGTACTTATATGGGACTAGGGTAACTCACTTGGGGTCAGGGAGTACATATAAAGGGGCTATGGTAACTCACTTGGGGTCAGGGAGTACTACTATGGGACTAGGGTAACTCACTTGCGGTCAGAGAGTACATATAAAAGGGCTAGGATAACTCACTTGGGGTCAGGGAGTACTTATAAAGGTGATATGGTAACTCACTTGGTGTCAGGGAGTACTTATAAAGGGGATAGGATAACTCACTTGGGGTCGGGAAGTACTTATAAAGGGGCTAAGGTAACACACTTGTGTTCAGGGAGTACTTACATGAGACTAGGGTAACACACTTGGGGTCAGGGAGTACTTTTATGGGACTAGGGTAACTCACTTGGGGTCAGGGAGTACTTATAAAGGGGCTAGGGTAACTCACTTGGTGTCAGTGAGTTCTACTATGGGACTAGGGTAACTCACTTGATGTCAGAGAGTACATATAAAGGGGCTAGGATAACTCACTTGTGGTCAGGGAGTACTTATAAAGGGGCTATGGTAACTCACTTGGGGTCAGGGAGTACTTATATGGGACCAGGGTAACTCACTTGGGGCCAGAGTGTACTTATAAAGGTGCTAGGGTAACACACTAGGGGTCAGGGAGTACATATAAAGGGGCTATGATAACAAACTTGGGGTCAGGGAGTACATATAAAGGGGCTAGGATAACTCACTTGCGGTCAGAGAGTACATATAAAGGGGCTAGGATAACTCACTTGGGGTCAGTGAGTACATATAATGGGGATAGGATAACTCACTTAGGGTAAGGGAGTACTTATAAAGGGGCTAGGGTAACTCACTTGGGGTTAGTGAGTACTACTATGGGACTAGGGTAACTCACTTGATGTCAGAGAGTACATAAAAAGGGGCTAGGATAACTCACTTGGGGTCAGGGAGTACTTATAAAGGGGCTATGGTAACTCACTTGGGGTCAGGGAGTACTACTTATGGGACTAGGGTAACTCACTTGCGGTCAGAGGGTACATATAAAGGGGCTAGGATTACTCACTTGGGGTCAGGGAGTACTTATAAAGGGGCTATGATAACTCACTTGGGGTCAGGGAGTACTTGTAAAGGGGCTACGGTAACTCACTTGGGGTCAGGGAGTACTAATAAAGGGGTTAGATTAACTCACTTGCGGTCAGAGAGTACATATAAAGGGGCTATGATAACTCACTTGGGGTCAGGGAGTACTTATAAAGGGGCTAGGGTAATTCACTTGTGGTCAGGGAGTACTACTATGGGACTAGGGTAACTCACTTGCGGTCAGAGAGTACATATAAAGGGGCTAGGATAACTCACTTGGAGTCAGGGAGTACTTATAAAGGTGATATGGTAACTCACTTTGGGTCGGGGAGTACTTATAAAGGGGCTAAGGTAACACACTTGGGTTCAGGTAGTACTTATATGAGACTAGGGTAACACATTTGGGGTCAGGGAGTACTTATAAAGGGGCTATGGTAACTCACTTGGGGTCAGGGAGTACTACTATGGGACTAGGGTAACTCACTTGCAGTCAGAGAGTACATATAAAGGGGCTAGGATAACTCACTTGGAGTCAGGGAGTACTTATAAAGGTGATATGGTAACTCACTTGGGGTCGGGGAGTACTTATAAAGGGGCTAAGGTAACACACTTGGGTTCAGGTAGTACTTATATGAGACTAGGGTAACACACTTGGGGTCAGGCAGTACTTATAAAGGGGTTTGAATAACCCACTTGCGGTCAGAGAGTACATATAAAGGGGCTAGGATAATTCACTTGGGGTCAGGGAGTACTTCTATGGGACTAGGGTAACTCACTTGTGGTCAGGGAGTACTTATAAAGGGAATACGGTAACTCACTTAGGGTCAGGGAGTACTTTTATGGGACTAGGGTAACTCACTTGGGGTCAAGGAGTACTTATATAGGTGCTAGGGTAACTCACTTGGGGTCAGTGATTACTACTATGGGACTAGCGTAACTCACTTGCGGTCAGAGAGTACATATAATGGGGCTAGGATAACTCACTTGTGGTCAGGGAGTACTTATAAAGGGGCTATGGTAACTCACTTGGGGTCAGGGAGTACTACTTATGGGACTAGGGTAACTCACTTGCGGTCAGAGGGTACATATAAAGGGGCTAGGATTACTCACTTGGGGTCAGGGAGTACTTATAAAGGGGCTATGATAACTCACTTGGGGTCAGGGAGTACTTGTAAAGGGGCTACGGTAACTCACTTGGGTTCAGGGAGTACTAATAAAGGGGTTAGATTAACTCACTTGCGGTCAGAGAGTACATATAAAGGGGCTATGATAACTCACTTGGGGTCAGGGAGTACATATAAAGGGGCTAGGATAACTCACTTGCGGTCAGAGAGTACATATAATGGGGCTATGATAACTCACTTGGGGTCAGTGAGTACATATAATGGGGCTAGGATAACCCACTTAGGGTAAGGGAGTACTTATAAAGGGGCTAGGGTAACTCACTTGGGGTCAGTGAGTACTACTATGGGACTAGGGTAACTCACTTGATGTCAGAGAGTACATATAAAGGGGCTAGGATAACTCACTTGCGGTCAGAGAGTACATATAAAGGGGCTAGGATAACTCACTTGGAGTCTAAGAGTACATATAAACTGGCTAGGATAACTCACTTGGGGTCAGGGAGTACTTATAAAGGGGATAGTGTAACTCACTAGCGGTCAGAGAGTACATATAAAGGGGCTAAGGTAACACACTTGGGGTCAGGGAGTACTTCTATGAGACTAGGTTAACTCACTTGTGGTCAGAGAGTACATATAAAGGAACTAGGATAACTCACTTGCGGTCAAGGAGTACTTATATGGGACTAGGGTAACTCACTTGGGGTCAGGGAGTACTTATATGGGACCAGGGTAACTCTCTTGGGGCCAGGGTGTACTTATAAAGGGGCTAGGGTAACTCACTTTGGGTCAGGAAGTACATATAAAGGGGCTATATTAACTCACTTGGGTTCAGGGAGTACTTATAAAGGTGATATGGTAACTCACTTGGGGTCAGGGAGTACTTATAAAGGGGATAGGATAACTCACTTGGGGTCGGGGAGTACTTATAAAGGGGCTAAGGTAACACACTTGGGTTCAGGGAGTACTTATATGAGACAAGGGTAACACACTTGGGGTCAGGGAGTACTTATAAAGGGGCTATGGTAACTCACTTAGGGTCAGGAAGTACTTCTATGGGACCAGGGTAACTCACTTGGGGTCAGGGAGTACTTTTATGGGACCAGGGTTACTCACTTGGGGCCAGAGTGTAGTTATAAAGGGGCTAGGGTAACTCACTTGGGGTCAGGGAGTACTTTTATGGAACTAGGGTAACTCACTTGCGGTCAGAGAGTACTACTATGGGACTAGGGTAACTCACTTGCGGTCAGAGAGTACATATAAAGGAGCTAGGATAACTCACTTGGGGTCAGGGAGTACTTATAAAGGGGCTAAGGTAACACACTTGGGGTCAGGGAGTACTTCTATGAGACTAGGTTAACTCACTTGTGGTCAGAGAGTACATATAAAAGAACTAGGATAACTCACTTGCGGTCAAGGAGTACTTATATGGGACTAGGGTAACTCACTTGGGGTCAGGGAGTACTTATATGGGACCAGGGTAACTCTCTTGGGGCCAGGGTGTACTTATATAGGGGCTAGGGTAACTCACTTGGGGTCAGGGAGTACTACTTATGGGACTAGGGTAACTCACTTGCGGTCAGAGGGTAAATATAAAGGGGATAGGATAAATGACTTGGGGTCGGGGAGTACTTATAAAGGGGCTAAGGTAACACACTTGGGTTCAGGGAGTACTTACATGGAACTAGGGTAACACACTTGGGGTCAGGGAGTACTTATAAAGGTGATATGGTAACTCATTTGGGGTCAGGGAGTACTTATAAAGGGGATAGGATAACTCACTTGGAGTCGGGGAGTACTTATAAAGGGGCTAAGGTAACACACTTGGGTTCAGGGAATACTTCTATGGGACTATGGTAACTAACTTGGGGTCAGGTGGTACTTATATAGGGCCTAGGGTAACTCACTTGGGGTCAGGGAGTTCATATAAAGGGGTTAGGACAACACATTTGGGGCCAGGGAGTACTTATATGGGACTAGGGTAACTCACTTGGGGTCAGGGAGTACTTATATGGGACCAGGGTAACTCACTTGGGGCCAGGGTGTACTTATATAGGGGCTAGGGTAACTCACTTGGGGTCAGGGAGTACTACTTATGGGACTAGGGTAACTCACTTGCGGTCAGAGGGTACATATAAAGGGGCTAGGATAACTCACTTGGGGTCAGGGAGTACTTATAAAGGTGATATGGTAACTCACTTGGGGTCAGGGAGTACTTACAAAGGGGATAGGATAACTCACTTGGGGTCGGGGAGTACTTATAAAGGGGCTATGGTAACTCACTTGGGGTCAGGGAGGATTACTATGGGACTAGGGTAACTTACTTGCGGTCAGAGAGTACATATAAAGGGGCTAGGATAACTCACTTGGGGTCAGGGAGAACTTATAATGTGATATGGTAACTCATTTGGGGCCAGGGAGTACTTATATGGGACTAGGGTATCTCACTTGGGGTCAGGGAGTACTTATATGGGACCAGGGTAACTCACTTGGGGCCAGGGTGTACTTATAAAAGGCTAGGGTAACTCACTTGGGGTCAGGGAGTACATATAAAGGGGCTATGGTAACTCACTTGGGGTCAGGGAGTACTACTATGGGACTAGGGTAACTCACTTGCGGTCAGAGAGTACATATAAAAGGGCTAGGATAACTCACTTTGGGTCAGGGAGTACTTATAAAGGGGCTAAGGTAACACACTTGGGTTCAGGGAGTACTTACATGAGACTAGGGTAAAACACTTGGGGTCAGGGAGTACTTATATGGGACCAGGGTAACTCACTTGGGGCCAGAGTGTACTTATAAAGGGGCTAGGGTAACTCACTTGGGGTCAGGGAGTACATATAAAGGGGCTATGATAACTCACTTGGGGTCAGGGAGTACATATAAAGGGGCTAGGATAACTCAATTGCGGTCAGAGAGTACATATAAAGGGGCTAGGATAACTCACTTGGGGTCAGTGAGTACATATAATGGGGCTAGGATAACTCACTTAGGGTAAGGGAGTACTTATAAAGGGGCTAGGGTAACTCACTTTGGGTCAGGGAGTACTTATAAAGGGGCTAAGGTAACACACTTGGGTTCAGGGAGTACTTACATGAGACTAGGGTAAAACACTTGGGGTCAGGGAGTACTTTTATGGGACTAGGGTAACTCACTTGGGGTCAGGGAGTACTTATAAAGGGGCTAGGGTAACTCACTTGGTGTCAGTGAGTACTACTATGGGACTAGGGTAACTCACTTAATGTCAGAGATTACATATAAAAGGGCTAGGATAACTCACTTGTGGTCAGGGAGTACTTATAAAGGGGCTATGGTAACTCACTTGGGGTCAGGGAGTACTTATATGGGACCAGGGTAACTCACTTGGGGCCAGAGTGTACTTATAAAGGGGCTAGGGTAACTCACTTGGGGTCAGGGAGTACATATAAAGGGGCTATGATAACTCACTTGGGGTCAGGGAGTACATATAAAGGGGCTAGGATAACTCAATTGCGGTCAGAGAGTACATATAAAGGGGCTAGGATAACTCACTTGGGGTCAGTGAGTACATATAATGGGGCTAGGATAACTCACTTAGGGTAAGGGAGTACTTATGAAGGGGCTAGGGTAACTCACTTGGGGTCAGTGAGTACTACTATGGGACTAGGGTAACTCACTTGATGTCAGAGAGTACATAAAAAGGGGCTAGGATAACTCACTTGGGGTCAGGGAGTACTTTTATGGGACTAGGGTAACTCACTTGGGGTCAAGGAGTACTTATATAGGTGCTAGGGTAACTCACTTGGGGTCAGTGATTACTACTATGGGACTAGCGTAACTCACTTGCGGTCAGAGAGTACATATAATGGGGCTAGGATAACTCACTTGGGGTCAGGGAGTACTTATAATGGGGCTATGGTAACTCACTTGGGGTCAGGGAGGACTACTATGGGACTAGGGTAACTTACTTGCGGTCAGAGAGTACATATAAAGGGGCTAGGATAATTCACTTGGGGTCAGGGAGAACTTATAATGTGATATGGTAACTCATTTGGGGCCAGGGAGTACTTATATGGGACTAGGGTAACTCACTTGGGGTCAGGGAGTACTTATATGGGACCAGGGTAACTCACTTGGGGCCAGGGTGTACTTATAAAAGGGCTAGGGTAACTCACTTGGGGTCAGAGAGTACATATTAAGGGGCTATGGTAACTCACTTGGGGTCAGGGAGTACTACTATGGGACTAGGGTAACTCACTTGCGGTCAGAGAGTACATATAAAAGGGCTAGGATAACTCACTTGGGGTCAGGGAGTACTTATAAAGGTGATATGGTAACTTACTTGGTGTCAGGGAGTACTTATAAAGGGGATAGGATAACTCACTTGGGGTCGGGGAGTACTTATAAAGGGGCTAAGGTAACACACATGTGTTCAGGGAGTACTTACATGAGACTAGGGTAACACACTTGGGGTCAGGGAGTACATATAAAGGGGCTATGATAACTCACTTGGGGTCAGGGAGTACATATAAAGGGGCTAGAATAACTCAATTGCGGTCAGAGAGTACATATAAAGGGGCTAGGATAACTCACTTGGGGTCAGTGAGTACATATAATGGGGCTAGGATAACTCACTTAGGGTAAGGGAGTACTTATGAAGGGGCTAGGGTAACTCACTTGGGGTCAGTGAGTACTACTATGGGACTAGGGTAACTCACTTGATGTCAGAGAGTACATAAAAAGGGGCTAGGATAACTCACTTGGGGTCAGGGAGTACTTATAAAGGGGCTATGGTAACTCACTTGGGGTCAGGGAGTACTACTTATGGGACTAGGGTAACTCACTTGCGGTCAGAGGGTACATATAAAGGGGCTAGGATTACTCACTTGGGGTCAGGGAGTACTTGTAAAGGGGCTACGGTAACTCACTTGGGGTCAGGGAGTACTAATAAAGGGGTTAGATTAACTCACTTGCGGTCAGAGAGTACATATAAAGGGGCTATGATAACTCACTTGGGGTCAGGGAGTACTTGTAAAGGGGCTACGGTAACTCACTTGGGGTCAGGGAGTACTAATAAAGGGGTTAGATTAACTCACTTGCGGTCAGAGAGTACATATAAAGGGGCTATGATAACTCACTTGGGGTCAGGGAGTACTTATAAGGGTGATATGGTAACTCACTTGGGTTCAGGGAGTACTTACATGAGACTAGGGTAACACACTTGGGGTCAGGGAGTAATTATAAAGTACTAGGGTAACTCACTTGGGGTCTGGGAGTACATATAAAGCTGCTAGGATAACTCACTTGCGGTCAGAGAGTACATATAAAGGGGCTAGGGTAACTCACTTGCGGTCAGAGAGTACATATAAAGGGGCTAGGGTAACTCACTTGCGGTCAGAGAGTACATATAAAGGGGCTAGGGTAAATCACTTGCGGTCAGAGAGTACATATAAAGGGGCTAGGGTAACTCACTTGCGGTCAGAGAGTACATATAAAGGGGCTAGGATAACTCACTTGGGGTCAGGGAGTACTTATAAAGGGGCTATGGTAACTCACTTGGGGCCAGGGAGTACTAATATGAAACTAGGGTAACACACTTGGGGTGAGGGAGTACTTATAAAGGGGCTAGGATAACTCACTTACGGTCAGAGAGTACATATAAAGGGGCTAGGATAACTCACTTGTGGTCAGGGAGTACTTATAAAGGGAATACGGTAACTCACTTAGGGTCAGGGAGTACTTTTATGTGACTAGGGTAACTCACTTGGGGTCAAGGAGTACTTATATAGGTGCTAGGGTAACTCACTTGGGGTCAGGGAGTACTTATATGGGACTAGGGTAACACACTTTGGTCAGGGATTACTTTTATGGAACTAGGGTAACTCACTTGAGGTCAGGGAGTACTTCTATGTGACTAGGGTAACTCTCTTGGGGGAGGGAGTAATTCTATGGGACTAGGGTAACTCACTTGGAGTCTGGGAGTACTTATATGGGACTAGGGTAACTCTCTTGGGGTCAGGGAGTACTTATAAGGGACTAGGGTAACTCACTTGGGGTCAAGGAGTACTTATATAGGTGCTAGGGTAACTCACTTGGGGTCAGAGAGTACATATAAAGGGGCTAGGGTAACTCACTTGCGGTCAGAGAGTACATATAAAGGGGCTAGGATAACTCACTTGTGGTCAGGGTGTACTAATAAAGGGGGCTAGGGTAACTCACTAGCGGTCAGAGAGTACATATAAGGGGGCTAGGTTAACTCACTTGGGGTCAGGGAGTACTTCTATGGGACTAGGGTAACTCACTTGTGGTCAGAGAGTACATATAAAGGAACTAGGATAACTCACTTGGGGTCAGGGAGTACTTATAAGGGTGATATGGTAACTCACTTGGGTTCAGGGAGTACTTACATGAGACTAGGGTAACACACTTGGGGTCAGGGAGTAATTATAAAGTACTAGGGTAACTCACTTGCGGTCAGAGAGTACATATAAAGGGGCTAGGGTAACTCACTTGCGGTAAGAGAGTACATATAAAGGGGCTAGGATAAATCACTTGGGGTCAGGGAGTACTTATAAAGGGGCTATGGTAACTCACTTGGGGCAAGGGAGTACTAATATGAAACTAGGGTAACACACTTGGGGTCAGGGAGTACTTATAAAGGGGCTAGGATAACTCACTTACGGTCAGAGAGTACATATAAAGGGGCTAGGATAACTCACTTGTGGTCAGGGAGTACTTATAAAGGGAATACGGTAACTCACTTAGGGTCAGGGAGTACTTTTATGGGACTAGGGTAACTCACTTGGGGTCAAGGAGTACTTATATAGGTGCTAGGGTAACTCACTTGGGGTCAGTGATTACTACTATGGGACTAGCGTAACTCACTTGCGGTCAGAGAGTACATATAATGGGGCTAGGATAACTCACTTGGGGTCAGGGAGTACTTATAAAGGGGCTATGGTAACTCACTTGGGGTCAGGGAGGACTACTATGGGACTAGGGTAACTTACTTGCGGTCAGAGAGTACATATAAAGGGGCTAGGATAATTCACTTGGGGTCAGGGAGAACTTATAATGTGATATGGTAACTCATTTGGGGCCAGGGAGTACTTATATGGGACTAGGGTAACTCACTTGGGGTCAGGGAGTACTTATATGGGACCAGGGTAACTCACTTGGGGCCAGGGTGTACTTATAAAAGGGCTAGGGTAACTCACTTGGGGTCAGGGAGTACATATAAAGGGGCTATGGTAACTCACTTGGGGTCAGGGAGTACTACTATGGGACTAGGGTAACTCACTTGCGGTCAGAGAGTACATATAAAAGGGCTAGGATAACTCACTTGGGGTCAGGGAGTACTTATAAAGGTGATATGGTAACTCACTTGGTGTCAGGGAGTACTTATAAAGGGGATAGGATAACTCACTTGTGTTCAGGGAGTACTTACATGAGACTAGGGTAACACACTTGGGGTCAGGGAGTACTTTTATGGGACTAGGGTAACTCACTTGGGGTCAGGGAGTACTTATAAAGGGGCTAGGGTAACTCACTTGGTGTCAGTGAGTACTAATAAAGGGGTTAGATTAACTCACTTGCGGTCAGAGAGTACATATAAAGGGGCTATGATAACTCACTTGGGGTCAGGGAGTACTACTATGGGACTAGGGTAACTCACTTGCGGTCAGAGAGTACATATAAAGGGGCTAGGATAACTCACTTGTGGTCAGGGAGTACTTATAAAGGGGCTATGGTAACTCACTTGGGGTCAGGGAGTACTACTTATGGGACTAGGGTAACTCACTTGCGGTCAGAGGGTACATATAAAGGGGCTAGGATTACTCACTTGGGGTCAGGGAGTACTTATAAAGGGGCTATGATAACTCACTTGGGGTCAGGGAGTACTTGTAAAGGGGCTACGGTAACTCACTTGGGTTCAGGGAGTACTAATAAAGGGGTTAGATTAACTCACTTGCGGTCAGAGAGTACATATAAAGGGGCTATGATAACTCACTTGGGGTCAGGGAGTACTACTATGGGACTAGGGTAACTCACTTGCGGTCAGAGAGTACATATAAAAGGGCTAGGATAACTCACTTGGGGTCAGGGAGTACTTATAAAGGTGATATGGTAACTCACTTGGTGTCAGGGAGTACTTATAAAGGGGATAGGATAACTCACTTGGGGTCGGGGAGTACTTATAAAGGGGCTAAGGTAACACACTTGTGTTCAGGGAGTACTTACATGAGACTAGGGTAACACACTTGGGGTCAGGGAGTACTTTTATGGGACTAGGGTAACTCACTTGGGGTCAGGGAGTACTTATAAAGGGGCTAGGGTAACTCACTTGGTGTCAGTGAGTTCTACTATGGGACTAGGGTAACTCACTTGATGTCAGAGAGTACATATAAAGGGGCTAGGATAACTCACTTGTGGTCAGGGAGTACTTATAAAGGGGCTATGGTAACTCACTTGGGGTCAGGGAGTACTACTTATGGGACTAGGGTAACTCACTTGCGGTCAGAGGGTACATATAAAGGGGCTAGGATTACTCACTTGGGGTCAGGGAGTACTTATAAAGGGGCTATGATAACTCACTTGGGGTCAGGGAGTACTTGTAAAGGGGCTACGGTAACTCACTTGGGTTCAGGGAGTACTAATAAAGGGGTTAGATTAACTCACTTGCGGTCAGAGAGTACATATAAAGGGGCTATGATAACTCACTTGGGGTCAGGGAGTACATATAAAGGGGCTAGGATAACTCACTTGCGGTCAGAGAGTACATATAATGGGGCTAGGATAACTCACTTGGGGTCAGTGAGTACATATAATGGGGCTAGGATAACCCACTTAGGGTAAGGGAGTACTTATAAAGGGGCTAGGGTAACTCACTTGGGGTCAGTGAGTACTACTATGGGACTAGGGTAACTCACTTGATGTCAGAGAGTACATATAAAGGGGCTAGGATAACTCACTTGCGGTCAGAGAGTACATATAAAGGGGCTAGGATAACTCACTTGGAGTCTAAGAGTACATATAAACTGGCTAGGATAACTCACTTGGGGTCAGGGAGTACTTATAAAGGGGATAGTGTAACTCACTAGCGGTCAGAGAGTACATATAAAGGGGCTAAGGTAACACACTTGGGGTCAGGGAGTACTTCTATGAGACTAGGTTAACTCACTTGTGGTCAGAGAGTACATATAAAGGAACTAGGATAACTCACTTGCGGTCAAGGAGTACTTATAAAGGGGCTATGATAACTCACTTGGGGTCAGGGAGTACATATAAAGGGGCTAGGATAACTCAATTGCGGTCAGAGAGTACATATAAAGGGGCTAGGATAACTCACTTGGGGTCAGTGAGTACATATAATGGGGCTAGGATAACTCACTTAGGGTAAGGGAGTACTTATGAAGGGGCTAGGGTAACTCACTTGGGGTCAGTGAGTACTACTATGGGACTAGGGTAACTCACTTGATGTCAGAGAGTACATAAAAAGGGGCTAGGATAACTCACTTGGGGTCAGGGAGTACTTTTATGGGACTAGGGTAACTCACTTGGGGTCAAGGAGTACTTATATAGGTGCTAGGGTAACTCACTTGGGGTCAGTGATTACTACTATGGGACTAGCGTAACTCACTTGCGGTCAGAGAGTACATATAATGGGGCTAGGATAACTCACTTGGGGTCAGGGAGTACTTATAAAGGGGCTATGGTAACTCACTTGGGGTCAGGGAGGACTACTATGGGACTAGGGTAACTTACTTGCGGTCAGAGAGTACATATAAAGGGGCTAGGATAATTCACTTGGGGTCAGGGAGAACTTATAATGTGATATGGTAACTCATTTGGGGCCAGGGAGTACTTATATGGGACTAGGGTAACTCACTTGGGGTCAGGGAGTACTTATATGGGACCAGGGTAACTCACTTGGGGCCAGGGTGTACTTATAAAAGGGCTAGGGTAACTCACTTGGGGTCAGAGAGTACATATAAAGGGGCTATGGTAACTCACTTGGGGTCAGGGAGTACTTATAAAGGTGATATGGTAACTTACTTGGTGTCAGGGAGTACTTATAAAGGGGATAGGATAACTCACTTGGGGTCGGGGAGTACTTATAAAGGGGCTAAGGTAACACACTTGTGTTCAGGGAGTACTTACATGAGACTAGGGTAACACACTTGGGGTCAGGGAGTACATATAAAGGGGCTATGATAACTCACTTGGGGTCAGGGAGTACATATAAAGGGGCTAGGATAACTCAATTGCGGTCAGAGAGTACATATAAAGGGGCTAGGATAACTCACTTGGGGTCAGTGAGTACATATAATGGGGCTAGGATAACTCACTTAGGGTAAGGGAGTACTTATGAAGGGGCTAGGGTAACTCACTTGGGGTCAGTGAGTACTACTATGGGACTAGGGTAACTCACTTGATGTCAGAGAGTACATAAAAAGGGGCTAGGATAACTCACTTGGGGTCAGGGAGTACTTATAAAGGGGCTATGGTAACTCACTTGGGGTCAGGGAGTACTACTTATGGGACTAGGGTAACTCACTTGCGGTCAGAGGGTACATATAAAGGGGCTAGGATTACTCACTTGGGGTCAGGGAGTACTTGTAAAGGGGCTACGGTAACTCACTTGGGGTCAGGGAGTACTAATAAAGGGGTTAGATTAACTCACTTGCGGTCAGAGAGTACATATAAAGGGGCTATGATAACTCACTTGGGGTCAGGGAGTACTTGTAAAGGGGCTACGGTAACTCACTTGGGGTCAGGGAGTACTAATAAAGGGGTTAGATTAACTCACTTGCGGTCAGAGAGTACATATAAAGGGGCTATGATAACTCACTTGGGGTCAGGGAGTACTTATAAGGGTGATATGGTAACTCACTTGGGTTCAGGGAGTACTTACATGAGACTAGGGTAACACACTTGGGGTCAGGGAGTAATTATAAAGTACTAGGGTAACTCACTTGGGGTCTGGGTGTACATATAAAGCTGCTAGGATAACTCACTTGCGGTCAGAGAGTACATATAAAGGGGCTAGGGTAACTCACTTGCGGTCAGAGAGTACATATAAAGGGGCTAGGGTAACTCACTTGCGGTCAGAGAGTACATATAAAGGGGCTAGGGTAAATCACTTGCGGTCAGAGAGTACATATAAAGGGGCTAGGGTAACTCACTTGCGGTCAGAGAGTACATATAAAGGGGCTAGGATAACTCACTTGGGGTCAGGGAGTACTTATAAAGGGGCTATGGTAACTCACTTGGGGCCAGGGAGTACTAATATGAAACTAGGGTAACACACTTGGGGTGAGGGTGTACTTATAAAGGGGCTAGGATAACTCACTTACGGTCAGAGAGTACATATAAAGGGGCTAGGATAACTCACTTGTGGTCAGGGAGTACTTATAAAGGGAATACGGTAACTCACTTAGGGTCAGGGAGTACTTTTATGTGACTAGGGTAACTCACTTGGGGTCAAGGAGTACTTATATAGGTGCTAGGGTAACTCACTTGGGGTCAGTGATTACTACTATGGGACTAGCGTAACTCACTTGCGGTCAGAGAGTACATATAATGGGGCTAGGATAACTCACTTGGGGTCAGGGAGTACTTATAAAGGGGCTATGGTAACTCACTTGGGGTCAGGGAGGACTACTATGGGACTAGGGTAACTTACTTGCGGTCAGAGAGTACATATAAAGGGGCTAGGATAATTCACTTGGGGTCAGGGAGAACTTATAATGTGATATGGTAACTCATTTGGGGCCAGGGAGTACTTATATGGGACTAGGGTAACTCACTTGGGGTCAGGGAGTACTTATATGGGACCAGGGTAACTCACTTGGGGCCAGGGTGTACTTATAAAAGGGCTAGGGTAACTCACTTGGGGTCAGGGAGTACATATAAAGGGGCTATGGTAACTCACTTGGGGTCAGGGAGTACTACTATGGGACTAGGGTAACTCACTTGCGGTCAGAGAGTACATATAAAAGGGCTAGGATAACTCACTTGGGGTCAGGGAGTACTTATAAAGGTGATATGGTAACTCACTTGGTGTCAGGGAGTACTTATAAAGGGGATAGGATAACTCACTTGGGGTCGGGGAGTACTTATAAAGGGGCTAAGGTAACACACTTGTGTTCAGGGAGTACTTACATGAGACTAGGGTAACACACTTGGGGTCAGGGAGTACTTTTATGGGACTAGGGTAACTCACATGGGGTCAGGGAGTACTTATAAAGGGGCTAGGGTAACTCACTTGGTGTCAGTGAGTTCTACTATGGGACTAGGGTAACTCACTTGATGTCAGAGAGTACATATAAAGGGGCTAGGATAACTCACTTGTGGTCAGAGAGTACATATAAAGGGGCTAGGATAACTCACTTGGGGTCAGTGAGTACATATAATGGGGATAGGATAACTCACTTAGGGTAAGGGAGTACTTATAAAGGGGCTAGGGTAACTCACTTGGTGTCAGTGAGTTCTACTATGGGACTAGGGTAACTCACTTGATGTCAGAGAGTACATATAAAGGGGCTAGGATAACTCACTTGTGGTCAGGGAGTACATATAAAGGGGCTATGATAACAAACTTGGGGTCAGGGAGTACATATAAAGGGGCTAGGATAACTCACTTGCGGTCAGAGAGTACATATAAAGGGGCTAGGATAACTCACTTGGGGTCAGTGAGTACATATAATGGGGATAGGATAACTCACTTAGGGTAAGGGAGTACTTATAAAGGGGCTAGGGTAACTCACTTGGGGTTAGTGAGTACTACTATGGGACTAGGGTAACTCACTTGATGTCAGAGAGTACATAAAAAGGGGCTAGGATAACTCACTTGGGGTCAGGGAGTACTTATAAAGGGGCTATGGTAACTCACTTGGGGTCAGGGAGTACTACTTATGGGACTAGGGTAACTCACTTGCGGTCAGAGGGTACATATAAAGGGGCTAGGATTACTCACTTGGGGTCAGGGAGTACTTATAAAGGGGCTATGATAACTCACTTGGGGTCAGGGAGTACTTGTAAAGGGGCTACGGTAACTCACTTGGGGTCAGGGAGTACTAATAAAGGGGTTAGATTAACTCACTTGCGGTCAGAGAGTACATATAAAGGGGCTATGATAACTCACTTGGGGTCAGGGAGTACATATAAAGGGGCTAGGATAACTCACTTGCGGTCAGAGAGTACATATAATGGGGCTAGGATAACTCACTTGGGGTCAGTGAGTACATATAATGGGGCTAGGATAACCCACTTAGGGTAAGGGAGTACTTATAAAGGGGCTAGGGTACTTGGGGTCAGTGGGTACTACTATGGGACTAGGGTAACTCACTTGATGTCAGAGAGTACATATAAAGGGGCTAGGATAACTCACTTGCGGTCAGAGAGTACATATAAAGGGGCTAGGATAACTCACTTGGAGTCTAAGAGTACATATAAACTGGCTAGGATAACTCACTTGGGGTCAGGGAGTACTTATAAAGGGGATAGTGTAACTCACTCTCGGTCAGAGAGTACATATAAAGGGGCTAAGGTAACACACTTGGGGTCAGGGAGTACTTATAAAGGGGCTATGGTAACTCACTTAGGGTCAGGAAGTACTTCTATGGGACCAGGGTAACTCACTTGGGGTCAGGGAGTACTTTTATGGGACCAGGGTAACTCACTTGGGGCCAGAGTGTAGTTATAAAGGGGCTAGGGTAACTCACTTGGGGTCAGGGAGTACTTTTATGGAACTATGGTAACTCACTTGCGGCCAGAGAGTACTACTATGGGACTAGGGTAACTCACTTGCGGTCAGAGAGTACTTATAAAGGGGCTAAGGTAACACACTTGGGGTCAGGGAGTACTTCTATGAGACTAGGTTAACTCACTTGTGGTCAGAGAGTACATATAAAAGAACTAGGATAACTCACTTGCGGTCAAGGAGTACTTATATGGGACTAGGGTAACTCACTTGGGGTCAGGGAGTACTTATATGGGACCAGGGTAACTCTCTTGGGGCCAGGGTGTACTTATAAAGGGGCTAGGGTAACTCACTTTGGGTCAGGAAGTACATATAAAGGGGCTATATTAACTCACTTGGGGTCAGGGAGTACTTATAAAGGTGATATGGTAACTCACTTGGGGTCAGGGAGTACTTATAAAGGGGATAGGATAACTCACTTGGGGTCGGGGAGTACTTATAAAGGGGCTAAGGTAACACACTTGGGTTCAGGGAGTACTTATATGAGACTAGGGTAACACACTTGGGGTCAGGGAGAACTTATAAGGTGATATGGTAACTCATTTGGGGTCAGGGAGTACTTATATGGGACTAGGGTAACTCACTTGGGGTCAGGGAGTACTTATATGGGACCAGGGTAACTCACTTGGGGCCAGGGTGTACTTATAAAGGGGCTAGGGTAACTCACTTGGGGTCAGGGAGTACTACTTATGGGACTAGGGTAACTCACTTGCGGTCAGAGGGTACATATAAAGGGGATAGGATAACTGACTTGGGGTCGGGGAGTACTTATAAAGGGGATAGGATAACTCACTTGGAGTCGGGGAGTACTTATAAAGGGGCTAAGGTAACACACTTGGGTTCAGGGAATACTTATATGAGACTAGGGTAACACACTTGGGGTCGGGGAGTACTTTTAAAGGGGCTATGGTAACTCACTTAGGGTCAGGAAGTACTTCTATGGGACTAAGGTAACTCACTTGGGGTCAGGGAGTACTTTTATGGGACCAGGGTAACTCACTTGGGGCCAGAGTGTACTTATAAAGGGGCTAGGGTAACTCACTTGGGGTCAGGGAGTACAAATAAATGGGCTATGGTAACTCACTTGGGGTCAGGGAGTACTACTTATGGGACTAGGGTAACTCACTTGCGGTCAGAGGGTACATATAAAGGGGCTAGGATAACTCACTTGGGGTCAGGGAGTACTTATAAAGGTGATATGGTAACTCACTTGGGGTCAGGGAGTACTTATAAAGGGGATAGGATAACTCACTTGGGGTCGGGGAGTACTTATAAAGGGGCTAAGGTAACACACTTGGGTTCAGGGAGTACTTATAAAGGTGATATGGTAACTCACTTGGGGTCAGAGAGTACTTATAAAGAGGATAGGATAACTCATTTGGAGTCGGGGAGTACTTATAAAGGGGCTAAGGTAACACACTTGGGTTCAGGGAGTACTTACATGGAACTAAGGTAACACACTTGGGGTCAGGGAGTACTTTTATGGGACTAGGGTAACTCACTTGGGGTCAGGGAGTACTTATAAAGGGGCTAGGGTAACTCACTTGGTGTCAGTGAGTACTACTATGGGACTAGGGTAACTCACTTCGTGTCAGAGAGTACATATAAAGGGGTTAGGATAACTCACTTGGGGTCAGGGAATACTTATAAAGGAGCTATGGTAACTCACTTGGGGTCAGGTAATACTTATATGGGACCAGGGTAACTCACTTGGGGTCAGGGAGTACTTATAAAGGGGCTAGGGTAACTCACTTGGTGTCAGTGAGTACTACTATGGGACTAGGGTAACTCACTTCATGTCAGAGAGTACATATAAAGGGGTTAGGATAACTCACTTGGGGTCAGGGAGTACTTATAAAGGTGATATGGTAACTCACTTGGGGTCAGGGAGTACTTATAAAGGGGATAGGATAACTCACTTGGGGTCGGGGAGTACTTATAAAGGGGCTAAGGTAACACACTTGGGTTCAGGGAGTACTTACATGGAACTAGGGTAACACACTTGGGGTCAGGGAGTACTTATAAAGGTGATATGGTAACTCATTTGGGGTCAGGGAGTACTTATAAAGGGGATAGGATAACTCACTTGGAGTCGGGGAGTACTTATAAAGAGGCTAATGTAACACACTTGGGTTCAGGGAATACTTCTATGGGACTAGGGTAACTCAATTGGGGTCAGGTGGTACTTATATAGGGCCTAGGGTAACTCACTTGGGGTCAGGGAGTACTACTTATGGGACTAGGGTAACTCACTTGCGGTCAGAGGGTACATATAAAGAGGCTAGGATAACTCACTTGGGGTCAGGGAGTACTTATAAAGGTGATATGGTAACTCACTTAGGGTCAGGGAGTACTTACAAAGGGGATAGGATAACTCACTTGGGGTCGGGGAGTACATATAAAGGGGCTATGGTAACTCACTTGGGGTCAGGGAGTACTTATAAAGGGGATACGATAACTCACTTGGGGTGTGGGAGTACTTATAAAGGGGCTAAGGTAACACACTTGGGTTCAGGGAGTACTTATATGAGACTAGGGTAACACACTTGGGGTCAGGCAGTACTTTTAAAGGGGCTATGGTAACTCACTTAGGGTCAGGAAGTACTTCTATGGGACTAAGGTAACTCACTTCGGGTCAGGGAGTACTTTTATTGGACCAGGGTAACTCACTTGGGGCCAGAGTGTACTTATAAAGGGGCTAGGGTAACTCACTTGGGGTCAAGGAGTACAAATAAAGGGGCTATGGTAACTCACTTGGGGTCAGGGAGTACTTATAAAGGGGATACGATAACTCATTTTGGGTCGGGGAGTACTTATAAAGGGGCTAAGGTAACACACTTGGGGTCAGGCAGTACTTATATAGGAGCTATGGTAACTCACTTGGGGTCAGGTAATACTTATATGGGACCAGGGTAACTCACTTGGGGCCAGAGTATATATTATAAAGGGGCTATGGTAACTAACTTGAGGTCAGGGAGTACTACTATGGGACTAGGGAAACTCACTTGGGGTCAGGGGGTACTTATATAGGGCCTAGGGTAACTCACTTGGGGTCAGGGAGTACTTATATGGGACTAGGGCAACTCACTTGCGGCCAGAGAGTTCATATATAGGGCTAGGACAACACATTTGGGATCAGGGAGTACTTATATGGGACTAGGGTAACACACTTGCGGTCAGAGAGTTCATATAAAGGGGCTAGGACAACACATTTGGGGTCAGGGAGTACTTATATGGGACTAGGGTAACACACTTGGGGTCAGGGATTACTTTTATGGAACTAGGATAACTCACTTGGGGTCAGGGAGTACTTCTATGTGCCTAGGGTAACTCACTTGGGGCAGGGAGTAATTCTATGGGACTAGGGTAACTCACTTGGGGTCTGGGAGTACTTATATGGGACTAGAGTAACTCTCTTGGGGTCAGGGAGTACTTATAAGGGACTAGGGTAACTCACTTGGGGTCTGGGAGTACATATAAAGCTGCTAGGATAACTCACTTGCGGTCAGAGAGTACATATAAAGGGGCTAGGATAATTCACTTGGGGTCAGGGAGTACTTCTATGGGACTAGGGTAACTCATTTGGGGTCATGTGGTACTTATATAGGGCCTAGGGTAACTCACTTGGGCTCAGGGAGTTCATATAAAGGGGCTAGGACAACACATTTGGGGTCAGGGAGTACTTATATGGGACTAGGGAAACACACTTGGGGTCAGGGATTGCTTTTATGGAACTAGGGTAGCTCACTTGGGGTCAGGGAGTACATATAAAGGGGCTAGGTTAACTCACTTGCGGTCAGAGAGTACATATAAAGGGGCTAGGATAACTCACTTGCGGTCAGAGAGTACATATAAAGGGGCTAGGATAACTCACTTGGAGTCTAAGAGTACATATAAACTGGCTAGGATAACTCACTTGGGGTCAGGGAGTACTTATAAAGGGGATAGTGTAACTCACTCTCGGTCAGAGAGTACATATAAAGGGGCTAAGGTAACACACTTGGGGTCAGGGAGTACTTATAAAGGGGCTATGGTAACTCACTTAGGGTCAGGAAGTACTTCTATGGGACCAGGGTAACTCACTTGGGGTCAGGGAGTACTTTTATGGGACCAGGGTAACTCACTTGGGGCCAGAGTGTAGTTATAAAGGGGCTAGGGTAACTCACTTGGGGTCAGGGAGTACTTTTATGGAACTAGGGTAACTCACTTGCGGCCAGAGAGTACTACTATGGGACTAGGGTAACTCACTTGCGGTCAGAGAGTACTTATAAAGGGGCTAAGGTAACACACTTGGGGTCAGGGAGTACTTCTATGAGACTAGGTTAACTCACTTGTGGTCAGAGAGTACATATAAAAGAACTAGGATAACTCATTTGCGGTCAAGGAGTACTTATATGGGACTAGGGTAACTCACTTGGGGTCAGGGAGTACTTATATGGGACCAGGGTAACACTCTTGGGGCCAGGGTGTACTTATAAAGGGGCTAGGGTAACTCACTTTGGGTCAGGAAGTACATATAAAGGGGCTATATTAACTCACTTGGGGTCAGGGAGTACTTATAAAGGTGATATGGTAACTCACTTGGGGTCAGGGAGTACTTATAAAGGGGATAGGATAACTCACTTGGGGTCGGGGAGTACTTATAAAGGGGCTAAGGTAACACACTTGGGTTCAGGGAGTACTTATATGAGACTAGGGTAACACACTTGGGGTCAGGGAGAACTTATAAGGTGATATGGTAACTCATTTGGGGTCAGGGAGTACTTATATGGGACTAGGGTAACTCACTTGGGGTCAGGGAGTACTTATATGGGACCAGGGTAACTCACTTGGGGCCAGGGTGTACTTATAAAGGGGCTAGGGTAACTCACTTGGGGTCAGGGAGTACTACTTATGGGACTAGGGTAACTCACTTGCGGTCAGAGGGTACATATAAAGGGGATAGGATAACTGACTTGGGGTCGGGGAGTACTTATAAAGGGGATAGGATAACTCACTTGGAGTCGGGGAGTACTTATAAAGGGGCTAAGGTAACACACTTGGGTTCAGGGAATACTTATATGAGACTAGGGTAACACACTTGGGGTCGGGGAGTACTTTTAAAGGGGCTATGGTAACTCACTTAGGGTCAGGAAGTACTTCTATGGGACTAAGGTAACTCACTTGGGGTCAGGGAGTACTTTTATGGGACCAGAGTAACTCACTTGGGGCCAGAGTGTACTTATAAAGGGGCTAGGGTAACTCACTTGGGGTCAGGGAGTACAAATAAAGGGGCTATGGTAACTCACTTGGGGTCAGGGAGTACTACTTATGGGACTAGGGTAACTCACTTGCGGTCAGAGGGTACATATAAAGGGGCTAGGATAACTCACTTGGGGTCAGGGAGTACTTATAAAGGTGATATGGTAACTCACTTGGGGTCAGGGAGTACTTATAAAGGGGATAGGATAACTCACTTGGGGTCGGGGAGTACTTATAAAGGGGCTAAGGTAACACACTTGGGTTCAGGGAGTACTTATAAAGGTGAAATGGTAACTCACTTGGGGTCAGAGAGTACTTATAAAGAGGATAGGATAACTCATTTGGAGTCGGGGAGTACTTATAAAGGGGCTAAGGTAACACACTTGGGTTCAGGGAGTACTTACATGGAACTAAGGTAACACACTTGGGGTCAGGGAGTACTTTTATGGGACTAGGGTAACTCACTTGGGGTCAGGGAGTACTTATAAAGGGGCTAGGGTAACTCACTTGGTGTCAGTGAGTACTACTATGGGACTAGGGTAACTCACTTCGTGTCAGAGAGTACATATAAAGGGGTTAGGATAACTCACTTGGGGTCAGGGAATACTTATAAAGGAGCTATGGTAACTCACTTGGGGTCAGGTAATACTTATATGGGACCAGGGTAACTCACTTGGGGTCAGGGAGTACTTATAAAGGGGCTAGGGTAACTCACTTGGTGTCAGTGAGTACTACTATGGGACTAGGGTAACTCACTTCATGTCAGAGAGTACATATAAAGGGGTTAGGATAACTCACTTGGGGTCAGGGAGTACTTATAAAGGTGATATGGTAACTCACTTGGGGTCAGGGAGTACTTATAAAGGGGATAGGATAACTCACTTGGGGTCGGGGAGTACTTATAAAGGGGCTAAGGTAACACACTTGGGTTCAGGGAGTACTTACATGGAACTAGGGTAACACACTTGGGGTCAGGGAGTACTTATAAAGGTGATATGGTAACTCATTTGGGGTCAGGGAGTACTTATAAAGGGGATAGGATAACTCACTTGGAGTCGGGGAGTACTTATAAAGAGGCTAATGTAACACACTTGGGTTCAGGGAATACTTCTATGGGACTAGGGTAACTCAATTGGGGTCAGGTGGTACTTATATAGGGCCTAGGGTAACTCACTTGGGGTCAGGGAGTACTACTTATGGGACTAGGGTAACTCACTTGCGGTCAGAGGGTACATATAAAGAGGCTAGGATAACTCACTTGGGGTCAGGGAGTACTTATAAAGGTGATATGGTAACTCACTTAGGGTCAGGGAGTACTTACAAAGGGGATAGGATAACTCACTTGGGGTCGGGGAGTACATATAAAGGGGCTATGGTAACTCACTTGGGGTCAGGGAGTACTTATAAAGGGGATACGATAACTCACTTGGGGTGTGGGAGTACTTATAAAGGGGCTAAGGTAACACACTTGGGTTCAGGGAGTACTTATATGAGACTAGGGTAACACACTTGGGGTCAGGCAGTACTTTTAAAGGGGCTATGGTAACTCACTTAGGGTCAGGAAGTACTTCTATGGGACTAAGGTAACTCACTTCGGGTCAGGGAGTACTTTTATTGGACCAGGGTAACTCACTTGGGGCCAGAGTGTACTTATAAAGGGGCTAGGGTAACTCACTTGGGGTCAAGGAGTACAAATAAAGGGGCTATGGTAACTCACTTGGGGTCAGGGAGTACTTATAAAGGGGATACGATAACTCATTTTGGGTCGGGGAGTACTTATAAAGGGGCTAAGGTAACACACTTGGGGTCAGGCAGTACTTATATAGGAGCTATGGTAACTCACTTGGGGTCAGGTAATACTTATATGGGACCAGGGTAACTCACTTGGGGCCAGAGTATATATTATAAAGGGGCTATGGTAACTAACTTGAGGTCAGGGAGTACTACTATGGGACTAGGGAAACTCACTTGGGGTCAGGGGGTACTTATATAGGGCCTAGGGTAACTCACTTGGGGTCAGGGAGTACTTATATGGGACTAGGGCAACTCACTTGCGGCCAGAGAGTTCATATATAGGGCTAGGACAACACATTTGGGATCAGGGAGTACTTATATGGGACTAGGGTAACACACTTGCGGTCAGAGAGTTCATATAAAGGGGCTAGGACAACACATTTGGGGTCAGGGAGTACTTATATGGGACTAGGGTAACACACTTGGGGTCAGGGATTACTTTTATGGAACTAGGATAACTCACTTGGGGTCAGGGAGTACTTCTATGTGCCTAGGGTAACTCACTTGGGGCAGGGAGTAATTCTATGGGACTAGGGTAACTCACTTGGGGTCTGGGAGTACTTATATGGGACTAGAGTAACTCTCTTGGGGTCAGGGAGTACTTATAAGGGACTAGGGTAACTCACTTGGGGTCTGGGAGTACATATAAAGCTGCTAGGATAACTCACTTGCGGTCAGAGAGTACATATAAAGGGGCTAGGATAATTCACTTGGGGTCAGGGAGTACTTCTATGGGACTAGGGTAACTCATTTGGGGTCATGTGGTACTTATATAGGGCCTAGGGTAACTCACTTGGGCTCAGGGAGTTCATATAAAGGGGCTAGGACAACACATTTGGGGTCAGGGAGTACTTATATGGGACTAGGGAAACACACTTGGGGTCAGGGATTGCTTTTATGGAACTAGGGTAGCTCACTTGGGGTCAGGGAGTACATATAAAGGGGCTAGGTTAACTCACTTGCGGTCAGAGAGTACATATAAAGGGGCTAGGATAACTCACTTGGGGTCAGGGAGAACTTATAATGTGATATGGTAACTCATTTGGGGACAGGGAGTACTTATATGGGACTAGGGTAACTCACTAGGGGTCTGGGAGTACTTATAAAGGGGCTATGGTAACTCACTTGGGGTCAGGGAGTACTAATATGGGACTAGGGTAACTTACTTGCGGTCAGAGAGTACATATAAAGGGGCTAGGATAACTCACTTGGGGTCAGGGAGAACTTATAATGTGATATGGTAACTCATTTGGGGACAGGGAGTACTTATATGGGACTAGGGTAACTCACTAGGGGTCTGGGAGTACTTATATGGGACTAGGGTAACTCACTTGGGTTCAAGGAGTACTTATATAGGGGCTAGGATAACTCACTTGGGCTCAGGAAGAACTTATAATGTGATATAGTAACTCATTTGGGGCCAGGGAGTACTTATATGGGACTAGTGTAACTCACTTGGGGTCTGGGAGTACTTATATGGGACTAGGGTAACTTACTTGCGGTCAGAGAGTACATATAAAGGGGTTAGGTTAATTCACTTGGGGTCAGGAAGTACTTCTATGGGTCTAGGGTAACTCACTTGGGGACAGGGGGTACTTATATAGGGCCTAGGGTAACTCACTTGCGGTCAGAGAGTTCATATACAGGGCTAGGACAACACATTTGGGGTCAGGGAGTACTTATATGGGACTAGGGTAACACACTTGCGGTCAGAGAGTTCATATAAAGGGGCTAGGACAACACATTTGGGGTCAGGGAGTACTGATATGGGACTAGGGTAACACACTTGGGGTCAGGGATTACTTTTATGGAACTAGGATAACTCACTTGGGGTCAGGGAGTACTTCTATGTGACTAGGGTAACTCACTTGGGGCAGGGAGTATTTCTATGGGACTAGGGTAACTCACTTGGGGTCTGGGAGTACTTATATGGGACTTGGGTAACTCACTTGGGGTCTGGGAGTACTTATAAAGGTGATATGGTAACTCACTTGGGGTCAGGGAGTACTAATAAAGGGGGCTAGGGTAACTCACTAGCGGTCAGAGAGTACATATAAGGGGCTAGATTAACTCACTTGGGGTCAGGGAGTACTTCTATGGGACTAGGGTAACTCACTTGTGGTCAGAGAGTACATATAAAGGAACTAGGATAACTCACTTGGGGTCAGGGAGTACTTATAAAGGTGATATGGTAACTCACTTGGGTTCAGGCAGTATTTACATGAGACTAGGGTAACACACTTGGGGTCAGGGAGTAATTATAAGGGACTAGGGTAACTCACTTGGGGTCTGGGAGTACATATAAAGCTGCTAGGATAACTCACTTGCGGTCAGAGAGTACATATAAAGGGGCTAGGGTAACTCACTTGCGGTCAGAGAGTACATATAAAGGGGCTAGGGTAACTCACTTGCGGTCAGAGAGTGCATATAAAGGGGCTAGGATAACTCACTTGGGGTCAGGGAGTACTTATAAAGGGGCTATGGTAACTCACTTGGGGCCAGGGAGTACAAATATGAAACTAGGGTAACACACTTGGGGTCAGGGAGTACTTATAAAGGGGCTAGGATAACTCACTTACGGTCAGAGAGTACATATAAAGGGGCAAGGATAACTCACTTGGGGTCGGGGAGTACTTATAAAGGGGCTAAGGTAACACACTTGGGTTCAGGGAGTACTTACATGGAACTAGGGTAACACACTTGGGGTCAGAGAGTACTTATAAAGGTGATATGGTAACTCATTTGGGGTCAGGGAGTACTTATAAAGGGGATAGGATAACTCACTTGGAGTCGGGGAGTACTTATAAAGGGGCTAAGGTAACACACTTGGGTTCAGGGAATACTTATATGAGACTAGGGTAACACACTTGGGGTCGGGGAGTACTTTTAAAGGGGCTATGGTAACTCACTTAGGGTCAGGAAGTACTTCTATGGGACTAAGGTAACTCACTTGGGGTCAGGGAGTACTTTTATGGGACCAGGGTGACTCACTTGGGGCAAGAGTGTACTTATAAAGGGGCTAGGGTAACTCACTTGGGGTCAGGGAGTACAAATAAAGGGGCTATGGTAACTCACTTGGGGTCAGGGAGTACTTATAAAGGGGATACGATAACTCACTTGGGGTCGGGGAGTACTTATAAAGGGGCTAAGGTAACACACTAGGGTTCAGGGAGTACTTATATGAGACTAGGGTAACACACTTGGTGTCAGGCAGTACTTATAAAGGGGTTTGTATAACCCACTATCGGTCAGAGAGTACATATAAAGAGGCTAGGATAATTCACTTGGGGTCAGGGAGTACTTCTATGGTACTAGGGTAACTCACTTGGGGTCAGGTGGTACTTATATAGGGCCTAGGGTAACTCACTTGGGGTCAGGGAGTTCATATAAAGGGGAGAGGACAACACATTTGGGGTCAGGAAGTACTTATATGGGACTAGGGTAACTCACTTGGGGTCAGGGAGTACTTATATGGGACCAGGGTAACTCACTTGGGGCCAGGGTGTACTTATATGGGAACAGGGTACTCACTTGGGGCAAGGGTGTACTTATAAAGGGGCTAGGGTAACTCACTTGGGGTCAGGGAGTACTACTTATGGGACTAGGGTAACTCACTTGCGGTCAGAGGGTACATATAAAGGGGCTAGAATAACTCACTTGGGGTCAGGGAGTACTTATAAAGGTGATATGGTAACTCACTTGGGGTCAGGGAGTACTTATAAAGGGGATAGGATAACTCACTTGCGGTCGGGGAGTAATTATAAAGGGGCTAAGGTAACACACTTGGGTTCAGGGAGTACTTATAAAGGTGATATGGTAACTCACTTGGGGTCAGACAGTACTTATAAAGGGGATAGGATAACTCACTTGGGGTCGGGGAGTACTTATAAAGGGGCTAAGGTAACACACTTGGGTTCAGGGAGTACTTACATGGAACTAGGGTAACACACTTGGGGTCAGGGAGTACTTTTATGGGACTAGGGTAACTCACTTGGGGTCAGGGAGTACTTATAAAGGGGCTAGGGTAACTCACTTGGTGTCAGTGAGTACTACTATGGGACTAGGGTAACTCACTTGATGTCAGAGAGTACATATAAAGGGGTTAGGATAACTCAGTTGGGGTCAGGGAATACTTATAAAGGAGCTATGGTAACTCACTTGGGGTCAGGTAATACTTATATGGGACCAGGGTAACTCACTTGGGGCTAGAATGTATATTATAAAGGGGCTATGGTATCTCACTTGAGGTCAGGGAGTACTACTATGGGACTAGGGTAACTCACTTGGGGTCAGGGGGTACTTATATAGGGACTAGGGTAACTCACTTGGGGTCAGGGAGTACTTATAAAGGGGATAGGATAACTCACTTGGGGTCGGGGAGTACTTATAAAGGGGCTAAGGTAACACACTTGGGTTCAGGGAGTACTTACATGGAACTAGGGTAACACACTTGGGGTCAGGGAGTACTTATAAAGGTGATATGGTAACTCATTTGGGGTCAGGGAGTACTTATAAAGGGGATAGGATAACTCACTTGGAGTCGGGGAGTACTTATAAAGGGGCTATGGTAACTCACTTAGGGTCAGGAAGTACTTCTATGGGACTAAGGTAACTCACTTGGGGTCAGGGAGTACTTTTATGGGACCAGGGTAACTCACTTGGGGCCAGAGTGTACTTATAAAGGGGCTAGGGTAACTCACTTTGGGTCAGGAAGTACATATAAAGGGGCTATATTAACTCACTTGGGGTCAGGGAGTACTTATAAAGGTGATATGGTAACTCACTTGGGGTCAGGGAGTACTTATAAAGGGGATAGGATAACTCACTTGGGGTCGGGGAGTACTTATAAAGGGGCTAAGGTAACACACTTGGGTTCAGGGAGTACTTATATGAGACTAGGGTAACACACTTGGGGTCAGGGAGAACTTAAAAGGTGATATGGTAACACATTTGGGGTCAGGGAGTACTTATATGGGACTAGGGTAACTCACTTGGGGTAAGGGAGTACTTATATGGGACCAGGGTAACTCACTTGGGGCCAGGGTGTACTTATAAAGGGGCTAGGGTAACTCACTTGGGGTCAGGGAGTACTACTTATGGGACTAGGGTAACTCACTTGCGGTCAGGGAGTACTTATAAAGGGGCTAAGGTAACACACTTGGGTTCAGGGAATACTTCTATGGGACTATGGTAACTCACTTGGGGTCAGGTGGTACTTATATAGGGCCTAGGGTAACTCACTTGGGGTCAGGGAGTTCATATAAAGGGGTTAGGACAACACATTTGGGGTCAGGGAGTACTTATATGGGACTAGGGTAACTCACTTGGGGTCAGGGAGTACTTATATGGGACCAGGGTAACTCACTTGGGGCCAGGGTGTACTTATAAAGGGGCTAGGGTAACTCACTTGGGGTCAGGGAGTACTACTTATGGGACTAGGGTAACTCACTTGCGGTCAGAGGGTACATATAAAGGGGCTAGGATAACTCACTTGGGTTCAGGGAGTACTTATAAAGGTGATATGGTAACTCACTTGGGGTCAGGGAGTACTTACAAAGGGGATAGGATAACTCACTTGGGGTCGGGGAGTACTTATAAAGGGGCTAAGGTAACACACTTGGGTTCAGGGAGTACTTACATGGAACTAGGGTAACACACTTGGGGTCAGAGAGTACTTATAAAGGTGATATGGTAACTCATTTGGGGTCAGGGAGTACTTATAAAGGGGATAGGATAACTCACTTGGAGTCGGGGAGTACTTATAAAGGGGCTAAGGTAACACACTTGGGTTCAGGGAATACTTATATGAGACTAGGGTAACACACTTGGGGTCGGGGAGTACTTTTAAAGGGGCTATGGTAACTCACTTAGGGTCAGGAAGTACTTCTATGGGACTAAGGTAACTCACTTGGGGTCAGGGAGTACTTTTATGGGACCAGGGTAACTCACTTGGGGCCAGAGTGTACTTATAAAGGGGCTAGGGTAACTCACTTGGGGTCAGGGAGTACAAATAAAGGGGCTATGGTAACTCACTTGGGGTCAGGGAGTACTACTTATGGGACTAGGGTAACTCACTTGCGGTCAGAGGGTACATATAAAGGGGCTAGGATAACTCACTTGGGGTCAGGGAGTACTTATAAAGGTGATATGGTAACTCACTTGGGGTCAGGGAGTACTTATAAAGGGGATAGGATAACTCACTTGGGGTCGGGGAGTACTTATAAAGGGGCTAAGGTAACACACTTGGGTTCAGGGAGTACTTATAAAGGTGATATGGTAACTCACTTGGGGTCAGAGAGTACTTATAAAGAGGATAGGATAACTCATTTGGGGTCGGGGAGTACTTATAAAGGGGCTAAGGTAACACACTTGGGTTCAGGGAGTACTTACATGGAACTAAGGTAACACACTTGGGGTCAGGGAGTACTTTTATGGGACTAGGGTAACTCACTTGGGGTCAGGGAGTACTTCTAAAGGGGCTAGGGTAACTCACTTGGGGTCAAGGAGTACAAATAAAGGGGCTATGGTAACTCACTTGGGGTCAGGGAGTACTTATAAAGGGGATACGATAACTCATTTTGGGTCGGGGAGTACTTATAAAGGGGCTAAGGTAACACACTTGGGGTCAAGCAGTACTTATATAGGAGCTATGGTAACTCACTTGGGGTCAGGTAATACTTATATGGGACCAGGGTAACTCACTTGGGGCCAGAGTATATATTATAAAGGGGCTATGGTAACTAACTTGAGGTCAGGGAGTACTACTATGGGACTAGGGAAACTCACTTGGGGTCAGGGGGTACTTATATAGGGCCTAGGGTAACTCACTTGGGGTCAGGGAGTACTTATATGGGTCTAGGGCAACTCACTTGCGGCCAGAGAGTTCATATATAGGGCTAGGACAACACATTTGGGATCAGGGAGTACTTATATGGGACTAGGGTAACACACTTACGGTCAGAGAGTTCATATAAAGGGGCTAGGACAACACATTTGGGGTCAGGGAGTACTTATATGGGACTAGGGTAACACACTTGGGGTCAGGGATTACTTTTATGGAACTAGGATAACTCACTTGGGGTCAGGGAGTACTTCTATGTGCCTAGGGTAAATCACTTGGGGCAGGGAGTAATTCTATGGGACTAGGGTAACTCACTTGGGGTCTGGGAGTACTTATATGGGACTAGAGTAACTCTCTTGGGGTCAGGGAGTACTTATAAGGGACTAGGGTAACTCACTTGGGGTCTGGGAGTACATATAAAGCTGCTAGGATAACACATTTGGGGTCAGGGAGTACTTATATGGGACTAGGGAAACACACTTGGGGTCAGGGATTGCTTTTATGGAACTAGGGTAGCTCACTTGGGGTCAGGGAGTACATATAAAGGGGCTAGGTTAACTCACTTGCGGTCAGAGAGTACATATAAAGGGGCTAGGATAACTCACTTGGGGTCAGGGAGTACTTATAAAGGGGCTATGGTAACTCACTTGGGGCCAGGGAGTACTAATATGAAACTAGGGTAACACACTTGGGGTCAGGGAGTACTTATAAAGGGGCTAGGATAACTCACTTGCGGTCAGAGAGTACATATAAAGGGGCTAGGATAACTCAATTGTGGTCAGGGAGTACTTATAAAGGGACTACGGTAACTCACTTAGGGTCAGGAAGTACTTCCATGGAACTAGGGTAACTCACTTGCGGTCAGAGAGTACATATAAAGGGGCTAGGATAACTCACTTGGGGTCAGGGAGTACTTATAAAGGGGCTATGGTAACTCACTTGGGGTCAGGGAGTACTAATATGGGACTAGGGTAACTTACTTGCGGTCAGAGAGTACATATAAAGGGGCTAGGATAACTCACTTGGGGTCAGGGAGAACTTATAATGTGATATGGTAACTCATTTGGGGACAGGGAGTACTTATATGGGACTAAGGTAACTCACTAGGGGTCTGGGAGTACTTATATGGGACTAGGGTAACTCACTTGGGGTCAAGGAGTACTTATATAGGGGCTAGGATAACTCACTTGGGCTCAGGAAGAACTTATAATGTGATATAGTAACTCATTTGGGGCCAGGGAGTACTTATATGAGACTAGTGTAACTCACTTGGGGTCTGGGAGTACTTATATGGGACTAGGGTAACTTACTTGCGGTCAGAGAGTACATATAAAGGGGCTAGGTTAATTCACTTGGGGTCAGGAAGTACTTCTATGGGTCTAGGGTAACTCACTTGGGGACAGGGGGTACTTATATAGGGCCTAGGGTAACTCACTTGCGGTCAGAGAGTTCATATACAGGGCTAGGACAACACATTTGGGGTCAGGGAGTACTTATATGGGACTAGGGTAACACACTTGCGGTCAGAGAGTTCATATAAAGGGGCTAGGACAACACATTTGGGGTCAGGGAGTACTGATATGGGACTAGGGTAACACACTTGGGGTCAGGGATTACTTTTATGGAACTAGGATAACTCACTTGGGGTCAGGGAGTACTTCTATGTGACTAGGGTAACTCACTTGGGGCAGGGAGTATTTCTATGGGACTAGGGTAACTCACTTGTGGTCAGAGAGTACATATAAAGGAACTAGGATAACTCACTTGGGGTCAGGGAGTACTTATAAAGGTGATATGGTAACTCACTTGGGTTCAGGCAGTATTTACATGAGACTAGGGTAACACACTTGGGGTCAGGGAGTAATTATAAGGGACTAGGGTAACTCACTTGGGGTCTGGGAGTACATATAAAGCTGCTAGGATAACTCAATTGCGGTCAGAGAGTACATATAAAGGGGCTAGGGTAACTCACTTGCGGTCAGAGAGTACATATAAAGGGGCTAGGGTAACTCACTTGCGGTCAGAGAGTGCATATAAAGGGGCTAGGATAACTCACTTGGGGTCAGGGAGTACTTATAAAGGGGCTATGGTAACTCACTTGGGGCCAGGGAGTACAAATATGAAACTAGGGTAACACACTTGGGGTCAGGGAGTACTTATAAAGGGGCTAGGATAACTCACTTACGGTCAGAGAGTACATATAAAGGGGCTAGGATAACTCACTTGGGGTCGGGGAGTACTTATAAAGGGGCTAAGGTAACACACTTGGGTTCAGGGAGTACTTACATGGAACTAGGGTAACACACTTGGGGTCAGAGAGTACTTATAAAAGTGATATGGTAACTCATTTGGGGTCAGGGAGTACTTATAAAGGGGATAGGATAACTCACTTGGAGTCGGGGAGTACTTATAAAGGGGCTAAGGTAACACACTTGGGTTCAGGGAATACTTATATGAGACTAGGGTAACACACTTGGGGTCGGGGAGTACTTTTAAAGGGGCTATGGTAACTCACTTAGGGTCAGGAAGTACTTCTATGGGACTAAGGTAACTCACTTGGGGTCAGGGAGTACTTTTATGGGACCAGGGTGACTCACTTGGGGCAAGAGTGTACTTATAAAGGGGCTAGGGTAACTCACTTGGGGTCAGGGAGTACAAATAAAGGGGCTATGGTAACTCACTTGGGGTCAGGGAGTACTTATAAAGGGGATACGATAACTCACTTGGGGTCGGGGAGTACTTATAAAGGGGCTAAGGTAACACACTAGGGTTCAGGGAGTACTTATATGAGACTAGGGTAACACACTTGGGGTCAGGCAGTACTTATAAAGGGGTTTGTATAACCCACTATCGGTCAGAGAGTACATATAAAGAGGCTAGGATAATTCACTTGGGGTCAGGGAGTACTTCTATGGTACTAGGGTAACTCACTTGGGGTCAGGTGGTACTTATATAGGGCCTAGGGTAACTCACTTGGGGTCAGGGAGTTAATATAAAGGGGAGAGGACAACACATTTGGGGTCAGGAAGTACTTATATGGGACTAGGGTAACTCACTTGGGGTCAGGGAGTACTTATATGGGACCAGGGTAACTCACTTGGGGCCAGGGTGTACTTATATGGGAACAGGGTACTCACTTGGGGCAAGGGTGTACTTATAAAGGGGCTAGGGTAACTCACTTGGGGTCAGGGAGTACTACTTATGGGACTAGGGTAACTCACTTGCGGTCAGAGGGTACATATAAAGGGGCTAGGATAACTCACTTGGGGTCAGGGAGTACTTATAAAGGTGATATGGTAACTCACTTGGGGTCAGGGAGTACTTATAAAGGGGATAGGATAACTCACTTGCGGTCGGGGAGTACTTATAAAGGGGCTAAGGTAACACACTTGGGTTCAGGGAGTACTTATAAAGGTGATATGGTAACTCACTTGGGGTCAGAGAGTACTTATAAAGGGGATAGGATAACTCACTTGGGGTCGGGGAGTACTTATAAAGGGGCTAAGGTAACACACTTGGGTTCAGGGAGTACTTACATGGAACTAGGGTAACACACTTGGGGTCAGGGAGTACTTTTATGGGACTAGGGTAACTCACTTGGGGTCAGGGAGTACTACTATGGGACTAGGGTAACTCACTTGGTGTCAGTGAGTACTACTATGGGACTAGGGTAACTCACTTGATGTCAGAGAGTACATATAAAGGGGTTAGGATAACTCAGTTGGGGTCAGGGAATACTTATAAAGGAGCTATGGTAACTCACTTGGGGTCAGGTAATACTTATATGGGACCAGGGTAACTCACTTGGGGCCAGAATGTATATTATAAAGGGGCTATGGTATCTCACTTGAGGTCAGGGAGTACTACTATGGGACTAGGGTAACTCACTTGGGGTCAGGGGGTACTTATATAGGGACTAGGGTAACTCACTTGGGGTCAGGGAGTACTTATATGGGAACAGGGTAACTCACTTGGGGTCAGGGAGTACTTATAAAGGGGATAGGATAACTCACTTGGGGTCGGGGAGTACTTATAAAGGGGCTAAGGTAACACACTTGGGTTCAGGGAGTACTTACATGGAACTAGGGTAACACACTTGGGGTCAGGGAGTACTTATAAAGGTGATATGGTAACTCATTTGGGGTCAGGGAGTACTTATAAAGGGGATAGGATAACTCACTTGGAGTCGGGGAGTACTTATAAAGGGGCTATGGTAACTCACTTAGGGTCAGGAAGTACTTCTATGGGACTAAGTTAACTCACTTGGGGTCAGGGAGTACTTTTATGGGACCAGGGTAACTCACTTGGGGCCAGGGTGTACTTATAAAGGGGCTAGGGTAACTCACTTGGGGTCAGGGAGTACTTTTATGGGACCAGGGTAACTCACTTGGGGCCAGGGTGTACTTATAAAGGGGCTAGGGTAACTCACCTGCGGTCAAGGAGTACTTATATGGGACTAGGGTAACTCACTTGGGGTCAGGGAGTACTTATATGGGACCAGGGTAACTCTCTTGGGGCCAGGGTGTACTTATAAAGGGGCTAGGGTAACTCACTTTGGGTCAGGAAGTACATATAAAGGGGCTATATTAACTCACTTGGGGTCAGGGAGTACTTATAAAGGTGATATGGTAACTCACTTGGGGTCAGGGAGTACTTATAAAGGGGATAGGATAACTCACTTGGGGTCGGGGAGTACTTATAAAGGGGCTAAGGTAACACACTTGGGTTCAGGGAGTACTTATATGAGACTAGGGTAACACACTTGGGGTCAGGGAGAACTTATAAGGTGATATGGTAACTCATTTGGGGTCAGGGAGTACTTATATGGGACTAGGGTAACTCACTTGGGGTCAGGGAGTACTTATATGGGACCAGGGTAACTCACTTGGGGCCAGGGTGTACTTATAAAGGGGCTAGGGTAACTCACTTGGGGTCAGGGAGTACTACTTATGGGACTAGGGTAACTCACTTGCGGTCAGAGGGTACATATATAGGGGATAGGATAACTGACTTGGGGTCGGGGAGTACTTATAAAGGGGCTAAGGTAACACACTTGGGTTCAGGGAGTACTTACATGGAACTAGGGTAACACACTTGGGGTCAGGGAGTACTTATAAAGGTGATATGGTAACTCATTTGGGGTCAGGGAGTACTTATAAAGGGGATAGGATAACTCACTTGAGTCGGGGAGTACTTATAAAGGGGCTAAGGTAACACACTTGGGTTCAGGGAATACTTCTATGGGACTATGGTAACTCACTTGGGGTCAGGTGGTACTTATATAGGGCCTAGGGTAACTCACTTGGGGTCAGGGAGTTCATATAAAGGGGTTAGGACAACACATTTGGGGTCAGGGAGTACTTATATGGGACTAGGGTAACTCACTTGGGGTCAGGGGGTACTTATATGGGACCAGGGTAACTCACTTGGGGCCAGGGTGTACTTATAAAGGGGCTAGGGTAACTCACTTGGGGTCAGGGAGTACTACTTATGGGACTAGGGTAACTCACTTGCGGTCAGAGGGTACATATAAAGGGGCTAGGATAACTCACTTGGGTTCAGGGAGTACTTATAAAGGTGATATGGTAACTCACTTGGGGTCAGGGAGTACTTACAAAGGGGATAGGATAACTCACTTGGGGTCGGGGAGTACTTATAAAGGGGCTAAGGTAACACACTTGGGTTCAGGGAGTACTTACATGGAACTAGGGTAACACACTTGGGGTCAGAGAGTACTTATAAAGGTGATATGGTAACTCATTTGGGGTCAGGGAGTACTTATAAAGGGGATAGGATAACTCACTTGGAGTCGGGGAGTACTTATAAAGGGGCTAAGGTAACTCACTTGGGGTCAGGGAGTACTACTTATGGGACTAGGGTAACTCACTTGCGGTCAGAGGGTACATATAAAGGGGCTAGGATAACTCACTTGGGGTAAGGGAGTACTTATAAAGGTGATATGGTAACTCACTTGGGGTCAGGGAGTACTTATAAAGGGGATAGGATAACTCACTTGGGGTCGGGGAGTACTTTTAAAGGGGCTATGGTAACTCACTTAGGGTCAGGAAGTACTTCTATGGGACTAAGGTAACTCACTTGGGGTCAGGGAATACTTTTATGGGACCAGGGTAACTCACTTGGGGCCAGAGTGTACTTATAAAGGGGCTAGGGTAACTCACTTGGGGTCAGGGAGTACAAATAAAGGGGCTATGGTAACTCACTTGGGGTCAGGGAGTACTACTTATGGGACTAGGGTAACTCACTTGCGGTCAGAGGGTACATATAAAGGGGCTAGGATAACTCATTTGGGGTCAGGGAGTACTTATAAAGGTGATATGGTAACTCACTTGGGGTCAGGGAGTACTTATAAAGGGGATAGGATAACTCACTTGGGGTCGGGGAGTACTTATAAAGGGGCTAAGGTAACACACTTGGGTTCAGGGAGTACTTATAAAGGTGATATGGTAACTCACTTGGGGTCAGAGAGTACTTATAAAGAGGATAGGATAACTCATTTGGGGTCGGGGAGTACTTATAAAGGGGCTAAGGTAACACACTTGGGTTCAGGGAGTACTTACATGGAACTAAGGTAACACACTTGGGGTCAGGGAGTACTTTTATGGGACTAGGGTAACTCACTTGGGGTCAGGGAGTACTTCTAAAGGGGCTAGGGTAACTCACTTGGGGTCAAGGAGTACAAATAAAGGGACTATGGTAACTCACTTGGGGTCAGGGAGTACTTATAAAGGGGATACGATAACTCATTTTGGGTCGGGGAGTACTTATAAAGGGGCTAAGGTAACACACTTGGGGTCAGGCAGTACTTATATAGGAGCTATGGTAACTCACTTGGGGTCAGGTAATACTTATATGGGACCAGGGTAACTCACTTGGGGCCAGAGTATATATTATAAAGGGGCTATGGTAACTAACTTGAGGTCAGGGAGTACTACTATGGGACTAGGGAAACTCACTTGGGGTCAGGGGGTACTTATATAGGGCCTAGGGTAACTCACTTGGGGTCAGGGAGTACTTATATGGGACTAGGGCAACTCACTTGCGGCCAGAGAGTTCATATATAGGGCTAGGACAACACATTTGGGATCAGGGAGTACTTATATGGGACTAGGGTAACACACTTGCGGTCAGAGAGTTCATATAAAGGGGCTAGGACAACACATTTGGGGTCAGGGAGTACTTATATGGGACTAGGGTAACACACTTGGGGTCAGGGATTACTTTTATGGAACTAGGATAACTCACTTGGGGTCAGGGAGTACTTCTATGTGCCTAGGGTAACTCACTTGGGGCAGGGAGTAATTCTATGGGACTAGGGTAACTCACTTGGGGTCTGGGAGTACTTATATGGGACTAGAGTAACTCTCTTGGGGTCAGGGAGTACTTATAAGGGACTAGGGTAACACACTTGGGGTCTGGGAGTACATATAAAGCTGCTAGGATAACTCACTTGCGGTCAGAGAGTACATATAAAGGGGCTAGGATAATTCACTTGGGGTCAGGGAGTACTTCTATGGGACTAGGGTAACTCATTTGGGGTCATGTGGTACTTATATAGGGCCTAGGGTAACTCACTTGGGCTCAGGGAGTTCATATAAAGGGGCTAGGACAACACATTTGGGGTCAGGGAGTACTTATATGGGACTAGGGAAACACACTTGGGGTCAGGGATTGCTTTTATGGAACTAGGGTAGCTCACTTGGGGTCAGGGAGTACATATAAAGGGGCTAGGTTAACTCACTTGCGGTCAGAGAGTACATATAAAGGGGCTAGGATAACTCACTTGGGGTCAGGGAGTACTTATAAAGGGGCTATGGTAACTCACTTGGGGCCAGGGAGTACTAATATGAAACTAGGGTAACACACTTGGGGTCAGGGTGTACTTATAAAGGGGCTAGGATAACTCACTTGCGGTCAGAGAGTACATATAAAGGGGCTAGGATAACTCAATTGTGGTCAGGGAGTACTTATAAAGGGACTACGGTAACTCACTTAGGGTCAGGAAGTACTTCCATGGAACTAGGGTAACTCACTTGCGGTCAGAGAGTACATATAAAGGGGCTAGGATAACTCACTTGGGGTCAGGGAGTACTTATAAAGGGGCTATGGTAACTCACTTGGGGTCAGGGAGTACTAATATGGGACTAGGGTAACTTACTTGCGGTCAGAGAGTACATATAAAGGGGCTAGGATAACTCACTTGGGGTCAGGGAGAACTTATAATGTGATATGGTAACTCATTAGGGGACAGGGAGTATTTATATGGGACTAGGGTAACTCACTAGGGGTCTGGGAGTACTTATATGGGACTAGGGTAACTCACTTGGGGTCAAGGAGTACTTATATAGGGGCTAGGATAACTCACTTGGGCTCAGGAAGAACTTATAATGTGATATAGTAACTCATTTGGGGCCAGGGAGTACTTATAAAGGGGCTAAGGTAACACACTTGGGTTCAGGGAATACTTATATGAGACTAGGGTAACACACTTGGGGTCGGGGAGTACTTTTAAAGGGGCTATGGTAACTCACTTAGGGTCAGGAAGTACTTCTATGGGACTAAGGTAACTCACTTCGGGTCAGGGAGTACTTTATTGGACCAGGGTAACTCACTTGGGGCCAGAGTGTACTTATAAAGGGGCTAGGGTAACTCACTTGGGGTCAAGGAGTACAAATAAAGGGGCTATGGTAACTCACTTGGGGTCAGGGAGTACTTATAAAGGGGATACGATAACTCATTTTGGGTCGGGGAGTACTTATAAAGGGGCTAAGGTAACACACTAGGGTTCAGGGAGTACTTATATGAGACTAGGGTAACTCACTTGGGGTCAAGGAGTACTTATATAGGGGCTAGGATAACTCACTTGGGCTCAGGAAGAACTTATAATGTGATATAGTAACTCATTTGGGGCCAGGGAGTACTTATATGGGACTAGTGTAACTCACTTGGGGTCTGGGAGTACTTATATGGGACTAGGGTAACTTACTTGCGGTCAGAGAGTACATATAAAGGGGCTAGGTTAATTCACTTGGGGTCAGGAAGTACTTCTATGGGACTAGGGTAACTCACTTGGGGACAGGGGGTACTTATATAGGGCCTAGGGTAACTCACTTGCGGTCAGAGAGTTCATATACAGGGCTAGGACAACACATTTGGGGTCAGGGAGTACTTATATGGGACTAGGGTAACACACTTGCGGTCAGAGAGTTCATATAAAGGGGCTAGGACAACACATTTGGGGTCAGGGAGTACTGATATGGGACTAGGGTAACACACTTGGGGTCAGGGATTACTTTTATGGAACTAGGATAACTCACTTGGGGTCAGGGAGTACTTCTATGTGACTAGGGTAACTCACTTGGGGCAGGGAGTATTTCTATGGGACTAGGGTAACTCACTTGGGGTCTGGGAGTACTTATATGGGACTAGGGTAACTCTCTTGGGGCAGGGAGTACTTATAAGGGACTAGGGTAACTCACTTGGGGTCTGGGAGTACATATAAAGCTGCTAGGATAACTCACTTGCGGTCAGAGAGTTCATATAAATGGGCTAGGGTAACTCACTTGCGGTCAGAGAGTACATATAAAGGGGCTAGGATAACTCACTTGGGGTCAGGGAGTACTAATAAAGGGGGCTAGGGTAACTCACTAGCGGTCAGAGAGTACATATAAGGGGCTAGATTAACTCACTTGGGGTCAGGGAGTACTTCTATGGGACTAGGGTAACTCACTTGTGGTCAGAGAGTACATATAAAGGAACTAGGATAACTCACTTGGGGTCAGGGAGTACTTATAAAGGTGATATGGTAACTCACTTGGGTTCAGGCAGTATTTACATGAGACTAGGGTAACACACTTGGGGTCAGGGAGTAATTATAAGGGACTAGGGTAACTCACTTGGGGTCTGGGAGTACATATAAAGCTGCTAGGATAACTCACTTGCGGTCAGAGAGTACATATAAAGGGGCTAGGGTAACTCACTTGCGGTCAGAGAGTACATATAAAGGGGCTAGGGTAACTCACTTGCGGTCAGAGAGTGCATATAAAGGGGCTAGGATAACTCACTTGGGGTCAGGGAGTACTTATAAAGGGGCTATGGTAACTCACTTGGGGCCAGGGAGTACAAATATGAAACTAGGGTAACACACTTGGGGTCAGGGAGTACTTATAAAGGGGCTAGGATAACTCACTTACGGTCAGAGAGTACATATAAAGGGGCTAGGATAACTCACTTGGAGTCGGGGAGTACTTATAAAGGGGCTAAGGTAACACACTTGGGTTCAGGGAATACTTATATGAGATTAGGGTAACACACTTGGGGTCGGGGAGTACTTTTAAAGGGGCTATGGTAACTCACTTAGGGTCAGGAAGTACTTCTATGGGACTAAGGTAACTCACTTGGGGTCAGGGAGTACTTTTATGGGACCAGGGTGACTCACTTGGGGCCAGAGTGTACTTATAAAGGGGCTAGGGTAACTCACTTGGGGTCAGGGAGTACAAATAAAGGGGCTATGGTAACTCACTTGGGGTCAGGGAGTACTTATAAAGGGGATACGATAACTCACTTGGGGTCGGGGAGTACTTATAAAGGGGCTAAGGTAACACACTAGGGTTCAGGGAGTACTTATATGAGACTAGGGTAACACACTTGGGGTCAGGCAGTACTTATAAAGGGGTTTGTATAACCCACTATCGGTCAGAGAGTACATATAAAGAGGCTAGGATAATACACTTGGGGTCAGGGAGTACTTCTATGGTACTAGGGTAACTCACTTGGGGTCAGGTGGTACTTATATAGGGCCTAGGGTAACTCACTTGGGGTCAGGGAGTTCATATAAAGGGGAGAGGACAACACATTTGGGGTCAGGAAGTACTTATATGGGACTAGGGTAACTCACTTGGGGTCAGGGAGTACTTATATGGGACCAGGGTAACTCACTTGGGGCCAGGGTGTACTTATATGGGAACAGGGTAACTCACTTGGGGCAAGGGTGTACTTATAAAGGGGCTAGGGTAACTCACTTGGGGTCAGGGAGTACTACTTATGGGACTAGGGTAACTCACTTGCGGTCAGAGGGTACATATAAAGGGGCTAGGATAACTCACTTGGGGTCAGGGAGTACTTATAAAGGTGATATGGTAACTCACTTGGGGTCAGGGAGTACTTATAAAGGGGATAGGATAACTCACTTGCGGTCGGGGAGTACTTATAAAGGGGCTAAGGTAACACACTTGGGTTCAGGGAGTACTTATAAAGGTGATATGGTAACTCACTTGGGGTCAGAGAGTACTTATAAAGGGGATAGGATAACTCACTTGGGGTCGGGGAGTACTTATAAAGGGGCTAAGGTAACACACTTGGGTTCAGGGAGTACTTACATGGAACTAGGGTAACACACTTGGGGTCAGGGAGTACTTTTATGGGACTAGGGTAACTCACTTGGGGTCAGGGAGTACTTATAAAGGGGCTAGGGTAACTCACTTGGTGTCAGTGAGTACTACTATGGGACTAGGGTAACTCACTTGATGTCAGAGAGTACATATAAAGGGGTTAGGATAACTCACTTGGGGTCAGGGAATACTTATAAAGGAGCTATGGTAACTCACTTGGGGTCAGGTAATACTTATATGGGACCAGGGTAACTCACTTGGGGCCAGAATGTATATTATAAAGGGGCTATGGTATCTCACTTGAGGTCAGGGAGTACTACTATGGGACTAGGGTAACTCACTTGGGGTCAGGGGGTACTTATATAGGGACTAGGGTAACTCACTTGGGGTCAGGGAGTACTTATATGGGAACAGGGTAACTCACTTGGGGTCAGGGAGTACTTATAAAGGGGATAGGATAACTCACTTGGGGGCGGGGAGTACTTATAAAGGGGCTAAGGTAACACACTTGGGTTCAGGGAGTACTTACATGGAACTAGGGTAACACACTTGGGGTCAGGGAGTACTTATAAAGGTGATATGGTAACTCATTTGGGGTCAGGGAGTACTTATAAAGGGGATAGGATAACTCACTTGGAGTCGGGGAGTACTTATAAAGGGGCTAATGTAACACACTTGGGTTCAGGGAATACTTCTATGGGACTAGGGTAACTCAATTGGGGTCAGGTGGTACTTATATAGGGCCTAGGGTAACTCACTTGGGGTCAGGGAGTACTACTTATGGGACTAGGGTAACTCACTTGCGGTCAGAGGGTACATATAAAGGGGCTAGGATAACTCACTTGGGGTCAGGGAGTACTTATAAAGGTGATATGGTAACTCACTTGGGGTCAGGGAGTACTTACAAAGGGGATAGGATAACTCACTTGGGGTCGGGGAGTACATATAAAGGGGCTATGGTAACTCACTTGGGGTCAGGGAGTACTTATAAAGGGGATACGATAACTCACTTGGGGTGTGGGAGTACTTATAAAGGGGCTAAGGTAACACACTTGGGTTCAGGGAGTACTTATATGAGACTAGGGTAACACACTTGGGGTCAGGCAGTACTTTTAAAGGGGCTATGGTAACTCACTTAGGGTCAGGAAGTACTTCTATGGGACTAAGGTAACTCACGTCGGGTCAGGGAGTACTTTGATTGGACCAGGGTAACTCACTTGGGGCCAGAGTGTACTTATAAAGGGGCTAGGGTAACTCACTTGGGTTCAGGGAGTACTTACATGGAACTAGGGTAAAACACTTGGGGTCAGGGAGTACTTATAAAGGTGATGTGGTAACTCATTTGGGGTCAGGGAGTACTTATAAAGGGGATAGGATAACTCACTTGGAGTCGGGGAGTACTTATAAAGGGGCTAAGGTAACACACTTGGGTTCAGGGAATACTTCTATGGGACTAGGGTAACTCAATTGGGGTCAGGTGGTACTTATATAGGGCCTAGGGTAACTCACTTGGGGTCAGGGAGTACTACTTATGGGACTAGGGTAACTCACTTGCGGTCAGAGGGTACATATAAAGGGGCTAGGATAACTCACTTAGGGTCATGGAGTACTTCTATGTGCCTAGGGTAACTCACTTGGGGCCACAGTGTACTTATAAAGGGGCTAGGGTAACTCACTTGGGGTCAGGGAGTACATATAAAGGGGCTATGGTAACTCACTTGGGGTCAGGGAGTACTTATAAAGGGGATACGATAACTCACTTGGGGTCGGGGAGTACTTATAAAGGGGATAGGATAACTCACTTGCGGTCGGGGAGTACTTATAAAGGGGCTAAGGTAACACACTTGGGTTCAGGGAGTACTTATAAAGGTGATATGGTAACTCACTTGGGGTCAGAGAGTACTTATAAAGGGGATAGGATAACTCACTTGGGGTCGGGGAGTACTTATAAAGGGGCTAAGGTAACACACTTGGGTTCAGGGAGTACATATAAAGGGGCTATGGTAACTCACTTGGGGTCAGGGAGTACTTTTATGGGACTAGGGTAACTCACTTGGGGTCAGGGAGTACTTATAAAGGGGCTAGGGTAACTCACTTGGTGTCAGTGAGTACTACTATGGGACTAGGGTAACTCACTTGATGTCAGAGAGTACATATAAAGGGGTTAGGATAACTCACTTGGGGTCAGGGAATACTTATAAAGGAGCTATGGTAACTCACTTGGGGTCAGGTAATACTTATATGGGACCAGGGTAACTCACTTGGGGCCAGAATGTATATTATAAAGGGGCTATGGTATCTCACTTGAGGTCAGGGAGTACTACTATGGGACTAGGGTAACTCACTTGGGGTCAGGGGGTACTTATATAGGGACTAGGGTAACTCACTTGGGGTCAGGGAGTACTTATATGGGAACAGGGTAACTCACTTGGGGTCAGGGAGTACTTATAAAGGGGATAGGATAACTCACTTGGGGGCGGGGAGTACTTATAAAGGGGCTAAGGTAACACACTTGGGTTCAGGGAGTACTTACATGGAACTAGGGTAACACACTTGGGGTCAGGGAGTACTTATAAAGGTGATATGGTAACTCATTTGGGGTCAGGGAGTACTTATAAAGGGGATAGGATAACTCACTTGGAGTCGGGGAGTACTTATAAAGGGGCTAATGTAACACACTTGGGTTCAGGGAATACTTCTATGGGACTAGGGTAACTCAATTGGGGTCAGGTGGTACTTATATAGGGCCTAGGGTAACTCACTTGGGGTCAGGGAGTACTACTTATGGGACTAGGGTAACTCACTTGCGGTCAGAGGGTACATATAAAGGGGCTAGGATAACTCACTTGGGGTCAGGGAGTACTTATAAAGGTGATATGGTAACTCACTTGGGGTCAGGGAGTACTTACAAAGGGGATAGGATAACTCACTTGGGGTCGGGGAGTACATATAAAGGGGCTATGGTAACTCACTTGGGGTCAGGGAGTACTTATAAAGGGGATACGATAACTCACTTGGGGTGTGGGAGTACTTATAAAGGGGCTAAGGTAACACACTTGGGTTCAGGGAGTACTTATATGAGACTAGGGTAACACACTTGGGGTCAGGCAGTACTTTTAAAGGGGCTATGGTAACTCACTTAGGGTCAGGAAGTACTTCTATGGGACTAAGGTAACTCACGTCGGGTCAGGGAGTACTTTGATTGGACCAGGGTAACTCACTTGGGGCCAGAGTGTACTTATAAAGGGGCTAGGGTAACTCACTTGGGTCAGGGAGTACAAATAAAGGGGCTATGGTAACTCACTTGGGGTCAGGGAGTACTTATAAAGGGGATACGATAACTCACTTTGGGTCGGGAAGTACTTATAAAGGGGCTAAGGTAACACACTTGGGTTCAGGGAGTACTTACATGGAACTAGGGTAAAACACTTGGGGTCAGGGAGTACTTATAAAGGTGATGTGGTAACTCATTTGGGGTCAGGGAGTACTTATAAAGGGGATAGGATAACTCACTTGGAGTCGGGGAGTACTTATAAAGGGGCTAAGGTAACACACTTGGGTTCAGGGAATACTTCTATGGGACTAGGGTAACTCAATTGGGGTCAGGTGGTACTTATATAGGGCCTAGGGTAACTCACTTGGGGTCAGGGAGTACTACTTATGGGACTAGGGTAACTCACTTGCGGTCAGAGGGTACATATAAAGGGGCTAGGATAACTCACTTAGGGTCATGGAGTACTTCTATGTGCCTAGGGTAACTCACTTGGGGCCACAGTGTACTTATAAAGGGGCTAGGGTAACTCACTTGGGGTCAGGGAGTACATATAAAGGGGCTATGGTAACTCACTTGGGGTCAGGGAGTACTTATAAAGGGGATACGATAACTCACTTGGGGTCGGGGTGTACTTATAAAGGGGCTAAGGTAACACACTTGGGTTCAGGGAGTACTTATATGAGACTAGGGTAACACACTTGGGGTCAGGCAGTACTTATAAAGGGGTTTGTATAACCCACTTGCGGTCAGAGAGTATATATAAAGAGGCCAGCATAATTCACTTGGGGTCAGGGAATACTTCTATGGGACTAGGGTAACTCACTTGGGGTCAGGTGGTACTTATATAGGACCTAGGGTAACTCACTTGGGGTCAGGGAGTTCATATAAAGGGGCTAGGACAACACATTTGGGGTCAGGGAGTACTTACATGGAACTAGGGTAACACACTTGGGGTCAGAGAGTACTTATAAAGGGGATAGGATAACTCACTTGGAGTCGGGGAGTACTTATAAAGGGGCTAAGGTAACACACTTGGGTTCAGGGAATACTTATATGAGACTAGGGTAACACACTTGGGGTCGGGGAGTACTACTTATGGGACTAGGGTAACTCACTTGCGGTCAGAGGGTACATATAAAGGGGCTAGGATAACTCACTTGGGGTCAGGGAGTACTTATAAAGGTGATATGGTAACTCACTTGGGGTCAGGGAGTACTTATAAAGGGGATAGGATAACTCACTTGCGGTCGGGGAGTACTTATAAAGGGGCTAAGGTAACACACTTGGGTTCAGGGAGTACTTATAAAGGTGATATGGTAACTCACTTGGGGTCAGAGAGTACTTATAAAGGGGATAGGATAACTCACTTGGGGTCGGGGAGTACTTATAAAGGGGCTAAGGTAACACACTTGGGTTCAGGGAGTACTTACACGGAACTAGGGTAACACACTTGGGGTCAGGGAGTACTTTTATGGGACTAGGGTAACTCACTTGGGGTCAGGGAGTACTTATAAAGGGGCTAGGGTAACTCACTTGGTGTCAGTGAGTACTACTATGGGACTAAGGTAACTCACTTGATGTCAGAGAGTACATATAAAGGGGTTAGGATAACTCACTTGGGGTCAGGGAATACTTATAAAGGAGCTATGGTAACTCACTTGGGGTCAGGTAATACTTATATGGGACCAGGGTAACTCACTTGGGGCCAGAATGTATATTATAAAGGGGCTATGGTATCTCACTTGAGGTCAGGGAGTACTACTATGGGACTAGGGTAACTCACTTGGGGTCAGGGGGTACTTATATAGGGACTAGGGTAACTCACTTGGGGTCAGGGAGTACTTATATGGGAACAGGGTAACTCACTTGGGGTCAGGGAGTACTTATAAAGGGGATAGGATAACTCACTTGGGGGCGGGGAGTACTTATAAAGGGGCTAAGGTAACACACTTGGGTTCAGGGAGTACTTACATGGAACTAGGGTAACACACTTGGGGTCAGGGAGTACTTATAAAGGTGATATGGTAACTCATTTGGGGTCAGGGAGTACTTATAAAGGGGATAGGATAACTCACTTGGAGTCGGGGAGTACTTATAAAGGGGCTAATGTAACACACTTGGGTTCAGGGAATACTTCTATGGGACTAGGGTAACTCAATTGGGGTCAGGTGGTACTTATATAGGGCCTAGGGTAACTCACTTGGGGTCAGGGAGTACTACTTATGGGACTAGGGTAACTCACTTGCGGTCAGAGGGTACATATAAAGGGGCTAGGATAACTCACTTGGGGTCAGGGAGTACTTATAAAGGTGATATGGTAACTCACTTGGGGTCAGGGAGTACTTACAAAGGGGATAGGATAACTCACTTGGGGTCGGGGAGTACATATAAAGGGGCTATGGTAACTCACTTGGGGTCAGGGAGTACTTATAAAGGGGATACGATAACTCACTTGGGGTGTGGGAGTACTTATAAAGGGGCTAAGGTAACACACTTGGGTTCAGGGAGTACTTATATGAGACTAGGGTAACACACTTGGGGTCAGGCAGTACTTTTAAAGGGGCTATGGTAACTCACTTAGGGTCAGGAAGTACTTCTATGGGACTAAGGTAACTCACGTCGGGTCAGGGAGTACTTTTATTGGACCAGGGTAACTCACTTGGGGCCAGAGTGTACTTATAAAGGGGCTAGGGTAACTCACTTGGGTCAGGGAGTTCAAATAAAGGGGCTATGGTAACTCACTTGGGGTCAGGGAGTACTTATAAAGGGGATACGATAACTCACTTTGGGTCGGGAAGTACTTATAAAGGGGCTAAGGTAACACACTTGGGTTCAGGGAGTACTTACATGGAACTAGGGTAAAACACTTGGGGTCAGGGAGTACTTATAAAGGTGATGTGGTAACTCATTTGGGGTCAGGGAGTACTTATAAAGGGGATAGGATAACTCACTTGGAGTCGGGGAGTACTTATAAAGGGGCTAAGGTAACACACTTGGGTTCAGGGAATACTTCTATGGGACTAGGGTAACTCAATTGGGGTCAGGTGGTACTTATATAGGGCCTAGGGTAACTCACTTGGGGTCAGGGAGTACTACTTATGGGACTAGGGTAACTCACTTGCGGTCAGAGGGTACATATAAAGGGGCTAGGATAACTCACTTGGGGTCAGGGAGTACTTATATGGGACTAGGGTAACACACTTGGGGTCAGGGATTACTTTTATGGAAATAGGATAACTCACTTAGGGTCATGGAGTACTTCTATGTGCCTAGGGTAACTCACTTGGGGCCACAGTGTACTTATAAAGGGGCTAGGGTAACTCACTTGGGGTCAGGGAGTACATATAAAGGGGCTATGGTAACTCACTTGGGGTCAGGGAGTACTTATAAAGGGGATACGATAACTCACTTGGGGTCGGGGTGTACTTATAAAGGGGCTAAGGTAACACACTTGGGTTCAGGGAGTACTTATATGAGACTAGGGTAACACACTTGGGGTCAGGCAGTACTTATAAAGGGGTTTGTATAACCCACTTGCGGTCAGAGAGTATATATAAAGAGGCCAGCATAATTCACTTGGGGTCAGGGAATACTTCTATGGGACAAGGGTAACTCACTTGGGGTCAGGTGGTACTTATATAGGACCTAGGGTAACTCACTTGGGGTCAGGGAGTTCATATAAAGGGGCTAGGACAACACATTTGGGGTCAGGGAGTACTTACATGGAACTAGGGTAACACACTTGGGGTCAGAGAGTACTTATAAAGGGGATAGGATAACTCACTTGGAGTCGGGGAGTACTTATAAAGGGGCTAAGGTAACACACTTGGGTTCAGGGAATACTTATATGAGACTAGGGTAACACACTTGGGGTCGGGGAGTACTTTTAAAGGGGCTATGGTAACTCACTTAGGGTCAGGAAGTACTTCTATGGGACTAAGGTAACTCACTTCGGGTCAGGGAGTACTTTATTGGACCAGGGTAACTCACTTGGGGCCAGAGTGTACTTATAAAGGGGCTAGGGTAACTCACTTGGGGTCAAGGAGTACAAATAAAGGGGCTATGGTAACTCACTTGGGGTCAGGGAGTACTTATAAAGGGGATACGATAACTCATTTTGGGTCGGGGAGTACTTATAAAGGGGCTAAGGTAACACACTAGGGTTCAGGGAGTACTTATATGAGACTAGGGTAACTCACTTGGTGTCAAGGAGTACTTATATAGGGGCTAGGATAACTCACTTGGGCTCAGGAAGAACTTATAATGTGATATAGTAACTCATTTGGGGCCAGGGAGTACTTATATGGGACTAGTGTAACTCACTTGGGGTCTGGGAGTACTTATATGGGACTAGGGTAACTTACTTGCGGTCAGAGAGTACATATAAAGGGGCTAGGTTAATTCACTTGGGGTCAGGAAGTACTTCTATGGGACTAGGGTAACTCACTAGGGGACAGGGGGTACTTATATAGGGCCTAGGGTAACTCACTTGCGGTCAGAGAGTTCATATACAGGGCTAGGACAACACATTTGGGGTCAGGGAGTACTTATATGGGACTAGGGTAACACACTTGCGGTCAGAGAGTTCATATAAAGGGGCTAGGACAACACATTTGGGGTCAGGGAGTACTGATATGGGACTAGGGTAACACACTTGGGGTCAGGGATTACTTTTATGGAACTAGGATAACTCACTTGGGGTCAGGGAGTACTTCTATGTGACTAGGGTAACTCACTTGGGGCAGGGAGTATTTCTATGGGACTAGGGTAACTCACTTGGGGTCTGGGAGTACTTATATGGGACTTGGGTAACTCACTTGGGGTCTGGGAGTACTTATATGGGACTAGGGTAACTCTCTTGGGGCAGGGAGTACTTATAAGGGACTAGGGTAACTCACTTGGGGTCTGGGAGTACATATAAAGCTGCTAGGATAACTCACTTGCGGTCAGAGAGTTCATATAAATGGGCTAGGGTAACTCACTTGCGGTCAGAGAGTACATATAAAGGGGCTAGGATAACTCACTTGGGGTCAGGGAGTACTAATAAAGGGGGCTAGGGTAACTCACTAGCGGTCAGAGAGTACATATAAGGGGCTAGATTAACTCACTTGGGGTCAGGGAGTACTTCTATGGGACTAGGGTAACTCACTTGTGGTCAGAGAGTACATATAAAGGAACTAGGATAACTCACTTGGGGTCAGGGAGTACTTATAAAGGTGATATGGTAACTCACTTGGGTTCAGGCAGTATTTACATGAGACTAGGGTAACACACTTGGGGTCAGGGAGTAATTATAAGGGACTAGGGTAACTCACTTGGGGTCTGGGAGTACATATAAAGCTGCTAGGATAACTCACTTACGGTCAGAGAGTACATATAAAGGGGCTAGGGTAACTCACTTGCGGTCAGAGAGTACATATAAAGGGGCTAGGGTAACTCACTTGCGGTCAGAGAGTGCATATAAAGGGGCTAGGATAACTCACTTGGGGTCAGGGAGTACTTATAAAGGGGCTATGGTAACTCACTTGGGGCCAGGGAGTACAAATATGAAACTAGGGTAACACACTTGGGGTCAGGGAGTACTTATATGGGACTAGGGTAACACACTTGCGGTCAGAGAGTTCATATAAAGGGGCTAGGACAACACATTTGGGGTCAGGGAGTACTTATATGGGACTAGGGTAACACACTTGGGGTCAGGGATTACTTTTATGGAACTAGGATAACTCACTTGGGGTCAGGGAGTACTTAGATGGGACTAGGGTAACACACTTGGGGTCAGGGATTACTTTTATGGAACTAGGATAACTCACTTGGGGTCAGGGAGTACTTCTATGTGCCTAGGGTAACTCACTTGGGGCAGGGAGTAATTCTATGGGACTAGGGTAACTCACTTGGGGTCTGGGAGTACTTATATGGGACTAGAGTAACTCTCTTGGGGTCAGGGAGTACTTATAAGGGACTAGGGTAACTCACTTGGGGTCTGGGAGTACATATAAAGCTGCTAGGATAACTCACTTGCGGTCAGAGAGTACATATAAAGGGGCTAGGATAATTCACTTGGGGTCAGGGAGTACTTCTATGGGACTAGGGTAACTCATTTGGGGTCATGTGGTACTTATATAGGGCCTAGGGTAACTCACTTGGGCTCAGGGAGTTCATATAAAGGGGCTAGGACAACACATTTGGGGTCAGGGAGTACTTATATGGGACTAGGGAAACACACTTGGGGTCAGGGATTGCTTTTATGGAACTAGGGTAGCTCACTTGGGGTCAGGGAGTACATATAAAGGGGCTAGGTTAACTCACTTGCGGTCAGAGAGTACATATAAAGGGGCTAGGATAACTCACTTGGGGTCAGGGAGTACTTATAAAGGGGCTATGGTAACTCACATGGGGCCAGGGAGTACTAATATGAAACTAGGGTAACACACTTGGGGTCAGGGAGTACTTATAAAGGGGCTAGGATAACTCACTTGCGGTCAGAGAGTACATATAAAGGGGCTAGGATAACTCAATTGTGGTCAGGGAGTACTTATAAAGGGACTACGGTAACTCACTTAGGGTCAGGAAGTACTTCCATGGAATTAGGGTAACTCACATGCGGTCAGAGAGTACATATAAAGGGGCTAGGATAACTCACTCGGGGTCAGGGAGTACTTATAAAGGGGCTATGGTAACTCACTTGGGGTCAGGGAGTACTAATATGGGACTAGGGTAACTTACTTGCGATCAGAGAGTACATATAAAGGGGCTAGGATAACTCACTTGGGGTCAGGGAGAACTTATAATGTGATATAGTAACACAATTGGGGCCAGGGAGTACTTATATGGGACTAGGGTAACTCACTTAGGGTCTGGGAGTACTTATATGGGACTAGGGTAACTTACTTGCGGTCAGAGAGTACATATAAAGGGGCTAGGTTAATTCACTTGGGGTCAGGAAGTACTTCTATGGGACTAGGGTAACTCACTTGGGGACAGGGGGTACTTATATAGGGCCTAGGGTAACTCACTTGCGGTCAGAGAGTTCATATACAGGGCTAGGACAACACATTTGGGGTCAGGGAGTACTTATATGGGACTAGGGTAACACACTTGCGGTCAGAGAGTTCATATAAAGGGGCTAGGACAACACATTTGGGGTCAGGGAGTACTGATATGGGACTAGGGTAACTCACTTGGGGCAGGGAGTAATTCTATGGGACTAGGGTAACTCACTTGCGGTCAGAGAGTACATATAAAGGGGCTAGGATAACTCACTTGGGGTCAGGGTGTACTAATAAAGGGGGCTAGGGTAACTCACTAGCGGTCAGAGAGTACATATAAGGGGGCTAGGTTAACTCACTTGGGGTCAGGGAGTACTTCTATGGGACTAGGGTAACTCACTTGTGGTCAGAGAGTACATATAAAGGAACTAGGATAACTCACTTGGGGTCAGGGAGTACTTATAAGGGTGATATGGTAACTCACTTGGGTTCAGGGAGTACTTACATGAGACTAGGGTAACACACTTGGGGTCAGGGAGTAATTATAAAGTACTAGGGTAACTCACTTGGGGTCTGGGAGTACATATAAAGCTGCTAGGATAACTCACTTGCGGTCAGAGAGTACATATAAAGGGGCTAGGGTAACTCACTTGCGGTCAGAGAGTACATATAAAGGGGCTAGGGTAACTCATTTGCGGTCAGAGAGTACATATAAAGGGGCTAGGATAACTCACTTGGGGTCAGGGAGTACTTATAAAGGGGCTATGGTAACTCACTTGGGGCCAGGGAGTACTAATATGAAACTAGGGTAACACACTTGGGGTCAGGAAGTACTTATAAAGGGGCTAGGATAACTCACTTACGGTCAGAGAGTACATATAAAGGGGCTAGGATAACTCACTTGTGGTCAGGGAGTACTTATAAAGGGAATACGGTAACTCACTTAGGGTCAGGGAGTACTTTTATGGGACTAGGGTAACTCACTTGGGGTCAAGGAGTACTTATATAGGTGCTAGGGTAACTCACTTGGGGTCAGTGATTACTACTATGGGACTAGCGTAACTCACTTCCGGTCAGAGAGTACATATAATGGGGCTAAGATAACTCACTTGGGGTCAGGGAGTACTTATAAAGGGGCTATGGTAACTCACTTGGGGTCTGGGAGGACTACTATGGGACTAGGGTAACTTACTTGCGGTCAGAGAGTACATATAAAGGGGCTAGGATAACTCACTTGGGGTCAGGGAGAACTTATAATGTGATATGGTAACTCATTTGGGGTCAAGGAGTACTTATATGGGACTAGGGTATCTCACTTGGGGTCAGGGAGTACTTATATGGGACCAGGGTAACTCACTTGGGGCCAGGGTGTACTTATAAAAGGGCTAGGGTAACTCACTTGGGGTCAGGGAGTACATATAAAGGGGCTATGGTAACTCACTTGGGGTCAGGGAGTACTACTATGGGACTAGGGTAACTCACTTGCGGTCAGAGAGTACATATAAAAGGGCTGGGATAACTCACTTTAGGTCAGGGAGTACTTATAAAGGGGCTAAGGTAACACACTTGGGTTCAGGGAGTACTTACATGAGACTAGGGTAAAACACTTGGGGTCAGGGAGTACTTTTATGGGACTAGGGTAACTCACTTGGGGTCAGGGAGTACTTATAAAGGGGCTAGGGTAACTCACTTGGTGTCAGTGAGTACTACTATGGGACTTGGGTAACTCACTTAATGTCAGAGATTACATATAAAGGGGCTAGGATAACTCACTTGGGGTCAGGGAGTACTTATAAAGGGGCTATGGTAACTCACTTGGGGTCAGGGAGTACTTATATGGGACCAGGGTAACTCACTTGGGCCAGAGTGTACTTATAAAGGGGCTAGGGTAACTCACTTGGGGTCAGGGAGTACATATAAAGGGACTATGATAACTCACTTGGGGTCAGGGAGTACATATAATGGGGCTAGGATAACTCACTTAGGGTAAGGGAGTACTTATAAAGGGGCTAGGGTAACTCACTTGGGGTCAGTGAGTACTACTATGGGACTAGGGTAACTCACTTGATGTCAGAGAGTACATAAAAAGGGGATAGGATAACTCACTTGGGGTCAGGGAGTACTTATAAAGGGGCTATGGTAACTCACTTGGGGTCAGGGAGTACTACTTATGGGACTAGGGTAACTCACTTGCGGTCAGAGGGTACATATAAAGGGGCTAGGATTACTCACTTGGGGTCAGGGAGTACTTATAAAGGGGCTATGATAACTCACTTGGGGTCAGGGAGTACTTGTAAAGGGGCTACGGTAACTCACTTGGGGTCAGGGAGTACTAATAAAGGGGTTAGATTAACTCACTTGCGGTCAGAGAGTACATATATAGGGGCTATGATAACTCACTTGGGGTCAGGGAGTACTTGTAAAGGGGCTACGGTAACTCACTTGGGGTCAGGGAGTACTAATAAAGGGGTTAGATTAACTCACTTGCGGTCAGAGAGTACATATAAAGGGGCTATGATAACTCACTTGGGGTCAGGGAGTACTTATAAGGGTGATATGGTAACTCACTTGGGTTCAGGGAGTACTTACATGAGACTAGGGTAACACACTTGGGGTCAGGGAGTAATTATAAAGTACTAGGGTAACTCACTTGGGGTCTGGGAGTACATATAAAGCTGCTAGGATAACTCACTTGCGGTCAGAGAGTACATATAAAGGGGCTGGGGTAACTCACTTGCGGTCAGAGAGTACATATAAAGGGGCTAGGGTAACTCACTTGCGGTCAGAGAGTACATATAAAGGGGCTAGGATAACTCACTTGGGGTCAGGGAGTACTTATAAAGGGGCTATGGTAACTCACTTGGGGCCAGGGAGTACTAATATGAAACTAGGGTAACACACTTGGGGTGAGGGAGTACTTATAAAGGGGCTAGGATAACTCACTTACGGTCAGAGAGTACATATAAAGGGGCTAGGATAACTCACTTGTGGTCAGGGAGTACTTATAAAGGGAATACGGTAACTCACTTAGGGTCAGGGAGTACTTTTATGGGACTAGGGTAACTCACTTGGGGTCAAGGAGTACTTATATAGGTGCTAGGGTAACTCACTTGGGGTCAGTGATTACTACTATGGGACTAGCGTAACTCACTTGCGGTCAGAGAGTACATATAATGGGGCTAGGATAACTCACTTGGGGTCAGGGAGTACTTATAAAGGGGCTATGGTAACTCACTTGGGGTCAGGGAGGACTACTATGGGACTAGGGTAACTTACTTGCGGTCAGAGAGTACATATAAAGGGGCTAGGATAATTCACTTGGGGTCAGGGAGAACTTATAATGTGATATGGTAACTCATTTGGGGCCAGGGAGTACTTATATGGGACTAGGGTAACTCACTTGGGGTCAGAGAGTACATATAAAGGGGCTAGGATAACTCACTTGGGGTCAGGGAGTACTTATAAAGGGGCTATGGTAACTCACTTGGGGCCAGGGAGTACTAATATGAAACTAGGGTAACACACTTGGGGTGAGGGAGTACTTATAAAGGGGCTAGGATAACTCACTTACGGTCAGAGAGTACATATAAAGGGGCTAGGATAACTCACTTGTGGTCAGGGAGTACTTATAAAGGGAATACGGTAACTCACTTAGGGTCAGGGAGTACTTTTATGGGACTAGGGTAACTCACTTGGGGTCAAGGAGTACTTATATAGGTGCTAGGGTAACTCACTTGGGGTCAGTGATTACTACTATGGGACTAGCGTAACTCACTTGCGGTCAGAGAGTACATATAATGGGGCTAGGATAACTCACTTGGGGTCAGGGAGTACTTATAAAGGGGCTATGGTAACTCACTTGGGGTCAGGGAGGACTACTATGGGACTAGGGTAACTTACTTGCGGTCAGAGAGTACATATAAAGGGGCTAGGATAATTCACTTGGGGTCAGGGAGAACTTATAATGTGATATGGTAACTCATTTGGGGCCAGGGAGTACTTATATGGGACTAGGGTAACTCACTTGGGGTCAGAGAGTACATATAAAGGGGCTAGGATAACTCACTTGGGGTCAGGGAGTACTTATAAAGGGGCTATGGTAACTCACTTGGGGCCAGGGAGTACTAATATGAAACTAGGGTAACACACTTGGGGTGAGGGAGTACTTATAAAGGGGCTAGGATAACTCACTTACGGTCAGAGAGTACATATAAAGGGGCTAGGATAACTCACTTGTGGTCAGGGAGTACTTATAAAGGGAATACGGTAACTCACTTAGGGTCAGGGAGTACTTTTATGGGACTAGGGTAACTCACTTGGGGTCAAGGAGTACTTATATAGGTGCTAGGGTAACTCACTTGGGGTCAGTGATTACTACTATGGGACTAGCGTAACTCACTTGCGGTCAGAGAGTACATATAATGGGGCTAGGATAACTCACTTGGGGTCAGGGAGTACTTATAAAGGGGCTATGGTAACTCACTTGGGGTCAGGGAGGACTACTATGGGACTAGGGTAACTTACTTGCGGTCAGAGAGTACATATAAAGGGGCTAGGATAATTCACTTGGGGTCAGGGAGAACTTATAATGTGATATGGTAACTCATTTGGGGCCAGGGAGTACTTATATGGGACTAGGGTAACTCACTTGGGGTCAGGGAGTACATATAAAGGGGCTATGGTAACTCACTTGGGGTCAGGGAGTACTACTATGGGACTAGGGTAACTCACTTGCGGTCAGAGAGTACATATAAAAGGGCTAGGATAACTCACTTGGGGTCAGGGAGTACTTATAAAGGTGATATGGTAACTCACTTGGTGTCAGGGAGTACTTATAAAGGGGATAGGATAACTCACTTGGGGTCGGGGAGTACTTATAAAGGGGCTAAGGTAACACACTTGTGTTCAGGGAGTACTTACATGAGACTAGGGTAACACACTTGGGGTCAGGGAGTACTACTTATGGGACTAGGGTAACTCACTTGCGGTCAGAGGGTACATATAAAGGGGCTAGGATTACTCACTTGGGGTCAGGGAGTACTTATAAAGGGGCTATGATAACTCACTTGGGGTCAGGGAGTACTTGTAAAGGGGCTACGGTAACTCACATGGGGTCAGGGAGTACTAATAAAGGGGTTAGATTAACTCACTTGCGGTCAGAGAGTACATATAAAGGGGCTATGATAACTCACTTGGGGTCAGGGAGTACATATAAAGGGGCTAGGATAACTCACTTGCGGTCAGAGAGTACATATAATGGGGCTAGGATAACTCACTTGGGGTCAGTGAGTACATATAATGGGGCTAGGATAACCCACTTAGGGTAAGGGAGTACTTATAAAGGGGCTAGGGTAACTCACTTGGGGTCAGTGAGTACTTATAAAGGGGCTAAGGTAACACACTTGGGTTCAGGGAGTACTTACATGGAACTAGGGTAACACACTTGGGGTCAGAGAGTACTTATAAAGGTGATATGGTAACTCATTTGGGGTCAGGGAGTACTTATAAAGGGGATAGGATAACTCACTTGGAGTCGGGGAGTACTTATAAAGGGGCTAAGGTAACACACTTGGGTTCAGGGAATACTTATATGAGACTAGGGTAACACACTTGGGGTCGGGGAGTACTTTTAAAGGGGCTATGGTAACTCACTTAGGGTCAGGAAGTACTTCTATGGGACTAAGGTAACTCACTTGGGGTCAGGGAGTACTTTTATGGGACCAGGGTGACTCACTTGGGGCAAGAGTGTACTTATAAAGGGGCTAGGGTAACTCACTTGGGGTCAGGGAGTACAAATAAAGGGGCTATGGTAACTCACTTGGGGTCAGGGAGTACTTATAAAGGGGATACGATAACTCACTTGGGGTCGGGGAGTACTTATAAAGGGGCTAAGGTAACACACTAGGGTTCAGGGAGTACTTATATGAGACTAGGGTAAGACACTTGGGGTCAGGCAGTACTTATAAAGGGGTTTGTATAACCCACTATCGGTCAGAGAGTACATATAAAGAGGCTAGGATAATTCACTTGGGGTCAGGGAGTACTTCTATGGTACTAGGGTAACTCACTTGGGGTCAGGTGGTACTTATATAGGGCCTAGGGTAACTCACTTGGGGTCAGGGAGTTCATATAAAGGGGAGAGGACAACACATTTGGGGTCAGGAAGTACTTATATGGGACTAGGGTAACTCACTTGGGGTCAGGGAGTACTTATATGGGACCAGGGTAACTCACTTGGGGCCAGGGTGTACTTATATGGGAACAGGGTACTCACTTGGGGCAAGGGTGTACTTATAAAGGGGCTAGGGTAACTCACTTGGGGTCAGGGAGTACTACTTATGGGACTAGGGTAACTCACTTGCGGTCAGAGGGTACATATAAAGGGGCTAGGATAACTCACTTGGGGTCAGGGAGTACTTATAAAGGTGATATGGTAACTCACTTGGGGTCAGGGAGTACTTATAAAGGGGATAGGATAACTCACTTGCGGTCGGGGAGTACTTATAAAGGGGCTAAGGTAACACACTTGGGTTCAGGGAGTACTTATAAAGGTGATATGGTAACTCACTTGGGGTCAGAGAGTACTTATAAAGGGGATAGGATAACTCACTTGGGGTCGGGGAGTACTTATAAAGGGGCTAAGGTAACACACTTGGGTTCAGGGAGTACTACTATGGGACTAGGGTAACTTACTTGCGGTCATAGAGTACATATAAAGGGGCTAGGATAACTCACTTGGGGTCAGGGAGTACTTATAAAGGGGCTATGGTAACTCACTTGGGGCCAGGGAGTACAAATATGAAACTAGGGTAACACACTTGGGGTCAGGGAGTACTTATAAAGGGGCTAGGATAACTCACTTACGGTCAGAGAGTACATATAAAGGGGCTAGGATAACTCACTTGGGGTCGGGGAGTACTTATAAAGGGGCTAAGGAAACACACTTGGGTTCAGGGAGTACTTACATGGAACTAGGGTAACACACTTGGGGTCAGAGAGTACTTATAAAGGTGATATGGTAACTCATTTGGGGTCAGGGAGTACTTATAAAGGGGATAGGATAACTCACTTGGAGTCGGGGAGTACTTATAAAGGGGCTAAGGTAACACACTTGGGTTCAGGGAATACTTATATGAGACTAGGGTAACACACTTGGGGTCGGGGAGTACTTTTAAAGGGGCTATGGTAACTCACTTAGGGTCAGGAAGTACTTCTATGGGACTAAGGTAACTCACTTGGTGTCAGTGAGTACTACTATGGGACTAGGGTAACTCACTTGATGTCAGAGAGTACATATAAAGGGGTTAGGATAACTCAGTTGGGGTCAGGGAATACTTATAAAGGAGCTATGGTAACTCACTTGGGGTCAGGTAATACTTATATGGGACCAGGGTAACTCACTTGGGGCCAGAATGTATATTATAAAGGGGCTATGGTATCTCACTTGAGGTCAGGGAGTACTACTATGGGACTAGGGTAACTCACTTGGGGTCAGGGGGTACTTATATAGGGACTAGGGTAACTCACTTGGGGTCAGGGAGTACTTATATGGGAACAGGGTAACTCACTTGGGGTCAGGGAGTACTTATAAAGGGGATAGGATAACTCACTTGGGGTCGGGGAGTACTTATAAAGGGGCTAAGGTAACACACTTGGGTTCAGGGAGTACTTACATGGAACTAGGGTAACACACTTGGGGTCAGGGAGTACTTATAAAGGTGATATGGTAACTCATTTGGGGTCAGGGAGTACTTATAAAGGGGATAGGATAACTCACTTGGAGTCGGGGAGTACTTATAAAGGGGCTATGGTAACTCACTTAGGGTCAGGAAGTACTTCTATGGGACTAAGTTAACTCACTTGGGGTCAGGGAGTACTTTTATGGGACCAGGGTAACTCACTTGGGGCCAGAGTGTACTTATAAAGGGGCTAGGGTAACTCACTTGGGGTCAGGGAGTACTTCTATGAGACTAGGTTAACTCACTTGTGGTCAGAGAGTACATATAAAAGAACTAGGATAACTCACCTGCGGTCAAGGAGTACTTATATGGGACTAGGGTAACTCACTTGGGGTCAGGGAGTACTTATATGGGACCAGGGTAACGCTCTTGGGGCCAGGGTGTACTTATAAAGGGGCTAGGGTAACTCACTTTGGGTCAGGAAGTACATATAAAGGGGCTATATTAACTCACTTGGGGTCAGGGAGTACTTATAAAGGTGATATGGTAACTCACTTGGGGTCAGGGAGTACTTATAAAGGGGATAGGATAACTCACTTGGGGTCGGGGAGTACTTATAAAGGGGCTAAGGTAACACACTTGGGTTCAGGGAGTACTTATATGAGACTAGGGTAACACACTTGGGGTCAGGGAGAACTTATAAGGTGATATGGTAACTCATTTGGGGTCAGGGAGTACTTATATGGGACTAGGGTAACTCACTTGGGGTCAGGGAGTACTTATATGGGACCAGGGTAACTCACTTGGGGCCAGGGTGTACTTATAAAGGGGCTAGGGTAACTCACTTGGGGTCAGGGAGTACTACTTATGGGACTAGGGTAACTCACTTGCGGTCAGAGGGTACATATAAAGGGGATAGGATAACTGACTTGGGGTCGGGGAGTACTTATAAAGGGGCTAAGGTAACACACTTGGGTTCAGGGAGTACTTACATGGAACTAGGGTAACACACTTGGGGTCAGGGAGTACTTATAAAGGTGATATGGTAACTCATTTGGGGTCAGGGAGTACTTATAAAGGGGATAGGATAACTCACTTGGAGTCGGGGAGTACTTATAAAGGGGCTAAGGTAACACACTTGGGTTCAGGGAATACTTCTATGGGACTATGGTAACTCACTTGGGGTCAGGTGGTACTTATATAGGGCCTAGGGTAACTCACTTGGGGTCAGGGAGTTCATATAAAGGGGTTAGGACAACACATTTGGGGTCAGGGAGTACTTATATGAGACTAGGGTAACTCACTTGGGGTCAGGGGGTACTTATATGGGACCAGGGTAACTCACTTGGGGCCAGGGTGTACTTATAAAGGGGCTAGGGTAACTCACTTGGGGTCAGGGAGTACTACTTATGGGACTAGGGTAACTCACTTGCGGTCAGAGGGTACATATAAAGGGGCTAGGATAACTCACTTGGGTTCAGGGAGTACTTATAAAGGTGATATGGTAACTCACTTGGGGTCAGGGAGTACTTACAAAGGGGATAGGATAACTCACTTGGGGTCGGGGAGTACTTATAAAGGGGCTAAGGTAACACACTTGGGTTCAGGGAGTACTTACATGGAACTAGGGTAACACACTTGGGGTCAGAGAGTACTTATAAAGGTGATATGGTAACTCATTTGGGGTCAGGGAGTACTTATAAAGGGGATAGGATAACTCACTTGGAGTCGGGGAGTACTTATAAAGGAGCTAAGGTAACACACTTGGGTTCAGGGAATACTTATATGAGACTAGGGTAACACACTTGGGGTCGGGGAGTACTTTTAAAGGGGCTATGGTAACTCACTTAGGGTCAGGAAGTACTTCTATGGGACTAAGGTAACTCACTTGGGGTCAGGGAGTACTTTTATGGGACCAGGGTAACTCACTTGGGGCCAGAGTGTACTTATAAAGGGGCTAGGGTAACTCACTTGGGGTCAGGGAGTACAAATATAGGGGCTATGGTAACTCACTTGGGGTCAGGGAGTACTACTTATGGGACTAGGGTAACTCACTTGCGGTCAGAGGGTACATATAAAGGGGCTAGGATAACTCACTTGGGGTCAGGGAGTACTTATAAAGGTGATATGGTAACTCACTTGGGGTCAGGGAGTACTTATAAAGGGGATAGGATAACTCACTTGGGGTCGGGGAGTACTTATAAAGGGGCTAAGGTAACACACTTGGGTTCAGGGAGTACTTATAAAGGTGATATGGTAACTCACTTGGGGTCAGAGAGTACTTATAAAGAGGATAGGATAACTCATTTGGGGTCGGGGAGTACTTATAAAGGGGCTAAGGTAACACACTTGGGTTCAGGGAGTACTTACATGGAACTAAGGTAACACACTTGGGGTCAGGGAGTACTTTTATGGGACTAGGGTAACTCACTTGGGGTCAGGGAGTACTTCTAAAGGGGCTAGGGTAACTCACTTGGGGTCAAGGAGTACAAATAAAGGGGCTATGGTAACTCACTTGGGGTCAGGGAGTACTTATAAAGGGGATACGATAACTCATTTTGGGTCGGGGAGTACTTATAAAGGGGCTAAGGTAACACACTTGGGGTCAGGCAGTACTTATATAGGAGCTATGGTAACTCACTTGGGGTCAGGTAATACTTATATGGGACCAGGGTAACTCACTTGGGGCCAGAGTATATATTATAAAGGGGCTATGGTAACTAACTTGAGGTCAGGGAGTACTACTATGGGACTAGGGAAACTCACTTGGGGTCAGGGGGTACTTATATAGGGCCTAGGGTAACTCACTTGGGGTCAGGGAGTACTTATATGGGACTAGGGCAACTCACTTGCGGCCAGAGAGTTCATATATAGGGCTAGGACAACACATTTGGGATCAGGGAGTACTTATATGGGACTAGGGTAACACACTTGCGGTCAGAGAGTTCATATAAAGGGGCTAGGACAACACATTTGGGGTCAGGGAGTACTTATATGGGACTAGGGTAACACACTTGGGGTCAGGGATTACTTTTATGGAACTAGGATAACTCACTTGGGGTCAGGGAGTACTTCTATGTGCCTAGGGTAACTCACTTGGGGCAGGGAGTAATTCTATGGGACTAGGGTAACTCACTTGGGGTCTGGGAGTACTTATATGGGACTAGAGTAACTCTCTTGGGGTCAGGGAGTACTTATAAGGGACTAGGGTAACACACTTGGGGTCTGGGAGTACATATAAAGCTGCTAGGATAACTCACTTGCGGTCAGAGCGTACATATAAAGGGGCTAGGATAATTCACTTGGGGTCAGGGAGTACTTCTATGGGACTAGGGTAACTCATTTGGGGTCATGTGGTACTTATATAGGGCCTAGGGTAACTCACTTGGGCTCAGGGAGTTCATATAAAGGGGCTAGGACAACACATTTGGGGTCAGGGAGTACTTATATGGGACTAGGGAAACACACTTGGGGTCAGGGATTGCTTTTATGGAACTAGGGTAGCTCACTTGGGGTCAGGGAGTACATATAAAGGGGCTAGGTTAACTCACTTGCGGTCAGAGAGTACATATAAAGGGGCTAGGATAACTCACTTGGGGTCAGGGAGTACTTATAAAGGGGCTATGGTAACTCACTTGGGGCCAGGGAGTACTAATATGAAACTAGGGTAACACACTTGGGGTCAGGGAGTACTTATAAAGGGGCTAGGATAACTCACTTGCGGTCAGAGAGTACATATAAAGGGGCTAGGATAACTCAATTGTGGTCAGGGAGTACTTATAAAGGGACTACGGTAACTCACTTAGGGTCAGGAAGTACTTCCATGGAACTAGGGTAACTCACTTGCGGTCAGAGAGTACATACAAAGGGGCTAGGATAACTCACTTGGGGTCAGGGAGTACTTATAAAGGGGCTATGGTAACTCACTTGGGGTCAGGGAGTACTAATATGGGACTAGGGTAACTTACTTGCGGTCAGAGAGTACATATAAAGGGGCTAGGATAACTCACTTGGGGTCAGGGAGAACTTATAATGTGATATGGTAACTCATTTGGGGCCAGGGAGTACTTATATGGGACTAGTGTAACTCACTTGGGGTCTGGGAGTACTTATATGGGACTAGGGTAACTTACTTGCGGTCAGAGAGTACATATAAAGGGGCTAGGATAACTCACTTGGGGTCAGGGAGTACTAATAAAGGGGGCTAGGGTAACTCACTAGCGGTCAGAGAGTACATATAAGGGGCTAGATTAACTCACTTGGGGTCAGGGAGTACTTCTATGGGACTAGGGTAACTCACTTGTGGTCAGAGAGTACATATAAAGGAACTAGGATAACTCACTTGGGGTCAGGGAGTACTTATAAAGGTGATATGGTAACTCACTTGGGTTCAGGCAGTATTTACATGAGACTAGGGTAACACACTTGGGGTCAGGGAGTAATTATAAGGGACTAGGGTAACTCACTTGGGGTCTGGGAGTACATATAAAGCTGCTAGGATAACTCACTTGCGGTCAGAGAGTACATATAAAGGGGCTAGGGTAACTCACTTGCGGTCAGAGAGTACATATAAAGGGGCTAGGGTAACTCACTTGCGGTCAGAGAGTGCATATAAAGGGGCTAGGATAACTCACTTGGGGTCAGGGAGTACTTATAAAGGGGCTATGGTAACTCACTTGGGGCCAGGGAGTACAAATATGAAACTAGGGTAACACACTTGGGGTCAGGGAGTACTTATAAAGGGGCTAGGATAACTCACTTACGGTCAGAGAGTACATATAAAGGGGCTAGGATAACTCACTTGGGGTCGGGGAGTACTTATAAAGGGGCTAAGGAAACACACTTGGGTTCAGGGAGTACTTACATGGAACTAGGGTAACACACTTGGGGTCAGAGAGTACTTATAAAGGTGATATGGTAACTCATTTGGGGTCAGGGAGTACTTATAAAGGGGATAGGATAACTCACTTGGAGTCGGGGAGTACTTATAAAGGGGCTAAGGTAACACACTTGGGTTCAGGGAATACTTATATGAGACTAGGGTAACACACTTGGGGTCGGGGAGTACTTTTAAAGGGGCTATGGTAACTCACTTAGGGTCAGGAAGTACTTCTATGGGACTAAGGTAACTCACTTGGGGTCAGGGAGTACTTTTATGGGACCAGGGTGACTCACTTGGGGCCAGAGTGTACTTATAAAGGGGCTAGGGTAACTCACTTGGGGTCAGGGAGTACAAATAAAGGGGCTATGGTAACTCACTTGGGGTCAGGGAGTACTTATAAAGGGGATACGATAACTCACTTGGGGTCGGGGAGTACTTATAAAGGGGCTAAGGTAACACACTAGGGTTCAGGGAGTACTTATATGAGACTAGGGTAACACACTTGGGGTCAGGCAGTACTTATAAAGGGGTTTGTATAACCCACTATCGGTCAGAGAGTACATATAAAGAGGCTAGGATAATTCACTTGGGGTCAGGGAGTACTTCTATGGTACTAGGGTAACTCACTTGGGGTCAGGTGGTACTTATATAGGGCCTAGGGTAACTCACTTGGGGTCAGGGAGTTCATATAAAGGGGAGAGGACAACACATTTGGGGTCAGGAAGTACTTATATGGGACTAGGGTAACTCACTTGGGGTCAGGGAGTACTTATATGGGACCAGGGTAACTCACTTGGGGCCAGGGTGTACTTATATGGGAACAGGGTAACTCACTTGGGGCAAGGGTGTACTTATAAAGGGGCTAGGGTAACTCACTTGGGGTCAGGGAGTACTACTTATGGGACTAGGGTAACTCACTTGCGGTCAGAGGGTACATATAAAGGGGCTAGGATAACTCACTTGGGGTCAGGGAGTACTTATAAAGGTGATATGGTAACTCACTTGGGGTCAGGGAGTACTTATAAAGGGGATAGGATAACTCACTTGCGGTCGGGGAGTACTTATAAAGGGGCTAAGGTAACACACTTGGGTTCAGGGAGTACTTATAAAGGTGATATGGTAACTCACTTGGGGTCAGAGAGTACTTATAAAGGGGATAGGATAACTCACTTGGGGTCGGGGAGTACTTATAAAGGGGCTAAGGTAACACACTTGGGTTCAGGGAGTACTTACATGGAACTAGGGTAACACACTTGGGGTCAGGGAGTACTTTTATGGGACTAGGGTAACTCACTTGGGGTCAGGGAGTACTTATAAAGGGGCTAGGGTAACTCACTTGGTGTCAGTGAGTACTACTATGGGACTAGGGTAACTCACTTGATGTCAGAGAGTACATATAAAGGGGTTAGAATAACTCACTTGGGGTCAGGGAATACTTATAAAGGAGCTATGGTAACTCACTTGGGGTCAGGTAATACTTATATGGGACCAGGGTAACTCACTTGGGGCCAGAATGTATATTATAAAGGGGCTATGGTATCTCACTTGAGGTCAGGGAGTACTACTATGGGACTAGGGTAACTCACTTGGGGTCAGGGGGTACTTATATAGGGACTAGGGTAACTCACTTGGGGTCAGGGAGTACTTATATGGGAACAGGGTAACTCACTTGGGGTCAGGGAGTACTTATAAAGGGGATAGGATAACTCACTTGGGGGCGGGGAGTACTTATAAAGGGGCTAAGGTAACACACTTGGGTTCAGGGAGTACTTACATGGAACTAGGGTAACACACTTGGGGTCAGGGAGTACTTATAAAGGTGATATGGTAACTCATTTGGGGTCAGGGAGTACTTATAAAGGGGATAGGATAACTCACTTGGAGTCGGGGAGTACTTATAAAGGGGCTAATGTAACACACTTGGGTTCAGGGAATACTTCTATGGGACTAGGGTAACTCAATTGGGGTCAGGTGGTACTTATATAAGGCCTAGGGTAACTCACTTGGGGTCAGGGAGTACTACTTATGGGACTAGGGTAACTCACTTGCGGTCAGAGGGTACATATAAAGGGGCTAGGATAACTCACTTGGGGTCAGGGAGTACTTATAAAGGTGATATGGTAACTCACTTGGGGTCAGGGAGTACTTACAAAGGGGATAGGATAACTCACTTGGGGTCGGGGAGTACATATAAAGGGGCTATGGTAACTCACTTGGGGTCAGGGAGTACTTACATGGAACTAGGGTAACACACTTGGGGTCAGAGAGTACTTATAAAGGTGATATGGTAACTCATTTGGGGTCAGGGAGTACTTATAAAGGGGATAGGATAACTCACTTGGAGTCGGGGAGTACTTATAAAGGGGCTAAGGTAACACACTTGGGTTCAGGGAATACTTATATGAGACTAGGGTAACACACTTGGGGTCGGGGAGTACTTTTAAAGGGGCTATGGTAACTCACTTAGGGTCAGGAAGTACTTCTATGGGACTAAGGTAACTCACTTGGGGTCAGGGAGTACTTTTATGGGACCAGGGTGACTCACTTGGGGCCAGAGTGTACTTATAAAGGGGCTAGGGTAACTCACTTGGGGTCAGGGAGTACAAATAAAGGGGCTATGGTAACTCACTTGGGGTCAGGGAGTACTTATAAAGGGGATACGATAACTCACTTGGGGTCGGGGAGTACTTATAAAGGGGCTAAGGTAACACACTAGGGTTCAGGGAGTACTTATATGAGACTAGGGTAACACACTTGGGGTCAGGCAGTACTTATAAAGGGGTTTGTATAACCCACTATCGGTCAGAGAGTACATATAAAGAGGCTAGGATAATTCACTTGGGGTCAGGGAGTACTTCTATGGTACTAGGGTAACTCACTTGGGGTCAGGTGGTACTTATATAGGGCCTAGGGTAACTCACTTGGGGTCAGGGAGTTCATATAAAGGGGAGAGGACAACACATTTGGGGTCAGGAAGTACTTATATGGGACTAGGGTAACTCACTTGGGGTCAGGGAGTACTTATATGGGACCAGGGTAACTCACTTGGGGCCAGGGTGTACTTATATGGGAACAGGGTAACTCACTTGGGGCAAGGGTGTACTTATAAAGGGGCTAGGGTAACTCACTTGGGGTCAGGGAGTACTACTTATGGGACTAGGGTAACTCACTTGCGGTCAGAGGGTACATATAAAGGGGCTAGGATAACTCACTTGGGGTCAGGGAGTACTTATAAAGGTGATATGGTAACTCACTTGGGGTCAGGGAGTACTTATAAAGGGGATAGGATAACTCACTTGCGGTCGGGGAGTACTTATAAAGGGGCTAAGGTAACACACTTGGGTTCAGGGAGTACTTATAAAGGTGATATGGTAACTCACTTGGGGTCAGAGAGTACTTATAAAGGGGATAGGATAACTCACTTGGGGTCGGGGAGTACTTATAAAGGGGCTAAGGTAACACACTTGGGTTCAGGGAGTACTTACATGGAACTAGGGTAACACACTTGGGGTCAGGGAGTACTTTTATGGGACTAGGGTAACTCACTTGGGGTCAGGGAGTACTTATAAAGGGGCTAGGGTAACTCACTTGGTGTCAGTGAGTACTACTATGGGACTAGGGTAACTCACTTGATGTCAGAGAGTACATATAAAGGGGTTAGGATAACTCACTTGGGGTCAGGGAATACTTATAAAGGAGCTATGGTAACTCACTTGGGGTCAGGTAATACTTATATGGGACCAGGGTAACTCACTTGGGGCCAGAATGTATATTATAAAGGGGCTATGGTATCTCACTTGAGGTCAGGGAGTACTACTATGGGACTAGGGTAACTCACTTGGGGTCAGGGGGTACTTATATAGGGACTAGGGTAACTCACTTGGGGTCAGGGAGTACTTATATGGGAACAGGGTAACTCACTTGGGGTCAGGGAGTACTTATAAAGGGGATAGGATAACTCACTTGGGGGCGGGGAGTACTTATAAAGGGGCTAAGGTAACACACTTGGGTTCAGGGAGTACTTACATGGAACTAGGGTAACACACTTGGGGTCAGGGAGTACTTATAAAGGTGATATGGTAACTCATTTGGGGTCAGGGAGTACTTATAAAGGGGATAGGATAACTCACTTGGAGTCGGGGAGTACTTATAAAGGGGCTAATGTAACACACTTGGGTTCAGGGAATACTTCTATGGGACTAGGGTAACTCAATTGGGGTCAGGTGGTACTTATATAAGGCCTAGGGTAACTCACTTGGGGTCAGGGAGTACTACTTATGGGACTAGGGTAACTCACTTGCGGTCAGAGGGTACATATAAAGGGGCTAGGATAACTCACTTGGGGTCAGGGAGTACTTATAAAGGTGATATGGTAACTCACTTGGGGTCAGGGAGTACTTACAAAGGGGATAGGATAACTCACTTGGGGTCGGGGAGTACATATAAAGGGGCTATGGTAACTCACTTGGGGTCAGGGAGTACTTATAAAGGGGATACGATAACTCACTTGGGGTGTGGGAGTACTTATAAAGGGGCTAAGGTAACACACTTGGGTTCAGGGAGTACTTATATGAGACTAGGGTAACACACTTGGGGTCAGGCAGTACTTTTAAAGGGGCTATGGTAACTCACTTAGGGTCAGGAAGTACTTCTATGGGACTAAGGTAACCCACGTCGGGTCAGGGAGTACTTTTATTGGACCAGGGTAACTCACTTGGGGCCAGAGTGTACTTATAAAGGGGCTAGGCTAACTCACTTGGGTCAGGGAGTACAAATAAAGGGGCTATGGTAACTCACTTGGGGTCAGGGAGTACTTATAAAGGGGATACGATAACTCACTTTGGGTCGGGAAGTACTTATAAAGGGGCTAAGGTAACACACTTGGGTTCAGGGAGTACTTACATGGAACTAGGGTAAAACACTTGGGGTCAGGGAGTACTTATAAAGGTGATGTGGTAACTCATTTGGGGTCAGGGAGTACTTATAAAGGGGATAGGATAACTCACTTGGAGTCGGGGAGTACTTATAAAGGGGCTAAGGTAACACACTTGGGTTCAGGGAATACTTCTATGGGACTAGGGTAACTCAATTGGGGTCAGGTGGTACTTATATAGGGCCTAGGGTAACTCACTTGGGGTCAGGGAGTACTACTTATGGGACTAGGGTAACTCACTTGCGGTCAGAGGGTACATATAAAGGGGCTAGGATAACTCACTTGGGGTCAGGGAGTACTTATATGGGACTAGGGTAACACACTTGGGGTCAGGGATTACTTTTATGGAAATAGGATAACTCACTTAGGGTCATGGAGTACTTCTATGTGCCTAGGGTAACTCACTTGGGGCCACAGTGTACTTATAAAGGGGCTAGGGTAACTCACTTGGGGTCAGGGAGTACATATAAAGGGGCTATGGTAACTCACTTGGGGTCAGGGAGTACTTATAAAGGGGATACGATAACTCACTTGGGGTCGGGGTGTACTTATAAAGGGGCTAAGGTAACACACTTGGGTTCAGGGAGTACTTATATGAGACTAGGGTAACACACTTGGGGTCAGGCAGTACTTATAAAGGGGTTTGTATAACCCACTTGCGGTCAGAGAGTATATATAAAGAGGCCAGCATAATTCACTTGGGGTCAGGGAATACTTCTATGGGACTAGGGTAACTCACTTGGGGTCAGGTGGTACTTATATAGGACCTAGGGTAACTCACTTGGGGTCAGGGAGTTCATATAAAGGGGCTAGGACAACACATTTGGGGTCAGGGAGTACTTACATGGAACTAGGGTAACACACTTGGGGTCAGAGAGTACTTATAAAGGGGATAGGATAACTCACTTGGAGTCGGGGAGTACTTATAAAGGGGCTAAGGTAACACACTTGGGTTCAGGGAATACTTATATGAGACTAGGGTAACACACTTGGGGTCGGGGAGTACTTTTAAAGGGGCTATGGTAACTCACTTAGGGTCAGGAAGTACTTCTATGGGACTAAGGTAACTCACTTCGGGTCAGGGAGTACTTTATTGGACCAGGGTAACTCACTTGGGGCCAGAGTGTACTTATAAAGGGGCTAGGGTAACTCACTTGGGGTCAAGGAGTACAAATAAAGGGGCTATGGTAACTCACTTGGGGTCAGGGAGTACTTATAAAGGGGATACGATAACTCATTTTGGGTCGGGGAGTACTTATAAAGGGGCTAAGGTAACACACTAGGGTTCAGGGAGTACTTATATGAGACTAGGGTAACTCACTTGGGGTCAAGGAGTACTTATATAGGGGCTAGGATAACTCACTTGGGCTCAGGAAGAACTTATAATGTGATATAGTAACTCATTTGGGGCCAGGGAGTACTTATATGGGACTAGTGTAACTCACTTGGGGTCTGGGAGTACTTATATGGGACTAGGGTAACTTACTTGCGGTCAGAGAGTACATATAAAGGGGCTAGGTTAATTCACTTGGGGTCAGGAAGTACTTCTATGGGACTAGGGTAACTCACTTGGGGACAGGGGGTACTTATATAGGGCCTAGGGTAACTCACTTGCGGTCAGAGAGTTCATATACAGGGCTAGGACAACACATTTGGGGTCAGGGAGTACTTATATGGGACTAGGGTAACACACTTGCGGTCAGAGAGTTCATATAAAGGGGCTAGGACAACACATTTGGGGTCAGGGAGTACTGATATGGGACTAGGGTAACACACTTAGGGTCAGGGATTACTTTTATGGAACTAGGATAACTCACTTGGGGTCAGGGAGTACTTCTATGTGACTAGGGTAACTCACTTGGGGCAGGGAGTATTTCTATGGGACTAGGGTAACTCACTTGGGGTCTGGGAGTACTTATATGGGACTTGGGTAACTCACTTGGGGTCTGGGAGTACTTATATGGGACTAGGGTAACTCTCTTGGGGCAGGGAGTACTTATAAGGGACTAGGGTAACTCACTTGGGGTCTGGGAGTACATATAAAGCTGCTAGGATAACTCACTTGCGGTCAGAGAGTTCATATAAATGGGCTAGGGTAACTCACTTGCGGTCAGAGAGTACATATAAAGGGGCTAGGATAACTCACTTGGGGTCAGGGAGTACTAATAAAGGGGGCTAGGGTAACTCACTAGCGGTCAGAGAGTACATATAAGGGGCTAGATTAACTCACTTGGGGTCAGGGAGTACTTCTATGGGACTAGGGTAACTCACTTGTGGTCAGAGAGTACATATAAAGGAACTAGGATAACTCACTTGGGGTCAGGGAGTACTTATAAAGGTGATATGGTAACTCACTTGGGTTCAGGCAGTATTTACATGAGACTAGGGTAACACACTTGGGGTCAGGGAGTAATTATAAGGGACTAGGGTAACTCACTTGGGGTCTGGGAGTACATATAAAGCTGCTAGGATAACTCACTTACGGTCAGAGAGTACATATAAAGGGGCTAGGGTAACTCACTTGCGGTCAGAGAGTACATATAAAGGGGCTAGGGTAACTCACTTGCGGTCAGAGAGTGCATATAAAGGGGCTAGGATAACTCACTTGGGGTCAGGGAGTACTTATAAAGGGGCTATGGTAACTCACTTGGGGCCAGGGAGTACAAATATGAAACTAGGGTAACACACTTGGGGTCAGGGAGTACTTATAAAGGGGCTAGGATAACTCACTTACGGTCAGAGAGTACATATAAAGGGGCTAGGATAACTCACTTGGGGTCGGGGAGTACTTATAAAGGGGCTAAGGTAACACACTTGGGTTCAGGGAGTACTTACATGGAACTAGGGTAACACACTTGGGGTCAGAGAGTACTTATAAAGGTGATATGGTAACTCATTTGGGGTCAGGGAGTACTTATAAAGGGGATAGGATAACTCACTTGGAGTCGGGGAGTACTTATAAAGGGGCTAAGGTAACACACTTGGGTTCAGGGAATACTTATATGAGACTAGGGTAACACACTTGGGATCGGGGAGTACTTTTAAAGGGGCTATGGTAACTCACTTAGGGTCAGGAAGTACTTCTATGGGACTAAGGTAACTCACTTGGGGTCAGGGAGTACTTTTATGGGACCAGGGTGACTCACTTGGGGCCAGAGTGTACTTATAAAGGGGCTAGGGTAACTCACTTGGGGTCAGGGAGTACTTATAAAGGGGATACGATAACTCACTTGGGGTCGGGGAGTACTTATAAAGGGGCTAAGGTAACACACTAGGGTTCAGGGAGTACTTATATGAGACTAGGGTAACACACTTGGGGTCAGGCAGTACTTATAAAGGGGTTTGTATAACCCACTATCGGTCAGAGAGTACATATAAAGAGGCTAGGATAATTCACTTGGGGTCAGGGAGTACTTCTATGGTACTAGGGTAACTCACTTGGGGTCAGGTGGTACTTATATAGGGCCTAGGGTAACTCACTTGGGGTCAGGGAGTTCATATAAAGGGGAGAGGACAACACATTTGGGGTCAGGAAGTACTTATATGGGACTAGGGTAACTCACTTGGGGTCAGGGAGTACATATATGGGACCAGGGTAACTCACTTGGGGCCAGGGTGTACTTATATGGGAAAAGGGTAACTCACTTGGGGCAAGGGTGTACTTATAAAGGGGCTAGGGTAACTCACTTGGGGTCAGGGAGTACTACTTATGGGACTAGGGTAACTCACTTGCGGTCAGAGGGTACATATAAAGGGGCTAGGATAACTCACTTGGGGTCAGGGAGTACTTATAAAGGTGATATGGTAACTCACTTGGGGTCAGGGAGTACTTATAAAGGGGATAGGATAACTCACTTGCGGTCGGGGAGTACTTATAAAGGGGCTAAGGTAACACACTTGGGTTCAGGGAGTACTTATAAAGGTGATATGGTAACTCACTTGGGGTCAGAGAGTACTTATAAAGGGGATAGGATAACTCACTTGGGGTCGGGGAGTACTTATAAAGGGGCTAAGGTAACACACTTGGGTTCAGGGAGTACTTACATGGAACTAGGGTAACACACTTGGGGTCAGGGAGTACTTTTATGGGACTAGGGTAACTCACTTGGGGTCAGGGAGTACTTATATGGGAACAGGGTAACTCACTTGGGGTCAGGGAGTACTTATAAAGGGGATAGGATAACTCACTTGGGGTCGGGGAGTACTTATAAAGGGGCTAAGGTAACACACTTGGGTTCAGGGAGTACTTACATGGAACTAGGGTAACACACTTGGGGTCAGGGAGTACTTATAAAGGTGATATGGTAACTCATTTGGGGTCAGGGAGTACTTATAAAGGGGATAGGATAACTCACTTGGAGTCGGGGAGTACTTATAAAGGGGTTAATGTAACACACTTGGGTTCAGGGAATACTTCTATGGGACTAGGGTAACTCAATTGGGGTCAGGTGGTACTTATATAGGGCCTAGGGTAACTCACTTGGGGTCAGGGAGTACTACTTATGGGACTAGGGTAACTCACTTGCGGTCAGAGGGTACATATAAAGGGGCTAGGATAACTCACTTGGGGTCAGGGAGTACTTATAAAGGTGATATGGTAACTCACTTGGGGTCAGGGAGTACTTACAAAGGGGATAGGATAACCCACTTGGGGTCGGGGAGTACATATAAAGGGGCTATGGTAACTCACTTGGGGTCAGGGAGTACTTATAAAGGGGATACGATAACTCACTTGGGGTGTGGGAGTACTTATAAAGGGGCTAAGGTAACACACTTGGGTTCAGGGAGTACTTATATGAGACTAGGGTAACACACTTGGGGTCAGGCAGTACTTTTAAAGGGGCTATGGTAACTCACTTAGGGTCAGGAAGTACTTCTATGGGACTAAGGTAACTCACTTCGGGTCAGGGAGTACTTTTATTGGACCAGGGTAACTCACTTGGGGCCAGAGTGTACTTATAAAGGGGCTAGGGTAACTCACTTGGGTCAGGGAGTACAAATAAAGGGGCTATGGTAACTCACTTGGGGTCAGGGAGTACTTATAAAGGGGATACGATAACTCATTTTGGGTCGGGAAGTACTTATAAAGGGGCTAAGGTAACACACTTGGGTTCAGGGAGTACTTACATGGAACTAGGGTAAAACACTTGGGGTCAGGGAGTACTTATAAAGGTGATGTGGTAACTCATTTGGGGTCAGGGAGTACTTATAAAGGGGATAGGATAACTCACTTGGAGTCGGGGAGTACTTATAAAGGGGCTAAGGTAACACACTTGGGTTCAGGGAATACTTCTATGGGACTAGGGTAACTCAATTGGGGTCAGGTGGTACTTATATAGGGCCTAGGGTAACTCACTTGGGGTCAGGGAGTACTACTTATGGGACTAGGGTAACTCACTTGCGGTCAGAGGGTACATATAAAGGGGCTAGGATAACTCACTTGGGGTCAGGGAGTACTTATATGGGACTAGGGTAACACACTTGGGGTCAGGGATTACTTTTATGGAAATAGGATAACTCACTTAGGGTCATGGAGTACTTCTATGTGCCTAGGGTAACTCACTTGGGGCCACAGTGTACTTATAAAGGGGCTAGGGTAACTCACTTGGGGTCAGGGAGTACATATAAAGGGGCTATGGTAACTCACTTGGGGTCAGGGAGTACTTATAAAGGGGATACTATAACTCACTTGGGGTCGGGGTGTACTTATAAAGGGGCTAAGGTAACACACTTGGGTTCAGGGAGTACTTATATGAGACTAGGGTAACACACTTGGGGTCAGGCAGTACTTACAAAGGGGTTTGTATAACCCACTTGCGGTCAGAGAGTATATATAAAGAGGCTAGCATAATTCACTTGGGGTCAGGGAATACTTCTATGGGACTAGGGTAACTCACTTGGGGTCAGGTGGTACTTATATAGGACCTAGGGTAACTCAATTGGGGTCAGGGAGTTCATATAAAGGGGTTAGGACAACACATTTGGGGTCAGGGAGTACTTACATGGAACTAGGGTAACACACTTGGGGTCAGAGAGTACTTATAAAGGGGATAGGATAACTCACTTGGAGTCGGGGAGTACTTATAAAGGGGCTAAGGTAACACACTTGGGTTCAGGGAATACTTATATGAGACTAGGGTAACACACTTGGGGTCAGGCAGTACTTATATAGGAGCTATGGTAACTCACTTGGGGTCAGGTAATACTTATATGGGACCAGGGTAACTCACTTGGGGCCAGAGTATATATTATAAAGGGGCTATGGTAACTAACTTGAGGTCAGGGAATACTACTATGGGACTAGGGAAACTCACTTGGGGTCAGGGGGTACTTATATAGGGCCTAGGGTAACTCACTTGGGGTCAGGGAGTACTTATATGGGACTAGGGTAACTCACTTGCGGCCAGAGAGTTCATATATAGGGCTAGGACAACACATTTGGGATCAGGGAGTACTTATATGGGACTAGGGTAACACACTTGCGGTCAGAGAGTTCATATAAAGGGGCTAGGACAACACATTTGGGGTCAGGGAGTACTTATATGGGACTAGGGTAACACACTTGGGGTCAGGGATTACTTTTATGGAACTAGGATAACTCACTTGGGGTCAGGGAGTACTTATATGGGACTAGGGTAACACACTTGGGGTCAGGGATTACTTTTATGGAACTAGGATAACTCACTTGGGGTCAGGGAGTACTTCTATGTGCCTAGGGTAACTCACTTGGGGCAGGGAGTAATTCTATGGGACTAGGGTAACTCACTTGGGGTCTTGGAGTACTTATATGGGACTAGAGTAACTCTCTTGGGGTCAGGGAGTACTTATAAGGGACTAGGGTAACTCACTTGGGGTCTGGGAGTACATATAAAGCTGCTAGGATAACTCACTTGCGGTCAGAGAGTACATATAAAGGGGCTAGGATAATTCACTTGGGGTCAGGGAGTACTTCTATGGGACTAGGGTAACTCATTTGGGGTCATGTGGTACTTATATAGGGCCTAGGGTAACTCACTTGGGCTCAGGGAGTTCATATAAAGGGGCTAGGACAACACATTTGGGGTCAGGGAGTACTTATATGGGACTAGGGAAACACAGTTAGGGTCAGGGATTGCTTTTATGGAACTAGGGTAGCTCACTTGGGGTCAGGGAGTACATATAAAGGGGCTAGGTTAACTCACTTGCGGTCAGAGAGTACATATAAAGGGGCTAGGATAACTCACTTGGGGTCAGGGAGTACTTATAAAGGGGCTATGGTAACTCACATGGGGCCAGGGAGTACTAATATGAAACTAGGGTAACACACTTGGGGTCAGGGAGTACTTATAAAGGGGCTAGGATAACTCACTTGCGGTCAGAGAGTACATATAAAGGGGCTAGGATAACTCAATTGTGGTCAGGGAGTACTTATAAAGGGACTACGGTAACTCACTTAGGGTCAGGAAGTACTTCCATGGAACTAGGGTAACTCACATGCGGTCAGAGAGTACATATAAAGGGGCTAGGATAACTCACTCGGGGTCAGGGAGTACTTATAAAGGGGCTATGGTAACTCACTTGGGGTCAGGGAGTACTAATATGGGACTAGGGTAACTTACTTGCGATCAGAGAGTACATATAAAGGGGCTAGGATAACTCACTTGGGGTCAGGGAGAACTTATAATGTGATATAGTAACACATTTGGGGCCAGGGAGTACTTATATGGGACTAGGGTAACTCACTTAGGGTCTGGGAGTACTTATATGGGACTAGGGTAACTTACTTGCGGTCAGAGAGTACATATAAAGGGGCTAGGTTAATTCACTTGGGGTCAGGAAGTACTTCTATGGGACTAGGGTAACTCACTTGGGGACAGGGGGTACTTATATAGGGCCTAGGGTAACTCACTTGCGGTCAGAGAGTTCATATACAGGGCTAGGACAACACATTTGGGGTCAGGGAGTACTTATATGGGACTAGGGTAACACACTTGCGGTCAGAGAGTTCATATAAAGGGGCTAGGACAACACATTTGGGGTCAGGGAGTACTGATATGGGACTAGGGTAACTCACTTGGGGCAGGGAGTAATTCTATGGGACTAGGGTAACTCACTTGCGGTCAGAGAGTACATATAAAGGGGCTAGGATAACTCACTTGGGGTCAGGGTGTACTAATAAAGGGGGCTAGGGTAACTCACTAGCGGTCAGAGAGTACATATAAGGGGGCTAGGTTAACTCACTTGGGGTCAGGGAGTACTTCTATGGGACTAGGGTAACTCACTTGTGGTCAGAGAGTACATATAAAGGAACTAGGATAACTCACTTGGGGTCAGGGAGTACTTATAAGGGTGATATGGTAACTCACTTGGGTTCAGGGAGTACTTACATGAGACTAGGGTAACACACTTGGGGTCAGGGAGTAATTATAAAGTACTAGGGTAACTCACTTGGGGTCTGGGAGTACATATAAAGCTGCTAGGATAACTCACTTGCGGTCAGAGAGTACATATAAAGGGGCTAGGGTAACTCACTTGCGGTCAGAGAGTACATATAAAGGGGCTAGGGTAACTCACTTGCGGTCAGAGAGTACATATAAAGGGGCTAGGATAACTCACTTGGGGTCAGGGAGTACTTATAAAGGGGCTATGGTAACTCACTTGGGGCCAGGGAGTACTAATATGAAACTAGGGTAACACACTTGGGGTCAGGGAGTACTTATAAAGGGGCTAGGATAACTCACTTACGGTCAGAGAGTACATATAAAGGGGCTAGGATAACTCACTTGTGGTCAGGGAGTACTTATAAAGGGAATACGGTAACTCACTTAGGGTCAGGGAGTACTTTTATGGGACTAGGGTAACTCACTTGGGGTCAAGGAGTACTTATATAGGTGCTAGGGTAACTCACTTGGGGTCAGTGATTACTACTATGGGACTAGCGTAACTCACTTCCGGTCAGAGAGTACATATAATGGGGCTAAGATAACTCACTTGGGGTCAGGGAGTACTTATAAAGGGGCTATGGTAACTCACTTGGGGTCTGGGAGGACTACTATGGGACTAGGGTAACTTACTTGCGGTCAGAGAGTACATATAAAGGGGCTAGGATAACTCACTTGGGGTCAGGGAGAACTTATAATGTGATATGGTAACTCATTTGGGGTCAGGGAGTACTTATATGGGACTAGGGTATCTCACTTGGGGCCAGGGTGTACTTATAAAAGGGCTAGGGTAACTCACTTGGGGTCAGGGAGTACATATAAAGGGGCTATGGTAACTCACTTGGGGTCAGGGAGTACTACTATGGGACTAGGGTAACTCACTTGCGGTCAGAGAGTACATATAAAAGGGCTGGGATAACTCACTTTGGGTCAGGGAGTACTTATAAAGGGGCTAAGGTAACACACTTGGGTTCAGGGAGTACTTACATGAGACTAGGGTAAAACACTTGGGGTCAGGGAGTACTTTTATGGGACTAGGGTAACTCACTTGGGGTCAGGGAGTACTTATAAAGGGGCTAGGGTAACTCACTTGGTGTCAGTGAGTACTACTATGGGACTTGGGTAACTCACTTAATGTCAGAGATTACATATAAAGGGGCTAGGATAACTCACTTGGGGTCAGGGAGTACTTATAAAGGGGCTATGGTAACTCACTTGGGGTCAGGGAGTACTTATATGGGACCAGGGTAACTCACTTGGGCCAGAGTGTACTTATAAAGGGGCTAGGGTAACTCACTTGGGGTCAGGGAGTACATATAAAGGGGCTATGATAACTCACTTGGGGTCAGGGAGTACATATAATGGGGCTAGGATAACTCACTTAGGGTAAGGGAGTACTTATAAAGGGGCTAGGGTAACTCACTTGGGGTCAGTGAGTACTACTATGGGACTAGGGTAACTCACTTGATGTCAGAGAGTACATAAAAAGGGGCTAGGATAACTCACTTGGGGTCAGGGAGTACTTATAAAGGGGCTATGGTAACTCACTTGGGGTCAGGGAGTACTACTTATGGGACTAGGGTAACTCACTTGCGGTCAGAGGGTACATATAAAGGGGCTAGGATTACTCACTTGGGGTCAGGGAGTACTTATAAAGGGGCTATGATAACTCACTTGGGGTCAGGGAGTACTTGTAAAGGGGCTACGGTAACTCACTTGGGGTCAGGGAGTACTAATAAAGGGGTTAGATTAACTCACTTGCGGTCAGAGAGTACATATATAGGGGCTATGATAACTCACTTGGGGTCAGGGAGTACTTGTAAAGGGGCTACGGTAACTCACTTGGGGTCAGGGAGTACTAATAAAGGGGTTAGATTAACTCACTTGCGGTCAAAGAGTACATATAAAGGGGCTATGATAACTCACTTGGGGTCAGGGAGTACTTATAAGGGTGATATGGTAACTCACTTGGGTTCAGGGAGTACTTACATGAGACTAGGGTAACACACTTGGGGTCAGGGAGTAATTATAAAGTACTAGGGTAACTCACTTGGGGTCTGGGAGTACATATAAAGCTGCTAGGATAACTCACTTGCGGTCAGAGAGTACATATAAAGGGGCTGGGGTAACTCACTTGCGGTCAGAGAGTACATATAAAGGGGCTAGGGTAACTCACTTGCGGTCAGAGAGTACATATAAAGGGGCTAGGATAACTCACTTGGGGTCAGGGAGTACTTATAAAGGGGCTATGGTAACTCACTTGGGGCCAGGGAGTACTAATATGAAACTAGGGTAACACACTTGGGGTGAGGGAGTACTTATAAAGGGGCTAGGATAACTCACTTACGGTCAGAGAGTACATATAAAGGGGCTAGGATAACTCACTTGTGGTCAGGGAGTACTTATAAAGGGAATACGGTAACTCACTTAGGGTCAGGGAGTACTTTTATGGGACTAGGGTAACTCACTTGGGGTCAAGGAGTACTTATATAGGTGCTAGGGTAACTCACTTGGGGTCAGTGATTACTACTATGGGACTAGCGTAACTCACTTGCGGTCAGAGAGTACATATAATGGGGCTAGGATAACTCACTTGGGGTCAGGGAGTACTTATAAAGGGGCTATGGTAACTCACTTGGGGTCAGGGAGGACTACTATGGGACTAGGGTAACTTACTTGCGGTCAGAGAGTACATATAAAGGGGCTAGGATAATTCACTTGGGGTCAGGGAGAACTTATAATGTGATATGGTAACTCATTTGGGGCCAGGGAGTACTTATATGGGACTAGGGTAACTCACTTGGGGTCAGGGAGTACATATAAAGGGGCTATGGTAACTCACTTGGGGTCAGGGAGTACTACTATGGGACTAGGGTAACTCACTTGCGGTCAGAGAGTACATATAAAAGGGCTAGGATAACTCACTTGGGGTCAGGGAGTACTTATAAAGGTGATATGGTAACTCACTTGGTGTCAGGGAGTACTTATAAAGGGGATAGGATAACTCACTTGGGGTCGGGGAGTACTTATAAAGGGGCTAAGGTAACACACTTGTGTTCAGGGAGTACTTACATGAGACTAGGGTAACACACTTGGGGTCAGGGAGTACTACTTATGGGACTAGGGTAACTCACTTGCGGTCAAAGGGTACATATAAAGGGGCTAGGATTACTCACTTGGGGTCAGGGAGTACTTATAAAGGGGCTATGATAACTCACTTGGGGTCAGGGAGTACTTGTAAAGGGGCTACGGTAACTCACATGGGGTCAGGGAGTACTAATAAAGGGGTTAGATTAACTCACTTGCGGTCAGAGAGTACATATAAAGGGGCTATGATAACTCACTTGGGTTCAGGGAGTACATATAAAGGGGCTAGGATAACTCACTTGCGGTCAGAGAGTACATATAATGGGGCTAGGATAACTCACTTGGGGTCAGTGAGTACATATAATGGGGCTAGGATAACCCACTTAGGGTAAGGGAGTACTTATAAAGGGGCTAGGGTAACTCACTTGGGGTCAGTGAGTACTACTATGGGACTAGGGTAACTCACTTGATGTCAGAGAGTACATAAAAAGGGGCTAGGATAACTCACTTGGGGTCAGGGAGTACTTATAAAGGGGCTATGGTAACTCACTTGGGGTCAGGGAGTACTACTTATGGGACTAGGGTAACTCACTTGCGGTCAGAGGGTACATATAAAGGGGCTAGGATTACTCACTTGGGGTCAGGGAGTACTTATAAAGGGGCTATGATAACTCACTTGGGGTCAGGGAGTACTTGTAAAGGGGCTACGGTAACTCACTTGGGGTCAGGGAGTACTAATAAAGGGGTTAGATTAACTCACTTGCGGTCAGAGAGTACATATAAAGGGGCTATGATAACTCACTTGGGGTCAGGGAGTACTTGTAAAGGGGCTACGGTAACTCACTTGGGGTCAGGGAGTAGTAATAAAGGGGTTAGATTAACTCACTTGCGGTCAGAGAGTACATATAAAGGGGCTATGATAACTCACTTGGGGTCAGGGAGTACTTATAAGGGTGATATGGTAACTCACTTGGGTTCAGGGAGTACTTACATGAGACTAGGGTAACACACTTGGGGTCAGGGAGTAATTATAAAGTACTAGGGTAACTCACTTGGGGTCTGGGAGTACATATAAAGCTGCTAGGATAACTCACTTGCGGTCAGAGAGTACATATAAAGGGGCTAGGGAAACTCACTTGCGGTCAGAGAGTACATATAAAGGGGCTAGGGTAACTCACTTGCGGTCAGAGAGTACATATAAAGGGGCTAGGGTAAATCACTTGCGGTCAGAGAGTACATATAAAGGGGCTAGGGTAACTCACTTGCGGTCAGAGAGTACATATGAAGGGGCTAGGATAACTCACTTGGGGTCAGGGAGTACTTATAAAGGGGCTATGGTAACTCACTTGGGGCCAGGGAGTACTAATATGAAACTAGGGTAACACACTTGGGGTGAGGGAGTACTTATAAAGGGGCTAGGATAACTCACTTACGGTCAGAGAGTACATATAAAGGGGCTAGGATAACTCACTTGTGGTCAGGGAGTACTTATAAAGGGAATACGGTAACTCACTTAGGGTCAGGGAGTACTTTTATGTGACTAGGGTAACTCACTTGGGGTCAAGGAGTACTTATATAGGTGCTAGGGTAACTCACTTGGGGTCAGTGATTACTACTATGGGACTAGCGTAACTCACTTGCGGTCAGAGAGTACATATAATGGGGCTAGGATAACTCACTTGGGGTCAGGGAGTACTTGTAAAGGGGCTACGGTAACTCACTTGGGGTCAGGGAGTACTAATAAAGGGGTTAGATTAACTCACTTGCGGTCAGAGAGTACATATAAAGGGGCTATGATAACTCACTTGGGGTCAGGGAGTACTTGTAAAGGGGCTACGGTAACTCACTTGGGGTCAGGGAGTAGTAATAAAGGGGTTAGATTAACTCACTTGCGGTCAGAGAGTACATATAAAGGGGCTATGATAACTCACTTGGGGTCAGGGAGTACTTATAAGGGTGATATGGTAACTCACTTGGGTTCAGGGAGTACTTACATGAGACTAGGGTAACACACTTGGGGTCAGGGAGTAATTATAAAGTACTAGGGTAACTCACTTGGGGTCTGGGAGTACATATAAAGCTGCTAGGATAACTCACTTGCGGTCAGAGAGTACATATAAAGGGGCTAGGGAAACTCACTTGCGGTCAGAGAGTACATATAAAGGGGCTAGGGTAACTCACTTGCGGTCAGAGAGTACATATAAAGGGGCTAGGGTAAATCACTTGCGGTCAGAGAGTACATATAAAGGGGCTAGGGTAACTCACTTGCGGTCAGAGAGTACATATGAAGGGGCTAGGATAACTCACTTGGGGTCAGGGAGTACTTATAAAGGGGCTATGGTAACTCACTTGGGGCCAGGGAGTACTAATATGAAACTAGGGTAACACACTTGGGGTGAGGGAGTACTTATAAAGGGGCTAGGATAACTCACTTACGGTCAGAGAGTACATATAAAGGGGCTAGGATAACTCACTTGTGGTCAGGGAGTACTTATAAAGGGAATACGGTAACTCACTTAGGGTCAGGGAGTACTTTTATGTGACTAGGGTAACTCACTTGGGGTCAAGGAGTACTTATATAGGTGCTAGGGTAACTCACTTGGGGTCAGTGATTACTACTATGGGACTAGCGTAACTCACTTGCGGTCAGAGAGTACATATAATGGGGCTAGGATAACTCACTTGGGGTCAGGGAGTACTTATAAAGGGGCTATGGTAACTCACTTGGGGTCAGTGATTACTACTATGGGACTAGCGTAACTCACTTGCGGTCAGAGAGTACATAAAAAGGGGCTAGGATAACTCACTTGGGGTCAGGGAGTACTTATAAAGGGGCTATGGTAACTCACTTGGGGTCAGGGAGTACTACTTATGGGACTAGGGTAACTCACTTGCGGTCAGAGGGTACATATAAAGGGGCTAGGATTACTCACTTGGGGTCAGGGAGTACTTATAAAGGGGCTATGATAACTCACTTGGGGTCAGGGAGTACTTGTAAAGGGGCTACGGTAACTCACTTGGGGTCAGGGAGTACTAATAAAGGGGTTAGATTAACTCACTTGCGGTCAGAGAGTACATATATAGGGGCTATGATAACTCACTTGGGGTCAGGGAGTACTTGTAAAGGGGCTACGGTAACTCACTTGGGGTCAGGGAGTACTAATAAAGGGGTTAGATTAACTCACTTGCGGTCAGAGAGTACATATAAAGGGGCTGTGATAACTCACTTGGGGTCAGGGAGTACTTATAAGGGTGATATGGTAACTCACTTGGGTTCAGGGAGTACTTACATGAGACTAGGGTAACACACTTGGGGTCAGGGAGTAATTATAAAGTACTAGGGTAACTCACTTGGGGTCTGGGAGTACATATAAAGCTGCTAGGATAACTCACTTGCGGTCAGAGAGTACATATAAAGGGGCTGGGGTAACTCACTTGCGGTCAGAGAGTACATATAAAGGGGCTAGGGTAACTCACTTGCGGTCAGAGAGTACATATAAAGGGGCTAGGATAACTCACTTGGGGTCAGGGAGTACTTATAAAGGGGCTATGGTAACTCACTTGGGGCCAGGGAGTACTAATATGAAACTAGGGTAACACACTTGGGGTGAGGGAGTACTTATAAAGGGGCTAGGATAACTCACTTACGGTCAGAGAGTACATATAAAGGGGCTAGGATAACTCACTTGTGGTCAGGGAGTACTTATAAAGGGAATACGGTAACTCACTTAGGGTCAGGGAGTACTTTTATGGGACTAGGGTAACTCACTTGGGGTCAAGGAGTACTTATATAGGTGCTAGGGTAACTCACTTGGGGTCAGTGATTACTACTATGGGACTAGCGTAACTCACTTGCGGTCAGAGAGTACATATAATGGGGCTAGGATAACTCACTTGGGGTCAGGGAGTACTTATAAAGGGGCTATGGTAACACACTTGGGGTCAGGGAGGACTACTATGGGACTAGGGTAACTTACTTGCGGTCAGAGAGTACATATAAAGGGGCTAGGATAATTCACTTGGGGTCAGGGAGAACTTATAATGTGATATGGTAACTCATTTGGGGCCAGGGAGTACTTATATGGGACTAGGGTAACTCACTTGGGGTCAGGGAGTACATATAAAGGGGCTATGGTAACTCACTTGGGGTCAGGGAGTACTACTATGGGACTAGGGTAACTCACTTGCGGTCAGAGAGTACATATAAAAGGGCTAGGATAACTCACTTGGGGTCAGGGAGTACTTATAAAGGTGATATGGTAACTCACTTGGTGTCAGGGAGTACTTATAAAGGGGATAGGATAACTCACTTGGGGTCGGGGAGTACTTATAAAGGGGCTAAGGTAACACACTTGTGTTCAGGGAGTACTTACATGAGACTAGGGTAACACACTTGGGGTCAGGGAGTACTACTTATGGGACTAGGGTAACACACTTGGGGTCAGGGAGTAATTATAAAGTACTAGGGTAACTCACTTGGGGTCTGGGAGTACATATAAAGCTGCTAGGATAACTCACTTGCGGTCAGAGAGTACATATAAAGGGGCTAGGGTAACTCACTTGCGGTCAGAGAGTACATATAAAGGGGCTAGGGTAACTCACTTGCGGTCAGAGAGTACATATAAAGGGGCTAGGATAACTCACTTGGGGTCAGGGAGTACTTATAAAGGGGCTATGGTAACTCACTTGGGGCCAGGGAGTACTAATATGAAACTAGGGTAACACACTTGGGGTCAGGGAGTACTTATAAAGGGGCTAGGATAACTCACTTACGGTCAGAGAGTACATATAAAGGGGCTAGGATAACTCACTTGTGGTCAGGGAGTACTTATAAAGGGAATACGGTAACTCACTTAGGGTCAGGGAGTACTTTTATGGGACTAGGGTAACTCACTTGGGGTCAAGGAGTACTTATATAGGTGCTAGGGTAACTCACTTGGGGTCAGTGATTACTACTATGGGACTAGCGTAACTCACTTCCGGTCAGAGAGTACATATAATGGGGCTAAGATAACTCACTTGGGGTCAGGGAGTACTTATAAAGGGGCTATGGTAACTCACTTGGGGTCTGGGAGGACTACTATGGGACTAGGGTAACTTACTTGCGGTCAGAGAGTACATATAAAGGGGCTAGGATAACTCACTTGGGGTCAGGGAGAACTTATAATGTGATATGGTAACTCATTTGGGGTCAGGGAGTACTTATATGGGACTAGGGTATCTCACTTGGGGCCAGGGTGTACTTATAAAAGGGCTAGGGTAACTCACTTGCGGTCAGAGGGTACATATAAAGGGGCTAGGATTACTCACTTGGGGTCAGGGAGTACTTATAAAGGGGCTATGATAACTCACTTGGGGTCAGGGAGTACTTGTAAAGGGGCTACGGTAACTCACTTGGGGTCAGGGAGTACTAATAAAGGGGTTAGATTAACTCACTTGCGGTCAGAGAGTACATATATAGGGGCTATGATAACTCACTTGGGGTCAGGGAGTACTTGTAAAGGGGCTACGGTAACTCACTTGGGGTCAGGGAGTACTAATAAAGGGGTTAGATTAACTCACTTGCGGTCAGAGAGTACATATAAAGGGGCTGTGATAACTCACTTGGGGTCAGGGAGTACTTATAAGGGTGATATGGTAACTCACTTGGGTTCAGGGAGTACTTACATGAGACTAGGGTAACACACTTGGGGTCAGGGAGTAATTATAAAGTACTAGGGTAACTCACTTGGGGTCTGGGAGTACATATAAAGCTGCTAGGATAACTCACTTGCGGTCAGAGAGTACATATAAAGGGGCTGGGGTAACTCACTTGCGGTCAGAGAGTACATATAAAGGGGCTAGGGTAACTCACTTGCGGTCAGAGAGTATATATAAAGGGGCTAGGATAACTCACTTGGGGTCAGGGAGAACTTATAAAGGGGCTATGGTAACTCACTTGGGGCCAGGGAGTACTAATATGAAACTAGGGTAACACACTTGGGGTGAGGGAGTACTTATAAAGGGGCTAGGATAACTCACTTACGGTCAGAGAGTACATATAAAGGGGCTAGGATAACTCACTTGTGGTCAGGGAGTACTTATAAAGGGAATACGGTAACTCACTTAGGGTCAGGGAGTACTTTTATGGGACTAGGGTAACTCACTTGGGGTCAAGGAGTACTTATATAGGTGCTAGGGTAACTCACTTGGGGTCAGTGATTACTACTATGGGACTAGCGTAACTCACTTGCGGTCAGAGAGTACATATAATGGGGCTAGGATAACTCACTTGGGGTCAGGGAGTACTTATAAAGGGGCTATGGTAACACACTTGGGGTCAGGGAGGACTACTATGGGACTAGGGTAACTTACTTGCGGTCAGAGAGTACATATAAAGGGGCTAGGATAATTCACTTGGGGTCAGGGAGAACTTATAATGTGATATGGTAACTCATTTGGGGCCAGGGAGTACTTATATGGGACTAGGGTAACTCACTTGGGGTCAGGGAGTACATATAAAGGGGCTATGGTAACTCACTTGGGGTCAGGGAGTACTTATATGGGACCAGGGTAACTCTCTTGGGGCCAGGGTGTACTTATAAAGGGGCTAGGGTAACTCACTTGGGGTCAGGGAGTACTTATAAAGGTGATATGGTAACTCACTTGGTGTCAGGGAGTACTTATAAAGGGGATAGGATAACTCACTTGGGGTCGGGGAGTACTTATAAAGGGGCTAAGGTAACACACTTGTGTTCAGGGAGTACTTACATGAGACTAGGGTAACACACTTGGGGTCAGGGAGTACTACTTATGGGACTAGGGTAACACACTTGGGGTCAGGGAGTAATTATAAAGTACTAGGGTAACTCACTTGGGGTCTGGGAGTACATATAAAGCTGCTAGGATAACTCACTTGCGGTCAGAGAGTACATATAAAGGGGCTAGGGTAACTCACTTGCGGTCAGAGAGTACATATAAAGGGGCTAGGGTAACTCACTTGCGGTCAGAGAGTACATATAAAGGGGCTAGGATAACTCACTTGGGGTCAGGGAGTACTTATAAAGGGGCTATGGTAACTCACTTGGGGCCAGGGAGTACTAATATGAAACTAGGGTAACACACTTGGGGTCAGGGAGTACTTATAAAGGGGCTAGGATAACTCACTTACGGTCAGAGAGTACATATAAAGGGGCTAGGATAACTCACTTGTGGTCAGGGAGTACTTATAAAGGGAATACGGTAACTCACTTAGGGTCAGGGAGTACTTTTATGGGACTAGGGTAACTCACTTGGGGTCAAGGAGTACTTATATAGGTGCTAGGGTAACTCACTTGGGGTCAGTGATTACTACTATGGGACTAGCGTAACTCACTTCCGGTCAGAGAGTACATATAATGGGGCTAAGATAACTCACTTGGGGTCAGGGAGTACTTATAAAGGGGCTATGGTAACTCACTTGGGGTCTGGGAGGACTACTATGGGACTAGGGTAACTTACTTGCGGTCAGAGAGTACATATAAAGGGGCTAGGATAACTCACTTGGGGTCAGGGAGAACTTATAATGTGATATGGTAACTCATTTGGGGTCAGGGAGTACTTATATGGGACTAGGGTATCTCACTTGGGGCCAGGGTGTACTTATAAAAGGGCTAGGGTAACTCACTTGGGGTCAGGGAGTACATATAAAGGGGCTATGGTAACTCACTTGGGGTCAGGGAGTACTACTATGGGACTAGGGTAACTCACTTGCGGTCAGAGAGTACATATAAAAGGGCTGGGATAACTCACTTTGGGTCAGGGAGTACTTATAAAGGGGCTAAGGTAACACACTTGGGTTCAGGGAGTACTTACATGAGACTAGGGTAAAACACTTGGGGTCAGGGAGTACTTTTATGGGACTAGGGTAACTCACTTGGGGTCAGGGAGTACTTATAAAGGGGCTAGGGTAACTCACTTGGTGTCAGTGAGTACGACTATGGGACTTGGGTAACTCACTTAATGTCAGAGATTACATATAAAGGGGCTAGGATAACTCACTTGGGGTCAGGGAGTACTTATAAAGGGGCTATGGTAACTCACTTGGGGTCAGGGAGTACTTATATGGGACCAGGGTAACTCACTTGGGCCAGAGTGTACTTATAAAGGGGCTAGGGTAACTCACTTGGGGTCAGGGAGTACATATAAAGGGGCTATGATAACTCACTTGGGGTCAGGGAGTACATATAATGGGGCTAGGATAACTCACTTAGGGTAAGGGAGTACTTATAAAGGGGCTAGGGTAACTCACTTGGGGTCAGTGAGTACTACTATGGGACTAGGGTAACTCACTTGATGTCAGAGAGTACATAAAAAGGGGCTAGGATAACTCACTTGGGGTCAGGGAGTACTTATAAAGGGGCTATAGTAACTCACTTGGGGTCAGGGAGTACTACTTATGGGACTAGGGTAACTCACTTGCGGTCAGAGGGTACATATAAAGGGGCTAGGATTACTCACTTGGGGTCAGGGAGTACTTATAAAGGGGCTATGATAACTCACTTGGGGTCAGGGAGTACTTGTAAAGGGGCTACGGTAACTCACTTGGGGTCAGGGAGTACTAATAAAGGGGTTAGATTAACTCACTTGCGGTCAGAGAGTACATATATAGGGGCTATGATAACTCACTTGGGGTCAGGGAGTACTTGTAAAGGGGCTACGGTAACTCACTTGGGGTCAGGGAGTACTAATAAAGGGGTTAGATTAACTCACTTGCGGTCAAAGAGTACATATAAAGGGGCTATGATAACTCACTTGGGGTCAGGGAGTACTTATAAGGGTGATATGGTAACTCACTTGGGTTCAGGGAGTACTTACATGAGACTAGGGTAACACACTTGGGGTCAGGGAGTAATTATAAAGTACTAGGGTAACTCACTTGGGGTCTGGGAGTACATATAAAGCTGCTAGGATAACTCACTTGCGGTCAGAGAGTACATATAAAGGGGCTGGGGTAACTCACTTGCGGTCAGAGAGTACATATAAAGGGGCTAGGGTAACTCACATGCGGTCAGAGAGTACATATAAAGGGGCTAGGATAACTCACTTGGGGTCAGGGAGTACTTATAAAGGGGCTATGGTAACTCACTTGGGGCCAGGGAGTACTAATATGAAACTAGGGTAACACACTTGGGGTGAGGGAGTACTTATAAAGGGGCTAGGATAACTCACTTACGGTCAGAGAGTACATATAAAGGGGCTAGGATAACTCACTTGTGGTCAGGGAGTACTTATAAAGGGAATACGGTAACTCACTTAGGGTCAGGGAGTACTTTTATGGGACTAGGGTAACTCACTTGGGGTCAAGGAGTACTTATATAGGTGCTAGGGTAACTCACTTGGGGTCAGTGATTACTACTATGGGACTAGCGTAACTCACTTGCGGTCAGAGAGTACATATAATGGGGCTAGGATAACTCACTTGGGGTCAGGGAGTACTTATAAAGGGGCTATGGTAACTCACTTGGGGTCAGGGAGGACTACTATGGGACTAGGGTAACTTACTTGCGGTCAGAGAGTACATATAAAGGGGCTAGGATAATTCACTTGGGGTCAGGGAGAACTTATAATGTGATATGGTAACTCATTTGGGGCCAGCGAGTACTTATATGGGACTAGGGTAACTCACTTGGGGTCAGGGAGTACATATAAAGGGGCTATGGTAACTCACTTGGGGTCAGGGAGTACTACTATGGGACTAGGGTAACTCACTTGCGGTCAGAGAGTACATATAAAAGGGCTAGGATAACTCACTTGGGGTCAGGGAGTACTTATAAAGGTGATATGGTAACTCACTTGGTGTCAGGGAGTACTTATAAAGGGGATAGGATAACTCACTTGGGGTCGGGGAGTACTTATAAAGGGGCTAAGGTAACACACTTGTGTTCAGGGAGTACTTACATGAGACTAGGGTAACACACTTGGGGTCAGGGAGTACTACTTATGGGACTAGGGTAACTCACTTGCGGTCAGAGGGTACATATAAAGGGGCTAGGATTACTCACTTGGGGTCAGGGAGTACTTATAAAGGGGCTATGATAACTCACTTGGGGTCAGGGAGTACTTGTAAAGGGGCTACGGTAACTCACATGGGGTCAGGGAGTACTAATAAAGGGGTTAGATTAACTCACTTGCGGTCAGAGAGTACATATAAAGGGGCTATGATAACTCACTTGGGTTCAGGGAGTACATATAAAGGGGCTAGGATAACTCACTTGCGGTCAGAGAGTACATATAATGGGGCTAGGATAACTCACTTGGGGTCAGTGAGTACATATAATGGGGCTAGGATAACCCACTTAGGGTAAGGGAGTACTTATAAAGGGGCTAGGGTAACTCACTTGGGGTCAGTGAGTACTACTATGGGACTAGGGTAACTCACTTGATGTCAGAGAGTACATAAAAAGGGGCTAGGATAACTCACTTGGGGTCAGGGAGTACTTATAAAGGGGCTATGGTAACTCACTTGGGGTCAGGGAGTACTACTTATGGGACTAGGGTAACTCACTTGCGGTCAGAGGGTACATATAAAGGGGCTAGGATTACTCACTTGGGGTCAGGGAGTACTTATAAAGGGGCTATGATAACTCACTTGGGGTCAGGGAGTACTTGTAAAGGGGCTACGGTAACTCACTTGGGGTCAGGGAGTACTAATAAAGGGGTTAGATTAACTCACTTGCGGTCAGAGAGTACATATAAAGGGGCTATGATAACTCACTTGGGGTCAGGGAGTACTTGTAAAGGGGCTACGGTAACTCACTTGGGGTCAGGGAGTAGTAATAAAGGGGTTAGATTAACTCACTTGCGGTCAGAGAGTACATATAAAGGGGCTATGATAACTCACTTGGGGTCAGGGAGTACTTATAAGGGTGATATGGTAACTCACTTGGGTTCAGGGAGTACTTACATGAGACTAGGGTAACACACTTGGGGTCAGGGAGTAATTATAAAGTACTAGGGTAACTCACTTGGGGTCTGGGAGTACATATAAAGCTGCTAGGATAACTCACTTGCGGTCAGAGAGTACATATAAAGGGGCTAGGGAAACTCACTTGCGGTCAGAGAGTACATATAAAGGGGCTAGGGTAACTCACTTGCGGTCAGAGAGTACATATAAAGGGGCTAGGGTAAATCACTTGCGGTCAGAGAGTACATATAAAGGGGCTAGGGTAACTCACTTGCGGTCAGAGAGTACATATGAAGGGGCTAGGATAACTCACTTGGGGTCAGGGAGTACTTATAAAGGGGCTATGGTAACTCACTTGGGGCCAGGGAGTACTAATATGAAACTAGGGTAACACACTTGGGGTGAGGGAGTACTTATAAAGGGGCTAGGATAACTCACTTACGGTCAGAGAGTACATATAAAGGGGCTAGGATAACTCACTTGTGGTCAGGGAGTACTTATAAAGGGAATACGGTAACTCACTTAGGGTCAGGGAGTACTTTTATGTGACTAGGGTAACTCACTTGGGGTCAAGGAGTACTTATATAGGTGCTAGGGTAACTCACTTGGGGTCAGTGATTACTACTATGGGACTAGCGTAACTCACTTGCGGTCAGAGAGTACATATAATGGGGCTAGGATAACTCACTTGGGGTCAGGGAGTACTTATAAAGGGGCTATGGTAACTCACTTGGGGTCAGTGATTACTACTATGGGACTAGCGTAACTCACTTGCGGTCAGAGAGTACATAAAAAGGGGCTAGGATAACTCACTTGGGGTCAGGGAGTACTTATAAAGGGGCTATGGTAACTCACTTGGGGTCAGGGAGTACTACTTATGGGACTAGGGTAACTCACTTGCGGTCAGAGGGTACATATAAAGGGGCTAGGATTACTCACTTGGGGTCAGGGAGTACTTATAAAGGGGCTATGATAACTCACTTGGGGTCAGGGAGTACTTGTAAAGGGGCTACGGTAACTCACTTGGGGTCAGGGAGTACTAATAAAGGGGTTAGATTAACTCACTTGCGGTCAGAGAGTACATATATAGGGGCTATGATAACTCACTTGGGGTCAGGGAGTACTTGTAAAGGGGCTACGGTAACTCACTTGGGGTCAGGGAGTACTAATAAAGGGGTTAGATTAACTCACTTGCGGTCAGAGAGTACATATAAAGGGGCTATGATAACTCACTTGGGGTCAGGGAGTACTTATAAGGGTGATATGGTAACTCACTTGGGTTCAGGGAGTACTTACATGAGACTAGGGTAACACACTTGGGGTCAGGGAGTAATTATAAAGTACTAGGGTAACTCACTTGGGGTCTGGGAGTACATATAAAGCTGCTAGGATAACTCACTTGCGGTCAGAGAGTACATATAAAGGGGCTGGGGTAACTCACTTGCGGTCAGAGAGTACATATAAAGGGGCTAGGGTAACTCACTTGCGGTCAGAGAGTACATATAAAGGGGCTAGGATAACTCACTTGGGGTCAGGGAGTACTTATAAAGGGGCTATGGTAACTCACTTGGGGCCAGGGAGTACTAATATGAAACTAGGGTAACACACTTGGGGTGAGGGAGTACTTATAAAGGGGCTAGGATAACTCACTTACGGTCAGAGAGTACATATAAAGGGGCTAGGATAACTCACTTGTGGTCAGGGAGTACTTATAAAGGGAATACGGTAACTCACTTAGGGTCAGGGAGTACTTTTATGGGACTAGGGTAACTCACTTGGGGTCAAGGAGTACTTATATAGGTGCTAGGGTAACTCACTTGGGGTCAGTGATTACTACTATGGGACTAGCGTAACTCACTTGCGGTCAGAGAGTACATATAATGGGGCTAGGATAACTCACTTGGGGTCAGGGAGTACTTATAAAGGGGCTATGGTAACACACTTGGGGTCAGGGAGGACTACTATGGGACTAGGGTAACTTACTTGCGGTCAGAGAGTACATATAAAGGGGCTAGGATAATTCACTTGGGGTCAGGGAGAACTTATAATGTGATATGGTAACTCATTTGGGGCCAGGGAGTACTTATATGGGACTAGGGTAACTCACTTGGGGTCAGGGAGTACATATAAAGGGGCTATGGTAACTCACTTGGGGTCAGGGAGTACTACTATGGGACTAGGGTAACTCACTTGCGGTCAGAGAGTACATATAAAAGGGCTAGGATAACTCACTTGGGGTCAGGGAGTACTTATAAAGGTGATATGGTAACTCACTTGGTGTCAGGGAGTACTTATAAAGGGGATAGGATAACTCACTTGGGGTCGGGGAGTACTTATAAAGGGGCTAAGGTAACACACTTGTGTTCAGGGAGTACTTACATGAGACTAGGGTAACACACTTGGGGTCAGGGAGTACTACTTATGGGACTAGGGTAACTCACTTGCGGTCAGAGGGTACATATAAAGGGGCTAGGATTACTCACTTGGGGTCAGGGAGTACTTATAAAGGGGCTATGATAACTCACTTGGGGTCAGGGAGTACTTGTAAAGGGGCTACGGTAACTCACATGGGGTCAGGGAGTACTAATAAAGGGGTTAGATTAACTCACTTGCGGTCAGAGAGTACATATAAAGGGGCTATGATAACTCACTTGGGGTCAGGGAGTACATATAAAGGGGCTAGGATAACTCACTTGCGGTCAGAGAGTACATATAATGGGGCTAGGATAACTCACTTGGTGTCAGTGAGTACATATAATGGGGCTAGGATAACCCACTTAGGGTAAGGGAGTACTTATAAAGGGGCTAGGGTAACTCACTTGGGGTCAGTGAGTACTACTATGGGACTAGGGTAACTCACTTGATGTCAGAGAGTACATATAAAGGGGCTAGGATAACCTACTTGCGGTCAGAGAGTACATATAAAGGGGCTAAGGTAACACACTTGGGTTCAGGGAGTACTTATATGAGACAAGGGTAACACACTTGGGGTCAGGGAGTACTTATAAAGGGGCTATGGTAACTCACTTAGGGTCAGGAAGTACTTCTATGGGACCAGGGTAACTCACTTGGGGTCAGGGAGTACTTTTATGGGACCAGGGTAACTCACTTGGGGCCAGAGTGTAGTTATAAAGGGGCTAGGGTAACTCACTTGGGGTCAGGGAGTACTTTTATGGAACTAGGGTAACTCACTTGCGGTCAGAGAGTACTACTATGGGACTAGGGTAACTCACTTGCGGTCAGAGAGTACATATAAAGGAGCTAGGATAACTCACTTGGGGTCAGGGAGTACTTATAAAGGGGCTAAGGTAACACACTTGGGGTCAGGGAGTACTTCTATGAGACTAGGTTAACTCACTTGTGGTCAGAGAGTACATATAAAAGAACTAGGATAACTCACTTGCGGTCAAGGAGTACTTATATGGGACTAGGGTAACTCACTTGGGGTCAGGGAGTACTTATATGGGACCAGGGTAACTCTCTTGGGGCCAGGGTGTACTTATAAAGGGGCTAGGGTAACTCACTTGGGGTCAGGGAGTACATATAAAGGGGCTATATTAACTCACTTGGGGTCAGGGAGTACTACTATGGGACTAGGGTAACTCACTTGCGGTCAGAGAGTACATATAAAAGGGCTAGGATAACTCACTTGGGGTCAGGGAGTACTTATAAAGGTGATATGGTAACTCACTTGGTGTCAGGGAGTACTTATAAAGGGGATAGGATAACTCACTTGGGGTCGGGGAGTACTTATAAAGGGGCTAAGGTAACACACTTGTGTTCAGGGAGTACTTACATGAGACTAGGGTAACACACTTGGGGTCAGGGAGTACATATAAAGGGGCTATGATAACTCACTTGGGGTCAGGGAGTACATATAAAGGGGCTAGGATAACTCAATTGCGGTCAGAGAGTACATATAAAGGGGCTAGGATAACTCACTTGGGGACAGTGAGTACATATAATGGGGCTAGGATAACTCACTTAGGGTAAGGGAGTACTTATGAAGGGGCTAGGGTAACTCACTTGGGGTCAGTGAGTACTACTATGGGACTAGGGTAACTCACTTGATGTCAGAGAGTACATAAAAAGTGGCTAGGATAACTCACTTGGGGTCAGGGAGTACTTATAAAGGGGCTATGGTAACTCACTTGGGGTCAGGGAGTACTACTTATGGGACTAGGGTAACTCACTTGCGGTCAGAGGGTACATATAAAGGGGCTAGGATTACTCACTTGGGGTCAGGGAGTACTTATAAAGGGGCTATGATAACTCACTTGGGGTCAGGGAGTACTTGTAAAGGGGCTACGGTAACTCACTTGGGGTCAGGGAGTACTAATAAAGGGGTTAGATTAACTCACTTGCGGTCAGAGAGTACATATAAAGGGGCTATGATAACTCACTTGGGGTCAGGGAGTACTTGTAAAGGGGCTACGGTAACTCACTTGGGGTCAGGGAGTACTAATAAAGGGGTTAGATTAACTCACTTGCGGTCAGAGAGTACATATAAAGGGGCTATGATAACTCACTTGGGGTCAGGGAGTACTTATAAGGGTGATATGGTAACTCACTTGGGTTCAGGGAGTACTTACATGAGACTAGGGTAACACACTTGGGGTCAGGGAGTAATTATAAAGTACTAGGGTAACTCACTTGGGGTCTGGGAGTACATATAAAGCTGCTAGGATAACTCACTTGCGGTCAGAGAGTACATATAAAGGGGCTAGGGTAACTCACTTGCGGTCAGAGAGTACATATAAAGGGGCTAGGGTAACTCACTTGCGGTCAGAGAGTACATATAAAGGGGCTAGGGTAAATCACTTGCGGTCAGAGAGTACATATAAAGGGGCTAGGGTAACTCACTTGCGGTCAGAGAGTACATATGAAGGGGCTAGGATAACTCACTTGGGGTCAGGGAGTACTTATAAAGGGGCTATGGTAACTCACTTGGGGCCAGGGAGTACTAATATGAAACTAGGGTAACACACTTGGGGTGAGGGAGTACTTATAAAGGGGCTAGGATAACTCACTTACGGTCAGAGAGTACATATAAAGGGGCTAGGATAACTCACTTGTGGTCAGGGAGTACTTATAAAGGGAATACGGTAACTCACTTAGGGTCAGGGAGTACTTTTATGTGACTAGGGTAACTCACTTGGGGTCAAGGAGTACTTATATAGGTGCTAGGGTAACTCACTTGGGGTCAGTGATTACTACTATGGGACTAGCGTAACTCACTTGCGGTCAGAGAGTACATATAATGGGGCTAGGATAACTCACTTGGGGTCAGGGAGTACTTATAAAGGGGCTATGGTAACTCACTTGGGGTCAGGGAGTACTACTTATGGGACTAGGGTAACTCACTTGCGGTCAGAGGGTACATATAAAGGGGCTAGGATTACTCACTTGGGGTCAGGGAGTACTTATAAAGGGGCTATGATAACTCACTTGGGGTCAGGGAGTACTTGTAAAGGGGCTACGGTAACTCACTTGGGGTCAGGGAGTACTAATAAAGGGGTTAGATTAACTCACTTGCGGTCAGAGAGTACATATAAAGGGGCTATGATAACTCACTTGGGGTCAGGGAGTACATATAAAGGGGCTAGGATAACTCACTTGGGGTCAGTGAGTACATATAATGGGGCTATGATAACTCACTTAGGGTAAGGGAGTACTTATGAAGGGGCTGCGGTAACTCACTTGGGGTCAGGGAGTACTAATAAAGGGGTTAGATTAACTCACTTGCGGTCAGAGAGTACATATAAAGGGGCTATGATAACTCACTTGGGGTCAGGGAGTACTTGTAAAGGGGCTACGGTAACTCACTTGGGGTCAGGGAGTACTAATAAAGGGGTTAGATTAACTCACTTGCGGTCAGAGAGTACATATAAAGGGGCTAGGGTAACTCACTTGCGGTCAGAGAGTACATATAAAGGGGCTAGGGTAAATCACTTGCGGTCAGAGAGTACATATAAAGGGGCTAGGGTAACTCACTTGCGGTCAGAGAGTACATATGAAGGGGCTAGGATAACTCACTTGGGGTCAGGGAGTACTTATAAAGGGGCTATGGTAACTCACTTGGGGCCAGGGAGTACTAATATGAAACTAGGGTAACACACTTGGGGTGAGGGAGTACTTATAAAGGGGCTAGGATAACTCACTTACGGTCAGAGAGTACATATAAAGGGGCTAGGATAACTCACTTGTGGTCAGGGAGTACTTATAAAGGGAATACGGTAACTCACTTAGGGTCAGGGAGTACTTTTATGTGACTAGGGTAACTCACTTGGGGTCAAGGAGTACTTATATAGGTGCTAGGGTAACTCACTTGGGGTCAGTGATTACTACTATGGGACTAGCGTAACTGACTTGCGGTCAGAGAGTACATATAATGGGGCTAGGATAACTCACTTGGGGTCAGGGAGTACTTATAAAGGGGCTATGGTAACTCACTTGGGGTCAGGGAGGACTACTATGGGACTAGGGTAACTTACTTGCGGTCAGAGAGTACATATAAAGGGGCTAGGATAATTCACTTGGGGTCAGGGAGAACTTATAATGTGATATGGTAACTCATTTGGGGCCAGGGAGTACTTATATGGGACTAGGGTAACTCACTTGGGGTCAGGGAGTACTTATATGGGACCAGGGTAACTCACTTGGGGCCAGGGTGTACTTATAAAAGGGCTAGGGTAACTCACTTGGGGTCAGGGAGTACATATAAAGGGGCTATGGTAACTCACTTGGGGTCAGGGAGTACTACTATGGGACTAGGGTAACTCACTTGCGGTCAGAGAGTACATATAAAAGGGCTAGGATAACTCACTTGGGGTCAGGGAGTACTTATAAAGGTGATATGGTAACTCACTTGGTGTCAGGGAGTACTTATAAAGGGGATAGGATAACTCACTTGGGGTCGGGGAGTACTTATAAAGGGGCTAAGGTAACACACTTGTGTTCAGGGAGTACTTACATGAGACTAGGGTAACACACTTGGGGTCAGGGAGTACTTTTATGGGACTAGGGTAACTCACTTGGGGTCAGGGAGTACTTATAAAGGGGCTAGGGTAACTCACTTGGTGTCAGTGAGTTCTACTATGGGACTAGGGTAACTCACTTGATGTCAGAGAGTACATATAAAGGGGATAGGATAACTCACTTGTGGTCAGGGAGTACTTATAAAGGGGCTATGGTAACTCACTTGGGGTCAGGGAGTACTTATATGGGACCAGGGTAACTCACTTGGGGCCAGAGTGTACTTATAAAGGTGCTAGGGTAACACACTTGGGGTCAGGGAGTACATATAAAGGGGCTATGATAACAAACTTGGGGTCAGGGAGTACATATAAAGGGGCTAGGATAACTCACTTGCGGTCAGAGAGTACATATAAATGGGCTAGGATAACTCACTTGGGGTCAGTGAGTACATATAATGGGGATAGGATAACTCACTTAGAGTAAGGGAGTACTTATAAAGGGGCTAGGGTAACTCACTTGGGGTTAGTGAGTACTACTATGGGACTAGGGTAACTCACTTGATGTCAGAGAGTACATAAAAAGGGGCTAGGATAACTCACTTGGGGTCAGGGAGTACTTATAAAGGGGCTATGGTAACTCACTTGGGGTCAGGGAGTACTACTTATGGGACTAGGGTAACTCACTTGCGGTCAGAGGGTACATATAAAGGGGCTAGGATTACTCACTTGGGGTCAGGGAGTACTTATAAAGGGGCTATGATAACTCACTTGTGGTCAGGGAGTACTTGTAAAGGGGCTACGGTAACTCACTTGGGGTCAGGGAGTACTAATAAAGGGGTTAGATTAACTCACTTGCGGTCAGAGAGTACATATAAAGGGGCTATGATAACTCACTTGGGGTCAGGGAGTACATATAAAGGGGCTAGGATAACTCACTTGGGGTCAGTGAGTACATATAATGGGGCTAGGATAACTCACTTAGGGTAAGGGAGTACTTATGAAGGGGCTAGGGTAACTCACTTGGGGTCAGTGAGTACTACTATGGGACTAGGGTAACTCACTTGATGTCAGAGAGTACATAAAAAGGGGCTAGGATAACTCACTTGGGGTCAGGGAGTACTTTTATGGGACTAGGGTAACTCACTTGGGGTCAAGGAGTACTTATATAGGTGCTAGGGTATCTCACTTGGGGTCAGTGATTACTACTATGGGACTAGCGTAACTCACTTGCGGTCAGAGAGTACATATAATGGGGCTAGGATAACTCACTTGGGGTCAGGGAGTACTTATAAAGGGGCTATGGTAACTCACTTGGGGTCAGGGAGGACTACTATGGGACTAGGGTAACTTACTTGCGGTCAGAGAGTACATATAAAGGGGCTAGGATAATTCACTTGGGGTCAGGGAGAACTTATAATGTGATATGGTAACTCATTTGGGGCCAGGGAGTACTTATATGGGACTAGGGTAACTCACTTGGGGTCAGGGAGTACTTATATGGGACCAGGGTAACTCACTTGGGGCCAGGGTGTACTTATAAAAGGGCTAGGGTAACTCACTTGGGGTCAGGGAGTACATATAAAGGGGCTATGGTAACTCACTTGGGGTCAGGGAGTACTACTATGGGACTAGGGTAACTCACTTGCGGTCAGAGAGTACATATAAAAGGGCTAGGATAACTCACTTGGGGTCAGGGAGTACTTATAAAGGTGATATGGTAACTCACTTGGTGTCAGGGAGTACTTATAAAGGGGATAGGATAACTCACTTGGGGTCGGGGAGTACTTATAAAGGCGCTAAGGTAACACACTTGTGTTCAGGGAGTACTTACATGAGACTAGGGTAACACACTTGGGGTCAGGGAGTACATATAAAGGGGCTATGATAACTCACTTGGGGTCAGGGAGTACATATAAAGGGGCTAGGATAACTCAATTGCGGTCAGAGAGTACATATAAAGGGGCTAGGATAACTCACTTGGGGTCAGTGAGTACATATAATGGGGCTAGGATAACTCACTTAGGGTAAGGGAGTACTTATGTAGGGGCTAGGGTAACTCACTTGGGGTCAGTGAGTACTACTATGGGACTAGGGTAACTCACTTGATGTCAGAGAGTACATAAAAAGGGGCTAGGATAACTCACTTGGGGTCAGGGAGTACATATAAAGGGGCTATGGTAACTCACTTGGGGTCAGGGAGTACTACTTATGGGACTAGGGTAACTCACTTGCGGTCAGAGGGTACATATAAAGGGGCTAGGATTACTCACTTGGGGTCAGGGAGTACTTATAAAGGGGCTATGATAACTCACTTGGGGTCAGGGAGTACTTGTAAAGGGGCTACGGTAACTCACTTGGGGTCAGGGAGTACTAATAAAGGGGTTAGATTAACTCACTTGCGGTCAGAGAGTACATATAAAGGGGCTATGATAACTCACCTGGGGTCAGGGAGTACTTGTAAAGGGGCTACGGTAACTCACTTGGGGTCAGGGAGTACTAATAAAGGGGTTAGATTAACTCACTTGCGGTCAGAGAGTACATATAAAGGGGCTATGATAACTCACTTGGGGTCAGGGAGTACTTATAAGGGTGATATGGTAACTCACTTGGGTTCAGGGAGTACTTACATGAGACTAGGGTAACACACTTGGGGTCAGGGAGTAATTATAAAGTACTAGGGTAACTCACTTGGGGTCTGGGAGTACATATAAAGCTGCTAGGATAACTCACTTGCGGTCAAAGAGTACATATAAAGGGGCTAGGGTAACTCACTTGCGGTCAGAGAGTACATATAAAGGGGCTAGGGTAACTCACTTGCGGTCAGAGAGTACATATAAAGGGGCTAGGGTAAATCACTTGCGGTCAGAGAGTACATATAAAGGGGCTAGGGTAACTCACTTGCGGTCAGAGAGTAAATATAAAGGGGCTAGGATAACTCACTTGGGGTCAGGGAGTACTTATAAAGGGGCTATGGTAACTCACTTGGGGCCAGGGAGTACTAATATGAAACTAGGGTAACACACTTGGGGTGAGGGAGTACTTATAAAGGGGCTAGGATAACTCACTTACGGTCAGAGAGTACATATAAAGGGGCTAGGATAACTCACTTGTGGTCAGGGAGTACTTATAAAGGGAATACGGTAACTCACTTAGGGTCAGGGAGTACTTTTATGTGACTAGGGTAACTCACTTGGGGTCAAGGAGTACTTATATAGGTGCTAGGGTAACTCACTTGGGGTCAGTGATTACTACTATGGGACTAGCGTAACTCACTTGCGGTCAGAGAGTACATATAATGGGGCTAGGATAACTCACTTGGGGTCAGGGAGTACTTATAAAGGGGCTATGGTAACTCACTTGGGGTCAGGGAGGACTACTATGGGACTAGGGTAACTTACTTGCGGTCAGAGAGTACATATAAAGGGGCTAGGATAATTCACTTGGGGTCAGGGAGAACTTATAATGTGATATGGTAACTCATTTGGGGCCAGGGAGTACTTATATGGGACTAGGGTAACTCACTTGGGGTCAGGGAGTACTTATATGGGACCAGGGTAACTCACTTGGGGCCAGGGTGTACTTATAAAAGGGTTAGGGTAACTCACTAGGGGTCAGGGAGTACATATAAAGGGGCTATGGTAACTCACTTGGGGTCAGGGAGTACTACTATGGGACTAGGGTAACTCACTTGCGGTCAGAGAGTACATATAAAAGGGCTAGGATAACTCACTTGGGGTCAGGGAGTACTTATAAAGGTGATATGGTAACTCACTTGGTGTCAGGGAGTACTTATAAAGGGGATAGGATAACTCACTTGGGGTCGGGGAGTACTTATAAAGGGGCTAAGGTAACACACTTGTGTTCAGGGAGTACTTACATGAGACTAGGGTAACACACTTGGGGTCAGGGAGTACTTTTATGGGACTAGGGTAACTCACTTGGGGTCAGGGAGTACTTATAAAGCGGCTAGGGTAACTCACTTGGTGTCAGTGAGTTCTACTATGGGACTAGGGTAACTCACTTGATGTCAGAGAGTACATATAAAGGGGCTAGGATAACTCACTTGTGGTCAGGGAGTACTTATAAAGGGGCTATGGTAACTCACTTGGGGTCAGGGAGTACTTATATGGGACCAGGGTAACTCACTTGGGGCCAGAGTGTACTTATAAAGGTGCTAGGGTAACACACTTGGGGTCAGGGAGTACGTATAAAGGGGCTATGATAACAAACTTGGGTCAGAGAGTACATATAAAGGGGCTAGGATAACTCACTTGCGGTCAGAGAGTACATATAAAGGGGCTAGGATAACTCACTTGGGGTCAGTGAGTACATATAATGGGGATAGGATAACTCACTTAGGGTAAGGGAGTACTTATAAAGGGGCTAGGGTAACTCACTTGGGGTTAGTGAGTACTACTATGGGACTAGGGTAACTCACTTGATGTCAGAGAGTACATAAAAAGGGGCTAGGATAACTCACTTGGGGTCAGGGAGTACTTATAAAGGGGCTATGGTAACTCACTTGGGGTCAGGGAGTACTACTTATGGGACTAGGGTAACTCACTTGCGGTCAGAGGGTACATATAAAGGGGCTAGGATTACTCACTTGGGGTCAGGGAGTACTTATAAAGGGGCTATGATAACTCACTTGGGGTCAGGGAGTACTTGTAAAGGGGCTACGGTAACTCACTTGGGGTCAGGGAGTACTAATAAAGGGGTTAGATTAACTCACTTGCGGTCAGAGAGTACATATAAAGGGGCTATGATAACTCACTTGGGGTCAGGGAGTACATATAAAGGGGCTAGGATAACTCACTTGCGGTCAGAGAGTACATATAATGGGGCTAGGATAACTCACTTGGGGTCAGTGAGTACATATAATGGGGCTAGGATAACCCACTTAGGGTAAGGGAGTACTTATAAAGGGGCTAGGGTACTTGGGGTCAGTGGGTACTACTATGGGACTAGGGTAACTCACTTGATGTCAGAGAGTACATATAAAGGGGCTAGGATAACTCACTTGCGGTCAGAGAGTACATATAAAGGGGCTAGGATAACTCACTTGGAGTCTAAGAGTACATATAAACTGGCTAGGATATCTCACTTGGGGTCAGGGAGTACATATAAAGGCGCTAGGATAACTCACTTCCGGTCAGAGAGTACATATAAAGGGGCTAGGGTAACTCACTTACGGTCAGAGAGTACATATAAAGGGGCTAGGATAACTCACTTGGGGTCAGGGAGTACATTTATGGGACTAAGGTAACACACTTGGGGTCAGGGAGAACTTATGAAGGTGCTACGGTGACTCATTTTGGGTCAGGGAGTACCTCTATGGGACTAGGGTAACTCACTTGTGTTCAGGGAATACATATATGAAACTAGGGTAACACACTTTGGGTCAGGGAGTACATATAAAGGGGCTATGATAACTCACTTGGGGTCAGGGAGTACTTATAAAGGGGCTAGGATAACTCACGTGCTGTCAGAGAGTACATATAAAGGGGCTAGGATAACTCACTTGGGGTCAGGGAGTACTTATATGGGACTAGGGTAACTCACTTGCGGTCAGGGAGTACTTATAAAGGGGCTAGGGTAACTCACTTGAGGTCAGGGAGTATTATATAGGAGCTAGGGTTACTCACTTAGAGTCAGGGAGTACTTCGATGGTACTAGGATAACTCACTTGGGGTCAGGGAGTACTTCGATGGTACTAGGATAACTCACTTGGGGTCAGGGAGTACATTTATGTGACTAAGGTTATACACTTGGGGTCAGGGAGAACTTATGAAGGTGCTACGGTGACTCATTTGGGGTCAGGGAGTACCTCTATGGGACTAGGGTAACTCACTTGTGTTCAGGGAATACATATATGAAACTAGGGTAACACACTTTGGGTCAGGGAGTACATATAAAGGGGCTATGATAACTCACTTGGGGTCAGGGAGTACTTATAAAGGGGCTATGGTAACTCACTTGGGGCCAGGGAGTACTTATATGACACTAGGGTAACACACTTGGGGTCAGGGAGTTCTTATAAAGGGGCTAGGATAACTCACTTGTTGTCAGAGAGTACATATAAAGGGGCTAGGATAACTCACTTGGGGTCAGGGAGTACATTTATGAGATTAAGGTAACTCTCTTGGGGTCAGGGAGTACTTATAAGGGACTAGGGTAACGCACTTGGGGTCTGGGATTATATATAAAGCGGCTAGGATAACTCACTTGCGGTCAGAGAGTACATATAAAGGGACTAGGGTAACTCACTTGGGGTCAGGGAGTACTTATATGGGACCAGGGTAACTCTCTTGGGGCCAGGGTGTACTTATAAAGGGGCTAGGGTAACTCACTTTGGGTCAGGAAGTACATATAAAGGGGCTATATTAACTCACTTGGGTTCAGGGAGTACTTATAAAGGTGATATGGTAACTCACTTGGGGTCAGGGAGTACTTATAAAGGGGATAGGATAACTCACTTGGGGTCGGGGAGTACTTATAAAGGGGCTAAGGTAACACACTTGGGTTCAGGGAGTACTTATATGAGACAAGGGTAACACACTTGGGGTCAGGGAGTACTTATAAAGGGGCTATGGTAACTCACTTAGGGTCAGGAAGTACTTCTATGGGACCAGGGTAACTCACTTTGGGTCAGGGAGTACTTTTATGGGACCAGGGTAACTCACTTGGGGCCAGAGTGTAGTTATAAAGGGGCTAGGGTAACTCACTTGGGGTCAGGGAGTACTTTTATGGAACTAGGGTAACTCACTTGCGGCCAGAGAGTACTACTATGGGACTAGGGTAACTCACTTGCGGTCAGAGAGTACTTATAAAGGGGCTAAGGTAACACACTTGGGGTCAGGGAGTACTTATATGGGACCAGGGTAACTCTCTTGGGGCCAGGGTGTACTTATAAAGGGGCTAGGGTAACTCACTTGGGGTCAGGGAGTACTAATAAAGGGGCTAAGGTAACACACTTGGGGTCAGGGAGTACTTATATGGGACCAGGGTAACTCTCTTGGGGCCAGGGTGTACATATAAAGGGGCTAGGGTAACTCACTTGCCGTCAGAGAGTACATATAAAGGGGCTAGGGTAACTCACTTGTGGTCAGAGAGTACATATAAAAGAACTAGGATAACTCACTTGCGGTCAAGGAGTACTTATATGGGACTAGGGTAACTCACTTGGGGTCAGGGAGTACTTATATGGGACCAGGGTAACTCTCTTGGGGCCAGGGTGTACTTATAAAGGGGCTAGGGTAACTCACTTGGGGTCAGGGAGTACTAATAAAGGGGTTAGATTAACTCACTTGCGGTCAGAGAGTACATATAAAGGGGCTATGATAACTCACTTGGGGTCAGGGAGTACTTATAAGGGTGATATGGTAACTCACTTGGGTTCAGGGAGTACTTACATGAGACTAGGGTAACACACTTGGGGTCAGGGAGTAATTATAAAGTACTAGGGTAACTCACTTGGGGTCTGGGAGTACATATAAAGCTGCTAGGATAACTCACTTGCGGTCAGAGAGTACATATAAAGGGGCTAGGGTAACTCACTTGCCGTCAGAGAGTACATATAAAGGGGCTAGGGTAACTCACTTGCGGTCAGAGAGTACATATAAAGGGGCTAGGGTAAATCACTTGCGGTCAGAGAGTACATATAAAGGGGCTAGGGTAACTCACTTGCGGTCAGAGAGTACATATAAAGGGGCTAGGATAACTCACTTGGGGTCAGGGAGTACTTATAAAGGGGCTATGGTAACTCACTTGGGGCCAGGGAGTACTAATATGAAACTAGGGTAACACACTTGGGGTGAGGGAGTACTTATAAAGGGGCTAGGATAACTCACTTACGGTCAGAGAGTACATATAAAGGGGCTAGGATAACTCACTTGTGGTCAGGGAGTACTTATAAAGGGAATACGGTAACTCACTTAGGGTCAGGGAGTACTTTTATGTGACTAGGGTAACTCACTTGGGGTCAAGGAGTACTTATATAGGTGCTAGGGTAACTCACTTGGGGTCAGTGATTACTACTATGGGACTAGCGTAACTCACTTGCGGTCAGAGAGTACATATAATGGGGCTAGGATAACTCACTTGGGGTCAGGGAGTAATTATAAAGGGGCTATGGTAACTCACTTGGGGTCAGGGAGGACTACTATGGGACTAGGGTAACTTACTTGCGGTCAGAGAGTACATATAAAGGGGCTAGGATAATTCACTTGGGGTCAGGGAGAACTTATAATGTGATATGGTAACTCATTTGGGGCCAGGGAGTACTTATATGGGACTAGGGTAACTCACTTGGGGTCAGGGAGTACTTATATGGGACCAGGGTAACTCACTTGGGGCCAGGGTGTACTTATAAAGGTGCTAGGGTAACACACTTGGGGTCAGGGAGTACATATAAAGAGGCTATGATAACAAACTTGGGGTCAGGGAGTACATATAAAGGGGCTAGGATAACTCACTTGCGGTCAGAGAGTACATATAAAGGGGCTAGGATAACTCACTTGGGGTCAGTGAGTACATATAATGGGGATAGGATAACTCACTTAGGGTAAGGGAGTACTTATAAAGGGGCTAGGGTAACTCACTGGGGGTTAGTGAGTACTACTATGGGACTAGGGTAACTCACTTGATGTCAGAGAGTACATAAAAAGGGGCTAGGATAACTCACTTGGGGTCAGGGAGTACTTATAAAGGGGCTATGGTAACTCACTTGGGGTCAGGGAGTACTACTTATGGGACTAGGGTAACTCACTTGCGGTCAGAGGGTACATATAAAGGGGCTAGGATTACTCACTTGGGGTCAGGGAGTACTTATAAAGGGGCTATGATAACTCACTTGGGGTCAGGGAGTACTTGTAAAGGGGCTACGGTAACTCACTTGGGGTCAGGGAGTACTAATAAAGGGGTTAGATTAACTCACTTGCGGTCAGAGAGTACATATAAAGGGGCTATGATAACTCACTTGGGGTCAGGGAGTACATATAAAGGGGCTAGGATAACTCACTTGCGGTCAGAGAGTACATATAATGGGGCTAGGATAACTCACTTGGGGTCAGTGAGTACATATTATGGGGCTAGGATAACCCACTTAGGGTAAGGGAGTACTTATAAAGGGGCTAGGGTACTTGGGGTCAGTGGGTACTACTATGGGACTAGGGTAACTCACTTGATGTCAGAGAGTACATATAAAGGGGCTAGGATAACTCACTTGCGGTCAGAGAGTACATATAAAGGTGCTAGGATAACTCACTTGGAGTCTAAGAGTACATATAAACTGGCTAGGATAACTCACTTGGGGTCAGGGAGTACTTATAAAGGGGATAGTGTAACTCACTAGCGGTCAGAGAGTACATATAAAGGGGCTAAGGTAACACACTTGGGGTCAGGGAGTACTTCTATGAGACTAGGTTAACTCACTTGTGGTCAGAGAGTACATATAAAGGAACTAGGATAACTCACTTGCGGTCAAGGAGTACTTATATGGGACTAGGGTAACTCACTTGGGGTCAGGGAGTACTTATATGGGACCAGGGTAACTCTCTTGGGGCCAGGGTGTACTTATAAAGGGGCTAGGGTAACTCACTTTGGGTCAGGAAGTACATATAAAGGGGCTATATTAACTCACTTGGGTTCAGGGAGTACTTATAAAGGTGATATGGTAACTCACTTGGGGTCATGGAGTACTTATAAAGGGGATAGGATAACTCACTTGGGGTCGGGGAGTACTTATAAAGGGGCTAAGGTAACACACTTGGGTTCAGGGAGTACTTATATGAGACAAGGGTAACACACTTGGGGTCAGGGAGTACTTATAAAGGGGCTATGGTAACTCACTTAGGGTCAGGAAGTACTTCTATGGGACCAGGGTAACTCACTTGGGGTCAGGGAGTACATATAAAGGGGCTATGATAACAAACTTGGGGTCAGGGAGTACATATAAAGGGGCTAGGATAACTCACTTGCGGTCAGAGAGTACATATAAAGGGGCTAGGATAACTCACTTGGGGTCAGTGAGTACATATAATGGGGATAGGATAACTCACTTAGGGTAAGGGAGTACTTATAAAGGGGCTAGGGTAACTCACTTGGGGTTAGTGAGTACTACTATGGGACTAGGGTAACTCACTGGATGTCAGAGAGTACATAAAAAGGGGCTAGGATAACTCACTTGGGGTCAGGGAGTACTTATAAAGGAACTATGGTAACTTACTTGGGGTCAGGGAGTACTACTTATGGGACTAGGGTAACTCACTTGCGGTCAGAGGGTACATATAAAGGGGCTAGGATTACTCACTTGGGGTCAGGGAGTACTTATAAAGGGGCTATGATAACTCACTTGGGGTCAGGGAGTACTTGTAAAGGGGCTACGGTAACTCACTTGGGGTCAGGGAGTACTAATAAAGGGGTTAGGATAACTCACTTGGGGTCAGTGAGTACATATAATGGGGCTAGGATAACCCACTTAGGGTAAGGGAGTACTTATAAAGGGGCTAGGGTACTTGGGGTCAGTGGGTACTACTATGGGACTAGGGTAACTCACTTGATGTCAGAGAGTACATATAAAGGGGCTAGGATAACTCACTTGCGGTCAGAGAGTACATATAAAGGTGCTAGGATAACTCACTTGGAGTCTAAGAGTACATATAAACTGGCTAGGATAACTCACTTGGGGTCAGGGAGTACTTATAAAGGGGATAGTGTAACTCACTAGCGGTCAGAGAGTACATATAAAGGGGCTAAGGTAACACACTTGGGGTCAGGGAGTACTTCTATGAGACTAGGTTAACTCACTTGTGGTCAGAGAGTACATATAAAGGAACTAGGATAACTCACTTGCGGTCAAGGAGTACTTATATGGGACTAGGGTAACTCACTTGGGGTCAGGGAGTACTTATATGGGACCAGGGTAACTCTCTTGGGGCCAGGGTGTACTTATAAAGGGGCTAGGGTAACTCACTTTGGGTCAGGAAGTACATATAAAGGGGCTATATTAACTCACTTGGGTTCAGGGAGTACTTATAAAGGTGATATGGTAACTCACTTGGGGTCAGGGAGTACTTATAAAGGGGATAGGATAACTCACTTGGGGTCGGGGAGTACTTATAAAGGGGCTAAGGTAACACACTTGGGTTCAGGGAGTACTTATATGAGAAAAGGGTAACACACTTGGGGTCAGGGAGTACTTATAAAGGGGCTATGGTAACTCACTTAGGGTCAGGAAGTACTTCTATGGGACCAGGGTAACTCACTTGGGGTCAGGGAGTACATATAAAGGGGCTATGATAACAAACTTGGGGTCAGGGAGTACATATAAAGGGGCTAGGATAACTCACTTGCGGTCAGAGAGTACATATAAAGGGGCTAGGATAACTCACTTGGGGTCAGTGAGTACATATAATGGGGATAGGATAACTCACTTAGGGTAAGGGAGTACTTATAAAGGGGCTAGGGTAACTCACTTGGGGTTAGTGAGTACTACTATGGGACTAGGGTAACTCACTTGATGTCAGAGAGTACATAAAAAGGGGCTAGGATAACTCACTTGGGGTCAGGGAGTACTTATAAAGGGGCTATGGTAACTCACTTGGGGTCAGGGAGTACTACTTATGGGACTAGGGTAACTCACTTGCGGTCAGAGGGTACATATAAAGGGGCTAGGATTACTCACTTGGGGTCAGGGAGTACTTATAAAGGGGCTATGATAACTCACTTGGGGTCAGGGAGTACTTGTAAAGGGGCTACGGTAACTCACTTGGGGTCAGGGAGTACTAATAAAGGGGTTAGATTAACTCACTTGCGGTCAGAGAGTACATATAAAGGGGCTATGATAACTCACTTGGGGTCAGGGAGTACATATAAAGGGGCTAGGATAACTCACTTGCGGTCAGAGAGTACATATAATGGGGCTAGGATAACTCACTTGGGGTCAGTGAGTACATATAATGGGGCTAGGATAACCCACTTAGGGTAAGGGAGTACTTATAAAGGGGCTAGGGTACTTGGGGTCAGTGGGTACTACTATGGGACTAGGGTAACTCACTTGATGTCAGAGAGTACATATAAAGGGGCTAGGATAACTCACTTGCGGTCAGAGAGTACATATAAAGGTGCTAGGATAACTCACTTGGAGTCTAAGAGTACATATAAACTGGCTAGGATAACTCACTTGGGGTCAGGGAGTACTTATAAAGGGGATAGTGTAACTCACTAGCGGTCAGAGAGTACATATAAAGGGGCTAAGGTAACACACTTGGGGTCAGGGAGTACTTCTATGAGACTAGGTTAACTCACTTGTGGTCAGAGAGTACATATAAAGGAACTAGGATAACTCACTTGCGGTCAAGGAGTACTTATATGGGACTAGGGTAACTCACTTGGGGTCAGGGAGTACTTATATGGGACCAGGGTAACTCTCTTGGGGCCAGGGTGTACTTATAAAGGGGCTAGGGTAACTCACTTTGGGTCAGGAAGTACATATAAAGGGGCTATATTAACTCACTTGGGTTCAGGGAGTACTTATAAAGGTGATATGGTAACTCACTTGGGGTCAGGGAGTACTTATAAAGGGGATAGGATAACTCACTTGGGGTCGGGGAGTACTTATAAAGGGGCTAAGGTAACACACTTGGGTTCAGGGAGTACTTATATGAGACAAGGGTAACACACTTGGGGTCAGGGAGTACTTATAAAGGGGCTATGGTAACTCACTTAGGGTCAGGAAGTACTTCTATGGGACCAGGGTAACTCACTTGGGGTCAGGGAGTACATATAAAGGGGCTATGATAACAAACTTGGGGTCAGGGAGTACATATAAAGGGGCTAGGATAACTCACTTGCGGTCAGAGAGTACATATAAAGGGGCTAGGATAACTCACTTGGGGTCAGTGAGTACATATAATGGGGATAGGATAACTCACTTAGGGTAAGGGAGTACTTATAAAGGGGCTAGGGTAACTCACTTGGGGTTAGTGAGTACTACTATGGGACTAGGGTAACTCACTTGATGTCAGAGAGTACATAAAAAGGGGCTAGGATAACTCACTTGGGGTCAGGGAGTACTTATAAAGGGGCTATGGTAACTCACTTGGGGTCAGGGAGTACTACTTATGGGACTAGGGTAACTCACTTGCGGTCAGAGGGTACATATAAAGGGGCTAGGATTACTCACTTGGGGTCAGGGAGTACTTATAAAGGGGCTATGATAACTCACTTGGGGTCAGGGAGTACTTGTAAAGGGGCTACGGTAACTCACTTGGGGTCAGGGAGTACTAATAAAGGGGTTAGATTAACTCACTTGCGGTCAGAGAGTACATATAAAGGGGCTATGATAACTCACTTGGGGTCAGGGAGTACATATAAAGGGGCTAGGATAACTCACTTGCGGTCAGAGAGTACATATAATGGGGCTAGGATAACTCACTTGGGGTCAGTGAGTACATATAATGGGGCTAGGATAACCCACTTAGGGTAAGGGAGTACTTATAAAGGGGCTAGGGTACTTGGGGTCAGTGGGTACTACTATGGGACTAGGGTAACTCACTTGATGTCAGAGAGTACATATAAAGGGGCTAGGATAACTCACTTGCGGTCAGAGAGTACATATAAAGGGGCTAGGATAACTCACTTGGAGTCTAAGAGTACATATAAACTGGCTAGGATAACTCACTTGGGGTCAGGGAGTACTTATAAAGGGGATAGTGTAACTCACTAGCGGTCAGAGAGTACATATAAAGGGGCTAAGGTAACACACTTGGGGTCAGGGAGTACTTCTATGAGACTAGGTTAACTCACTTGTGGTCAGAGAGTACATATAAAGGAACTAGGATAACTCACTTGCGGTCAAGGAGTACTTATATGGGACTAGGGTAACTCACTTGGGGTCAGGGAGTACTTATATGGGACCAGGGTAACTCTCTTGGGGCCAGGGTGTACTTATAAAGGGGCTAGGGTAACTCACTTTGGGTCAGGAAGTACATATAAAGGGGCTATATTAACTCACTTGGGTTCAGGGAGTACTTATAAAGGTGATATGGTAACTCACTTGGGGTCAGGGAGTACTTATAAAGGGGATAGGATAACTCACTTGGGGTCGGGGAGTACTTATAAAGGGGCTAAGGTAACACACTTGGGTTCAGGGAGTACTTATATGAGACAAGGGTAACACACTTGGGGTCAGGGAGTACTTATAAAGGGGCTATGGTAACTCACTTAGGGTCAGGAAGTACTTCTATGGGACCAGGGTAACTCACTTGGGGTCAGGGAGTACTTTTATGGGACCAGGGTAACTCACTTGGGGCCAGAGTGTAGTTATAAAGGGGCTAGGGTAACTCACTTGGGGTCAGGGAGTACTTTTATGGAACTAGGGTAACTCACTTGCGGCCAGAGAGTACTACTATGGGACTAGGGTAACTCACTTGCGGTCAGAGAGTACTTATAAAGGGGCTAAGGTAACACACTTGGGGTCAGGGAGTACTTCTATGAGACTAGGTTAACTCACTTGTGGTCAGAGAGTACATATAAAAGAACTAGGATAACTCACTTGCGGTCAAGGAGTACTTATATGGGACTAGGGTAACTCACTTGGGGTCAGGGAGTACTTATATGGGACCAGGGTAACTCTCTTGGGGCCAGGGTGTACTTATAAAGGGGCTAGGGTAACTCACTTGGGGTCAGGGAGTACTAATAAAGGGGTTAGATTAACTCACTTGCGGTCAGAGAGTACATATAAAGGGGCTATGATAACTCACTTGGGGTCAGGGAGTACTTATAAGGGTGATATGGTAACTCACTTGGGTTCAGGGAGTACTTACATGAGACTAGGGTAACACACTTGGGGTCAGGGAGTAATTATAAAGTACTAGGGTAACTCACTTGGGGTCTGGGAGTACATATAAAGCTGCTAGGATAACTCACTTGCGGTCAGAGAGTACCTATAAAGGGGCTAGGGTAACTCACTTGCGGTCAGAGAGTACATATAAAGGGGCTAGGGTAACTCACTTGCGGTCAGAGAGTACATATAAAGGGGCTAGGGTAAATCACTTGCGGTCAGAGAGTACATATAAAGGGGCTAGGGTAACTCACTTGCGGTCAGAGAGTACATATAAAGGGGCTAGGATAACTCACTTGGGGTCAGGAAGTACTTATAAAGGGGCTATGGTAACTCACTTGGGGCCAGGGAGTACTAATATGAAACTAGGGTAACACACTTGGGGTGAGGGAGTACTTATAAAGGGGCTAGGATAACTCACTTACGGTCAGAGAGTACATATAAAGGGGCTAGGATAACTCACTTGTGGTCAGGGAGTACTTATAAAGGGAATACGGTAACTCACTTAGGGTCAGGGAGTACTTTCATGTGACTAGGGTAACTCACTTGGGGTCAAGGAGTACTTATATAGGTGCTAGGGTAACTCACTTGGGGTCAGTGATTACTACTATGGGACTAGCGTAACTCACTTGCGGTCAGAGAGTACATATAATGGGGCTAGGATAACTCACTTGGGGTCAGGGAGTAATTATAAAGGGGCTATGGTAACTCACTTGGGGTCAGGGAGGACTACTATGGGACTAGGGTAACTTACTTGCGGTCAGAGAGTACATATAAAGGGGCTAGGATAATTCACTTGGGGTCAGGGAGAACTTATAATGTGATATGGTAACTCATTTGGGGCCAGGGAGTACTTATATGGGACCAGGGTAACTCACTTGGGGCCAGGGTGTACTTATAAAGGGGCTAGGGTAACTCACTTGGGGTCAGGGAGTACTACTTATGGGACTAGGGTAACTCACTTGCGGTCAGAGGGTACATATAAAGGGGATAGGATAACTGACTTGGGGTCGGGGAGTACTTATATGGGACTAGGGTAACTCACTTGGGGTCAGGGAGTACTTATATGGGACCAGGGTAACTCTCTTGGGGCCAGGGTGTACTTATAAAGGGGCTAGGGTAACTCACTTTGGGTCAGGAAGTACATATAAAGGGGCTATATTAACTCACTTGGGGTCAGGGAGTACTTATAAAGGTGATATGGTAACTCACTTGGGGTCAGGGAGTACTTATAAAGGGGATAGGATAACTCACTTGGGGTCGGGGAGTACTTATAAAGGGGCTAAGGTAACACACTTGGGTTCAGGGAGTACTTATATGAGACTAGGGTAACACACTTGCGGTCAGGGAGAACTTATAAGGTGATATGGTAACTCATTTGGGGTCAGGGAGTACTTATATGGGACTAGGGTAACTCACTTGGGGTCAGGGAGTACTTATATGGGACCAGGGTAACTCACTTGGGGCCAGGGTGTACTTATAAAGGGGCTAGGGTAACTCACTTGGGGTCAGGGAGTACTACTTATGGGACTAGGGTAACTCACTTGCGGTCAGAGGGTACATATAAAGGGGATAGGATAACTGACTTGGGGTCGGGGAGTACTTATAAAGGGGCTAAGGTAACACACTTGGGTTCAGGGAGTACTTACATGGAACTAGGGTAACACACTTGGGGTCAGGGAGTACTTATAAAGGGGCTATGGTAACTCACTTAGGGTCAGGAAGTACTTCTATGGGACCAGGGTAACTCACTTGGGGTCAGGGAGTACTTTTATGGGACCAGGGTAACTCACTTGGGGCCAGAGTGTAGTTATAAAGGGGCTAGGGTAACTCACTTGGGGTCAGGGAGTACTTATAAAGGGGATAAGGTAACACACTTGGGGTCAGGGAGTACTTCTATGAGACTAGGTTAACTCACTTGTGGTCAGAGAGTACATATAAAAGAACTAGGATAACTCACTTGCGGTCAAAGAGTACTTATATGGGACTAGGGTAACTCACTTGGGGTCAGGGAGTACTTATATGGGAACAGGGTAACTCTCTTGGGGCCAGGGTGTACTTATAAAGGGGCTAGGGTAACTCACTTTGGGTCAGGAAGTACATATAAAGGGGCTATATTAACTCACTTGGGGTCAGGGAGTACTTATAAAGGTGATATGGTAACTCACTTGGGGTCAGGGAGTACTTATAAAGGGGATAGGATAACTCACTTGGGGTCGGGGAGTACTTATAAAGGGGCTAAGGTAACACACTTGGGTTCAGGGAGTACTTATATGAGACTAGGGTAACACACTTGGGGTCAGGGAGAACTTATAAGGTGATATGGTAACTCATTTGGGGTCAGGGAGTACTTATATGGGACTAGGGTAACTCACTTGGGGTCAGGGAGTACTTATATGGGACCAGGGTAACTCACTTGGAGCCAGGGTGTACTTATAAAGGGGCTAGGGTAACCCACTTGGGGTCAGGGAGTACTACTTATGGGACTAGGGTAACTCACTTGCGGTCAGAGGGTACATATAAAGGGGATAGGATAACTGACTTGGGGTCGGGGAGTACTTATAAAGGGGCTAAGGTAACACACTTGGGTTCAGGGAGTACTTACATGGAACTAGGGTAACACACTTGGGGTCAGGGAGTACTTATAAAGGTGATATGGTAACTCATTTGGGGTCAGGGAGTACTTATAAAGGGGATAGGATAACTCACTTGGAGTCGGGGAGTACTTATAAAGGGGCTAAGGTAACACACTTGGGTTCAGGGAATACTTCTATGGGACTATGGTAACTCACTTGGGGTCAGGTGGTACTTATATAGGGCCTAGGGTAACTCACTTGGGGTCAGGGAGTTCATATAAAGGGGTTAGGACAACACATTTGGGGTCAGGGAGTACTTATATGGGACTAGGGTAACTCACTTGGGGTCAGGGAGTACTTATATGGGACCAGGGTAACTCACTTGGGGCCAGGGTGTACTTATAAAGGGGCTAGGGTAACTCACTTGGGGTCAGGGAGTACTACTTATGGGACTAGGGTAACTCACTTGCGGTCAGAGGGTACATATAAAGGGGCTAGGATAACTCACTTGGGTTCAGGGAGTACTTATAAAGGTGATATGGTAACTCACTTGGGGTCAGGGAGTACTTACAAAGGGGATAGGATAACTCACTTGGGGTCGGGGAGTACTTATAAAGGGGCTAAGGTAACACACTTGGGTTCAGGGAGTACTTACATGGAACTAGGGTAACACACTTGGGGTCAGAGAGTACTTATAAAGGTGATATGGTAACTCATTTGGGGTCAGGGAGTACTTATAAAGGGGATAGGATAACTCACTTGGAGTCGGGGAGTACTTATAAAGGGGCTAAGGTAACACACTTGGGTTCAGGGAATACTTATATGAGACTAGGGTAACACACTTGGGGTCGGGGAGTACTTTTAAAGGGGCTATGGTAACTCACTTAGGGTCAGGAAGTACTTCTATGGGACTAAGGTAACTCACTTGGGGTCAGGGAGTACTTTTATGGGACCAGGGTAACTCACTTGGGGCCAGAGTGTACTTATTAAGGGGCTAGGGTAACTCACTTGGGGCCAGGGTGTACTTATAAAGGGGCTAGGGTAACTCACTTGGGGTCAGGGAGTACTACTTATGGGACTAGGGTAACTCACTTGCGGCCAGAGGGTACATATAAAGGGGCTAGGATAACTCACTTGGGGTCAGGGAGTACTTATAAAGGTGATATGGTAACTCACTTGGGGTCAGGGAGTACTTATAAAGGGGATACGATAACTCACTTTGGGTCGGGGAGTACTTATAAAGGGGCTAAGGTAACACACTTGGGTTCAGGGAGTACTTACATGGAACTAGGGTAAAACACTTGGGGTCAGGGAGTACTTATAAAGGTGATGTGGTAACTCATTTGGGGTCAGGGAGTACTTATAAAGGGGATAGGATAACTCACTTGGAGTCGGGGAGTACTTATAAAGGGGCTAAGGTAACACACTTGGGTTCAGGGAATACTTCTATGGAACTAGGGTAACTCAATTGGGGTCAGGTGGTACTTATATAGGGCCTAGGGTAACTCACTTGGGGTCAGGGAGTACTACTTATGGGACTAGGGTAACTCACTTGCGGTCAGAGGGTACATATAAAGGGGCTTGGATAACTCACTTGGGGTCAGGGAGTACTTATATGGGACTAGGGTAACACACTTGGGGTCAGGGATTACTTTTATGGAAATAGGATAACTCACTTGGGGTCATGGAGTACTTCTATGTACCTAGGGTAACTCACTTGGGGCCACAGTGTACTTATAAAGGGGCTAGGGTAACTCACTTGGGGTCAGGGAGTACATATAAAGGGGCTATGGTAACTCACTTGGGGTCAGGGAGTACTTATAAAGGGGATACGATAACTCACTTGGGGTCGGGGTGTACTTATAAAGGGGCTAAGGTAACACACTTGGGTTCAGGGAGTACTTATATGAGACTAGGGTAACACACTTGGGGTCAGGCAGTACTTATAAAGGGGTTTGTATAACCCACTTGCGGTCAGAGAGTATATATAAAGAGGCTAGCATAATTCACTTGGGTTCAGGGAATACTTCTGTGGGACTAGGGTAACTCACTTGGGGTCAGGTGGTACTTATATAGGGCCTAGGGTAACTCACTTGGGGTCAGGGAGTTCATATAAAGGGGCTAGGACAACACATTTGGGGTCAGGGAGTACTTACATGGAACTAGGGTAACACACTTGGGGTCAGAGAGTACTTATAAAGGTTATATGGTAACTCATTTGGGGTCAGGGAGTACTTATAAAGGAGATAGGATAACTCACTTGGAGTCGGGGAGTACTTATAAAGGGGCTAAGGTAACACACTTGGGTTCAGGGAATACTTATATGAGACTAGGGTAACACACTTGGGGTCGGGGAGTACTTTTAAAGGGGCTATGGTAACTCACTTAGGGTCAGGAAGTACTTATAAAGGGGATAGGATAACTCACTTGGAGTCGGGGAGTACTTATAAAGGGGCTAAGGTAACACACTTGGGTTCAGGGAATACTTATATGAGACTAGGGTAACACACTTGGGGTCGGGGAGTACTTTTAAAGGGGCTATGGTAACTCACTTAGGGTCAGGAAGTACTTCTATGGGACTAAGGTAACTCACTTGGGGTCAGGGAGTACTTTTATGGGACCAGGGTGACTCACTTGGGGCCAGGGAGTACTTATAAAGGGGATAGGATAACTCACTTGCGGTCGGGGGTACTTATAAAGGGGCTAAGGTAACACACTTGGGTTCAGGGAGTACTTATAAAGGTGATATGGTAACTCACTTGGGGTCAGAGAGTACTTATAAAGGGGATAGGATAACTCACTTGGGGTCGGGGAGTACTTATAAAGGGGCTAAGGTAACACACTTGGGTTCAGGGAGTACTTACATGGAACTAGGGTAACACACTTGGGGTCAGGGAGTACTTTTATGGGACTAGGGTAACTCACTTGGGGTCAGGGAGTACTTATAAAGGGGCTAGGGTAACTCACTTGGTGTCAGTGAGTACTACTATGGGACTAGGGTAACTCACTTGATGTCAGAGAGTACATATAAAGGGGTTAGGATAACTCACTTGGGGTCAGGGAATACTTATAAAGGAGCTATGGTAACTCACTTGGGGTCAGGTAATACTTATATGGGACCAGGGTAACTCACTTGGGGCCAGAATGTATATTATAAAGGGGCTATGGTATCTCACTTGAGGTCAGGGAGTACTACTATGGGACTAGGGTAACTCACTTGGGGTCAGGGGGTACTTATATAGGGACTAGGGTAACTCACTTGGGGTCAGGGAGTACTTATATGGGAACAGGGTAACTCACTTGGGGTCAGGGAGTACTTATAAAGGGGATAGGATAACTCACTTGGGGTCGGGGAGTACTTATAAAGGGGATAAGGTAACACACTTGGGTTCAGGGAGTACTTACATGGAACTAGGGTAACACACTTGGGGTCAGGGAGTGCTTATAAAGGTGATATGGTAACTCATTTGGGGTCAGGGAGTACTTATAAAGGGGATAGGATAACTCACTTGGAGTCGGGGAGTACTTATAAAGGGGCTAATGTAACACACTTGGGTTCAGGGAATACTTCTATGGGACTAGGGTAACTCAATTGGGGTCAGGTGGTACTTATATAGGGCCTACGGTAACTCACTTGGGGTCAGGGAGTACTACTTATGGGACTAGGGTAACTCACTTGCGGTCAGAGGGTACATATAAAGGGGCTAGGATAACTCACTTGGGGTCAGGGAGTACTTATAAAGGTGATATGGTAACTCACTTGGGGTCAGGGAGTACTTACAAAGGGGATAGGATAACTCACTTGGGGTCGGGGAGTACATATAAAGGGGCTATGGTAACTCACTTGGGGTCAGGGAGTACTTATAAAGGGGATACGATAACTCACTTGGGGTGTGGGAATACTTATAAAGGGGCTAAGGTAACACACTTGGGTTCAGGGAGTACTTATATGAGACTAGGGTAACACACTTGGGGTCAGGCAGTACTTTTAAAGGGGCTATGGTAACTCACTTAGGGTCAGGAAGTACTTCTATGGGACTAAGGTAACTCACTTCGGGTCAGGGAGTACTTTTATTGGACCAGGGTAACTCACTTGGGGCCACAGTGTACTTATAAAGGGGCTAGGGTAACTCACTTGGGGTCAGGGAGTACATATAAAGGGGCTATGGTAACTCACTTGGGGTCAGGGAGTACTTATAAAGGGGATACGATAACTCACTTGGGGTCGGGGTGTACTTATAAAGGGGCTAAGGTAACACACTTGGGTTCAGGGAGTACTTATATGAGACTAGGGTAACACACTTGGGGTCAGGCAGTACTTATAAAGGGGTTTGTATAACCCACTTGCGGTCAGAGAGTATATATAAAGAGGCTAGCATAATTCACTTGGGTTCAGGGAATACTTCTGTGGGACTAGGGTAACTCACTTGGGGTCAGGTGGTACTTATATAGGGCCTAGGGTAACTCACTTGGGGTCAGGGAGTTCATATAAAGGGGCTAGGACAACACATTTGGGGTCAGGGAGTACTTACATGGAACTAGGGTAACACACTTGGGGTCAGAGAGTACTTATAAAGGTTATATGGTAACTCATTTGGGGTCAGGGAGTACTTATAAAGGAGATAGGATAACTCACTTGGAGTCGGGGAGTACTTATAAAGGGGCTAAGGTAACACACTTGGGTTCAGGGAATACTTATATGAGACTAGGGTAACACACTTGGGGTCGGGGAGTACTTTTAAAGGGGCTATGGTAACTCACTTAGGGTCAGGAAGTACTTATAAAGGGGATAGGATAACTCACTTGGAGTCGGGGAGTACTTATAAAGGGGCTAAGGTAACACACTTGGGTTCAGGAAGTACTTCTATGGGACTAAGGTAACTCACTTGGGGTCAGGGAGTACTTTTATGGGACCAGGGTGACTCACTTGGGGCCAGGGAGTACTTATAAAGGGGATAGGATAACTCACTTGCGGTCGGGGGTACTTATAAAGGGGCTAAGGTAACACACTTGGGTTCAGGGAGTACTTATAAAGGTGATATGGTAACTCACTTGGGGTCAGAGAGTACTTATAAAGGGGATAGGATAACTCACTTGGGGTCGGGGAGTACTTATAAAGGGGCTAAGGTAACACACTTGGGTTCAGGGAGTACTTACATGGAACTAGGGTAACACACTTGGGGTCAGGGAGTACTTTTATGGGACTAGGGTAACTCACTTGGGGTCAGGGAGTACTTATAAAGGGGCTAGGGTAACTCACTTGGTGTCAGTGAGTACTACTATGGGACTAGGGTAACTCACTTGATGTCAGAGAGTACATATAAAGGGGTTAGGATAACTCACTTGGGGTCAGGGAATACTTATAAAGGAGCTATGGTAACTCACTTGGGGTCAGGTAATACTTATATGGGACCAGGGTAACTCACTTGGGGCCAGAATGTATATTATAAAGGGGCTATGGTATCTCACTTGAGGTCAGGGAGTACTACTATGGGACTAGGGTAACTCACTTGGGGTCAGGGGGTACTTGTATAGGGACTAGGGCAACTCACTTGGGGTCAGGGAGTACTTATATGGGAACAGGGTAACTCACTTGGGGTCAGGGAGTACTTATAAAGGGGATAGGATAACTCACTTGGGGTCGGGGAGTACTTATAAAGGGGCTAAGGTAACACACTTGGGTTCAGGGAGTACTTACATGGAACTAGGGTAACACACTTGGGGTCAGGGAGTGCTTATAAAGGTGATATGGTAACTCATTTGGGGTCAGGGAGTACTTATAAAGGGGATAGGATAACTCACTTGGAGTCGGGGAGTACTTATAAAGGGGCTAATGTAACACACTTGGGTTCAGGGAATACTTCTATGGGACTAGGGTAACTCAATTGGGGTCAGGTGGTACTTATATAGGGCCTACGGTAACTCACTTGGGGTCAGGGAGTACTACTTATGGGACTAGGGTAACTCACTTGCGGTCAGAGGGTACATATAAAGGGGCTAGGATAACTCACTTGGGGTCAGGGAGTACTTATAAAGGTGATATGGTAACTCACTTGGGGTCAGGGAGTACTTACAAAGGGGATAGGATAACTCACTTGGGGTCGGGGAGTACATATAAAGGGGCTATGGTAACTCACTTGGGGTCAGGGAGTACTTATAAAGGGGATACGATAACTCACTTGGGGTGTGGGAATACTTATAAAGGGGCTAAGGTAACACACTTGGGTTCAGGGAGTACTTATATGAGACTAGGGTAACACACTTGGGGTCAGGCAGTACTTTTAAAGGGGCTATGGTAACTCACTTAGGGTCAGGAAGTACTTCTATGGGACTAAGGTAACTCACTTCGGGTCAGGGAGTACTTTTATTGGACCAGGGTAACTCACTTGGGGCCAGAGTGTACTTATAAAGGGGCTAGGGTAACTCACTTGGGTCAGGGAGTACAAATAAAGGGGCTATGGTAACTCACTTGGGGTCAGGGAGTACTTATAAAGGGGATACGATAACTCACTTTGGGTCGGGAAGTACTTATAAAGGGGCTAAGGTAACACACTTGGGTTCAGGGAGTACTTACATGGAACTAGGGTAAAACACTTGGGGTCAGGGAGTACTTATAAAGGTGATGTGGTAACTCATTTGGGGTCAGGGAGTACTTATAAAGGGGATAGGATAACTCACTTGGAGTCGGGGAGTACTTATAAAGGGGCTAAGGTAACACACTTGGGTTCAGGGAATACTTCTATGGGACTAGGGTAACTCAATTGGGGTCAGGTGGTACTTATATAGGGCCTAGGGTAACTCACTTGGGGTCAGGGAGTACTACTTATGGGACTAGGGTAACTCACTTGCGGTCAGAGGGTACATATAAAGGGGCTAGGATAACTCACTTGGAGTCAGGGAGTACTTATATGGGACTAGGGTAACACACTTGGGGTCAGGGATTACTTTTATGGAAATAGGATAACTCACTTAGGGCCATGGAGTACTTCTATGTGCCTAGGGTAACTCACTTGGGGCCACAGTGTACTTATAAAGGGGACAGGGTAACTCACTTGGGGTCAGGGAGTACATATAAAGGGGCTATGGTAACTCACTTGGGGTCAGGGAGTACTTATAAAGGGGATACGATAACGCACTTGGGGTCGGGGTGTACTTATAAAGGGGCTAAGGTAACACACTTGGGTTCAGGGAGTACTTATATGAGACTAGGGTAACACACTTGGGGTCAGGCAGTACTTATAAAGGGGTTTGTATAACCCACTTGCGGTCAGAGAGTATATATAAAGAGGCTAGCATAATTCACTTGGGGTCAGGGAATACTTCTATGGGACTAGGGTAACTCACTTGGGGTCAGGTGGTACTTATATAGGACCTAGGGTAACTCACTTGGGGTCAGGGAGTTCATATAAAGGGGCTAGGACAACACATTTGGGGTCAGGGAGTACTTACATGGAACTAGGGTAACACACTTGGGGTCAGAGAGTACTTATAAAGGGGATAGGATAACTCACTTGGAGTCGGGGAGTACTTATAAAGGGGCTAAGGTAACACACTTGGGTTCAGGGAATACTTATATGAGACTAGGGTAACACACTTGGGGTCGGGGAGTACTTTTAAAGGGGCTATGGTAACTCACTTAGGGTCAGGAAGTACTTCTATGGGACTAAGGTAACTCACTTCGGGTCAGGGAGTACTTTATTGGACCAGGGTAACTCACTTGGGGCCAGAGTGTACTTATAAAGGGGCTAGGGTAACTCACTTGGGGTCAAGGAGTACTTTTAAAGGGGCTATGGTAACTCACTTGGGGTCAGGGAGTACTTATAAAGGGGATACGATAACTCATTTTGGGTCGGGGAGTACTTATAAAGGGGCTAAGGTAACACACTTGGGGTCAGGCAGTACTTATATAGGAGCTATGGTAACTCACTTGGGGTCAGGTAATACTTATATGGGACCAGGGTAACTCACTTGGGGCCAGAGTATATATTATAAAGGGGCTATGGTAACTAACTTGAGGTCAGGGAGTACTACTATGGGACTAGGGAAACTCACTTGGGGTCAGGGGGTACTTATATAGGGCCTAGGGTAACTCACTTGGGGTCAGGGAGTACTTATATGGGACTAGGGTAACTCACTTGCGGCCAGAGAGTTCATATATAGGGCTAGGACAACACATTTGGGATCAGGGAGTACTTATATGGGACTAGGGTAACACACTTGCGGTCAGAGAGTTCATATAAAGGGGCTAGGACAACACATTTGGGGTCAGGGAGTACTTATATGGGACTAGGGTAACACACTTGGGGTCAGGGATTACTTTTATGGAACTAGGATAACTCACTTGGGGTCAGTGAGTACTTATATGGGACTAGGGTAACACACTTGGGGTCAGGGATTACTTTTATGGAACTAGGATAACTCACTTGGGGTGTGGGAGTACTTCTATGGGACTAGGGTAACTCACTTGGGGCAGGGAGTAATTCTATGGGACTAGGGTAACTCACTTGGGGTCTGGGAGTACTTATATGGGACTAGAGTAACTCTCTTGGGGTCAGGGAGTACTTATAAGGGACTAGGGTAACTCACTTGGGGTCTGGGAGTACATATAAAGCTGCTAGGATAACTCACTTGCGGTCAGAGAGTACATATAAAGGGGCTAGGATAATTCACTTGGGGTCAGGGAGTACTTCTATGGGACTAGGGTAACTCATTTGGGGTCATGTGGTACTTATATAGGGCCTAGGGTAACTCACTTGGGCTCAGGGAGTTCATATAAAGGGGCTAGGACAACACATTTGGGGTCAGGGAGTACTTATATGGGACTAGGGAAACACACTTGGGGTCAGGGATTGCTTTTATGGAACTAGGGTAGCTCACTTGGGGTCAGGGAGTACATATAAAGGGGCTAGGTTAACTCACTTGCGGTCAGAGAGTACATATAAAGGGGCTAGGATAACTCACTTGGGGTCAGGGAGTACTTATAAAGGGGCTATGGTAACTCACATGGGGCCAGGGAGTACTAATATGAAACTAGGGTAACACACTTGGGGTCAGGGAGTACTTATAAAGGGGCTAGGATAACTCACTTGCGGTCAGAGAGTACATATAAAGGGGCTAGGATAACTCAATTGTGGTCAGGGAGTACTTATAAAGGGACTACGGTAACTCACTTAGGGTCAGGAAGTACTTCCATGGAACTAGGGTAACTCACATGCGGTCAGAGAGTACATATAAAGGGGCTAGGATAACTCACTTGGGGTCAGGGAGTACTTATAAAGGGGCTATGGTAACTCACTTGGGGTCAGGGAGTACTTATATGGGACTAGGGTAACTTACTTGCGATCAGAGAGTACATATAAAGGGGCTAGGATAACTCACTTGGGGTCAGGGAGAACTTATAATGTGATATAGTAACTCATTTGGGGCCAGGGAGTACTTATATGGGACTAGGGTAACTCTCTTGGGGTCTGGGAGTACTTATATGGGAATAGGGTAACTTACTTGCGGTCAGAGAGTACATATAAAGGGGCTAGGTTAATTCACTTGGGGTCAGGAAGTACTTCTATGGGACTAGGGTAACTCACTTGGGGACAGGGGGTACTTATATAGGGCCTAGGGTAACTCACTTGCGGTCAGAGAGTTCATATACAGGGCTAGGACAACACATTTGGGGTCAGGGAGTACTTATATGGGACTAGGGTAACACACTTGCGGTCAGAGAGTTCATATAAAGGGTCTAGGACAACACATTTGGGGTCAGGGAGTACTGATATGGGACTAGGGTAACACACTTGGGGTCAGGGATTACTTTTATGGAACTAGGATAACTCACTTGGGGTCAGGGAGTACTTCTATGTGACTAGGGTAACTCACTTGGGGCAGGGAGTAATTCTATGGGACTAGGGTAACTCACTTGGGGTCTGGGAGTACTTATATGGGACTTGGGTAACTCACTTGGGGTCTGGGAGTACTTATATGGGACTAGGGTAACTCCCTTGGGGCAGGGAGTACTTATAAGGGACTAGGGTAACTCACTTGGGGTCTGGGAGTACATATAAAGCTGCTAGGATAACTCACTTGCGGTCAGAGAGTTCATATAAAGGGGCTAGGGTAACTCACTTGCGGTCAGAGAGTACATATAAAGGGGCTAGGATAACTCACTTGGGGTCAGGGAGTACTAATAAAGGGGGCTAGGGTAACTCACTAGCGGTCAGAGAGTACATATAAGGGGGCTAGGTTAACTCACTTGGGGTCAGGGAGTACTTCTATGGGACTAGGGTAACTCGCTTGTGGTCAGAGAGTACATATAAAGGAACTAGGATAACTCACTTGGGGTCAGGGAGTACTTATAAAGGTGATATGGTAACTCATTTGGGGCCAGGGAGTACTTATATGGGACTAGGGTAACTCACTTGGGGTCAAGGAGTACTTATATAGGTGCTAGGGTAACTCACTTGGGGTCAGTGATTACTACTATGGGACTAGCGTAACTCACTTGGGGTCAGAGAGTACATATAATGGGGCTAGGATAACTCACTTGGGGTCAGGGAGTATTTATAAAGGGGCTATGGTAACTCACTTGGGGTCAGGAAGTACTTCCATGGAACTAGGGTAACTCATATGCGGTCAGAGAGTACATATAAAGGGGCTAGGATAACTCACTTGGGGTCAGGGAGTACTTATAAAGGGGCTATGGTAACTCCCTTGGGGCCAGGGAGTACAAATATGAAACTAGGGTAACACACTTGGGGTCAGGGAGTACTTATAAAGGGGCTAGGATAACTCACTTACGGTCAGAGAGTACATATAAAGGGGCTAGGATAACTCACTTGTGGTCAGGGAGTATTTATAAAGGGGCTATGGTAACACACTTGGGTTCAGGGAATACTTATATGAGACTAGGGTAACACACTTGGGGTCGGGGAGTACTTTTAAAGGGGCTATGGTAACTCACTTAGGGTCAGGAAGTACTTCTATGGGACTAAGGTAACTCACTTCGGGTCAGGGAGTACTTTATTGGACCAGGGTAACTCACTTGGGGCCAGAGTGTACTTATAAAGGGGCTAGGGTAACTCACTTGGGGTCAAGGAGTACAAATAAAGGGGCTATGGTAACTCACTTGGGGTCAGGGAGTACTTATAAAGGGGATACGATAACTCATTTTGGGTCGGGGAGTACTTATAAAGGGGCTAAGGTAACACACTAGGGTTCAGGGAGTACTTATATGAGACTAGGGTAACACACTTGGGGTCAGGCAGTACTTATATAGGAGCTATGGTAACTCACTTGGGGTCAGGTAATACTTATATGGGACCAGGGTAACTCACTTGGGGCCAGAGTATATATTATAAAGGGGCTATGGTAACTAACTTGAGGTCAGGAAGTACTACTATGGGACTAGGGAAACTCACTTGGGGTCAGGGGGTACTTATATAGGGCCTAGGGTAACTCACTTGGGGTCAGGGAGTACTTATATGGGACTAGGGTAACTCACTTGCGGCCAGAGAGTTCATATATAGGGCTAGGACAACACATTTGGGATCAGGGAGTACTTATATGGGACTAGGGTAACACACTTGCGGTCAGAGAGTTCATATAAAGGGGCTAGGACAACACATTTGGGGTCAGGGAGTACTTATATGGGACTAGGGTAACACACTTGGGGTCAGGGATTACTTTTATGGAACTAGGATAACTCACTTGGGGTCAGGGAGTACTTATATGGGACTAGGGTAACACACTTGGGGTCAGGGATTACTTTTATGGAACTAGGATAACTCACTTGGGGTCAGGGAGTACTTCTATGTGCCTAGGGTAACTCACTTGGGGCAGGGAGTAATTCTATGGGACTAGGGTAACTCACTTGGGGTCTGGGAGTACTTATATGGGACTAGAGTAACTCTCTTGGGGTCAGGGAGTACTTATAAGGGACTAGGGTAACTCACTTGGGGTCTGGGAGTACATATAAAGCTGCTAGGATAACTCACTTGCGGTCAGAGAGTACATATAAAGGGGCTAGGACAACACATTTGGGATCAGGGAGTACTTATATGGGACTAGGGTAACACACTTGCGGTCAGAGAGTTCATATAAAGGGGCTAGGACAACACATTTGGGGTCAGGGAGTACTTATATGGGACTAGGGTAACACACTTGGGGTCAGGGATTACTTTTATGGAACTAGGATAACTCACTTGGGGTCAGGGAGTACTTATATGGGACTAGGGTAACACACTTGGGGTCAGGGATTACTTTTATGGAACTAGGATAACTCACTTGGGGTCAGGGAGTACTTCTATGTGCCTAGGGTAACTCACTTGGGGCAGGGAGTAATTCTATGGGACTAGGGTAACTCACTTGGGGTCTGGGAGTACTTATATGGGACTAGAGTAACTCTCTTGGGGTCAGGGAGTACTTATAAGGGACTAGGGTAACTCACTTGGGGTCTGGGAGTACATATAAAGCTGCTAGGATAACTCACTTGGGCTCAGGGAGTTCATATAAAGGGGCTAGGACAACACATTTGGGGTCAGGGAGTACTTATATGGGACTAGGGAAACACACTTGGGGTCAGGGATTGCTTTTATGGAACTAGGGTAGCTCACTTGGGGTCAGGGAGTACATATAAAGGGGCTAGGTTAACTCACTTGCGGTCAGAGAGTACATATAAAGGGGCTAGGATAACTCACTTGGGGTCAGGGAGTACTTATAAAGGGGCTATGGTAACTCACATGGGGCCAGGGAGTACTAATATGAAACTAGGGTAACACACTTGGGGTCAGGGAGTACTTATAAAGGGGCTAGGATAACTCACTTGCGGTCAGAGAGTACATATAAAGGGGCTAGGATAACTCAATTGTGGTCAGGGAGTACTTATAAAGGTGATATGGTAACTCACTTGGGTTCAGGCAGTATTTACATGAGACTAGGGTAACACACTTGTGGTCAGGGAGTAATTATAAGGGACTAGGGTAACTCACTTGGGGTCTGGGAGTACATATAAAGCTGCTAGGATAACTCACTTGCGGTCAGAGAGTACATATAAAGGGGCTAGGGTAACTCACTTGCGGTCAGAGAGTACTAATAAAGGGGCTAGGGTAACTCACTTGCGGTCAGAGAGTACATATAAAGGGGCTAGGATAACTCACTTGGGGTCAGGGAGTACTTATAAAGGGGCTATGGTAACTCCCTTGGGGCCAGGGAGTACAAATATGAAACTAGGGTAACACACTTGGGGTCAGGGAGTACTTATAAAGGGGCTAGGATAACTCACTTACGGTCAGAGAGTACATATAAAGGGGCTAGGATAACTCACTTGTGGTCAGGGAGTATTTATAAAGGGGCTATGGTAACTCACTTGGGGTCAGGGAGTATTTATAAAGGGGCTATGGTAACTCATTTGGGGCCAGGGAGTACTTATATGGGACTAGGGTAACTCACTTGGGGTCAGTGATTACTACTATGGGACTAGCGTAACTCACTTGGGGTCATGGAGTACTTATAAAGTGGCTAGGGTAACTCACTTGGGGTCAGGGAGTACATATAAAGGGTCTATGGTAACTCACTTGGGGTCAGGGAGTACATATAAAGGGTCTATGGTAACTCACTTGGGGTCAGGGAGTACTACTATGGGACCAGGGTAACTCAGTTGCGGTCAGAGAGTACATATAAAGGGGCTAGGATTACTAACTTGGGGTCAGGGAGTACTTAAATGGGACTAGGGTAACTCACTTGGGGTCTGGGAGTACATATACGCGGCTAGGATAACACACTTGGGGTCAGGGAGTATTTATAAAGGGGCTATGGTAACTCACTTGGGGTCAGGGAGGACTATTATGGGACTAGGGTAACTTACTTGCGGTCAGAGAGTACATATAAAGGGGCTAGGATAACTCACTTGGGGTCAGGGAGAACTTATAATGTGATATGGTAACTCATTTGGGGCCAGGGAGTACTTATATGGGACTAGGGTAACTCACTTGGGCTCAGGGAGTACTTATATGGGACCAGGGTAACTCACTTGGGGCCAGGGTGTACTTATAAAAGGGCTAGGGTAACTCACTTGGGGTCAGGGAGTACATATAAAGGGGCTATGGTAACTCACTTGGGGTCAGGGAGTACTACTATGGGACTAGGGTAACTCACTTACGGTCAGAGAGTACATATAAAGGGGCTAGGATAACTCACTTGGAGTCTAAGAGTACATATAAACTGGCTAGGATAACTCACTTGGGGTCAGGGAGTACTTATAAAGGGGATAGTGTAACTCACTAGCGGTCAGAGAAAACATATAAAGGGGCTAAGGTAACACACTTGGGTTCAGGGAGTACTTACATGAGACTAGGGTAACACACTTGGGGTCAGGGAGTACTTTTATGGGACTAGGGTAACTCACTTGGGGTCAGGGAGTACTTATAAAGGGGCTAGGGTAACTCACTTGGTGTCAGTGAGTACTACTATGGGACTAGGGTAACTCACTTGATGTCAGAGAGTACATATAAAGGGGCTAGGGTAACTCACTTGGGGTCAGGGAGTACATATAAAGGGGCTATGATAACTCACTTGGGGTCAGGGAGTACATATAAAGGGGCTAGGATAACTCACTTGCGGTCAGAGAGTACATATAAAGGGGCTAGGATAACTCACTTGGGGTCAGTGAGTACATATAATGGGGCTAGGATAACTCACTTAGGGTAAGGGAGTACTTATAAAGGGGCTAGGGTAACTCACTTGGGGTCAGTGAGTACTACTATGGGACTAGGGTAACTCACTTGATGTCAGAGAGTACATAAAAAGGGGCTAGGATAACTCACTTGGGGTCAGGGAGTACTTATAAAGGGGCTATGGTAACTCACTTGGGGTCAGGGAGTACTACTTATGGGACTAGGGTAACTCACTTGCGGTCAGAGGGTATATATAAAGGGGCTAGGATTACTCACTTGGGGTCAGTGAGTACTTATAAAGGGGCTATGATAACTCACTTTGGGTCAGGGAGTACTTGTAAAGGGGTTAGATTAACTCACTTGCGGTCAGAGAGTACATATAAAGGGGCTATGATAACTCACTTGGGGTCAGGGAGTACATATAAAGGGGCTAGGATAACTCACTTGCGGTCAGAGAGTACATATAATGGGGCTAGGATAACTCACTTGGGGTCAGTGAGTACATATAATGTGGCTAGGATAACCCACTTAGGGTAAGGGAGTACTTATAAAGGGGCTAGGGTAACTCACTTGGGGTCAGTGAGTACTACTATGGGACTAGGGTAACTCACTTGATGTCAGAGAGTACCTATAAAGGGGCTAGGAAAACTCACTTGCGGTCAGAGAGTACATATAAAGGGGCTAGGATAACTCACTTGGAGTCTAAGAGTACATATAAACTGGCTAGGATAACTCACTTGGGGTCAGGGAGTACTTATAAAGGGGATAGTGTAACTCACTAGCGGTCAGAGAAAACATATAAAGGGGCTAAGGTAACACACTTGGGGTCAGGGAGTACTTCTATGAGACTAGGGTAACTCACTTGGGCTCAGGGAGTACTTATATGGGACCAGGGTAACTCTCTTGGGGCTAGGGTGTACTTATAAAGGGGCTAGGGTAACTCACTTTGGGTCAGGAAGTACATATAAAGGGGCTATATTAACTCACTTGGGGTCAGGGAGTACTTATAAAGGTGATATGGTAACTCACTTGGGGTCAGGGAGTACTTATAAAGGGGCTAAGGTAACACACTTGGGTTCAGGGAGTACTTATATGAGACTAGGGTAACACACTTGGGGTCAGGGAGTACTTATAAAGGGGCTATGGTAACTCACTTAGGGTCAGGAAGTACTTCTATGGGACTAGGGTAACTCACTTGGGGTCAGGGAGTACTTTTATGGGACCAGGGTAACTCACTTGGGGTCAGGGAGTACTTATATAGGGGCTAGGGTAACTCACTTGGGGTGAGTGAGTACTACTATTGGACTAGGGTAACTCAATTGCGGTCAGAGAGTACTACTATGGGACTAGGGTAACTCACTTGCGGTCAGAGAGTACATATAAAGGGGCTAGGATAACTCACTTGGGGTCAGGGAGTACTTATAAAGGGGCTAAGGTAACACACTTGGGGTCAGGGAGTACTTCTATGAGACTAGGTTAACTCACTTGTGGTCAGAGAGTACATATAAAGGAACTAGGATAACTCACTTGCGGTCAAGGAGTACTTATATGGGACTAGGGTAACTCACTTGGGGTCAGGGAGTACTTATATAGGGGCTAGGGTAACTCACTTGGGGTCAGTGAGTACTACTATGGGACTAGGGTAACTCAATTGCGGTCAGAGAGTACTACTATGGGACTAGGGTAACTCACTTTGGGTCAGGAAGTACATATAAAAAGGGGCTATATTAACTCACTTGGGGTCAGGGAGTACTTATAAAGGTGATATGGTAACTCACTTGGGGTCAGGGAGTACTTATAAAGGGGATAGAATAACTCACTTGGGGTCGGGGAGTACTTATAAAGGGGCTAAGGTAACACACTTGGGTTCAGGGAGTACTTATATGAGACTAGGGTAACACACTTGGGGTCAGGGAGAACTTATAAGGTGATATGGTAACTCATTTGGGGTCAGGGAGTACTTATATGGGACTAGGGTAACTCACTTGGGGTCAGGGAGTACTTATATGGGACCAGGGTAACTCACTTGGGGCCAGGGTGTACTTATAAAGGGGCTAGGGTAACTCACTTGGGGTCAGGGAGTACTACTTATGGGACTAGGGTAACTCACTTGCGGTCAGAGGGTACATATAAAGGGGCTAGGATTACTCACTTGGGGCCAGGGAGTACTTATAAAGGTGATATGGTAACTCATTTGGGGTCAGGGAGTACTTATAAAGGGGATAGGATAACTCACTTGGAGTCGGGGAGTACTTATAAAGGGGCTAAGGTAACACACTTGGGTTCAGGGAATACTTATATGAGACTAGGGTAAAACACTTGGGGTCGGGGAGTACTTTTAAAGGGGCTATGGTAACTCACTTAGGGTCAGGAAGTACTTCTATGGGACTAGGGTAACTCACTTGGGGTCAGGGAGTACTTTTATGGGACCAGGGTAACTCACTTGGGGCCAGAGTGTACTTATAAAGGGGCTAGGGTAACTCACTTGGGGTCGGGGAGTACTACTTATGGGACTAGGGTAACTCACTTGCGGTCAGAGGGTACATATAAAGGGGCTAGGATAACTCACTTGGGGTCAGGGAGTACTTATAAAGGTGATATGGTAACTCATTTGGGGTCAGGGAGTACTTATAAAGGGGATAGGATAACTCACTTGGGGTCGGGGAGTACTTATAAAGGGGCTAAGATAACACACTTGGGTTCAGGGAGTACTTACATGGAACTAGGGTAACACACTTGGGGTCAGGGAGTACTTATAAAGGTGATATGGTAACTCATTTGGGGTCAGGGAGTACTTATAAAGGGGATAGGATAACTCACTTGGAGTCGGGGAGTACTTATAAAGGGGCTAAGGTAACACACTTGGGTTCAGGGAATACTTCTATGGGACTAGGGTAACTCACTTTGGGTTAGGGAGTACTTATAAAGGGGCTATGGTAACTCACTTGGGGTCAGGGAGTACTACTTATGGGACTAGGGTAACTCACTTGCGGTCAGAGGGTATTATATAAAGGGGCTAGGATTACTCACTTGTGGTCAGGGAGTACTTATAAAAGGGCTATGATAACTCACTTAGGGTCAGGGAGTACTTGTAAAGGGGGTATGGTAACTCACTTGGGGTCAGGGAGTACTAAAAAAGGGGTTAGATTAACTCACTTGCGGTCAGAGAGTACATATAAAGGGGCTATGATAACTCACTTGGGGTCAGGGAGTACATATAAATGGGCTAGGATAACTCACTTGCGGTCAGAGAGTACATATAAAGGAGCTAGGATAACTCACTTGGGGTCAGGGAGTACTTATAAAGGGGCTATGATAACTCACTTGGGGTCAGGGAGTACATATAAAGGGGCTAGGATAACTCACTTGCGGTAAGAGAGTACATATAAAGGGGCTAGTATAACTCACTAGGGGTCAGTGAGTACATATAATGGGGCTAGGATAACTCACTTAGGGTAAGGGAGTACTTATAAAGGGGCTAGGGTAACTCACTTGTGGTCAGTGAGTACTACTATGGGACTAGGGTAACTCACTTCATGTCAGAGAGTACATATAAAGGGGCTAGGATAACTCACTTGGGGTCAGGGAGTACTTATAAAGGGGCTATGTTAACTCACTTGGGGTCAGGGAGTACTACTTATGGGACTAGGGTAACTCACTTGCGGTCAGAGGGTATTATATAAAGGGGCTAGGATTACTCACTTGGGGTCAGGGAGTACTTATAAAGGGGCTATGATAACTCACTTGGGGTCAGGGAGTACTTGGAAAGGGGGTATGGTAACTCACTTGGGGTCAGGGAGTACTACTATGGGACTAGGGTAACTTACTAGCGGTCAGAGAGTACATATAAAGGGGCTAGGATAACTCACTTGGGGTCAGGGAGAACTAATAAAGGTGATATGGTAACTCATTTGGGGTCAGGGAGTACTTATATGAGACTAGGGTAACACACTTGGGGTCAGGCAGTACTTATAAAGGGGTTTGAATAACCCACTTGCGGTCAGAGTGTACATATAAAGGGGCTAGTATAATTCACTTGGGGTCAGGGAGTACTTATATGGGACTAGGGTAACACACTTGGGGTCAGGGATAACTTTTATGGAACTAGGGTAACTCACTTGGGGTCAGGGAGTACTTCTATGTGACTAGGGTAACTCACTTGGGGCAGGGAGTAATTCTATGGGACTAGGGTAACTCACTTGGAGTCTGGGAGTACTTATATGGGACTAGGGTAACTCTCTTGGGGTCAGGGAGTACTTATAAGGGACTAGGGTAACTCACTTGGGGTCTGGGAGTACATATAAAGCTGCTAGGATAACTCACTTGCGGTCAGAGAGTACATATAAAGGGGCTAGGGTAACTCACTTGCGGTCAGAGAGTACATATAAAGGGGCTAGGATAACTCACTTACGGTCAGAGAGTACATATAAAGGGGCTAGGATAACTCACTTGGGGTCAGGGAGTACTAATAAAGGGGGCTAGGGTAACTCACTAGCGGTCAGAGAGTACATATAAGGGGGCTAGGTTAACTCACTTGGGGTCAGGGAGTACTTCTATGGGACTAGGGTAACTCACTTGTGGTCAGAGAGTACATATAAAGGAACTAGGATAACTCACTTGGGGTCAGGGAGTACTTATAAAGGTGATAATGTAACTCACTTGGGGTCAGGGAGTACTTATAAAGGGGCTAAGGTAACACACTTGGGATCAGGGAGTACTTATATGAGACTTGGGTAACACACTTGGGGTCAGGGAGTACTTATAAAGGGGCTATGATAACTCACTTGGGGTCAGGGAGTACATATAAAGGGGCTAGGATAACTCACTTGCGGTCAGAGAGTACATATAAAGGGGCTAGGATAACTCACTTGGGGTCAGTGAGTACATATAAAGGGGCTAGGATAACTCACTTGGTGTCAGGGAGTACTTATAAAGGGGCTATGGTAACTCACTTAGGGTCAGGAAGTACTTCTATGGGATTAGGGTAACCAACTTGGGTTCAGGGAGTACTTTTATGGGACTAGGGTAACTCACTTGGGGTCAGGAAGTACTTATATAGGGGCTAGGGTAACTCACTTGGGGTCAGTGGGTACTACTATAGGACTAGGGTAATTCACTTGCGGTCAGAGAGTACATATAAAGGGGCTAGGATAACTCACTTGGGGTCAGGGAGTACTTATAAAAAAGCTATGGTAACTCACTTGGGGTCAGGGAGTACTTATATGGGACCAGGGTAACTCACTTGGGGCCAGAGTGTACTTATAAAGGGGCTAGGGTATCTCAATTGGGGCCAGGGAGTACATATAAAGGGGCTATGGTAACTCACTTTGGGTCAGGGAGTCCTATTATGGGACTAGGGTAACTCACTTGGGGTCAGGGAGTACTTATATAGGGGCTAGGATAACTCACTTGGGGTCAGTGAGTACTACTATGGGACTAGGGTAATTCACTTGCGGTCAGAGAGTACATATAAAGTGGCTATGGTAACTCACTTGTGGTCAGGGTGTACTACTATGGGACTAGGGTAACTCACTTGGGGTCAGGGAGTACTTATAAAGAGATAGGATAACTCACTTGGGGTCGGGGAGTACTTATAAAGGGGCTAAGGTAACACACTTGGGATCAGGGAGTACTTATATGAGACTTGGGTAACACACTTGGGGTCAGGGAGTACTTATAAAGGGGCTATGATAACTCACTTGGGGTCAGGGAGTACATATAAAGGGGCTAGGATAACTCACTTGCGGTCAGAGAGTACATATAAAGGGGCTAGGATAACTCACTTGGGGTCAGTGAGTACTACTATGGGACTAGGGTAATTCACTTGCGGTCAGAGAGTACATATAAAGGGGCTATGGTAACTCACTTGGGGTCAGGGAGTACTACTATGGGACTAGGGTAACTTACTAGCGGTCAGAGAGTACATATAAAGGAACTAGGATAACTCACTTGGGGTCAGGGAGTACTTATAAAGGTGATATGGTAACTCACTTGGGGTCAGGGAGTACTTATAAAGGGGCTAAGGTAACACACTTGGGATCAGGGAGTACTTATATGAGACTTGGGTAACACACTTGGGGTCAGGGAGTACTTTTAAAGGGGCTATGATAACTCACTTGGGGTCAGGGAGTACATATAAAGGGGCTAGGATAACTCACTTGCGGTCAGAGAGTACATATAAAGGGGCTAGGATAACTCACTTGGGGTCAGTGAGTACTTATAAAGGGGCTAGGATAACTCACTTGGTGTCAGGGAGTACTTATAAAGGGGCTATGGTAACTCACTTAGGGTCAGGAAGTACTTCTATGGGATTAGGGTAACCTACTTGGGTTCTGGGAGTGCTTTTATGGGACTAGGGTAACTCACTTGGGGTCAGGAAGTACTTATATAGGGGCTAGGGTAACTCACTTGGAGTCAGTGGGTACTACTATGGGACTAGGGTAATTCACTTGCGGTCAGAGAGTACATATAAAGGGGCTAGGATAACTCACTTGGGGTCAGGGAGTACGTATAAAGGGGCTAGGATAACTCACTTGCGGTCAGAGAGTACATATAAAGGGGTTAGGATAACTCACTTGGGGTCAGGGAGTACTTATAAAGGGGCTAGGGTAACTCACTTGGGGTCAGTGAGTACTACTATGGGACTAGGGTAACTCACTTGTGGTCAGAGAGTACATATAAAGGAACTAGGATAACTCACTTGGGGTCAGGGAGTACTTATAAAGGGGCTAGGGTATCTCACTTGGGGTCAGTGAGTACTACTGTGGGACTAGGGTAACTCACTTGTGGTCAGAGAGTACATATAAAGGGGATATGATAACTCACTTGGGGTCAGGGAGTACGTATAAAGGGGCTAGGATAACTCACTTGCGGTCAGAGAGTACATATAAAGGGGCTAGGATAACTCACTTGCGGTCAGAGAGTACATATAATGGGGCTAGGATAACTCACTTGGGGTCAGGGAGTACTTATAAAGGGGCTATGGTAACTCACTTAGGGTCAGGGAGTACTTCTATGGGATTAGGGTAACACACTTGGGGTCAGGGAGTACTTATAAAGGGGATATGATAACTCACTTGGGGTCAGGGAGTACGTATAAAGGGGCTAGGATAACTCACTTGCGGTCAGAGAGTACATATAAAGGGGCTAGGATAACTCACTTGCGTTCAGAGAGTACATATAATGGGGCTAGGATAAATCACTTGGGGTCAGGGAGTACTTATAAAGGGGCTATGGTAACTCACTTAGGGTCAGGAAGTACTTCTATGGGATTAGGGTAACCTACTTGGGTTCAGGGAGTACTTTTCTGGGACTAGGGTAACTCACTTGGGGTCAGGGAGTACTTATATAGGGGCTAGGGTAACTCACTTGGGGTCAGTGGGTACTACTATGGGACTTGGGTAATTCACTTGCGGTCAGAGAGTACATATAAAGGGGCTAGGATAACTCACTTGGGGTCAGGGAGTACTTATAAAGGAGCTATGGTAACTCACTTGGGGTCAGGGAGTACTTATATGGGACCAGGGTAACTCACTTGGGGCCAGAGTGTACTTATAAAGGGGCTAGGGTATCTCACTTGGGGTCAGGGAGTACATATAAAGGGGCTATGGTAACTCACTTTGGGTCAGGGAGTCCTATTATGGGACTAGGGTAACTCACTTGTGGTCAGGGAGTACTTTTGTGGGACTAGGGTAACTCACTTGGGGTCAGGGAGTATTTCTACAGTGGTTAGGGTAACTCACTTGGGGTCAGGGAGTACTAATAAAGGGGATAGATTAACTCACTTGCGGTCAGAGAGTACATATAAAGGGGCTAGGATAACTCACTTGGGGTCAGGGAGTACTAATAAAGGGGATAGATTAACTCACTTGCGGTCAGAGAGTACATATAAAGGGGCTAGGATAACTCACTTGGGGTCAGGGAGTACTTATAAAGGGGCTATGGTAGCTCACTTAGGGTCAGGAAGTACTTCTATGGGATTAGGGTAACTCACTTGGGTTCAGGGAGTACTTTTATGGGACTAGGGTAACTCACTTGGGGTCAGAGAGTACTTATAAGGGGCTAGGATAACTCACTTGGGGTCAGTGAGTACTACTATGGGACTAGGGTAATTCACTTGCGGTCAGAGAGTACATATAAAGGGGCTATGGTAACTCACTTGGGGTCAGGGAGTACTACTATGGGACTAGGGTAACTTACTAGCGGTCAGAGAGTACATATAAAGGTGATATGGTAACTCATTTGGGGTCAGGGAGTACTTATTTGGGACTAGGGTATCTCATTTGGGGTCAGGGAGTACTTATATGAGACTAGGGTAACCCACTTGGGGTCAGGCAGTACTTATAAAGGGGTTTGAATAACCCACTTGCGGTCAGAGTGTACATATAAAGGGGCTAGGATAATTCACTTGGGGTCAGGGAATACTTATATGGGACTAGGGTAACACACTTGGGGTCAGGGATTACTTTTACGGAACTAGGGTAAATCACTTGGGGTCAGGGAGTACTTCTATGTGACTAGGGTAATTCACTTGGGGCAGGGAGTAATTCTATGGGACTAGGGTAACTCACTTGGAGTCTGGGAGTACTTATATGGGACTAGGGTAACTCACTTGGGGTCAGGGAGTACTAATAAAGGGGGCTAGGGTAACTCACTAGCGGTCAGAGAGTACATATAAGGGGGCTAGGTTAACTCACTTGGGGTCAGGGAGTACTTCTATGGGATTAGGGTAACTCACTTGTGGTCAGAGAGTACATATAAAGGAACTAGGATAACTCACTTGGGGTCAGGGAGTACTTATAAAGGTGATATGGTAACTCACTTGGGGTCAGGGAGTACTTATAAAGGGGCTATGATAACTCACTTGGGGTCAGGGAGTACATATAAAGGGGCTAGGATAACTCACTTGCGGTCAGAGAGTACATATAAAGGGGCTAGGATAACTCACTTGGGGTCAGTGAGTACTTATAATGGGGCTAGGATAACTCACTTAGGGTAAGGGAGTACCTATAAGGGGGCTAGGGTAACACACTTGGGGTCAGTGAGTACTACTATGGGACTAGGGTAACTCACTTGATGTCAGAGAGTACATATAAAGGGGCTAGGATAACTCACTTGGGGTCAGTGAGTACTACTATGGGACTAGGGTAAATCACTTGGTGTCAGTGAGTACTACTATGGGACTAGGGTAACTCACTTGGTGTCAGTGAGTACTACTATGGGACTAGGGTAACTCACTTGATGTCAGAGAGTACATATAAAGGGGCTAGGATAACTCACTTGGGGTCAGGGAGTACTTATAAAGGGGCTATGGTAACTCACTGGGGGTCAGGGAGTACTTATGAAGGGGCTATGGTAACTCACTTGGGGTCAAGGAGTACTTATATGGGATCAGGGTAGCTCACTTGGGGCCAGAGTGTACTTATAAAGGGACTAGGGTAACTCACTTGGGGTCAGGGAGTACATATAAAGGGCCTATGATAACTCACTTGGGGTCAGGGAGTACATATAAAGGGGCTAGGATAACTTACTTGCGGTCAGAGAGTACATATAAAGGGGCTAGGATAACTCACTTGCGGTCAGAGAGTACATATAAAGGGGCTAGGATAACTCACTTGGGGTCAGGGAGTACTTATAAAGGGGCTATGGTAACTCACTTAGGGTCAGGAAGTACTTCTATGGGATTAGGGTAACTCACTTGGGTTCAGGGAGTACTTTTATGGGACTAGGGTAACTCACTTGGGGTCAGGGAGTACTTATATAGGGGCTATGATAACTCACTTGGGGTCAGGGAGTACATATAGACGGGCTAGGATAACTCAGTTGCGGTCAGAGAGTACATATAAAGGGGCTAGGATAACTCACTTGGGGTCAGTGAGTACATATAATGGGGCTAGGATAACTCATTAGGGTAAGGGAGTACTTATAAAGGGGCTAGGGTAACTCACTTGATGTCAGACAGTACATATACAGGGTGTAACGAAACGACCGCCTTTTCTCGTAACTGGAGGTTCGGGGTGACAAACTGAGTGCACGTGTAAAATTTCGTTCGAATCGTTCAAGAGGTTTAAAAGTTATTTCTATTTAAAAATCACCCTTTTTCAGTCCTTTTCGAACGACTTTAACTGCATAATGGAAAGTGGAGAAAGTGAAAAACAATTGATGAGCACCCAGCTAGAATGTTAAAATTATCGATCGCGTGCGGTAATACTTTTGCTATTTAATTCTTTAATCTGGCTATTAGATTAATTTTAAAAATAACAAAATCCTTTATATTACAATTCCAATTCAATTCAGTACAAGCATCATTGACTGATTTGATGGAAAGAGCGAGTTGACGCAATGTAAAGGAAAGTATCAAAAGCTAAGATATCGCGCGAGCGCAATGATAACTTAATAGACAATGCATGAGGGCATTCTCTTTCTACTAACGAAGCTAAAGGGAATGATTCAAAATCAATACATTGATGAAGGAGAAAACTAAACTCACCCATTAAATGTTCTGCAAGTTCCTTTAAATCGAAGTTTTTGAAAAAGCTTCAAACTGGCTCCTCGATGATTTCCAGAAAGCACACTATCACTGATTTTGCATTTAAACACTTGTCAATTTAAACAAATTAGGTATTAACCTACGTTTCTTCAAAACACTGGAGAATTTGACACTTTTGAACTGTTTGAAGTAGGGTGATTAAGAGTGGTCGAAACGAATTATTGATTATTCTATCTCTCTGTGTCTCTCTTTTCAGCCTACTTCAAACAGTTCAAAAAGTGTCAAATTAACCGGTGTTTTGAAGAAACGTAGGTTAACACCTAATTTGCTTAAATTCGCGAGTTCTTAAATGCAAAATCAATGAAAGTGTGCATTCTGGAAATCATCGAGGAGCCAGTTTGAAGCTTTTTCAAAAACTTCGGTGTAAAGGAACTTGGAGAACAATAATGGGTACGTTTAATTTTTTCTATCATCAATGAATTGATTTTAAATAATTCTTTTTACCTTCGTTTGTAGAAAGAAAATGCCTTGATGTGTTTCCTATTAAATTATCAGTGCAGTCGCGTGACATCTTAGCTTTTGATACTTTCCTTTTCATTCTATCTTCTCCCTCTTTCCATCAATTCAGTCAATGATACTTGTATTGAATTGATTTGGAATTGTAATGAAAAGGATTTTGCTATTTTTAAAATTAATCTAATAGCCAAATTAATGAAATAAATAGCAAATATATTATCGCGCGCGATCGATAATTTTTACATTCTAGTGGGGTGTTCGTCAATTGTTTTTTCACTTTCTCCACTTTATTATGCACAGTTAAAGTCGTTCGAAAAGGACCGAAAAAGGGTGAGTTTTAAATGGAAATAACTTTTAAACCCCTTGAACGATTCGAACAAAATTTTACACGTTCATTTGGATGGTCACCCCGAACCTCCAGTTACGAGAAAAGGCGGTCGTTTCGTTACACCCTGTATAGGGGCTAGGATAACTTACTTGGGGCCAGGGAGTACTTATAAAGGGGCTATGGTAACTCACTTGGGGTCAGGGAGTACTACTTATGGGACTAGGGTAACTCACTTGCGGTCAGAGGGTATTATATAAAGGGGCTAGGATTACTCACTTGGGGTCAGGGAGTACTTATAAAGGGGCTATGATAACTCACTTGGGGTCAGGGAGTACTTGTAAAGGGGGTATGGTAACTCACTTGGGGTCAGGGAGTACTAATAAAGGGGTTAGATTAACTCACTTGCGGTCAGTGAGTACATATAAAGGGGCTATGATAACTCACTTGGGGTCAGGGAGTACTTTTATGGGACTAGGGTAACTCACATGGGGTCAGGGAGTACTTATAAAGGGGCTAGGGTAACTCACTTGGTGTCAGTGAGTACTACTATGGGACTAGGGTAACTCACTTGGTGTCAGTGAGTACTACTATGGGACTAGGGTAACTCACTTGGTGTCAGTGAGTACTACTATGGGACTAGGGTAACTCACTTGATGTCAGAGAGTACATATAAAGGGGCTAGGATAACTCACTTGGGGTCAGGGAGTACTTATAAAGGGGCTATGGTAACTCACTTGGGGTCAGGGAGTACTTATAAAGGGGCTATGATAACTCACTTGGGGTCAGGGAGTACATATAGATGGGCTAGGATAACTCACTTGGGGTCAGGGAGTACTTGTAAAGGGGGTATGGTAACTCACTTGGGGTCAGGGAGTACTAATAAAGGGGTTAGATTAACTCACTTGCGGTCAGAGAGTATATATAAAGGGGCTATGATAACTCACTTGGAGTCAGGGAGTACATATAAATGGGCTAGGATAACTCACTTGCGGTCAGAGAGTACATATAAAGGGGCTAGGATAACTCACTTGGGGTCAGGGAGTACTTATAAAGGGGCTATGGTAACTCACTTGGGGTCAGGGAGTACTTATATGGGACCAGGGTAACTCACTTGGGGCCAGAGTGTACTTATAAAGGGGCTAGGGTATCTCACTTTGGGTCAGGGAGTCCTACTATGGGACTAGGGTACCTCACTTACGGTCAGAGAGTACATATAAAAGGGCTAGGATAACCCACTTGTGGTCAGGGAGTACTTAGAAAGGGGCTATGGTAACTCACTTAGGGTCAGGAAGTACTTCTATGGGACTAGGGTAACTCACTTGTTGTCAGGGAATACTTTTGTGGGACTAGGGTAACTCACTTGGGGTCAGGGAGTATTTGTATAGGGGCTATGGTAACTCAATTGGGGTCAGGGAGTACTACTATGGGACTAGGGTAACTTACTTGCGGTCAGAGAGTACATATAAAAGGGCTAGGATAACTCACTTGGGGTCAGGGAGTACTTATAAAGGGGCTATGGTAACTCACTTAGGGTCAGGAAGTACTTCTATGGGATTAGGGTACCTCACTTGGGTTCAGGGAGTACTTTTATGGGACTAGGGTAACTCACTTGGGGTCAGGGAGTACTTATAAGGGGCTAGGATAACTCACTTGGGGTCAGTGAGTACTACTATGGGACTAGGGTAATTCACTTGCGGTCAGAGAGTACATATAAAGGGGCTATGGTAACTCACTTGGGGTCAGGGAGTACTACTATGGGACTAGGGTAACTTACTGGCGGTCAGAGAGTACATACAAAAGGTGATATGGTAACTCATTTGGGGTCAGGGAGTACTTATTTGGGACTAGGGTAACTCATTTGGGGTCAGGGAGTACTTATATGAGACTAGGGTAACACACTTGGGGTCAGGCAGTACTTATAAAGGGGTTTGAATAACCCACTTGCGGTCAGAGTGTACATATAAAGGGGCTAGGATAATTCACTTGGGGTCAGGGAATACTTATATGGGACTAGGGTAACACACTTGGGGTCAGGGATTACTTTTATGGAACTAGGGTAACTCACTTGGGTTCAGGGAGTACTTCTATGTGACTAGGGTAATTCACTTGGGGCAGGGAGTAATTCTATGGGACTAGGGTAACTCACTTGGAGTCTGGGAGTACTTATATGGGACTAGGGTAACTCACTTGGGGTCAGGGAGTACTAATAAAGGGCGCTAGGGTAACTCACTAGCGGTCAGAGAGTACATATAAGGGGGCTAGGTTAACTCACTTGGGGTCAGGGAGTACTTCTATGGGACTAGGGTAACTCACTTGTGGTCAGAGAGTACATATAAAGGAACTAGGATAACTCACTTGGGGTCAGGGAGTACTTATAAAGGTGATATGGTAACTCACTTGGGGTCAGGGAGTACTTATAAAGAGATAGGATAACTCACTTGGGGTTGGGGAGTACTTATAAAGGGGTTAAGGTAACACACTTGGGATCAGGGAGTACTTATATGAGACTTGGGTAACACACTTGGGGTCAGGGAGTACTTTTAAAGGGGCTAGGATAACTCACTTAGGGTAAGGGAGTACTAATAAAGGGGTTAGAATAACTCACTTGCGGTCAGAGAGTACATATAAAGGGGCTAGGATAACTCACTTGGGGTCAGGGAGTACTTATAAAGGGGCTATGGTAACTCACTTAGGGTCAGGAAGTACTTCTATGGGATTAGGGTAACTCACTTGGGTTCAGGGAGTACTTTTATGGGACTAGGGTAACTCACTTGGGGCAGGGAGTAATTCTATGGGACTAGGGTAACCCACTTGGAGTCTGGGAGTACTTATATGGGACTAGGGTAACTCTCTTGGGGTCAGGGAGTACTTATAAGGGACTAGGGTAACTCACTTGGGGTCTGGGAGTACATATAAAGCTGCTAGGATAACTCACTTGCGGTCAGAGAGTACATATAAAGGGGCTAGTGTAACTCACTTGCGGTCAGAGAGTACATATAAAGGGGCTAGGATAACTCACTTACGGTCAGAGAGTACATATAAAGGGGCTAGGATAACTCACTTGGCGTCAGGGAGTACTAATAAAGGGGGCTAGGGTAACTCACTAGCGGTCAGGGAGTATATATAAGGGGGCTAGGTTAACTCACTTGGGGTCAGGGAGTACTTCTATGGGACTAGGGTATCTCACTTGGGGTCAGGGAGTACTTATAAAGGTGATATGGTAACTCACTTGGGGTCAGGGAGTACTTATAAAGAGATAGGATAACTCACTTGGGGTCGGGGAGTACTTATAAAGGGGCTAAGGTAACACACTTGGGATCAGGGAATACTTATATGAGACTTGGGTAACACACTTGGGGTCAGGGAGTACTTTTAAAGAGGCTAGGATAACTCACTTAGGGTAAGGGAGTACTAATAAAGGGGTTAGAATAACTCACTTGCGGTCAGAGAGTACATATAAAGGGGCTAGGATAACTCACTTGGGGTCAGGGAGTACTTATAAAGGGGCTATGGTAACTCACTTAGGGTCAGGAAGTACTTCTATGGTATTAGGGTAACTCACTTGGGTTCAGGGAGTACTTTTATGGGACTAGGGTAACTCACTTGGGGTCAGGGAGTACTTATATAGGGGCTAGGATAACTCACTTGGGGTCAGTGAGTACTACTATGGGACTAGGGTAATTCACTTGCGGTCAGAGAGTACATATAAAGGGACTAGGATAACTCACTTGCGGTCAGAGAGTACATATAAAGGGGCTAGGATAACTCACTTGGGGTCAGTGAGTACTTATAATGCGGCTAGGATAACTCACTTAGGGTAAGGGAGTACTAATAAAGGGGTTAGAATAACTCACTTGCGGTCAGAGAGTACATATAAAGGGGCTAGGATAACTCACTTGGGGTCAGGGAGTACTTATAAAGGGGCTATGGTAACTCACTTAGGGTCAGGAAATACTTCTATGGGATTGGGTAACTCACTTGGGTTCAGGGAGTACTTTTATGGGACTAGGGTAACTCACTTGGGGTCAGGGAGTACATATAAAGGGGCTATGGTAACTCACTTGGGGTCAGGGTGTACTACTATGGGACTAGGGTAACTTACTTGCGGTCAGAGAGTACATATAAAGGGGCTAGGATAACTCACTTGGGGTCAGGGAGAACTAATAAAGGTGATATGGTAACTCACTTAGGGTCAGGGAGTACTTATAAAGAGATAGGATAACTCACTTGGGGTCGGGGAGTACTTATAAAGGGGCTAAGGTAACACACTTGGGATCAGGGAGTACTTATATGAGACTCGGGTAACACACTTGGGGTCAGGGAGTACTTATAAAGGGGCTAGGATAACTCACTTGCGGTCAGAGAGTTCATATAAAGGGGCTAGGATAATTCACTTGGGGTCAGGGAGTACATATAAAGGGGCTAGGATAACTCATTTGCGGTCAGCGAGTACTACTATGGGACTAGGGTAACTCACTAGCGGTCAGAGAGTACATATAAAGGGGCTAGGATAACTCTCTTGGGGTCAGGGAGTACTTCTAAGGGACTAGGGTAACTCACTTGGGGTCTGGGAGTACTTATATGGGACCAGGGTAACTCACTTGGGGCCAGGGTCTACTTATAAAGGAGCTAGAGTAACTCACTTGCGGTCAGAGAGTACATATAAAGGGGCTAGGATAACTCACATGGGGTCAGGGAGTACTTATAAAGGGGCTATGGTAACTCACTTGGGGTCAAGGAGTACTACTATGGGACTAGGGTAACTCACTTGGGGTCAAGGAGTACTTATAAGGGGGCTAGGATAACTCACTTGCGGTCAGAGAGTACATATAAAGGGGTTAGGATAACTCACATGGGGTCAGGGAGTACTTATAAAGGGGCTATGGTAACTCACTTGGGGTCAAGGAGTACTACTATGGGACTAGGGTAACTCACTTGGGGTCAAGGAGTACTTATAAGGGGGCTAGGATAACTCACTTGCGGTCAGAGAGTACTTATAAAGGGGGTAGGATAATTCACTTGGGGTCAGGGAGTACATATAAAGGGGCTAGGATAACTCACTTGCGGTCAGAGAGTACTACTATGGGACTAGGGTAACTCACTAGCGGTCAGAGAGTACATATAAAGGGGCTAGGATAACTCTCTTGGGGTCAGGGAGTACTTCTAAGGGACTAGGGTAACTCACTTGGGGTCTGGGAGTACATATAAAGCGGCTAGTATACTCATTTGCGGTCAGGGAGTACATATAAAGGGGCTAGGATAACTCACTTACGGTCAGAGAGTACATATAAAGGGGCTAGGATAACTCACTTGGCGTCAGGGAGTACTAATAAAGGGGGCTAGGGTAACTCACTAGCGGTCAGAGAGTACATATAAAGGGGCTAGGATGACTCACTTGCGGTCAGGGAGTACTTATAAAGGGGCTATGGTAACTCACTTAGGGTCAGGAAGTACTTATAAAGGTGATATGGTACCTCACTTAGGGTCAGGGAGTACTTATAAAGAGATAGGATAACTCACTTGGGGTCGGGGAGTACTTATAAAGGGGCTAAGGTAACACACTTGGGATCAGGGAGTACTTATATGAGACTTGGGTAACACACTTGGGGTCAGGGAGTACTTATAAAGGGGCTAGGATAACTCACTTGCGGTCAGAGAGTTCATATAAAGGGGCTATGATAATTCACTTGGGGTCAGGAAGTACATATAAAGCGGCTAGTATACTCACTTGCGGTCAGGGAGTACATATAAAGGGGCTAGGGTAACTCACTTGCGGTCAGAGAGTACATATAAAGGGGCTAGGATAACTCACTTGGGGTCAGGGAGTACTTATAAAGGGGCTATGGTAACTCACTTGGGGCCTAGGAGTACTAATATGAAACTAGGGTAACAAACTTGGGGTCAGGGAGTAGTTATAAAGGGGCTAGGATGACTCACTTGCGGTCAGGGAGTATTTATAAAGGGGCTATGGTAACTCACTTAGGGTCAGGAAGTACTTATAAAGGTGATATGGTAACTCACTTGGGGTCAGGGAGTACTTATAAAGAGATAGGATAACTCACTTGGGGTCGGGGAGTACTTATAAAGGGGCTAAGGTAACACACTTGGGATCAGGGAGTACTTATATGAGACTTGGGTAACACACTTGGGGTCAGGGAGTACTTATAAAGGGGCTATGATAACTTAATTTGGGGTCAGGGAGTACATATAAAGGGGCTAGGATAACTCACTTGCGGTCAGAGAGTACATATAAAGGGGCTAGGATAACTCACTTGGGGTCAGTGAGTACTTATAATGGGGCTAGGATAACTCACTTAGGGTAAGGGAGTACTTATAAAGGGGCTAGGGTAACTCACTTGGGGTCAGTGAGTACTACTATGGGACTAGGGTAACTCACTTGATGTCAGAGAGTACATATAAAGGGGCTAGGATAACTCACTTCGGGTCAGTGAGTACTTATAATGCGGCTAGGATAACTCACTTAGGGTAAGGGAGTACTAATAAAGGGGTTAGAATAACTCACTTGCGGTCAGAGAGTACATATAAAGGGGCTAGGATAACTCACTTGGGGTCAGGGAGTACTTATAAAGGGGCTATGGTAACTCACTTAGGGTCAGGAAATACTTCTATGGGATTGGGTAACTCACTTGGGTTCAGGGAGTACTTTTATGGGACTAGGGTAACTCACTTGGGGTCAGGGAGTACTTATATAGGGGCTAGGATAACTCACTTGGGGTCAGTGAGTACTACTATGGGACTAGGGTAATTCACTTGCGGTCAGAGAGTACATATAAAGGGGCTATGGTAACTCACTTGGGGTCAGGGTGTACTACTATGGGACTAGGGTAACTTACTTGCGGTCAGAGAGTACATATAAAGGGGCTAGGATAACTCACTTGGGGTCAGGGAGAACTAATAAAGGTGATATGGTAACTCATTTGGGGTCAGGGAGTACTTATTTGGGACTAGGGTAACTCATTTGGGGTCAGGGAGTACTTATATGGGACCAGGGTAACTCACTTGGGGCCAGGGTGTACTTATAAAGGGGCTAGGGTAACTCACTTGGGGTCAGGGAGTACTTATATGGGACCAGGGTAACTCACTTGGGGCCAGGGTCTACTTATAAAGGAGCTAGAGTAACTCACTTGCGGTCAGAGAGTACATATAAAGGGGCTAGGATAACTCACATGGGGTCAGGGAGTACTTATAAAGGGGCTATGGTAACTCACTTGGGGTCAAGGAGTACTACTATGGGACTAGGGTAACTCACTTGGGGTCAAGGAGTACTTATAAGGGGGCTAGGATAACTCACTTGCGGTCAGAGAGTACATATAAAGGGGTTAGGATAACTCACATGGGGTCAGGGAGTACTTATAAAGGGGCTATGGTAACTCACTTGGTGTCAAGGAGTACTACTATGGGACTAGGGTAACTCACTTGGGGTCAAGGAGTACTTATAAGGGGGCTAGGATAACTCACTTGCGGTCAGAGAGTACTTATAAAGGGGGTAGGATAATTCACTTGGGGTCAGGGAGTACATATAAAGGGGCTAGGATAACTCACTTGCGGTCAGAGAGTACTACTATGGGACTAGGGTAACTCACTAGCGGTCAGAGAGTACATATAAAGGGGCTAGGATAACTCTCTTGGGGTCAGGGAGTACTTCTAAGGGACTAGGGTAACTCACTTGGGGTCTGGGAGTACATATAAAGCGGCTAGTATACTCACTTGCGGTCAGGGAGTACATATAAAGGGGCTAGGATAACTCACTTACGGTCAGAGAGTACATATAAAGGGGCTAGGATAACTCACTTGGCGTCAGGGAGTACTAATAAAGGGGGCTAGGGTAACTCACTAGCGGTCAGAGAGTACATATAAAGGGGCTAGGATGACTCACTTGCGGTCAGGGAGTACTTATAAAGGGGCTATGGTAACTCACTTAGGGTCAGGAAGTACTTATAAAGGTGATATGGTACCTCACTTAGGGTCAGGGAGTACTTATAAAGAGATAGGATAACTCACTTGGGGTCGGGGAGTACTTATAAAGGGGCTAAGGTAACACACTTGGGATCAGGGAGTACTTATATGAGACTTGGGTAACACACTTGGGGTCAGGGAGTACTTATAAAGGGGCTAGGATAACTCACTTGCGGTCAGAGAGTTCATATAAAGGGGCTAGGATAATTCACTTGGGGTCAGGGAGTACATATAAAGGGGCTAGGATAACTCATTTGCGGTCAGCGAGTACTACTATGGGACTAGGGTAACTCACTAGCGGTCAGAGAGTACATATAAAGGGGCTAGGATAACTCTCTTGGGGTCAGGGAGTACTTCTAAGGGACTAGGGTAACTCACTTGGGGTCTGGGAGTACATATAAAGCGGCTAGTATACTCACTTGCGGTCAGGGAGTACATATAAAGGGGCTAGGGTAACTCACTTGCGGTCAGAGAGTACATATAAAGGGGCTAGGATAACTCACTTGGGGTCAGGGAGTACTTATAAAGGGGCTATGGTAACTCACTTGGGGCCTAGGAGTACTAATATGAAACTAGGGTAACAAACTTGGGGTCAGGGAGTAGTTATAAAGGGGCTAGGATGACTCACTTGCGGTCAGGGAGTACTTATAAAGGGGCTATGGTAACTCACTTAGGGTCAGGAAGTACTTATAAAGGTGATATGGTAACTCACTTGGGGTCAGGGAGTACTTATAAAGAGATAGGATAACTCACTTGGGGTCGGGGAGTACTTATAAAGGGGCTAAGGTAACACACTTGGGATCAGGGAGTACTTATATGAGACTTGGGTAACACACTTGGGGTCAGGGAGTACTTATAAAGGGGCTATGATAACTTAATTTGGGGTCAGGGAGTACATATAAAGGGGCTAGGATAACTCACTTGCGGTCAGAGAGTACATATAAAGGGGCTAGGATAACTCACTTGGGGTCAGTGAGTACTTATAATGGGGCTAGGATAACTCACTTAGGGTAAGGGAGTACTTATAAAGGGGCTAGGGTAACTCACTTGGGGTCAGTGAGTACTACTATGGGACTAGGGTAACTCACTTGATGTCAGAGAGTACATATAAAGGGGCTAGGATAACTCACTTCGGGTCAGTGAGTACTTATAATGCGGCTAGGATAACTCACTTAGGGTAAGGGAGTACTAATAAAGGGGTTAGAATAACTCACTTGCGGTCAGAGAGTACATATAAAGGGGCTAGGATAACTCACTTGGGGTCAGGGAGTACTTATAAAGGGGCTATGGTAACTCACTTAGGGTCAGGAAATACTTCTATGGGATTGGGTAACTCACTTGGGTTCAGGGAGTACTTTTATGGGACTAGGGTAACTCACTTGGGGTCAGGGAGTACTTATATAGGGGCTAGGATAACTTACTTGGGGTCAGTGAGTACTACTATGGGACTAGGGTAATTCACTTGCGGTCAGAGAGTACATATAAAGGGGCTATGGTAACTCACTTGGGGTCAGGGTGTACTACTATGGGACTAGGGTAACTTACTTGCGGTCAGAGAGTACATATAAAGGGGCTAGGATAACTCACTTGGGGTCAGGGAGAACTAATAAAGGTGATATGGTAACTCATTTGGGGTCAGGGAGTACTTATTTGGGACTAGGGTAACTCATTTGGGGTCAGGGAGTACTTATATGGGACCAGGGTAACTCACTTGGGGCCAGGGTGTACTTATAAAGGGGCTAGGGTAACTCACTTGGGGTCAGGGAGTACTTATATGGGACCAGGGTAACTCACTTGGGGCCAGGGTCTACTTATAAAGGAGCTAGAGTAACTCACTTGCGGTCAGAGAGTACATATAAAGGGGCTAGGATAACTCACATGGGGTCAGGGAGTACTTATAAAGGGGCTATGGTAACACACTTGGGATCAGGGAGTACTTATATGAGACTTGGGTAACACACTTGGGGTCAGGGAGTACTTATAAAGGGGCTATGATAACTCACTTGGGGCCAGGGTCTACTTATAAAGGAGCTAGAGTAACTCACTTGCGGTCAGAGAGTACATATAAAGGGGCTAGGATAACTCACATGGGGTCAGGGAGTACTTATAAAGGGGCTATGGTAACTCACTTGGGGTCAAGGAGTACTACTATGGGACTAGGGTAACTCACTTGGGGTCAAGGAGTACTTATAAGGGGGCTAGGATAACTCACTTGCGGTCAGAGAGTACTTATAAAGGGGGTAGGATAATTCACTTGGGGTCAGGGAGTACATATAAAGGGGCTAGGATAACTCACTTGCGGTCAGAGAGTACTACTATGGGACTAGGGTAACTCACTAGCGGTCAGAGAGTACATATAAAGGGGCTAGGATAACTCTCTTGGGGTCAGGGAGTACTTCTAAGGGACTAGGGTAACTCACTTGGGGTCTGGGAGTACATATAAAGCGGCTAGTATACTCACTTGCGGTCAGGGAGTACATATAAAGGGGCTAGGGTAACTCACTTGCGGTCAGAGAGTACATATAAAGGGGCTAGGATAACTCACTTGGGGTCAGGGAGTACTTATAAAGGGGCTATGGTAACTCACTTGGGGCCTAGGAGTACTAATATGAAACTAGGGTAACAAACTTGGGGTCAGGGAGTACTTATAAATGGGCTACGGTAACTCACTTAAGGTCAGGAAGTACTTCTATGGGATTAGGGTAACTCACTTGGATTCAGGGAGTACTTTTATGGGACTAGGGTAATTCACTTGGGGTCAGGGAGTACTTATATAGGGGCTAGGATAACTCACTTGGGGTCAGTGAGTACTACTATGGGACTAGGGTAATTCACTTGCGGTCAGAGAGTACATATAAAGGGGCTATGGTAACTCACTTGGGGTCAGGGTGTACTACTATGGGACTAGGGTAACTTACTTGCGGTCAGAGAGTACATATAAAGGGGCTAGGATAACTCACTTGGGGTCAGGGAGAACTAATAAAGGTGATATGGTAACTCATTTGGGGTCAGGGAGTACTTATTTGGGACTAGGGTAACTCATTTGGGGTCAGGGAGTACTTATATGGGACCAGGGTAACTCACTTGGGGCCAGGGTGTACTTATAAAGGGGCTAGGGTAACTCACTTGGGGTCAGGGAGTACTTATATGGGACCAGGGTAACTCACTTGGGGCCAGGGTCTACTTATAAAGGAGCTAGAGTAACTCACTTGCGGTCAGAGAGTACATATAAAGGGGCTAGGATAACTCACATGGGGTCAGGGAGTACTTATAAAGGGGCTATGGTAACTCACTTGGGGTCAAGGAGTACTACTATGGGACTAGGGTAACTCACTTGGGGTCAAGGAGTACTTATAAGGGGGCTAGGATAACTCACTTGCGGTCAGAGAGTACTTATAAAGGGGGTAGGATAATTCACTTGGGGTCAGGGAGTACATATAAAGGGGCTAGGATAACTCACTTGCGGTCAGAGAGTACTACTATGGGACTAGGGTAACTCACTAGCGGTCAGAGAGTACATATAAAGGGGCTAGGATAACTCTCTTGGGGTCAGGGAGTACTTCTAAGGGACTAGGGTAACTCACTTGGGGTCTGGGAGTACATATAAAGCGGCTAGAATACTCACTTGCGGTCAGGGAGTACATATAAAGGGGCTAGGGTAACTCACTTGCGGTCAGAGAGTACATATAAAGGGGCTAGGATAACTCACTTGGGGTCAGGGAGTACTTATAAAGGGGCTATGGTAACTCACTTGGGGCCTAGGAGTACTAATATGAAACTAGGGTAACAAACTCGGGGTCAGGGAGTACTTATAAATGGGCTATGGTAACTCACTTAAGGTCAGGAAGTACTTCTATGGGATTAGGGTAACTCACTTGGGTTCAGGGAGTACTTTTATGGGACTAGGGTAATTCACTTGGGGTCAGGGAGTACTTATATAGGGGCTAGGATAACTCACTTGGGGTCAGTGAGTACTACTATGGGACTAGGGTAATTCACTTGCGGTCAGAGAGTACATATAAAGGGGCTATGGTAACTCACTTGGGGTCAGGGTGTACTACTATGGGACTAGGGTAACTTACTTGCGGTCAGAGAGTACATATAAAGGGGCTAGGATAACTCACTTGGGGTCAGGGAGAACTAATAAAGGTGATATGGTAACTCATTTGGGGTCAGGGAGTACTTATTTGGGACTAGGGTAACTCATTTGGGGTCAGGGAGTACTTATATGGGACCAGGGTAACTCACTTGGGGCCAGGGAGTACTTATAAATGGGCTATGGTAACTCACTTAGGGTCAGGAAGTACTTCTATGGGATTAGGGTACCTCACTTGGGTTCAGGGAGTACTTTTATGGGACTAGGGTAACTCACTTGGGGTCAGGGAGTACTTATAAGGGGCTAGGATAACTCACTTGGGGTCAGTGAGTACTACTATGGGACTAGGGTAATTCACTTGCGGTCAGAGAGTACATATAAAGGTGATATGGTAACTCATTTGGGGTCAGGGAGTACTTATTTGGGACTAGGGTAACTCATTTGGGGTCAGGGAGTACTTATATGAGACTACGGTAACACACTTGGGGTCAGGCAGTACTTATAAAGGGGTATGAATATCCCACTTGCGGTCAGAGTGTACATATAAAGGGGCTAGGATAATTCACTTGGGGTCAGGGAATACTTATATGGGACTAGGGTAACACACTTGGGGTCAGGGATTACTTTTATGGAACTAGGGTAACTCACTTGGGGTCAGGGAGTACTTCTATGTGACTAGGGTATTTCACTTGGGGCAGGGAGTAATTCTATGGGACTAGGGTAACTCACTTGGAGTCTGGGAGTACTTATATGGGACTAGGGTAACTCACTTGGGGTCAGGGAGTACTAATAAAGGGGGCTAGGGTAACTCACTAGCGGTCAGAGAGTACATATAAGGGGGCTAGGTTAACTCACTTGGGGTCAGGGAGTACTTCTATGGGACTAGGGTAACTCACTTGTGGTCAGAGAGTACATATAAAGGAACTAGGATAACTCACTTGGGGTCAGGGAGTACTTATAAAGGTGATATGGTAACTCACTTGATGTCAGAGAGTACATATAAAGGGGCTAGGATAACTCACTTGGGGTCGGGGAGTACTTATAAAGGGGCTAAGGTAACACACTTGGGATCAGGGAGTACTTATATGAGACTTGGGTAACACACTTGGGGTCAGGGAGTACTTATAAAGGGGCTATGATAACTCACTTGGGGTCAGGGAGTACATATAAAGGGGCTAGGATAACTCACTTGCGGTCAGAGAGTACATATAAAGGGGCTAGGATAACTCACTTGGGGTCAGGGAGTACTTATAAAGGTGATATGGTAACTCACTTGGGGTCGGGAGTACTTATAAAAGGGATAGGATAACTCACTTGGGGTCGGGGAGTACTTTTATGAGACTAGGGTAACTCACTTGGGGTCTGGGAGTACATATAAAGGGGCTAGGATAACTCACTTGCGGTCAGAGAGTTCATATAAAGGGGCTAGGATAATTCACTTGGGGTCAGGGAGTACATATAAAGGGGCTAGGATAACTCATTTGCGGTCAGCGAGTACTACTATGGGACTAGGGTAACTCACTAGCGGTCAGAGAGTACATATAAAGGGGCTAGGATAACTCTCTTGGGGTCAGGGAGTACTTCTAAGGGACTAGGGTAACTCACTTGGGGTCTGGGAGTACATATAAAGCGGCTAGTATACTCACTTGCGGTCAGGGAGTACATATAAAGGGGCTAGGGTAACTCACTTGCGGTCAGAGAGTACATATAAAGGGGCTAGGATAACTCACTTGGGGTCAGGGAGTACTTATAAAGGGGCTATGGTAACTCACTTGGGGCCTAGGAGTACTAATATGAAACTAGGGTAACAAACTTGGGGTCAGGGAGTACTTATAAAGGGGTTAGGATGACTCACTTGCGGTCAGGGAGTACTTATAAAGGGGCTATGGTAACTCACTTAGGGTCAGGAAGTACTTATAAAGGTGATATGGTAACTCACTTGGGGTCAGGGAGTACTTATAAAGAGATAGGATAACTCACTTGGGGTCGGGGAGTACTTATAAAGGGGCTAAGGTAACACACTTGGGATCAGGGAGTACTTATATGATACTTGGGTAACACACTTGGGGTCAGGGAGTACTTATAAAGGGGCTATGATAACTCAATTTGGGGTCAGGGAGTACATATAAAGGGGCTAGGATAACTCACTTGCGGTCAGAGAGTACATATAAAGGGGCTAGGATAACTCACTTGGGGTCAGTGAGTACTTATAATGGGGCTAGGATAACTCAATTTGGGGTCAGGGAGTACATATAAAGGGGCTAGGATAACTCACTTGCGGTCAGAGAGTACATATAAAGGGGCTAGGATAACTCACTTGATGTCAGAGAGTACATATAAAGGGGCTAGGATAACTCACTTGGGGTCAGGGAGTACTTATAAAGGGGCTATGGTAACTCACTTGGGGTTAGGAAGTACTAATAAAGGGGTTAGAATAACTCACTTGCGGTCAGAGAGTACATATAAACGGGCTAGGATAACTCACTTGGGGTCAGGGAGTACTTATAAAGGGGCTATGGTAACTCACTTAAGGTCAGGAAGTACTTCTACGGGATTAGGGTAACTCACTTGGGTTCAGGGAGTACTTTTATGGGACTAGGGTAATTCACTTGGGGTCAGGGAGTACTTATATAGGGGCTAGGATAACTCACTTGGGGTCAGTGAGTACTACTATGGGACTAGGGTAATTCACTTGCGGTCAGAGAGTACATATAAAGGGGCTATGGTAACTCACTTGGGGTCAGGAAGTACTAATAAAGGGGTTAGAATAACTCACTTGCGGTCAGAGAGTACATATAAAGGGGCTAGGATAACTCACTTGGGGTCAGGGAGTACTTATAAAGGGGCTTTGGTAACTCACTTAAGGTCAGGGAGTACTTGTAAAGGGGGTATGGTAACTCACTTGGGGTCAGGGAGTACTAATAAAGGGGTTAGATTAACTCACTTGCGGTCAGAGAGTACATATACAGGGGCTATGATAACTCACTTGGGGTCAGGGAGTACTTTTATGGGACTAGGGTAACTCACATGGGGTCAGGGAGTACTTATAAAGGGGCTAGGGTAACTCACTTGGTGTCAGTGAGTACTACTATGGGACTAGGGTAACTCACTTGGTGTCAGTGAGTACTACTATGGGACTAGGGTAACTCACTTGGTGTCAGTGAGTACTACTATGGGACTAGGGTAACTCACTTGGTGTCAGTGAGTACTACTATGGGACTAGGGTAACTCACTTGATGTCAGAGAGTACATATAAAGGGGCTAGGATAACTCACTTGGGGTCAGGGAGTACTTATAAAGGGGCTATGGTAACTCACTTGGGGTCAGGGAGTACTTATAAAGGGGCTATGATAACTCACTTGGGGTCAGGGAGTACATATAGATGGGCTAGGATAACTCAGTTGCGGTCAGAGAGTACATATAAAGGGGCTAGGATAACTCACTTGGGGTCAGTGAGTACTACTATGGGACTAGGGTAACTCACTTGATGTCAGAGAGTACATATATAGGGGCTAGGATAACTTACTTGGGGTCAGGGAGTACTTATAAAGGGGCTATGGTAACTCACTTGGGGTCAGGGAGTATTTGTAAAGGGGCTATGATAACTCACTTGGGGTCAGGGAGTACTTGTAAAGGGGGTATGGTAACTCACTTGGGGTCAGGGAGTACTAATAAAGGGGTTAGATTAACTCACTTGCGGTCAGAGAGTATATATAAAGGGGCTATGATAACTCACTTGGGGTCAGGGAGTACATATAAATAGGCTAGGATAACTCACTTGCGGTCAGAGAGTACATATAAAGGGGCTAGGATAACTCACTTGGTGTCAGGGAGTACTTATATGGGACCAGGGTAACTCACTTGGGGCCAGAGTGTATTTATAAAGGGGCTAGGGTATCTCACTTGGGGTCAGGGAGTACATATAGAGGGGCTATGGTAACTCACTATGGGTCAGGGAGTCCTACTATGGGACTAGGGTACCTCACTTACGGTCAGAGAGTACATATAAAAGGGCTAGGATAACCCACTTGGGGTCAGGGAGTACTTAGAAAGGGGCTATGGTAACTCACTTAGGGTCAGGAAGTACTTCTATGGGACTAGGGTAACTCACTTGTTGTCAGGGAATACTTTTGTGGGACTAGGGTAACTCACTTGGGGTCAGGGAGTATTTCTACAGTGGCTAGGGTAACTCACTTGGGGTCAGGGAGTACTACTATGGGACTAGGGTAACTTACTTGCGGTCAGAGAGTACATATAAAAGGGCTAGGATAACTCACTTGGGGTCAGGGAGTATTTGTATAGGGGCTATGGTAACTCACTTGGGGTCAGGGAGTACTAATAAAGGGGATAGATTAACTCACTTGCGGTCAGAGAGTACATATAAAGGGGCTAGGATAACTCACTTGGGGTCAGGGAGTACTTATAAAGGGGCTATGGTAACTCACTTAGGGTCAGGAAGTACTTCTATGGGATTAGGGTACCTCACTTGGGTTCAGGGAGTACTTTTATGGGACTAGGGTAACTCACTTGGGGTCAGGGAGTACTTATAAGGGGCTAGGATAACTCACTTGGGGTCAGTGAGTACTACTATGGGACTAGGGTAATTCACTTGCGGTGAGAGAGTACATATAAAGGGGCTATGGTAACTCACTAGGGGTCAGGGAGTACTACTATGGGACTAGGGTAACTTACTAGCGGTCAGAGAGTACATATAAAGGTGATATGGTAACTCATTTGTGGTCAGGGAGTACTTATTTGGGACTAGGGTAACTCATTTGGGGTCAGGGAGTACTTATATGAGACTAGGGTAACACACTTGGGGTCAGGGATTACTTTTATGGAACTAGGGTAACTCACTTGGGGTTAGGGAGTACTAATAAAGGGGGCTAGGGTAACTCACTAGCGGTCAGAGAGTACATATAAGGGGGCTAGGTTAACTCACTTGGGGTCAGGGAGTACTTCTATGGGACTAGGGTAACTCACTTGTGGTCAGAGAGTACATATAAAGGAACTAGGATAACTCACTTGGGGTCAGGGAGTACTTATAAAGGTGATATGGTAACTCACTTGGGGTCAGGGAGTACTTATAAAGAGATAGGATAACTCACTTGGGGTCGGGGAGTACTTATAAAGGGGCTAAGGTAACACACTTGGGATCAGGGAGTACTAATAAAGGGGGCTAGGGTAACTCACTAGCGGTCAGGGAGTATATATAAGGGGGCTAGGTTAACTCACTTGGGGTCAGGGAGTACTTCTATGGGACTAGGGTAACTCACTTGTGGTCAGAGAGTACATATAAAGGAACTAGGATAACTCACTTGGGGTCAGGGAGTACTTTTAAAGGGGCTAGGATAACTCACTTGGGGTCAGGGAGTACTTATAAAGGTGATATGGTAACTCACTTGGGGTCAGGGAGTACTTATAAAGAGATAGGATAACTCACTTGTGGTCAGAGAGTACATATAAAGGAACTAGGATAACTCACTTGGGGTCAGGGAGTACTTTTAAAGGGGCTAGGATAACTCACTTAGGGTAAGGGAGTACTAATAAAGGGGTTAGAATAACTCACTTGCGGTCAGAGAGTACATATAAAGGGGCTAGGATAACTCACTTGGGGTCAGGGAGTACTTATAAAGGGGCTATGGTAACTCACTTAGGGTCAGGAAGTACTTCTATGGGATTAGGGTAACTCACTTGGGTTCAGGGAGTACTTTTATGGGACTAGGGTAACTCACTTGGGGCAGGGAGTAATTCTATGGGACTAGGGTAACCCACTTGGAGTCTGGGAGTACTTATTTGTGACTAGGGTAACTCTCTTGGGGTCAGGGAGTACTTATAAGGGACTAGGGTAACTCACTTGTGGTCTGGGAGTACATATAAAGCTGCTAGGATAACTCACTTGCGGTAGGAGAGTACATATAAAGGGGCTAGGGTAACTCACTTGCGGTCAGAGAGTACATATAATGGGGCTAGGATAACTCACTTACGGTCAGAGAGTACATATAAAGGGGCTAGGATAACTCACTTGGCGTCAGGGAGTACTAATAAAGGGGGCTAGGGTAACTCACTAGCGGTCAGGGAGTATATATAAGGGGGCTAGGTTAACTCACTTGGGGTCAGGGAGTACTTCTATGGGACTAGGGTAACTCACTTGTGGTCAGAGAGTACATATAAAGGAACTAGGATAACTCACTTGGGGTCAGGGAGTACTTATAAAGGTGATATGGTAACTCACTTGGGGTCAGGGAGTACTTATAAAGAGATAGGATAACTCACTTGGGGTCGGGGAGTACTTATAAAGGGGCTAAGGTAACACACTTGGGATCAGGGAGTACTTATATGAGACTTGGGTAACACACTTGGGGTCAGGGAGTACTTTTAAAGGGGCTAGGATAACTCACTTAGGGTAAGGGAGTACTAATAAAGGGGTTAGAATAACTCACTTGCGGTCAGAGAGTACATATAAAGGGGCTAGGATAACTCACTTGGGGTCAGGGATTACTTATAAAGGGGCTATGGTAACTCACTTAGGGTCAGGAAGTACTTCTATGGGATTAGGGTAACTCACTTGGGTTCAGGGAGTACTTTTATGGGACTAGGGTAACTCACTTGGGGCAGGGAGTAATTCTATGGGACTAGGGTAACCCACTTGGAGTCTGGGAGTACTTATTTGTGACTAGGGTAACTCTCTTGGGGTCAGGGAGTACTTATAAGGGACTAGGGTAACTCACTTGTGGTCTGGGAGTACATATAAAGCTGCTAGGATAACTCACTTGCGGTAGGAGAGTACATATAAAGGGGCTAGGGTAACTCACTTGCGGTCAGAGAGTACATATAATGGGGCCAGGATAACTCACTTACGGTCAGAGAGTACATATAAAGGGGCTAGGATAACTCACTTGGCGTCAGGGAGTACTAATAAAGGGGGCTAGGGTAACTCACTAGCGGTCAGGGAGTATATATAAGGGGGCTAGGTTAACTCACTTGGGGTCAGGGAGTACTTCTATGGGACTAGGGTAACTCACTTGTGGTCAGAGAGTACATATAAAGGAACTAGGATAACTCACTTGGGGTCAGGGAGTACTTATAAAGGTGATATGGTAACTCACTTGGGGTCAGGGAGTACTTATAAAGAGATAGGATAACTCACTTGGGGTCGGGGAGTACTTATAAAGGGGCTAAGGTAACACACTTGGGATCAGGGAGTACTTATATGAGACTTGGGTAACACACTTGGGGTCAGGGAGTACTTTTAAAGGGGCTAGGATAACTCACTTAGGGTAAGGGAGTACTAATAAAGGGGTTAGAATAACTCACTTGCGGTCAGAGAGTACATATAAAGGGGCTAGGATAACTCACTTGGGGTCAGGGATTACTTATAAAGGGGCTATGGTAACTCACTTAGGGTCAGGAAGTACTTCTATGGGGTTAGGGTAACTCACTTGGGTTCAGGGAGTACTTTTATGGGACTAGGGTAACTCACTTGGGGTCAGGGAGTACTTATATAGGGGCTAGGATAACTCACTTGGGGTCAGTGAGTACTACTATGGGACTAGGGTAATTCACTTGCGGTCAGAGAGTACATATAAAGGGACTAGGATAACTCACTTGCGGTCAGAGAGTACATATAAAGGGGCTAGGATAACTCACTTGGGGTCAGTGAGTACTTATAATGCGGCTAGGATAACTCACTTAGGGTAAGGGAGTACTAATAAAGGGGTTAGAATAACTCACTTGCGGTCAGAGAGTACATATAAAGGGGCTAGGATAACTCACTTGGGGTCAGGGAGTACTTATAAAGGGGCTATGGTAACTCACTTAGGGTCAGGAAGTACTTCTATGGGATTAGGGTAACTCACTTGGGTTCAGGGAGTACTTTTATGGGACTAGGGTAACTCACTTGGGGCAGGGAGTAATTCTATGGGACTAGGGTAACCCACTTGGAGTCTGGGAGTACTTATTTGTGACTAGGGTAACTCTCTTGGGGTCAGGGAGTACTTATAAGGGACTAGGGTAACTCACTTGTGGTCTGGGAGTACATATAAAGCTGCTAGGATAACTCACTTGCGGTAGGAGAGTACATATAAAGGGGCTAGGGTAACTCACTTGCGGTCAGAGAGTACATATAATGGGGCTAGGATAACTCACTTACGGTCAGAGAGTACATATAAAGGGGCTAGGATAACTCACTTGGCGTCAGGGAGTACTAATAAAGGGGGCTAGGGTAACTCACTAGCGGTCAGGGAGTATATATAAGGGGGCTAGGTTAACTCACTTGGGGTCAGGGAGTACTTCTATGGGACTAGGGTAACTCACTTGTGGTCAGAGAGTACATATAAAGGAACTAGGATAACTCACTTGGGGTCAGGGAGTACTTATAAAGGTGATATGGTAACTCACTTGGGGTCAGGGAGTACTTATAAAGAGATAGGATAACTCACTTGGGGTCGGGGAGTACTTATAAAGGGGCTAAGGTAACACACTTGGGATCAGGGAGTACTTATATGAGACTTGGGTAACACACTTGGGGTCAGGGAGTACTTTTAAAGGGGCTAGGATAACTCACTTAGGGTAAGGGAGTACTAATAAAGGGGTTAGAATAACTCACTTGCGGTCAGAGAGTACATATAAAGGGGCTAGGATAACTCACTTGGGGTCAGGGATTACTTATAAAGGGGCTATGGTAACTCACTTAGGGTCAGGAAGTACTTCTATGGGATTAGGGTAACTCACTTGGGTTCAGGGAGTACTTTTATGGGACTAGGGTAACTCACTTGGGGCAGGGAGTAATTCTATGGGACTAGGGTAACCCACTTGGAGTCTGGGAGTACTTATTTGTGACTAGGGTAACTCTCTTGGGGTCAGGGAGTACTTATAAGGGACTAGGGTAACTCACTTGTGGTCTGGGAGTACATATAAAGCTGCTAGGATAACTCACTTGCGGTAGGAGAGTACATATAAAGGGGCTAGGGTAACTCACTTGCGGTCAGAGAGTACATATAATGGGGCCAGGATAACTCACTTACGGTCAGAGAGTACATATAAAGGGGCTAGGATAACTCACTTGGCGTCAGGGAGTACTAATAAAGGGGGCTAGGGTAACTCACTAGCGGTCAGGGAGTATATATAAGGGGGCTAGGTTAACTCACTTGGGGTCAGGGAGTACTTCTATGGGACTAGGGTAACTCACTTGTGGTCAGAGAGTACATATAAAGGAACTAGGATAACTCACTTGGGGTCAGGGAGTACTTATAAAGGTGATATGGTAACTCACTTGGGGTCAGGGAGTACTTATAAAGAGATAGGATAACTCACTTGGGGTCGGGGAGTACTTATAAAGGGGCTAAGGTAACACACTTGGGATCAGGGAGTACTTATATGAGACTTGGGTAACACACTTGGGGTCAGGGAGTACTTTTAAAGGGGCTAGGATAACTCACTTAGGGTAAGGGAGTACTAATAAAGGGGTTAGAATAACTCACTTGCGGTCAGAGAGTACATATAAAGGGGCTAGGATAACTCACTTGGGGTCAGGGATTACTTATAAAGGGGCTATGGTAACTCACTTAGGGTCAGGAAGTACTTCTATGGGGTTAGGGTAACTCACTTGGGTTCAGGGAGTACTTTTATGGGACTAGGGTAACTCACTTGGGGTCAGGGAGTACTTATATAGGGGCTAGGATAACTCACTTGGGGTCAGTGAGTACTACTATGGGACTAGGGTAATTCACTTGCGGTCAGAGAGTACATATAAAGGGACTAGGATAACTCACTTGCGGTCAGAGAGTACATATAAAGGGGCTAGGATAACTCACTTGGGGTCAGTGAGTACTTATAATGCGGCTAGGATAACTCACTTAGGGTAAGGGAGTACTAATAAAGGGGTTAGAATAACTCACTTGCGGTCAGAGAGTACATATAAAGGGGCTAGGATAACTCACTTGGGGTCAGGGAGTACTTATAAAGGGGCTATGGTAACTCACTTAGGGTCAGGAAATACTTCTATGGGATTGGGTAACTCACTTGGTTTCAGGGAGTACTTTTATGGGACTAGGGTAACTCACTTGGGGTCAGGGAGTACTTATATAGGGGCTAGGATATCTCACTTGGGGTCAGTGAGTACTACTATGGGACTAGGGTAATTCACTTGCGGTCAGAGAGTACATATAAAGGGGCTATGGTAACTCACTTGGGGTCAGGGTGTACTACTATGGGACTAGGGTAACTTACATGCGGTCAGAGAGTACATATAAAGGGGCTAGGATAACTCACTTGGGGTCAGGGAGAACTAATAAAGGGGCTATGGTAACTCACTTGGGGTCAGGGAGTACTACTATGGGACTAGGGTAACTTACTTGCGGTCAGAGAGTACATATAAAGGGGCTAGGATAACTCACTTGGGGTCAGGGAGTACTTATAAAGGGGCTATGGTAACTCACTTGGGGTCAGGGAGTACTACTATGGGACTAGGGTAACTTACTTGCGGTCAGAGAGTACATATAAAAGGGCTAGGATAACTCACTTGGGGTCAGGGAGTACTTGTATAGGGGCTATGGTAACTCACTTGGGGTCAGGGATTACTACTATGGGACTAGGGTAACTTACTTGCGGTCAGAGAGTACATATAAAGGGGCTAGGATAACTCACTTGGGGTCAGGGAGTACTTATAAAGGGGCTAGGGTAACTCACTTGGGGTCAGGGAGTACATATAAAGGGTCTATGGTAACTCACTTGGGGTCAGGGAGTACTTATAAAGGGGCTAGGGTAACTCACTTGGGGTCAGGGAGTACATATAAAGGGCTAGGATAACTCACTTGGGGTCTGGGAGTACTTATATGGGACTAGGGTAACTCACTTGTGGTCAGGGAGTACATATAAAGGGGCTATGGCAACTCACTTGGGGTCAGGGAGTACTACTATGGGACCAGGGTAACTCACTTGCGGTGTGAGAGTACATATAAAGGGGCTAGGGTAACTCACTTGGGGTCAGGGAGTGCATATAAAGGGGCTATGGTAACTCACTTGGGGTCAGGGAGTACATATAAAGGGTCTATGGTAACTCACTTGGGGTCAGGGAGTACTACTATGGGACCAGTGTAACTCACTTGCGGTCAGAGAGTACATATAAAGGGGCTAGGATAACTCACTTGGGGTCTGGGAGTACTTATTTGGGACTAGAGTAACTCGCTTGGGGTCAGGGAGTACATATAAAGGGGCTAGGATAACTCACTTGGGGTCTGGGAGTACTTATTTGGGACTAGAGTAACTCACTTGGGGTCAGGGAGTACATATAAAGGGGCTATGGCAACTCACTTGGTGTCAGGGAGTACTACTATGGGATCAGGGTAACTTACTTGCGGTCAGAGAGTACATATAAAGGGGCTAGGGTAACTCACTTGGGGTCAGGGAGTGCATATAAAGGGGCTATGGTAACTCACTTGGAGTCTTGGAGTACATATAAAGGGGCTAGGATAACACACTTGGAGTCAGGGAGTACTTATAATGGGGATAGGGTAAGTCACTTGCGGTCAGAGAGTACTTCTATGGGACTAGGGTAACTCACTTGGGGTCAGGGAGTACTTTTATGGGACCAGGGTAACTCACTTGGGGCCAGGGTGTACTTATAAAGGGGCTGGGGTAACTCACTTGGGGTCAGGGAGTACATATAAAGGGGCTATGGTAACTCACATGGCGTCAGGGAGTACTACTATGGGACTAGGGTAACTCACTTGCGGTCAGAGAGTACATATAAAGGGGCTAGGATAACTCACTTGGGGTCAGGGAGAACTTATAAAGGAGATATGGTAACTCATTTGGGGTCAGGGAGTACTTATATGGGACTAGGGTAACTCACTTGGGGTTAGGGAGTACTTATATGGGACTAGGGTAACTCACTTGGGGTCAGGGAGTACTTATAAAGGGGCTAGGGTAACACACTTGGGGTCAGGGAGTACATATAAAGGGTCTATGGTAACTCACTTGGGGTCAGTGAGTACATATAAAGGGTCTATGGTAACTCACTTGGGGTCAGGTAGTACTTATATGGGACTAGGGTAACTCACTTGGGGTCAGGGAGTACTTATAAAGGGGCTAGGGTAACTCACTTGGGGTCAGGGAGTACATAAAAGGGTCTATGGTAACTCACTTGGGGTCAGGGAGTACATATAAAGGGTCTATGGTAACTCACTTGGGGTCAGGGAGTACTACTATGGGACCAGTGTAACTCACTTGCGGTGTGAGAGTACATATAAAGGGGCTAGGGTAACTCACATGGGGTCAGGGAGTGCATATAAAGGGGCTATGGTAACTCACTTGGAGTCTGGGAGTACATATAAAGGGGCTAGGATAACACACTTGGAGTCAGGGAGTACTTATAAAGGGGATAGGGTAACTCACTTGCGGTCAGGGAGTACTTTTATGGGACCAGGGTAACTCACTTGGGGCCAGGGTGTACTTATAAAGGGGCTGGGGTAAATCATTTGGGGTCAGGGAGTACATATAAAGGGGCTATGGTAACTCACTTGGGGTCAGGGAGTACTACTATGGGACTAGGTAACTTAGTTTCGGTCAGAAAGTACATATGATTGGGCTAGGATAACTCACTTGGGGTCAGGGATTACTACTATGGGACTAGGGTAACTTACTTGCGGTCAGAGAGTACATATAAAGGGGCTAGGATAACACACTTGGGGTCAGGGAGTACTTATATGGGACTAGGGTAACTCACTTGGGGTCAGGGAGTACTTATATGGGACCAGGGTAACTCACATGGGGCCAGGGTGTACTTTATAAAGGGGCTAGGGTAACTCACTTGCGGTCAGAGAGTACTTCTATGGGACTAGGGTAACTCACTTGGGGTCAGGGAGTAGTTTTATGGGACTAGGGTAACTCACTTGGGGTCAGGGAGTACTTATAAAGAGGGCTATGATAATTCACTTGAGGTCAGGGGTTACTACTATGGGGCTAGGGTAACTTACTTGCGGTCAGAGAGTACATATAAAGGGCTTGGATAACGCACTTGGGGTCAGGGAGTACTTATATGGGACCAGGGTAACTCACTTGGGGCCAGGGTGTACTTTATAAAGGGGCTAGGGTAACTCACTTGGGGTCAGGGAGTACATATAAGGGGGCTATGGTAACTCACTTGGGGTCAGGGAGTACTTATAAAGGGGCTATGGTATCTCACTTGGGGTCAGGGAGTACTACTATTGGAACAGGGTAACTCACTTGCGGTTAGAGAGTACATATAAAGGGGCTAGGATAACTCACTTTGGGTCAGGGAGTACTTATAAAGGTGATATGGTAACTCACTTGGGGCCAGGGTTTACTTAAAAAGGGGCTAGGGTAACTCACTTGGGGTCAGGGAGTACATATAAAGGGGCTATGGTACCTCACTTGGGGTCAGGGAGTACTTATAAAGGTGATATGGTAACTCATTTGGGGCCAGGGTTTACTTAACAAGGGGCTAGGGTAACTCACTTGGGGTCAGGGAGTACATATAAAGGGGCTAAGGTACCTCACTTGGGGTCAGTGAGTACTTATATAGGGGCTATGGTAACTCACATGGCGTCAGGGAGTACTACTATGGGACTAGGGTAACTCACTTGCGGTCAGAGAGTACATATAAAGGGGCTAGGATAACTCACTTGGGGTCAGGGAGAACTTATAAAGGTGATATGGTAACTCACTTGGTGTCAGGGAGTGCTTATATGGGACTAGGGTAACTCACTTGGGGTCAGGGAGTACTTATAAAGGGGCTAGGGTAACTCACTTGGGGTCAGGGAATACATATAAAGGGTCTATGGTAACTCACTTGGGGTCAGGGAGTACATATAAAGGGGCTATGGTAACTCGCTTGGGGTCAGAGAGTACTTATAAAGGGGCAATGGTAACTCATTTGGGGTCAGGGAGTACATTTATGGGACTAGGGTAACTTACTTGCGGTCAGAGCGTACATATAAAGGGGCTAGAATAACTCACTTGGGTTCAGGGAGAACTTATAAAGGTGATATGGTAACTCACTTGGGGTCAGGGATTACTTATATGAGACTAGGGTAACTCACATGGGGTCAGGAGTACTTATATGGGACCAGGGTAACTCATTTGGGGCCAGGGTGTACTTATAGAGGGGCTAGGGTAACTCACTTGGGGTCAGGGAGTACATATAAAGGGGCTATGGTAACTCACTTGGGGTCAGGGAGTACTACTATGGGACCAGGGTAACTCACTTGCGATCAGAGAGTAGATATAAAGTGGCTAGGGTAACTCACTTAGGGTCAGGGAGTACATATAAAGGGGTTATGGTAACTCACTTGGGGTCAGGGAGTACTACTATGGGACTAGGTAACTTACTTTCGGTCAGAAAGTACATATGATTGGGCTAGGATAACTCACTTGGGGTCAGGGATTACTACTATGGGACTAGGGTAACTTACTTGCGGTCAGAGAGTACATATAAAGGGTCTAGGATAACACACTTGGGGTCAGGGAGTACTTATATGGGACTAGGGTAACTCACTTGGGGTCAGGGAGTACTTATATGGGACCAGGGTAACTCACATGGGGCCAGGGTGTACTTTATAAAGGGGCTAGGGTAACTCACTTGCGGTCAGAGAGTACTTCTATGGGACTAGGGTAACTCACTTGGGGTCAGGGAGTAGTTTTATGGGACTAGGGTAACTCACTTGGGGTCAGGGAGTACTTATAAAGAGGGCTATGATAACTCACTTGGGGTCAGGGATTACTACTATGGGACTAGGGTAACTTACTTGCGGTCAGATAGTACATATAAAGGGGCTTGGATAACTCACTTGGGGTCAGGGAGAACTTATAAAGGTGATATGGTAACTAACATGGCGTCAGGGAGTACTACTATGGGACTAGGGAAACTCACTTGCGGTCAGAGAGTACATATAAAGGGGCTAGGATAACTCACTTGGGGTCAGGGAGAACTTATAAAGGTGATATGGTAACTCACTTGGGGTCAGGGAGTACTTATATGGGACTAGGGTAACTCACTTGGGGTCAGGGAGTACTTATAAAGGGGCTAGGGTAACTCACTTGGGGTCAGGGAGTACATATAAAGGGTCTATGGTAACTCATTTGGGGTCAGGGAGTACATATAAAGGGTCTATGGTAACTCACTTGGGGTCAGGGAGTACTTATTTGGGACTAGGGTAACTCACTTGGGGTCAGGGAGTACTTATATGAGACTAGGGTAACTCACATGGGGTCAGGAGTACTTATATGGGACCAGGGTAACTCACTTGGGGCCAGGGTGTACTTATAGAGGGGCTAGGGTAACTCACTTGGGGTCAGGGAGTACATATAAAGGGGTTATGGTAACTCACTTGGGGTCAGGGAGTACTACTATGGGACTAGGTAACTTACTTTCGGTCAGAAAGTACATATGAATGGGCTAGGATAACTCACTTGGGGTCAGGGAGTACTACTATGGGACCAGGGTAACTCACTTGCGGTCAGAGAGTACATATAAAGTGGCTAGGGTAACTCACTTGGGGTCAGGGAGTACATATAAAGGGGTTATGGTAACTCACTTGGGGTCAGGGAGTACTACTATGGGACTAGGTAACTTACTTTCGGTCAGAAAGTACATATGAATGGGCTAGGATAACTCACTTGGGGTCAGGGAGTACTACTATGGGACCAGTGTAACTCACTAGCGGTCAGAGAGTACATATAAAGGGGCTAGGATAACTCAATTGGGGTCTGGGAGTACTTATATGGGACTAGGGTAACTCACTTGGGGTCAGGGAGTACATATAAAGGGGCTATGGCAACTCACTTGGGGTCAGGTAGTACTACTATGGGACCAGGGTAACTCACTTGCGGTGTGAGAGTACATATAAAGGGGCTAGGGTAACTCACTTGGGGTCAAGGAGTGCATATAAAGGGGCTATGGTAACTCACTTGGAGTCTGGGAGTACATATAAAGGGGCTAGGATAACACACTTGGAGTCAGGGAGTACTTATAAAGGGGATAGGGTAACTCACTTGCGGTCAGAGAGTACTTCTATGGGACTAGGGTAACTCACTTGGGGTCAGGGAGTACTTTTATGGGAACAGGGTAACTCACTTGGGGCCAGGGTGTACTTATACAGGGGCTGGGGTAAATCAGTTGGGGTCAGGGAGTACATATAAAGGGGCTATGGTAACTCACTTGGGGTCAGGGAGTACTACTATGGGACTATGGTAACTCACTTGCGGTCAGAGAGTACATATAAAAATGCTAGGATAACTCACTTGGGGTCAGAGAGTACATATAAAGGGGCTATGGTAACTCACTTGGGTCAGGGAGTACTACTATGGGACTAGGGTAACTTACTTGCGGTCAGAGAGTACATATAAAGGGGCTAGGATAACTCACTTGGGGTCAGGGAGAACTAATCAAGGTGATATGGTAACTCATTTGGGGTCAGGGAGTACTTATATGGGACTAGGGTAACTCACTTGCGGTCAGATAGTTCATATAAAGGGGCTAGGACAACATATTTGGGGTCAGGGAGTACTTATATGGGACTAGGGTAACACACTTGGGGTCAGGGAGTACTTCTATGTGACTAGGGTAACTCACTTGGGGTCAGGGAGTACTTATAAAGGGGCTATGGTAACTCACTTGGGGTCAGGGAGTACTACTATGGTATAGGGTAACTCACTTGTGGTCAGAGAGTACATATAAAGGGGCTAGGATAACTCACTTGGTGTCAGGGAGTACTTATAAAGGTGATATGGTAACTCATTTGGGGTCAAGGAGTACTTATAAAGGGGCTAGGGTAACTCACTTTGGTTCAAGGAGTACTTATATGGGACTAGGGTAACTCACTTGGTGTCTGTGAGTACTTATATGGGACCAGGGTAACTCACTTGGGGCCAGGGTGTACTAATTAAAGGGCTATGGTAACTCACTTGGGGTCAGGGAGTACTACTATGGGACCAGGGTAACTCACTTGCGGTCAGAGAGTACATATAAAGTGGGTAGGGTAACTCACTTGGGGTCAGGGAGTACATATAAAGGGGTTATGGTAACTCACTTGGGGTCAGGGAGTACTTATAAATAGGCTATGGTAACTCACTTGGGGTCAGGGAGTACTACTATGGGACTAGGTAACTTACTTTCGGTCAGAAAGTACATATGAATGGGCTAGGATAACTCACTTGGGGTCAGGGATTACTACTATGGGACTAGGGTAACTTACTTGCGGTCAGAGAGTACATATAAAGGGGCTAGGATAACACACTTGGGGTCAGGGAGTACTTATAAAGGGGATAGGTTAACTCACTTGCGGTCAGAGAGTACTTTTATGGGACTAGGGTAACTCACTTGGGGTCAGGGAGTACTTATAAAGGGGCTAGGGTAACTCACTTGCGGTCAGAGAGTACTTCTATGGGACTAGGGTAACTCACTTGGGGTCAGGGAGTAGTTTTATGGGACTAGGGTAACTCACTTGGGGTCAGGGAGTACTTATAAAGAGGGCTATGATAATTTACTTGAGGTCAGGGGTTACTACTATGGGGCTAGGGTAACTTACTTGCGGTCAGAGAGTACATATAAAGGGCTTGGATAACGCACTTGGGGTCAGGGAGTACTTATATGGGACCAGGGTAACTCACTTGGGGCCAGGGTGTACTTTATAAAGGGGCTAGGGTAACTCACTTGGGGTCAGGGAGTACATATAAGGGGGCTATGGTAACTCACTTGGGGTCAGGGAGTACTTATAAAGGGGCTATGGTATCTCACTTGGGGTCAGGGAGTACTACTATTGGAACAGGGTAACTCACTTGCGGTTAGAGAGTACATATAAAGGGGCTAGGATAACTCACTTTGGATCAGGGAGTACTTATAAAGGTGATATGGTAACTCACTTGGGGCCAGGGTTTACTTAAAAAGGGGCTAGGGTAACTCACTTGGGGTCAGGGAGTACATATAAAGGGGCTATGGTACCTCACTTGGGGTCAGGGAGTACTTATAAAGGTGATATGGTAACTCATTTGGGGCCAGGGTTTACTTAACAAGGGGCTAGGGTAACTCACTTGGGGTCAGGGAGTACATATAAAGGGGCTAAGGTACCTCACTTGGGGTCAGTGAGTACTTATATAGGGGCTATGGTAACTCACATGGCGTCAGGGAGTACTACTATGGGACTAGGGTAACTCACTTGCGGTCAGAGAGTACATATAAAGGGGCTAGGATAACTCACTTGGGGTCAGGGAGAACTTATAAAGGTGATATGGTAACTCACTTGGTGTCAGGGAGTGCTTATATGGGACTAGGGTAACTCACTTGGGGTCAGGGAGTACTTATAAAGGGGCTAGGGTAACTCACTTGGGGTCAGGGAATACATATAAAGGGTCTATGGTAACTCACTTGGGGTCAGGGAGTACATATAAAGGGGCTATGGTAACTCGCTTGGGGTCAGAGAGTACTTATAAAGGGGCAATGGTAACTCATTTGGGGTCAGGGAGTACATTTATGGGACTAGGGTAACTTACTTGCGGTCAGAGCGTACATATAAAGGGGCTAGAATAACTCACTTGGGTTCAGGGAGAACTTATAAAGGTGATATGGTAACTCACTTGGGGTCAGGGAGTACTTATATGAGACTAGGGTAACTCACATGGGGTCAGGAGTACTTATATGGGACCAGGGTAACTCATTTGGGGCCAGGGTGTACTTATAGAGGGGCTAGGGTAACTCACTTGGGGTCAGGGAGTACATATAAAGGGGCTATGGTAACTCACTTGGGGTCAGGGAGTACTACTATGGGACCAGGGTAACTCACTTGCGGTCAGAGAGTAGATATAAAGTGGCTAGGGTAACTCACTTGGGGTCAGGGAGTACATATAAAGGGGTTATGGTAACTCACTTGGGGTCAGGGAGTACTACTATGGGACTAGGTAACTTACTTTCGGTCAGAAAGTACATATGATTGGGCTAGGATAACTCACTTGGGGTCAGGGATTACTACTATGGGACTAGGGTAACTTACTTGCGGTCAGAGAGTACATATAAAGGGTCTAGGATAACACACTTGGGGTCAGGGAGTACTTATATGGGACTAGGGTAACTCACTTGGGGTCAGGGAGTACTTATATGGGACCAGGGTAACTCAAATGGGGCCAGGGTGTACTTTATAAAGGGGCTAGGGTAACTCACTTGCGGTCAGAGAGTACTTCTATGGGACTAGGGTAACTCACTTGGGGTCAGGGAGTAGTTTTATGGGACTAGGGTAACTCACTTGGGGTCAGGGAGTACTTATAAAGAGGGCTATGATAATTCACTTGAGGTCAGGGATTACTACTATGGGACTAGGGTAACTTACTTGCGGTCAGAGAGTACTTATAAAGGGGGTATGGTATCTCACTTGGGGTCAGAGAGTACTTATAAAGAGGGCTATGATAACTCACTTGGGGTCAGGGATTACTACTATGGGACTAGGGTAACTTACTTGCGGTCAGAGAGTACATATAAAGGGGCTTGGATAACTCACTTGGGGTCAGGAAGAACTTATAAAGGTGATATGGTAACTAACATGGCGTCAGGGAGTACTACTATGGGACTAGGGAAACTCACTTGCGGTCAGAGAGTACATATAAAGGGGCTAGGATAACTCACTTGGGGTCAGGGAGAACTTATAAAGGTGATATGGTAACTCACTTGGGGTCAGGGAGTACTTATATGGGACTAGGGTAACTCACTTGGGGTCAGGGAGTACTTATATGGGACTAGGGTAACTCACTTGGGGTCAGGGAGTACTTATAAAGGGGCTAGGGTAACTCACTTGGGGTCAGGGAGTACATATAAAGGGTCTATGGTAACTCATTTGGGGTCAGGGAGTACATATAAAGGGTCTATGGTAACTCACTTGGGGTCAGGGAGTACTTATTTGGGACTAGGGTAACTCACTTGGGGTCAGGGAGTACTTATATGAGACTAGGGTAACTCACATGGGGTCAGGAGTACTTATATGGGACCAGGGTAACTCACTTGGGGCCAGGGTGTACTTATAGAGGGGCTAGGGTAACTCACTTGGGGTCAGGGAGTACATATAAAGGGGTTATGGTAACTCACTTGGGGTCAGGGAGTACTACTATGGGACTAGGTAACTTACTTTCGGTCAGAAAGTACATATGAATGGGCTAGGATAACTCACTTGGGGTCAGGGAGTACTACTATGGGACCAGGGTAACTCACTTGCGGTCAGAGAGTACATATAAAGTGGCTAGGGTAACTCACTTGGGGTCAGGGAGTACATATAAAGGGGTTATGGTAACTCACTTGGGGTCAGGGAGTACTACTATGGGACTAGGTAACTTACTTTCGGTCAGAAAGTACATATGAATGGGCTAGGATAACTCACTTGGGGTCAGGGAGTACTACTATGGGACCAGTGTAACTCACTTGCGGTCAGAGAGTACATATAAAGGGGCTAGGATAACTCAATTGGGGTCTGGGAGTACTTATATGGGACTAGGGTAACTCACTTGGGGTCAGGGAGTACATATAAAGGGGCTATGGCAACTCACTTGGGGTCAGGTAGTACTACTATGGGACCAGGGTAACTCACTTGCGGTGTGAGAGTACATATAAAGGGGCTAGGGTAACTCACTTGGGGTCAAGGAGTGCATATAAAGGGGCTATGGTAACTCACTTGGAGTCTGGGAGTACATATAAAGGGGCTAGGATAACACACTTGGAGTCAGGGAGTACTTATAAAGGGGATAGGGTAACTCACTTGCGGTCAGAGAGTACTTCTATGGGACTAGGGTAACTCACTTGGGGTCAGGGAGTACTTTTATGGGAACAGGGTAACTCACTTGGGGCCAGGGTGTACTTATACAGGGGCTGGGGTAAATCAGTTGGGGTCAGGGAGTACATATAAAGGGGCTATGGTAACTCACTTGGGGTCAGGGAGTACTACTATGGGACTATGGTAACTCACTTGCGGTCAGAGAGTACATATAAAAATGCTAGGATAACTCACTTGGGGTCAGAGAGTACATATAAAGGGGCTATGGTAACTCACTTGGGTCAGGGAGTACTACTATGGGACTAGGGTAACTTACTTGCGGTCAGAGAGTACATATAAAGGGGCTAGGATAACTCACTTGGGGTCAGGGAGAACTAATCAAGGTGATATGGTAACTCATTTGGGGTCAGGGAGTACTTATATGGGACTAGGGTAACTCACTTGCGGTCAGATAGTTCATATAAAGGGGCTAGGACAACATATTTGGGGTCAGGGAGTACTTATATGGGACTAGGGTAACACACTTGGGGTCAGGGAGTACTTCTATGTGACTAGGGTAACTCACTTGGGGTCAGGGAGTACTTATAAAGGGGCTATGGTAACTCACTTGGGGTCAGGGAGTACTACTATGGTATAGGGTAACTCACTTGTGGTCAGAGAGTACATATAAAGGGGCTAGGATAACTCACTTGGTGTCAGGGAGTACTTATAAAGGTGATATGGTAACTCATTTGGGGTCAAGGAGTACTTATAAAGGGGCTAGGGTAACTCACTTTGGTTCAAGGAGTACTTATATGGGACTAGGGTAACTCACTTGGTGTCTGTGAGTACTTATATGGGACCAGGGTAACTCACTTGGGGCCAGGGTGTACTAATTAAAGGGCTATGGTAACTCACTTGGGGTCAGGGAGTACTACTATGGGACCAGGGTAACTCACTTGCGGTCAGAGAGTACATATAAAGTGGGTAGGGTAACTCACTTGGGGTCAGGGAGTACATATAAAGGGGTTATGGTAACTCACTTGGGGTCAGGGAGTACTTATAAATAGGCTATGGTAACTCACTTGGGGTCAGGGAGTACTACTATGGGACTAGGTAACTTACTTTCGGTCAGAAAGTACATATGAATGGGCTAGGATAACTCACTTGGGGTCAGGGATTACTACTATGGGACTAGGGTAACTTACTTGCGGTCAGAGAGTACATATAAAGGGGCTAGGATAACACACTTGGGGTCAGGGAGTACTTATAAAGGGGATAGGTTAACTCACTTGCGGTCAGAGAGTACTTTTATGGGACTAGGGTAACTCACTTGGGGTCAGGGAGTACTTATAAAGGTGATATGGTAACTCACTTGGGGTCAGGGAGTACTTATATGGGACCAGGGTAACTCACTTGGGGCCAGGGTGTACTTTATAAAGGGGCTAGGGTAACTCACTTGGGGTCAGGGAGTACATATAAGGGGGCTATGGTAACTCACTTGGGGTCAGGGAGTACTTATAAAGGGGCTACGGTATCTCACTTGGGGTCAGGGAGTACTACTATTGGAACAGGGTAACTCACTTGCGGTCAGAGAGTACATATAAAGGGGCTAGGATAACTCACTTTGGGTCAGGGAGTACTTATAAAGGTGATATGGTAACTCACTTGGTGCCAGGGTTTACTTAACAAGGGGCTAGGGTAACTCACTTGGGGTCAGGGAGTACATATAAAGGGGCTAAGGTACCTCACTTGGGGTCAGTGAGTACTTATATAGGGGCTATGGTAACTCACATGGCGTCAGGGAGTACTACTATGGGACTAGGGTAACTCACTTGCGGTCAGAGAGTACATATAAAGGGGCTAGGATAACTCACTTGGGGTCAGGGAGAACTTATAAAGGTGATATGGTAACTCACTTGGTGTCAGGGAGTACTTATATGGGACTAGGGTAACTCACTTGGGGTCAGGGAGTACTTATAAAGGGGCTAGGGTAACTCACTTGGGGTCAGGGAATACATATAAAGGGTCTATGGTAACTCACTTGGGGTCAGGGAGTACATATAAAGGGGCTATGGTAACTCGCTTGGGGTCAGAGAGTACTTATAAAGGGGCAATGGTAACTCATTTGGGGTCAGGGAGTACATTTATGGGACTAGGGTAACTTACTTCCGGTCAGAGCGTACATATAAAGGGGCTAGAATAACTCACTTGGGTTCAGGGAGAACTTATAAAGGTGATATGGTAACTCACTTGGGGTCAGGGAGTACTTATATGAGACTAGGGTAACTCACATGGGGTCAGGAGTACTTATATGGGACCAGGGTAACTCATTTGGGGCCAGGGTGTACTTATAGAGGGGCTAGGGTAACTCACTTGGGGTCAGGGAGTACTACTATGGGACCAGGGTAACTCACTTGCGGTCAGAGAGTAGATATAAAGTGGCTAGGGTAACTCACTTGGGGTCAGGGAGTACATATAAAGGGGTTATGGTAACTCACTTGGGGTCAGGGAGTACTACTATGGGACTAGGTAACTTACTTTCGGTCAGAAAGTACATATGATTGGGCTAGGATAACTCACTTGGGGTCAGGGATTACTACTATGGGACTAGGGTAACTTACTTGCGGTCAGAGAGTACATATAAAGGGTCTAGGATAACACACTTGGGGTCAGGGAGTACTTATATGGGACTAGGGTAACTCACTTGGGGTCAGGGAGTACTTATATGGGACCAGGGTAACTCACATGGGGCCAGGGTGTACTTTATAAAGGGGCTAGGGTAACTCACTTGCGGTCAGAGAGTACTTCTATGGGATTAGGGTAACTCACTTGGGGTCAGGGAGTAGTTTTATGGGACTAGGGTAACTCACTTGGGGTCAGGGAGTACTTATAAAGAGGGCTATGATAATTCACTTGAGGTCAGGGATTACTACTATGGGACTAGGGTAACTTACTTGCGGTCAGAGAGTACTTATAAAGGGGCTATGGTATCTCACTTGGGGTCAGAGAGTACTTATAAAGAGGGCTATGATAACTCACTTGGGGTCAGGGATTACTACTATGGGACTAGGGTAACTTACTTGCGGTCAGAGAGTACATATAAAGGGGCTTGGATAACTCACTTGGGGTCAGGGAGAACTTATAAAGGTGATATGGTAACTAACATGGCGTCAGGGAGTACTACTATGGGACTAGGGAAACTCACTTGCGGTCAGAGAGTACATATAAAGGGGCTAGGATAACTCACTTGGGGTCAGGGAGAACTTATAAAGGTGATATGGTAACTCACTTGGGGTCAGGGAGTACTTATATGGGACTAGGGTAACTCACTTGGGGTCAGGGAGTACTTATATGGGACTAGGGTAACTCACTTGGGGTCAGGGAGTACTTATAAAGGGGCTAAGGTAACTCACTTGGGGTCAGGGAGTACATATAAAGGGTCTATGGTAACTCATTTGGGGTCAGGGAGTACATATAAAGGGTCTATGGTAACTCACTTGGGGTCAGGGAGTACTTATATGGGACTAGGGTAACTCACTTGGGGTCAGGGAGTACTTATATGAGACTAGGGTAACTCACATGGGGTCAGGAGTACTTATATGGGACCAGGGTAACTCACTTGGGGCCAGGGTGTACTTATAGAGGGGCTAGGGTAACTCACTTGGGGTCAGGGAGTACATATAAAGGGGTTATGGTAACTAACTTGGGGTCAGGGAGTACTACTATGGGACTAGGTAACTTACTTTCGGTCAGAAAGTACATATGAATGGGCTAGGATAACTCACTTGGGGTCAGGGAGTACTACTATGGGACCAGGGTAACTCACTTGCGGTCAGAGAGTACATATAAAGTGGCTAGGGTAACTCACTTGGGGTCAGGGAGTACATATAAAGGGGTTATGGTAACTCACTTGGGGTCAGGGAGTACTACTATGGGACTAGGTAACTTACTTTCGGTCAGAAAGTACATATGAATGGGCTAGGATAACTCACTTGGGGTCAGGGAGTACTACTATGGGACCAGTGTAACTCACTTGCGGTCAGAGAGTACATATAAAGGGGCTAGGATAACTCAATTGGGGTCTGGGAGTACTTATATGGGACTAGGGTAACTCACTTGGGGTCAGGGAGTACATATAAAGGGGCTATGGCAACTCACTTGGGGTCAGGTAGTACTACTATGGGACCAGGGTAACTCACTTGCGGTGTGAGAGTACATATAAAGGGGCTAGGGTAACTCACTTGGGGTCAAGGAGTGCATATAAAGGGGCTATGGTAACTCACTTGGAGTCTGGGAGTACATATAAAGGGGCTAGGATAACACACTTGGAGTCAGGGAGTACTTATAAAGGGGATAGGGTAACTCACTTGCGGTCAGAGAGTACTTCTATGGGACTAGGGTAACTCACTTGGGGTCAGGGAGTACTTTTATGGGAACAGGGTAACTCACTTGGGGCCAGGGTGTACTTATACAGGGGCTGGGGTAAATCAGTTGGGGTCAGGGAGTACATATAAAGGGGCTATGGTAACTCACTTGGGGTCAGGGAGTACTACTATGGGACTATGGTAACTCACTTGCGGTCAGAGAGTACATATAAAAATGCTAGGATAACTCACTTGGGGTCAGAGAGTACATATAAAGGGGCTATGGTAACTCACTTGGGTCAGGGAGTACTACTATGGGACTAGGGTAACTTACTTGCGGTCAGAGAGTACATATAAAGGGGCTAGGATAACTCACTTGGGGTCAGGGAGAACTAATCAAGGTGATATGGTAACTCATTTGGGGTCAGGGAGTACTTATATGGGACTAGGGTAACTCACTTGCGGTCAGATAGTTCATATAAAGGGGCTAGGACAACACATTTGGGGTCAGGGAGTACTTATATGGGACTAGGGTAACACACTTGGGGTCAGGGAGTACTTCTATGTGACTAGGGTAACTCACTTGGGGTCAGGGAGTACTTATAAAGGGGCTATGGTAACTCACTTGGGGTCAGGGAGTACTACTATGGTATAGGGTAACTCACTTGTGGTCAGAGAGTACATATAAAGGGGCTAGGATAACTCACTTGGTGTCAGGGAGTACTTATAAAGGTGATATGGTAACTCATTTGGTTCAAGGAGTACTTATAAAGGGGCTAGGGTAACTCACTTTGGTTCAAGGAGTACTTATATGGGACTAGGGTAACTCACTTGGTGTCTGTGAGTACTTATATGGGACCAGGGTAACTCACTTAGGGCCAGGGTGTACTAATTAAAGGGCTATGGTAACTCACTTGGGGTCAGGGAGTACTACTATGGGACCAGGGTAACTCACTTGCGGTCAGAGAGTACATATAAAGTGGGTAGGGTAACTCACTTGGGGTCAGGGAGTACATATAAAGGGGTTATGGTAACTCACTTGGGGTCAGGGAGTACTTATAAATAGGCTATGGTAACTCACTTGGGGTCAGGGAGTACTACTATGGGACTAGGTAACTTACTTTCGGTCAGAAAGTACATATGAATGGGCTAGGATAACTCACTTGGGGTCAGGGATTACTACTATGGGACTAGGGTAACTTACTTGCGGTCAGAGAGTACATATAAAGGGGCTATGATAACTCACTTGGGGTCAGGGATTACTACTATGGGACTAGGGTAACTTACTTGCGGTCAGAGAGTAGATATAAAGGGGCTTGGATAACTCACTTGGGGTCAGGGATAACTTATAAAGGTGATATGGTAACTCAGTTGGGGTCAGGGAGTACTTATAAAGGTGATATGGTAACTCACTTGGGGTCAGGGAGTACTTATATGGGACCAGGGTAACTCACTTGGGGCCAGGGTGTACTTTATAAAGGGGCTAGGGTAACTCACTTGGGGTCAGGGAGTACATATAAGGGGGCTATGGTAACTCACTTGGGGTCAGGGAGTACTTATAAAGGGGCTACGGTATCTCACTTGGGGTCAGGGAGTACTACTATTGGAACAGGGTAACTCACTTGCGGTCAGAGAGTACATATAAAGGGGCTAGGATAACTCACTTTGGGTCAGGTAGTACTTATAAAGGTGATATGGTAACTCACTTGGTGCCAGGGTTTACTTAAAAAGGGGCTAGGGTAACTCACTTGGGGTCAGGGAGTACATATAAAGGGGCTATGGTACCTCACTTGGGGTCAGTGAGTACTTATATAGGGGCTATGGTAACTCACATGGCGTCAGGGAGTACTACTATGGGACTAGGGTAACTCACTTGCGGTCAGAGAGTACATATAAAGGGGCTAGGATAACTCACTTGGGGTCAGGGAGAACTTATAAAGGTGATATGGTAACTCACTTGGGGTCAGGGAGTACTTATATGGGACTAGGGTAACTCACTTGGGGTCAGGGAGTACTTATAAAGGGGCTAGGGTAAGTCACTTGGGGTCAGGGAGTACATATAAAGGGTCTATGTTAACTCACTTGGGGTCAGGGAGTACATATAAAGGGTCTATGGTAACTCACTTGGGGTCAGGGAGTACTTATATGGGACTAGGGTAACTCACTTGGGTTCAGGGAGTACTTATAAAGGGGCTAGGGTAACTCACTTGGGGTCAGGTAGTACATATAAAGGGTCTATGGTAACTCACTTGGGGTCAGGGAGTACATATAAAGGGTCTATGGTAACTCACTTGGGGTCAGGGAGTACTACTATGGGACCAGGGTAACTCACTTGCGGTCAGAGAGTACATATAAAGTGGGTAGGGTAACTCACTTGGGGTCAGGGAGTACATATAAAGGGGTTATGGTAACTCACTTGGGGTCAGGGAGTACTTATAAATAGGCTATGGTAACTCACTTGGGGTCAGGGAGTACTACTATGGGACTAGGTAACTTACTTTCGGTCAGAAAGTACATATGAATGGGCTAGGATAACTCACTTGGGGTCAGGGATTACTACTATGGGACTAGGGTAACTTACTTGCGGTCAGAGAGTACATATAAAGGGGCTATGATAACTCACTTGGGGTCAGGGATTACTACTATGGGACTAGGGTAACTTACTTGCGGTCAGAGAGTAGATATAAAGGGGCTTGGATAACTCACTTGGGGTCAGGGATAACTTATAAAGGTGATATGGTAACTCAGTTGGGGTCAGGGAGTACTTATAAAGGTGATATGGTAACTCACTTGGGGTCAGGGAGTACTTATATGGGACCAGGGTAACTCACTTGGGGCCAGGGTGTACTTTATAAAGGGGCTAGGGTAACTCACTTGGGGTCAGGGAGTACATATAAGGGGGCTATGGTAACTCACTTGGGGTCAGGGAGTACTTATAAAGGGGCTACGGTATCTCACTTGGGGTCAGGGAGTACTACTATTGGAACAGGGTAACTCACTTGCGGTCAGAGAGTACATATAAAGGGGCTAGGATAACTCACTTTGGGTCAGGGAGTACTTATAAAGGTGATATGGTAACTCACTTGGTGCCAGGGTTTACTTAAAAAGGGGCTAGGGTAACTCACTTGGGGTCAGGGAGTACATATAAAGGGGCTATGGTACCTCACTTGGGGTCAGTGAGTACTTATATAGGGGCTATGGTAACTCACATGGCGTCAGGGAGTACTACTATGGGACTAGGGTAACTCACTTGCGGTCAGAGAGTACATATAAAGGGGCTAGGATAACTCACTTGGGGTCAGGGAGAACTTATAAAGGTGATATGGTAACTCACTTGGGGTCAGGGAGTACTTATATGGGACTAGGGTAACTCACTTGGGGTCAGGGAGTACTTATAAAGGGGCTAGGGTAAGTCACTTGGGGTCAGGGAGTACATATAAAGGGTCTATGTTAACTCACTTGGGGTCAGGGAGTACATATAAAGGGTCTATGGTAACTCACTTGGGGTCAGGGAGTACTTATATGGGACTAGGGTAACTCACTTGGGTTCAGGGAGTACTTATAAAGGGGCTAGGGTAACTCACTTGGGGTCAGGTAGTACATATAAAGGGTCTATGGTAACTCACTTGGGGTCAGGGAGTACATATAAAGGGTCTATGGTAACTCACTTGGGGTCAGGGAGTACTACTATGGGACCAGGGTAACTCACTTGCGGTCAGAGAGTACATATAAAGGGGCTAGGATAACTCACTTTGGGTCAGGGAGTACTTATATGGGACTAGGGTAACTCACTTGTGGTCAGGGAGTACATATAAAGGGGCTAGGATAACTCACTTGGGGTCAGGGAGTACTTTTATGGGACTATGGTACCTCACTTGTGGTCAGGGAGTACATATAAAGGGGCTATGGTAACTCACTTGGGTTCAGGGAGAACTTATAAAGGTGATATGGTAACTCACTTGGGGTCAGGGAGTACTTATATGAGACTAGGGTAACCCACTTGGGGTCAGGGAGTACATATAAGGGGGCTAAGGTAACTAACTTGGGGTCAGGGAGTACTTTTATGGGAACAGGGTAACTCACTTGGGGCCAGGGTGTACTTATACAGGGGCTGGGGTAAATCAGTTGGGGTCAGGGAGTACATATAAAGGGGCTATGGTAACTCACTTGGGGTCAGGGAGTACTACTATGGGACTATGGTAACTCACTTGCGGTCAGAGAGTACATATAAAAATGCTAGGATAACTCACTTGGGGTCAGAGAGTACATATAAAGGGGCTATGGTAACTCACTTGGGTCAGGGAGTACTACTATGGGACTAGGGTAACTTACTTGCGGTCAGAGAGTACATATAAAGGGGCTAGGATAACTCACTTGGGGTCAGGGAGAACTAATCAAGGTGATATGGTAACTCATTTGGGGTCAGGGAGTACTTATATGGGACTAGGGTAACTCACTTGCGGTCAGATAGTTCATATAAAGGGGCTAGGACAACACATTTGGGGTCAGGGAGTACTTATATGGGACTAGGGTAACACACTTGGGGTCAGGGAGTACTTATAAAGGTGATATGGTAACTCACTTGGTGCCAGGGTTTACTTAACAAGGGGCTAGGGTAACTCACTTGGGGTCAGGGAGTACATATAAAGGGGCTAAGGTACCTCACTTGGGGTCAGTGAGTACTTATATAGGGGCTATGGTAACTCACATGGCGTCAGGGAGTACTACTATGTGACTAGGGTAACTCACTTGGGGTCAGGGAGTACTTATAAAGGGGCTATGGTAACTCACTTGGGGTCAGGGAGTACTACTATGGTATAGGGTAACTCACTTGTGGTCAGAGAGTACATATAAAGGGGCTAGGATAACTCACTTGGTGTCAGGGAGTACTTATAAAGGTGATATGGTAACTCATTTGGGGTCAAGGAGTACTTATAAAGGGGCTAGGGTAACTCACTTTGGTTCAAGGAGTACTTATATGGGACTAGGGTAACTCACTTGGTGTCTGTGAGTACTTATATGGGACCAGGGTAACTCACTTGGGGCCAGGGTGTACTAATTAAAGGGCTATGGTAACTCACTTGGGGTCAGGGAGTACTACTATGGGACCAGGGTAACTCACTTGCGGTCAGAGAGTACATATAAAGTGGGTAGGGTAACTCACTTGGGGTCAGGGAGTACATATAAAGGGGTTATGGTAACTCACTTGGGGTCAGGGAGTACTTATAAATAGGCTATGGTAACTCACTTGGGGTCAGGGAGTACTACTATGGGACTAGGTAACTTACTTTCGGTCAGAAAGTACATATGAATGGGCTAGGATAACTCACTTGGTGTCAGGGATTACTACTATGGGACTAGGGTAACTTACTTGCGGTCAGAGAGTACATATAAAGGGGCTTGGATAACTCACTTGGGGTCAGGGATAACTTATAAAGGTGATATGGTAACTCAGTTGGGGTTAGGGAGTACTTATATGAGACTAGGGTAACTCACATGGGGTCAGGGAGTACTACTATGTGACTAGGGTAACTCACTTGGGGTCAGGGAGTACTTATAAAGGGGCTATGGTAACTCATTTGGGGTCAGGGAGTACATTTATGGGACTAGGGTAACTTACTTGCGGTCAGAGCGTACATATAAAGGGGCTAGAATAACTCACTTGGGTTCAGGGAGAACTTATAAAGGTGATATGGTAACTCACTTGGGGTCAGGGAGTACTTATATGAGACTAGGGTAACTCACATGGGGTCAGGAGTACTTATATGGGACCAGGGTAACTCATTTGGGGCCAGGGTGTACTTATAGAGGGGCTAGGGTAACTCACTTGGGGTCAGGGAGTACATATAAAGGGGCTATGGTAACTCACTTGGGGTCAGGGAGTACTTCTATGGGACCAGGGTAACTCGCTTGCGGTCAGAGAGTAGATATAAAGTGGCTAGGGTAACTCACTTGGGGTCAGGGAGTACATATAAAGGGGTTATGGTAACTCACTTGGGGTCAGGGATTACTACTATGGGACTAGGGTAACATACTTGCGGTCAGAGAGTACATATAAAGGGGCTTGGATAACTCACTTGGGGTCAGGGATAACTTATAAAGGTGATATGGTAACTCAGTTGGGGTTAGGGAGTACTTATAAAGGTGATATGGTAACTCACTTGGGGTCAGGGAGTACTTATATGGGACCAGGGTAACTCACTTGGGGCCAGGGTGTACTTTATAAAGGGGCTAGGGTAACTCACTTGGGGTCAGGGAGTACATATAAGGGGGCTATGGTAACTCACTTGGGGTCAGGGAGTACTTATAAAGGGGCTACGGTATCTCACTTTGGGTCAGGGAGTACTACTATTGGAACAGGGTAACTCACTTGCGGTCAGAGAGTACATATAAAGGGGCTAGGATAACTCACTTTGGGTCAGGGAGTACTTATAAAGGTGATATGGTAACTCACTTGGTGCCAGGGTTTACTTAACAAGGGGCTAGGGTAACTCACTTGGGGTCAGGGAGTACATATAAAGGGGCTAAGGTACCTCACTTGGGGTCAGTGAGTACTTATATAGGGGCTATGGTAACTCACATGGCGTCAGGGAGTACTACTATGGGACTAGGGTAACTCACTTGCGGTCAGAGAGTACATATAAAGGGGCTAGGATAACTCACTTGGGGTCAGGGAGAACTTATAAAGGTGATATGGTAACTCACTTGGTGTCAGGGAGTACTTATATGGGACTAGGGTAACTCACTTGGGGTCAGGGAGTACTTATAAAGGGGCTAGGGTAACTCACTTGGGGTCAGGGAATACATATAAAGGGTCTATGGTAACTCACTTGGGGTCAGGGAGTACATATAAAGGGGCTATGGTAACTCGCTTGGGGTCAGAGAGTACTTATAAAGGGGCAATGGTAACTCATTTGGGGTCAGGGAGTACATTTATGGGACTAGGGTAACTTACTTGCGGTCAGAGCGTACATATAAAGGGGCTAGAATAACTCACTTGGGTTCAGGGAGAACTTATAAAGGTGATATGGTAACTCACTTGGGGTCAGGGAGTACTTATATGAGACTAGGGTAACTCACATGGGGTCAGGAGTACTTATATGGGACCAGGGTAACTCATTTGGGGCCAGGGTGTACTTATAGAGGGGCTAGGGTAACTCACTTGGGGTCAGGGAGTACATATAAAGGGGCTATGGTAACTCACTTGGGGTCAGGGAGTACTACTATGGGACCAGGGTAACTCACTTGCGGTCAGAGAGTAGATATAAAGTGGCTAGGGTAACTCACTTGGGGTCAGGGAGTACATATAAAGGGGTTATGGTAACTCACTTGGGGTCAGGGAGTACTACTATGGGACTAGGTAACTTACTTTCGGTCAGAAAGTACATATGATTGGGCTAGGATAACTCACTTGGGGTCAGGGATTACTACTATGGGACTAGGGTAACTTACTTGCGGTCAGAGAGTACATATAAAGGGTCTAGGATAACACACTTGGGGTCAGGGAGTACTTATATGGGACTAGGGTAACTCACTTGGGGTCAGGGAGTACTTATATGGGACCAGGGTAACTCACATGGGGCCAGGGTGTACTTTATAAAGGGGCTAGGGTAACTCACTTGCGGTCAGAGAGTACTTCTATGGGACTAGGGTAACTCACTTGGGGTCAGGGAGTAGTTTTATGCGACTAGGGTAACTCACTTGGGGTCAGGGAGTACTTATAAAGAGGGCTATGATAATTCACTTGAGGTCAGGGATTACTACTATGGGACTAGGGTAACTTACTTGCGGTCAGAGAGTACTTATAAAGGGGCTATGGTATCTCACTTGGGGTCAGAGAGTACTTATAAAGAGGGCTATGATAACTCACTTGGGGTCAGGGATTACTACTATGGGACTAGGGTAACTTACTTGCGGTCAGAGAGTACATATAAAGGGGCTTGGATAACTCACCTGGGGTCAGGGAGAACTTATAAAGGTGATATGGTAACTAACATGGCGTCAGGGAGTACTACTATGGGACTAGGGAAACTCACTTGCGGTCAGAGAGTACATATAAAGGGGCTAGGATAACTCACTTGGGGTCAGGGAGAACTTATAAAGGTGATATGGTAACTCACTTGGGGTCAGGGAGTACTTATATGGGACTAGGGTAACTCACTTGGGGTCAGGGAGTACTTATATGGGACTAGGGTAACTCACTTGGGGTCAGGGAGTACTTATAAATGGGCTAAGGTAACTCACTTGGGGTCAGGGAGTACATATAAAGGGTCTATGGTAACTCATTTGGGGTCAGGGAGTACATATAAAGGGTCTATGGTAACTCACTTGGGGTCAGGGAGTACTTATATGGGACTAGGGTAACTCACTTGGGGTCAGGGAGTACTTATATGAGACTAGGGTAACTCACATGGGGTCAGGAGTACTTATATGGGACCAGGGTAACTCACTTGGGGCCAGGGTGTACTTATAGAGGGGCTAGGGTAACTCACTTGGGGTCAGGGAGTACTTATATGAGACTAGGGTAACTCACATGGGGTCAGGAGTACTTATATGGGACCAGGGTAACTCATTTGGGGCCAGGGTGTACTTATAGAGGGGCTAGGGTAACTCACTTGGGGTCAGGGAGTACATATAAAGGGGCTATGGTAACTCACTTGGGGTCAGGGAGTACTACTATGGGACCAGGGTAACTCACTTGCGGTCAGAGAGTAGATATAAAGTGGCTAGGGTAACTCACTTGGGGTCAGGGAGTACATATAAAGGGGTTATGGTAACTCACTTGGGGTCAGGGAGTACTACTATGGGACTAGGTAACTTACTTTCGGTCAGAAAGTACATATGATTGGGCTAGGATAACTCACTTGGGGTCAGGGATTACTACTATGGGACTAGGGTAACTTACTTGCGGTCAGAGAGTACATATAAAGGGTCTAGGATAACACACTTGGGGTCAGGGAGTACTTATATGGGACTAGGGTAACTCACTTGGGGTCAGGGAGTACTTATATGGGACCAGGGTAACTCACATGGGGCCAGGGTGTACTTTATAAAGGGGCTAGGGTAACTCACTTGCGGTCAGAGAGTACTTCTATGGGACTAGGGTAACTCACTTGGGGTCAGGGAGTAGTTTTATGCGACTAGGGTAACTCACTTGGGTCAGGGAGTACTTATAAAGAGGGCTATGATAATTCACTTGAGGTCAGGGATTACTACTATGGGACTAGGGTAACTTACTTGCGGTCAGAGAGTACTTATAAAGGGGCTATGGTATCTCACTTGGGGTCAGAGAGTACTTATAAAGAGGGCTATGATAACTCACTTGGGGTCAGGGATTACTACTATGGGACTAGGGTAACTTACTTGCGGTCAGAGAGTACATATAAAGGGCTTGGATAACTCACTTGGGGTCAGGGAGAACTTATAAAGGTGATATGGTAACTAACATGGCGTCAGGGAGTACTACTATGGGACTAGGGAAACTCACTTGCGGTCAGAGAGTACATATAAAGGGGCTAGGATAACTCACTTGGGGTCAGGGAGAACTTATAAAGGTGATATGGTAACTCACTTGGGGTCAGGGAGTACTTATATGGGACTAGGGTAACTCACTTGGGGTCAGGGAGTACTTATATGGGACTAGGGTAACTCACTTGGGGTCAGGGAGTACTTATAAATGGGCTAAGGTAACTCACTTGGGGTCAGGGAGTACATATAAAGGGTCTATGGTAACTCATTTGGGGTCAGGGAGTACATATAAAGGGTCTATGGTAACTCACTTGGGGTCAGGGAGTACTTATATGGGACTAGGGTAACTCACTTGGGGTCAGGGAGTACTTATATGAGACTAGGGTAACTCACATGGGGTCAGGAGTACTTATATGGGACCAGGGTAACTCACTTGGGGCCAGGGTGTACTTATAGAGGGGCTAGGGTAACTCACTTGGGGTCAGGGAGTACATATAAAGGGGTTATGGTAACTAACTTGGGGTCAGGGAGTACTACTATGGGACTAGGTAACTTACTTTCGGTCAGAAAGTACATATGAATGGGCTAGGATAACTCACTTGGGGTCAGGGAGTACTACTATGGGACCAGGGTAACTCACTTGCGGTCAGAGAGTACATATAAAGTGGCTAGGGTAACTCACTTGGGGTCAGGGAGTACATATAAAGGGGTTATGGTAACTCACTTGGGGTCAGGGAGTACTACTATGGGACTAGGTAACTTACTTTCGGTCAGAAAGTACATATGAATGGGCTAGGATAACTCACTTGGGGTCAGGGAGTACTACTATGGGACCAGTGTAACTCACTTGCGGTCAGAGAGTACATATAAAGGGGCTAGGATAACTCAATTGGGGTCTGGGAGTACTTATATGGGACTAGGGTAACTCACTTGGGGTCAGGGAGTACATATAAAGGGGCTATGGCAACTCACTTGGGGTCAGGTAGTACTACTATGGGACCAGGGTAACTCACTTGCGGTGTGAGAGTACATATAAAGGGGCTAGGGTAACTCACTTGGGGTCAAGGAGTGCATATAAAGGGGCTATGGTAACTCACTTGGAGTCTGGGAGTACATATAAAGGGGCTAGGATAACACACTTGGAGTCAGGGAGTACTTATAAAGGGGATAGGGTAACTCACTTGCGGTCAAAGAGTACTTCTATGGGACTAGGGTAACTCACTTGGGGTCAGGGAGTACTTTTATGGGAACAGGGTAACTCACTTGGGGCCAGGGTGTACTTATACAGGGGCTGGGGTAAATCAGTTGGGGTCAGGGAGTACATATAAAGGGGCTATGGTAACTCACTTGGGGTCAGGGAGTACTACTATGGGACTATGGTAACTCACTTGCAGTCAGAGAGTACATATAAAAATGCTAGGATAACTCACTTGGGGTCAGAGAGTACATATAAAGGGGCTATGGTAACTCACTTGGGTCAGGGAGTACTACTATGGGACTAGGGTAACTTACTTGCGGTCAGAGAGTACATATAAAGGGGCTAGGATAACTCACTTGGGGTCAGGGAGAACTAATCAAGGTGATATGGTAAATCATTTGGGGTCAGATAGTTCATATAAAGGGGCTAGGACAACACATTTGGGGTCAGGGAGTACTTATATGGGACTAGGGTAACACACTTGGGGTCAGGGAGTACTTCTATGTGACTAGGGTAACTCACTTGGGGTCAGGGAGTACTTATAAAGGGGCTATGGTAACTCACTTGGGGTCAGGGAGTACTACTATGGTATAGGGTAACTCACTTGTGGTCAGAGAGTACATATAAAGGGGCTAGGATAACTCACTTGGTGTCAGGGAGTACTTATAAAGGTGATATGGTAACTCATTTGGGGTCAAGGAGTACTTATAAAGGGGCTAGGGTAACTCACTTTGGTTCAAGGAGTACTTATATGGGACTAGGGTAACTCACTTGGTGTCTGTGAGTACTTATATGGGACCAGGGTAACTCACTTGGGGCCAGGGTGTACTAATTAAAGGGCTATGGTAACTCACTTGGGGTCAGGGAGTACTACTATGGGACCAGGGTAACTCACTTGGGGTCAGGGAGTACATATAAAGGGGTTATGGTAACTCACTTGGGGTCAGGGAGTACTTATAAATAGGCTATGGTAACTCACTTGGGGTCAGGGAGTACTACTATGGGACTAGGTAACTTACTTTCGGTCAGAAAGTACATATGAATGGGCTAGGATAACTCACTTGGGGTCAGGGATTACTACTATGGGACTAGGGTAACTTACTTGCGGTCAGAGAGTACATATAAAGGGGCTAGGATAACACACTTGGGGTCAGGGAGTACTTATAAAGGGGATAGGTTAACTCACTTGCGGTCAGAGAGTACTTTTATGGGACTACGGTAACTCACTTGGGGTCAGGGAGTACTTATAAAGAGGGCTATGATAACTCACTTGGGGTCAGGGATTACTACTATGGGACTAGGGTAACTTACTTGCGGTCAGAGAGTAGATATAAAGGGGCTAGGATAACTCACTTGGGGTCAGGGAGAACTTATAAAGGTGATATGGTAACTCACTTGGTGTCAGGGAGTACTTATATGGGACTAGGGTAACTCACTTGGGGTCAGGGAGTACTTATAAAGGGGCTAGGGTAACTCACTTGGGGTCAGGGAATACATATAAAGGGTCTATGGTAACTCACTTGGGGTCAGGGAGTACATATAAAGGGGCTATGGTAACTCGCTTGGGGTCAGAGAGTACTTATAAAGGGGCAATGGTAACTCATTTGGGGTCAGGGAGTACATTTATGGGACTAGGGTAACTTACTTGCGGTCAGAGCGTACATATAAAGGGGCTAGAATAACTCACTTGGGTTCAGGGAGAACTTATAAAGGTGATATGGTAACTCACTTGGGGTCAGGGAGTACTTATATGAGACTAGGGTAACTCACATGGGGTCAGGAGTACTTATGTGGGACCAGGGTAACTCATTTGGGGCCAGGGTGTACTTATAGAGGGGCTAGGGTAACTCACTTGGGGTCAGGGAGTACATATAAAGGGGCTATGGTAACTCACTTGGGGTCAGGGAGTACTTCTATGGGACCAGGGTAACTCACTTGCGGTCAGAGAGTAGATATAAAGTGGCTAGGGTAACTCACTTGGGGTCAGGGAGTACATATAAAGGGGTTATGGTAACTCACTTGGGGTCAGGGATTACTACTATGGGACTAGGGTAACATACTTGCGGTCAGAGAGTACATATAAAGGGGCTTGGATAACTCACTTGGGGTCAGGGATAACTTATAAAGGTGATATGGTAACTCAGTTGGGGTCAGGGAGTACTTATAAAGGTGATATGGTAACTCACTTGGGGTCAGGGAGTACTTATATGGGACCAGGGTAACTCACTTGGGGCCAGGGTGTACTTTATAAAGGGGCTAGGGTAACTCACTTGGGGTCAGGGAGTACATATAAGGGGGCTATGGTAACTCACTTGGGGTCAGGGAGTACTTATAAAGGGGCTACGGTATCTCACTTGGGGTCAGGGAGTACTACTATTGGAACAGGGTAACTCACTTGCGGTCAGAGAGTACATATAAAGGGGCTAGGATAACTCACTTTGGGTCAGGGAGTACTTATAAAGGTGATATGGTAACTCACTTGGTGCCAGGGTTTACTTAACAAGGGGCTAGGGTAACTCACTTGGGGTCAGGGAGTACATATAAAGGGGCTAAGGTACCTCACTTGGGGTCAGTGAGTACTTATATAGGGGCTATGGTAACTCACATGGCGTCAGGGAGTACTACTATGGGACTAGGGTAACTCACTTGCGGTCAGAGAGTACATATAAAGGGGCTAGGATAACTCACTTGGGGTCAGGGAGAACTTATAAAGGTGATATGGTAACTCACTTGGTGTCAGGGAGTACTTATATGGGACTAGGGTAACTCACTTGGGGTCAGGGAGTACTTATAAAGGGGCTAGGGTAACTCACTTGGGGTCAGGGAATACATATAAAGGGTCTATGGTAACTCACTTGGGGTCAGGGAGTACATATAAAGGGGCTATGGTAACTCGCTTGGGGTCAGAGAGTACTTATAAAGGGGCAATGGTAACTCATTTGGGGTCAGGGAGTACATTTATGGGACTAGGGTAACTTACTTGCGGTCAGAGCGTACATATAAAGGGGCTAGAATAACTCACTTGGGTTCAGGGAGAACTTATAAAGGTGATATGGTAACTCACTTGGGGTCAGGGAGTACTTATATGAGACTAGGGTAACTCACATGGGGTCAGGAGTACTTATATGGGACCAGGGTAACTCATTTGGGGCCAGGGTGTACTTATAGAGGGGCTAGGGTAACTCACTTGGGGTCAGGGAGTACATATAAAGGGGCTATGGTAACTCACTTGGGGTCAGGGAGTACTACTATGGGACCAGGGTAACTCACTTGCGGTCAGAGAGTAGATATAAAGTGGCTAGGGTAACTCACTTGGGGTCAGGGAGTACATATAAAGGGGTTATGGTAACTCACTTGGGGTCAGGGAGTACTACTATGGGACTAGGTAACTTACTTTCGGTCAGAAAGTACATATGATTGGGCTAGGATAACTCACTTGGGGTCAGGGATTACTACTATGGGACTAGGGTAACTTACTTGCGGTCAGAGAGTACATATAAAGGGTCTAGGATAACACACTTGGGGTCAGGGAGTACTTATATGGGACTAGGGTAACTCACTTGGGGTCAGGGAGTACTTATATGGGACCAGAGTAACTCACATGGGGCCAGGGTGTACTTTATAAAGGGGCTAGGGTAACTCACTTGCGGTCAGAGAGTACTTCTATGGGACTAGGGTAACTCACTTGGGGTCAGGGAGTAGTTTTATGGGACTAGGGTAACTCACTTGGGGTCAGGGAGTACTTATAAAGAGGGCTATGATAATTCACTTGAGGTCAGGGATTACTACTATGGGACTAGGGTAACTTACTTGCGGTCAGAGAGTACTTATAAAGGGGCTATGGTATCTCACTTGGGGTCAGAGAGTACTTATAAAGAGGGCTATGATAACTCACTTGGGGTCAGGGATTACTACTATGGGACTAGGGTAACTTACTTGCGGTCAGAGAGTACATATAAAGGGGCTTGGATAACTCACTTGGGGTCAGGGAGAACTTATAAAGGTGATATGGTAACTAACATGGCGTCAGGGAGTACTACTATGGGACTAGGGAAACTCACTTGCGGTCAGAGAGTACATATAAAGGGGCTAGGATAACTCACTTGGGGTCAGGGAGAACTTATAAAGGTGATATGGTAACTCACTTGGGGTCAGGGAGTACTTATATGGGACTAGGGTAACTCACTTGGGGTCAGGGAGTACTTATATGGGACTAGGGTAACTCACTTGGGGTCAGGGAGTACTTATAAATGGGCTAAGGTAACTCACTTGGGGTCAGGGAGTACATATAAAGGGTCTATGGTAACTCATTTGGGGTCAGGGAGTACATATAAAGGGTCTATGGTAACTCACTTGGGGTCAGGGAGTACTTATATGGGACTAGGGTAACTCACTTGGGGTCAGGGAGTACTTATATGAGACTAGGGTAACTCACATGGGGTCAGGAGTACTTATATGGGACCAGGGTAACTCACTTGGGGCCAGGGTGTACTTATAGAGGGGCTAGGGTAACTCACTTGGGGTCAGGGAGTACATATAAAGGGGTTATGGTAACTAACTTGGGGTCAGGGAGTACTACTATGGGACTAGGTAACTTACTTTCGGTCAGAGAGTACATATAAAGTGGCTAGGGTAACTCACTTGGGGTCAGGGAGTACTTATATGAGACTAGGGTAACTCACATGGGGTCAGGAGTACTTATATGGGACCAGGGTAACTCACTTGGGGCCAGGGTGTACTTATAGAGGGGCTAGGGTAACTCACTTGGGGTCAGGGAGTACATATAAAGGGGTTATGGTAACTAACTTGGGGTCAGGGAGTACTACTATGGGACTAGGTAACTTACTTTCGGTCAGAGAGTACATATAAAGTGGCTAGGGTAACTCACTTGGGGTCAAGGAGTGCATATAAAGGGGCTATGGTAACTCACTTGGAGTCTGGGAGTACATATAAAGGGGCTAGGATAACACACTTGGAGTCAGGGAGTACTTATAAAGGGGATAGGGTAACTCACTTGCGGTCAAAGAGTACTTCTATGGGACTAGGGTAACTCACTTGGGGTCAGGGAGTACTTTTATGGGAACAGGGTAACTCACTTGGGGCCAGGGTGTACTTATACAGGGGCTGGGGTAAATCAGTTGGGGTCAGGGAGTACATATAAAGGGGCTATGGTAACTCACTTGGGGTCAGGGAGTACTACTATGGGACTATGGTAACTCACTTGCGGTCAGAGAGTACATATAAAAATGCTAGGATAACTCACTTGGGGTCAGAGAGTACATATAAAGGGGCTATGGTAACTCACTTGGGTCAGGGAGTACTACTATGGGACTAGGGTAACTTACTTGCGGTCAGAGAGTACATATAAAGGGGCTAGGATAACTCACTTGGGGTCAGGGAGAACTAATCAAGGTGATATGGTAACTCATTTGGGGTCAGGGAGTACTTATATGGGACTAGGGTAACTCACTTGCGGTCAGATAGTTCATATAAAGGGGCTAGGACAACACATTTGGGGTCAGGGAGTACTTATATGGGACTAGGGTAACACACTTGGGGTCAGGGAGTACTTCTATGTGACTAGGGTAACTCACTTGGGGTCAGGGAGTACTTATAAAGGGGCTATGGTAACTCACTTGGGGTCAGGGAGTACTACTATGGTATAGGGTAACTCACTTGTGGTCAGAGAGTACATATAAAGGGGCTAGGATAACTCACTTGGTGTCAGGGAGTACTTATAAAGGTGATATGGTAACTCATTTGGGGTCAAGGAGTACTTATAAAGGGGCTAGGGTAACTCACTTTGGTTCAAGGAGTACTTATATCGGACTAGGGTAACTCACTTGGTGTCTGTGAGTACTTATATGGGACCAGGGTAACTCACTTGGGGCCAGGGTGTACTAATTAAAGGGCTATGGTAACTCACTTGGGGTCAGGGAGTACTACTATGGGACCAGGGTAACTCACTTGCGGTCAGAGAGTACATATAAAGTGGGTAGGGTAACTCACTTGGGGTCAGGGAGTACATATAAAGGGGTTATGGTAACTCACTTGGGGTCAGGGAGTACTTATAAATAGGCTATGGTAACTCACTTGGGGTCAGGGAGTACTACTATGGGACTAGGTAACTTACTTTCGGTCAGAAAGTACATATGAATGGGCTAGGATAACTCACTTGGGGTCAGGGATTACTACTATGGGACTAGGGTAACTTACTTGCGGTCAGAGAGTACATATAAAGGGGCTAGGATAACACACTTGGGGTCAGGGAGTACTTATAAAGGGGATAGGTTAACTCACTTGCGGTCAGAGAGTACTTTTATGGGACTAGGGTAACTCACTTGGGGTCAGGGAGTACTTATAAAGAGGGCTATGATAACTCACTTGGGGTCAGGGATTACTACTATGGGACTAGGGTAACTTACTTGCGGTCAGAGAGTAGATATAAAGGGGCTTGGATAACTCACTTGGGGTCAGGGATAACTTATAAAGGTGATATGGTAACTCAGTTGGGGTCAGGGAGTACTTATAAAGGTGATATGGTAACTCACTTGGGGTCAGGGAGTACTTATATGGGACCAGGGTAACTCACTTGGGGCCAGGGTGTACTTTATAAAGGGGCTAGGGTAACTCACTTGGGGTCAGGGAGTACATATAAGGGGGCTATGGTAACTCACTTGGGGTCAGGGAGTACTTATAAAGGGGCTACGGTATCTCACTTGGGGTCAGGGAGTACTACTATTGGAACAGGGTAACTCACTTGCGGTCAGAGAGTACATATAAAGGGGCTAGGATAACTCACTTTGGGTCAGGGAGTACTTATAAAGGTGATATGGTAACTCACTTGGTGCCAGGGTTTACTTAAAAAGGGGCTAGGGTAACTCACTTGGGGTCAGGGAGTACATATAAAGGGGCTATGGTACCTCACTTGGGGTCAGTGAGTACTTATATAGGGGCTATGGTAACTCACATGGCGTCAGGGAGTACTACTATGGGACTAGGGTAACTCACTTGCGGTCAGAGAGTACATATAAAGGGGCTAGGATAACTCACTTGGGGTCAGGGAGAACTTATAAAGGTGATATGGTAACTCACTTGGGGTCAGGGAGTACTTATATGGGACTAGGGTAACTCACTTGGGGTCAGGGAGTACTTATAAAGGGGCTAGGGTAAGTCACTTGGGGTCAGGGAGTACATATAAAGGGTCTATGTTAACTCACTTGGGGTCAGGGAGTACATATAAAGGGTCTATGGTAACTCACTTGGGGTCAGGGAGTACTTATATGGGACTAGGGTAACTCACTTGGGTTCAGGGAGTACTTATAAAGGGGCTAGGGTAACTCACTTGGGGTCAGGGAGTACATATAAAGGGTCTATGGTAACTCACTTGGGGTCAGGGAGTACATATAAAGGGTCTATGGTAACTCACTTGGGTTCAGGGAGAACTTATAAAGGTGATATGGTAACTCACTTGGGGTCAGGGAGTACTTATATGAGACTAGGGTAACCCACTTGGGGTCAGGGAGTACATATAAGGGGGCTAAGGTAACTCACTTGGGGTCAGGGAGTACATATAAAGGGGCTAGGATAACTCACTTGGGGTCAGGGAGTACTTTTATGGGACTAGGGTACCTCACTTGTGGTCAGGGAGTACATATAAAGGGGCTATGGTAACTCACTTGGGTTCAGGGAGAACTTATAAAGGTGATATGGTAACTCACTTGGGGTCAGGGAGTACTTATATGAGACTAGGGTAACCCACTTGGGGTCAGGGAGTACATATAAGGGGGCTAAGGTAACTAACTTGGGGTCAGGGAGTACTTATAAAGGGGCTATGGTATCTCACTTGGGGTCAGGGAGTACTACTATTGGAATAGGGTAACTCACTTGCGGTCAGAGAGTACATATAAAGGGGCTAGGATAACTCACTTTGGGTCAGGGAGTACTTATAAAGGTGATATGGTAACTCACTTGGGGCCAGGGTTTACTTAAAAAGGGGCTAGGGTAACTCACTTGGGGTCAGGGAGTACATATAAAGGGGCTATGGTAACTCACTTGCGGTCAGAGAGTACATATAAAAATGCTAGGATAACTCACTTGGGGTCAGAGAGTACATATAAAGGGGCTATGGTAACTCACTTGGGTCAGGGAGTACTACTATGGGACTAGGGTAACTTACTTGCGGTCAGAGAGTACATATAAAGGGGCTAGGATAACTCACTTGGGGTCAGGGAGAACTAATCAAGGTGATATGGTAACTCATTTGGGGTCAGGGAGTACTTATATGGGACTAGGGTAACTCACTTGCGGTCAGATAGTTCATATAAAGGGGCTAGGACAACACATTTGGGGTCAGGGAGTACTTATATGGGACTAGGGTAACACACTTGGGGTCAGGGAGTACTTCTATGTGACTAGGGTAACTCACTTGGGGTCAGGGAGTACTTATAAAGGGGCTATGGTAACTCACTTGGGGTCAGGGAGTACTACTATGGTATAGGGTAACTCACTTGTGGTCAGAGAGTACATATAAAGGGGCTAGGATAACTCACTTGGTGTCAGGGAGTACTTATAAAGGTGATATGGTAACTCATTTGGGGTCAAGGAGTACTTATAAAGGGGCTAGGGTAACTCACTTTGGTTCAAGGAGTACTTATATCGGACTAGGGTAACTCACTTGGTGTCTGTGAGTACTTATATGGGACCAGGGTAACTCACTTGGGGCCAGGGTGTACTAATTAAAGGGCTATGGTAACTCACTTGGGGTCAGGGAGTACTACTATGGGACCAGGGTAACTCACTTGCGGTCAGAGAGTACATATAAAGTGGGTAGGGTAACTCACTTGGGGTCAGGGAGTACATATAAAGGGGTTATGGTAACTCACTTGGGGTCAGGGAGTACTTATAAATAGGCTATGGTAACTCACTTGGGGTCAGGGAGTACTACTATGGGACTAGGTAACTTACTTTCGGTCAGAAAGTACATATGAATGGGCTAGGATAACTCACTTGGGGTCAGGGATTACTACTATGGGACTAGGGTAACTTACTTGCGGTCAGAGAGTACATATAAAGGGGCTAGGATAACACACTTGGGGTCAGGGAGTACTTATAAAGGGGATAGGTTAACTCACTTGCGGTCAGAGAGTACTTTTATGGGACTAGGGTAACTCACTTGGGGTCAGGGAGTACTTATAAAGAGGGCTATGATAACTCACTTGGGGTCAGGGATTACTACTATGGGACTAGGGTAACTTACTTGCGGTCAGAGAGTAGATATAAAGGGGCTTGGATAACTCACTTGGGGTCAGGGATAACTTATAAAGGTGATATGGTAACTCAGTTGGGGTCAGGGAGTACTTATAAAGGTGATATGGTAACTCACTTGGGGTCAGGGAGTACTTATATGGGACCAGGGTAACTCACTTGGGGCCAGGGTGTACTTTATAAAGGGGCTAGGGTAACTCACTTGGGGTCAGGGAGTACATATAAGGGGGCTATGGTAACTCACTTGGGGTCAGGGAGTACTTATAAAGGGGCTACGGTATCTCACTTGGGGTCAGGGAGTACTACTATTGGAACAGGGTAACTCACTTGCGGTCAGAGAGTACATATAAAGGGGCTAGGATAACTCACTTTGGGTCAGGGAGTACTTATAAAGGTGATATGGTAACTCACTTGGTGCCAGGGTTTACTTAAAAAGGGGCTAGGGTAACTCACTTGGGGTCAGGGAGTACATATAAAGGGGCTATGGTACCTCACTTGGGGTCAGTGAGTACTTATATAGGGGCTATGGTAACTCACATGGCGTCAGGGAGTACTACTATGGGACTAGGGTAACTCACTTGCGGTCAGAGAGTACATATAAAGGGGCTAGGATAACTCACTTGGGGTCAGGGAGAACTTATAAAGGTGATATGGTAACTCACTTGGGGTCAGGGAGTACTTATATGGGACTAGGGTAACTCACTTGGGGTCAGGGAGTACTTATAAAGGGGCTAGGGTAAGTCACTTGGGGTCAGGGAGTACATATAAAGGGTCTATGTTAACTCACTTGGGGTCAGGGAGTACATATAAAGGGTCTATGGTAACTCACTTGGGGTCAGGGAGTACTTATATGGGACTAGGGTAACTCACTTGGGTTCAGGGAGTACTTATAAAGGGGCTAGGGTAACTCACTTGGGGTCAGGGAGTACATATAAAGGGTCTATGGTAACTCACTTGGGGTCAGGGAGTACATATAAAGGGTCTATGGTAACTCACTTGGGTTCAGGGAGAACTTATAAAGGTGATATGGTAACTCACTTGGGGTCAGGGAGTACTTATATGAGACTAGGGTAACCCACTTGGGGTCAGGGAGTACATATAAGGGGGCTAAGGTAACTCACTTGGGGTCAGGGAGTACATATAAAGGGGCTAGGATAACTCACTTGGGGTCAGGGAGTACTTTTATGGGACTAGGGTACCTCACTTGTGGTCAGGGAGTACATATAAAGGGGCTATGGTAACTCACTTGGGTTCAGGGAGAACTTATAAAGGTGATATGGTAACTCACTTGGGGTCAGGGAGTACTTATATGAGACTAGGGTAACCCACTTGGGGTCAGGGAGTACATATAAGGGGGCTAAGGTAACTAACTTGGGGTCAGGGAGTACTTATAAAGGGGCTATGGTATCTCACTTGGGGTCAGGGAGTACTACTATTGGAATAGGGTAACTCACTTGCGGTCAGAGAGTACATATAAAGGGGCTAGGATAACTCACTTTGGGTCAGGGAGTACTTATAAAGGTGATATGGTAACTCACTTGGGGCCAGGGTTTACTTAAAAAGGGGCTAGGGTAACTCACTTGGGGTCAGGGAGTACATATAAAGGGGCTATGGTACCTCACTTGGGGTCAGGGAGTACTTATAAAGGTGATATGGTAACTCACTTGGGGCCAGGGTTTACTTAAAAAGGTGCTAGGGTAACTCACTTGGGGTCAGGGAGTACATATAAAGGGGCTAAGGTAACTCACTTGGGGTCAGGGAGTACTTATATGAGACTAGGGTAACTCACATGGGGTCAGGAGTACTTATATGGGACCAGGGTAACTCACTTGGGGCCAGGGTGTACTACTATGGGACCAGGGTAACTCACTTGCGGTCAGAGAGTACATATAAAGTGGGTAGGGTAACTCACTTGGGGTCAGGGAGTACATATAAAGGGGTTATGGTAACTCACTTGGGGTCAGGGAGTACTACTATGGGACTAGGTAACTTACTTTCGGTCAGAAAGTACATATGAATGGGCTAGGATAACTCACTTGGGGTCAGGGATTACTACTATGGGACTAGGGTAACTTACTTGCGGTCAGAGAGTACATATAAAGGGGCTAGGATAACACACTTGGGGTCAGGGAGTACTTATAAAGGGGATAGGTTAACTCACTTGCGGTCAGAGAGTACTTTTATGGGACTAGGGTAACTCACTTGGGGTCAGGGAGTACTTATAAAGAGGGCTATGATAACTCACTTGGGGTCAGGGATTACTACTATGGGACTAGGGTAACTTACTTGCGGTCAGAGAGTAGATATAAAGGGGCTTGGATAACTCACTTGGGGTCAGGGATAACTTATAAAGGTGATATGGTAACTCAGTTGGGGTCAGGGAGTACTTATAAAGGTGATATGGTAACTCACTTGGGGTCAGGGAGTACTTATATGGGACCAGGGTAACTCACTTGGGGCCAGGGTGTACTTTATAAAGGGGCTAGGGTAACTCACTTGGGGTCAGGGAGTACATATAAGGGGGCTATGGTAACTCACTTGGGGTCAGGGAGTACTTATAAAGGGGCTACGGTATCTCACTTGGGGTCAGGGAGTACTACTATTGGAACAGGGTAACTCACTTGCGGTCAGAGAGTACATATAAAGGGGCTAGGATAACTCACTTTGGGTCAGGGAGTACTTATAAAGGTGATATGGTAACTCACTTGGTGCCAGGGTTTACTTAAAAAGGGGCTAGGGTAACTCACTTGGGGTCAGGGAGTACATATAAAGGGGCTATGGTACCTCACTTGGGGTCAGTGAGTACTTATATAGGGGCTATGGTAACTCACATGGCGTCAGGGAGTACTACTATGGGACTAGGGTAACTCACTTGCGGTCAGAGAGTACATATAAAGGGGCTAGGATAACTCACTTGGGGTCAGGGAGAACTTATAAAGGTGATATGGTAACTCACTTGGGGTCAGGGAGTACTTATATGGGACTAGGGTAACTCACTTGGGGTCAGGGAGTACTTATAAAGGGGCTAGGGTAAGTCACTTGGGGTCAGGGAGTACATATAAAGGGTCTATGTTAACTCACTTGGGGTCAGGGAGTACATATAAAGGGTCTATGGTAACTCACTTGGGGTCAGGGAGTACTTATATGGGACTAGGGTAACTCACTTGGGTTCAGGGAGTACTTATAAAGGGGCTAGGGTAACTCACTTGGGGTCAGGGAGTACATATAAAGGGTCTATGGTAACTCACTTGGGGTCAGGGAGTACATATAAAGGGTCTATGGTAACTCACTTGGGTTCAGGGAGAACTTATAAAGGTGATATGGTAACTCACTTGGGGTCAGGGAGTACTTATATGAGACTAGGGTAACCCACTTGGGGTCAGGGAGTACATATAAGGGGGCTAAGGTAACTCACTTGGGGTCAGGGAGTACATATAAAGGGGCTAGGATAACTCACTTGGGGTCAGGGAGTACTTTTATGGGACTAGGGTACCTCACTTGTGGTCAGGGAGTACATATAAAGGGGCTATGGTAACTCACTTGGGTTCAGGGAGAACTTATAAAGGTGATATGGTAACTCACTTGGGGTCAGGGAGTACTTATATGAGACTAGGGTAACCCACTTGGGGTCAGGGAGTACATATAAGGGGGCTAAGGTAACTAACTTGGGGTCAGGGAGTACTTATAAAGGGGCTATGGTATCTCACTTGGGGTCAGGGAGTACTACTATTGGAATAGGGTAACTCACTTGCGGTCAGAGAGTACATATAAAGGGGCTAGGATAACTCACTTTGGGTCAGGGAGTACTTATAAAGGTGATATGGTAACTCACTTGGGGCCAGGGTTTACTTAAAAAGGGGCTAGGGTAACTCACTTGGGGTCAGGGAGTACATATAAAGGGGCTATGGTACCTCACTTGGGGTCAGGGAGTACTTATAAAGGTGATATGGTAACTCACTTGGGGCCAGGGTTTACTTAAAAAGGTGCTAGGGTAACTCACTTGGGGTCAGGGAGTACATATAAAGGGGCTAAGGTAACTCACTTGGGGTCAGGGAGTACTTATATGAGACTAGGGTAACTCACATGGGGTCAGGAGTACTTATATGGGACCAGGGTAACTCACTTGGGGCCAGGGTGTACTTATAGAGGGGCTAGGGTAACTCACTTGGGGTCAGGGAGTACATATAAAGGGGCTATGGTAACTCACTTGGGGTCAGGGAGTACTACTATGGGACCAGGGTAACTCACTTGCGGTCAGAGAGTACATATAAAGTGGCAAGGGTAACTCACTTGGGGTCAGGGAGTACATATGAAGGGGTTATGGTAACTCACTTGGGGTCAGGGATTACTACTATGGGACTAGGTAACTTACTTTCGGTCAGAAAGTACATATGAATGGGCTAGGATAACTTACTTGGGGTCAGGGATTACTACTATGGGACTAGGGTAACTTACTTGCGGTCAGAGAGTACATATAAAGGGGCTAGGATAACTCACTTGGGGTCAGGGAGTACATATAAAGGGTCTATGGTAACTCACTTGGGGTCAGGGAGTACATATAAAGGGTCTATGGTAACTCACTTGGGGTCAGGGAGTACTACTATGGGACCAGTGTAACTCACTTGCGGTCAGAGAGTACATATAAAGGGGCTAGGATAACTCACTTGGGGTCTGGGAGTACTTATATGGGACTAGGGTAACTCACTTGGGGTCAGGGAGTACATATAAAGGGGCTATGGCAACTCACTTGGGGTCAGGGAGTACTACTATGGGACCAGGGTAACTTACTTGCGGTCAGAGAGTACATATAAAGGGGCTAGGGTAACTCACTTGGGGTCAGGGAGTGCATATAAAGGGGCTATGGTAACTCACTTGGAGTCTTGGAGTACATATAAAGGGGCTAGGATAACACACTTGGAGTCAGGGAGTACTTATAATGGGGATAGGGTAAGTCACTTGCGGTCAGAGAGTACTTCTATGGGACTAGGGTAACTCACTTGGGGTCAGGGAGTACTTATATGGGACTAGGGTAACTCACTTGGGGTCAGGGAGTACTTATAAAGGGGCTAGGGTAACTCACTTGGGGTCAGGGAGTACATATAAAGGGTCTATGGTAACTCACTTGGGGTCAGTGAGTACATATAAAGGGTCTATGGTAACTCACTTGGGGTCAGGGAGTACTTATAAAGGGGATAGGTTAACTCACTTGCAGTCAGAGAGTACTTCTATGGGACTAGGGTAACTCACTTGGGGTCAGGGAGGACTTATAAAGAGGGCTATGATAACTCACTTGGGGTCAGGGATTATTACTATGGGACTAGGGTAACTTACTTGCGGTCAGAGAGTACATATAAAGGGGCTTGGATAACTCACTTGGGGTCAGGGAGAACTTATAAAGGTGATATGGTAACTCAGTTGGGGTCAGGGAGTACTTATAAAGGTGATATGGTAACTCACTTGGGGTCAGGGTGTACTTATATGGGACAAGGGTAACTCACTTGGGGCCAGGGTGTACTTTATAAAGGGGCTAGGGTAACTCACTTGGGGTCAGGGAGTACATTTTAAGGGGGCTATGGTAACTCACTTGGGGTCAGGGAGTACTTATAAAGGGGCTATGGTATCTCACTTGGGGTCAGGGAGTACTACTATTGGAACAGGGTAACTCACTTGCGGTCAGAGAGTACATATAAAGGGGCTAGGATAACTCACTTTGGGTCAGGGAGTACTTATAAAGGTGATATGGAAACTCACTTGGGGCCAGGGTTTACTTAAAAAGGGGCTAAGGTAACTCACTTGGGGTCAGGGAGTACATATAAAGGGGCTATGGTACCTCACTTGGGGTCAGGGAGTACTTATAAAGGTGATATGGTAACTCATTTGGGGCCAGGGTTTACTTAAAAAGGGGCTAGGGTAACTCACTTGGGGTCAGGGAGTACATATAAAGGGGCTATGGTACCTCACTTGGGGTCAGTGAGTACTTATATAGGGGCTATGGTAACTCACATGGCGTCAGGGAGTACTACTATGGGACTAGGGTAACACACTTGCGGTCAGAGAGTACATATAAAGGGGCTAGGGTAACTCACTTGGGGTCAGGGAGTACATATAAGGGGGCTAAGGTAACTAACTTGGGGTCAGGGAGTACTTATAAAGGGGCTATGGTATCTCACTTGGGGTCAGGGAGTAATACTATTGGAACAGGGTAACTCACTTGCGGTCAGAGGGTACATATAAAGGGGCTAGGATAACTCACTTTGGGTCAGGGAGTACTTATAAAGGTGATATGGTAACTCACTTGGGGCCAGGGTTTACTTAAAAAGGGGCTAGGGTAACTCACTTGGGGTTCAGGGAGTACATATAAAGGGGCTATGGTACCTCACTTGGGGTCAGGGAGTACTTATAAAGGTGATATGGTAACTCACTTGGGGCCAGGGTTTACTTAAAAAGGGGCTAGGGTAACTCACTTGGGGTCAGGGAGTACATATAAAGGGGCTAAGGTACCTCACTTGGGGTCAGTGAGTACTTATATAGGGGCTATGGTAACTCACATGGCGTCAGGGAGTACTACTATGGGACTAGGGTAACTCACTTGCGGTCAGAGAGTACATATAAAGGGGCTAGGATAACTAACTTGGGGTCAGGGAGAACTTATAAAGGTGATATGGTAACTTACTTGGGGTCAGGGAGTACTTATATGGGACTAGGGTAACTCACTTGGGGTCAGGGAGTACTTTTATGGGACTGGGGTAACTCACTTGTGGTCAGGGAGTACATATAAAGGGGCTATGGTAACTCACTTGGGGTCAGAGAGTACTTATAATTGGGCAATGGTAACTCATTTGGGGTCAGGGAGTACATTTATGGGACTAGGGTAACTTACTTGCGGTCAGAGCGTACATATAAAGGGGCTAGGATAACTCACTTGGGTTCAGGGAGAACTTATAAAGGTGATATGGTAACTCACTTGGGGTCAGGGAGTACTTATATGAGACTAGGGTAACTCACATGGGGTCAGGAGTACTTATATGGGACCAGGGTAACTCACTTGGGGCCAGGGTGTACTTATAGAGGGGCTAGGGTAACTCACTTGGGGTCAGGGAGTACATATAAAGGGGCTATGGTAACTCACTTGGGGTCAGGGAGTACTACTATGGGACCAGGGTAACTCACTTGCGGTCAGAGAGTACATATAAAGTGGCAAGGGTAACTCACTTGGGGTCAGGGAGTACATATGAAGGGGTTATGGTAACTCACTTGGGGTCAGGGATTACTACTATGGGACTAGGTAACTTACTTTCGGTCAGAAAGTACATATGAATGGGCTAGGATAACTCACTTGGGGACAGGGATTACTACTATGGGACTAGGGTAACTTACTTGCGGTCAGAGAGTACATATAAAGGGGCTAGGATAACTCACTTGGGGTCAGGGAGTACTTATAAAGGGGCTAGGGTAACTCACTTGGGGTCAGGGAGTACATATAAAGGGTCTATGGTAACTCACTTGGTGTCAGGGAGTACATATAAAGGGTCTATGGTAACTCACTTGGGGTCAGGGAGTACTACTATGGGACCAGTGTAACTCACTTGCGGTCAGAGAGTACATATATAGGGGCTAGGATAACTCACTTGGGGTCTGGGAGTACTTATATGGGACTAGGGTAGCTCACTTGGGGTCAGGGAGTACATATAAAGGGGCTATGGCAACTCACTTGGGGTCAGGGAGTACTACTATGGGACCAGGGTAACTTACTTGCGGTCAGAGAGTACATATAAAGGGGATAGGATAACTCACTTGGGGTCAGGGAGTACTTATAAAGGTGATATGGTAACTCACTTGGGATAAGGGAGTACTTATATGGGACCAGGGTAATTCACTTGGGGCCAGGGTGTACTTATAAAGGGGCTAGGGTAACTCACTTGGGGTCAGGGAGTACTACTATTGGACCAGGGTAACTCACTTGCGGTCAGAGAGTACATATAAAGGGGCTAGGATAACTCACTTGGGGTCAGGGAGAACTTATAAAGGGGCTGGGGTAACTCACTTGGGGTCAGGGAGTACATATAAAGGGGCTAGGGTAACTCACTTGGGGTCAGGGAGTACATATAAAGGGTCTATGGAAACTCACTTGGGGTCAAGGAGTACATATAAAGGGTCTATGGTAACTCACTTGGGGTCAGGGAGTACTACTATGGGACCAGGGTAACTCACTTGCGGTCAGAGAGTACATATAAAGGGGTTAGGATAACTCACTTGGGGTCAGGGAGTACTTATATGGGACTAGGGTAACTCACTTGGGGTCAGGGAGTACTTATATGGGACCAGGGTAACTCACTTGGGCCCAGGGTGTACTTATAAAGGGGCTAGGGTAACTCACTTGGGGTCAGGGAGTACTACTATGGGACTAGGGTAACTTACTTGCGGTCAGAGTGTACATATATAGGGGCTAGGATAACACACTTGGGGTCAAGGAGAACTTATAAAGGTGATATGGTTACTCTCTTGGGGTCAGGGAGTACTTATAAAAGGGCTATGGTAACTCACCTGGGGTCAGGGAGTACATATAAAGGGGCTAGGGTAACTCACTTGGGGTCAGGGAGTACTACTATGGGACTAGGGTAACTTACTTGCGGTCAGAGAGTACATATATAGGGGCTAGGATAACACACTTGGGGTCAGGGAGTACCACTATGGGACTAGGGTAACTTACTTGCGGTCAGAGATTACATATATAGGGGCTAGGATAACACACTTGGGGTCAAGGAGAACTTATAAAGGTTATATGGTAACTCACTTGGGGTCAGGGAGTACTTATATGGGACTAGGGTAACTCACTTGGGGTCAGGGAGTATATATATGGGACCAGGGTAACTCACTTGGGGCCAGGGTGTACTTATAAAGGGGCTAGGGTAACTCACTTAGGGGTCAGGGAGTACTACTATGGGACCAGGGTAACTCACTTGCGGTCAGAGAGTACATATAAAGGGGCTAGGATAACTCACTTGGGGTCAGGGAGTACCACTATGGGACTAGGGTAACTTACTTGCGGTCAGAGATTACATATATAGGGGCTAGGATAACACACTTGGGGTCAAGGAGAACTTATAAAGGTTATATGGTAACTCACTTGGGGTCAGGGAGTACTTATATGGGACTAGGGTAACTCACTTGGGGTCAGGGAGTATATATATGGGACCAGGGTAACTCACTTGGGGCCAGGAAGTATTTCTATGGGACTAGGGTAACTCACTTGGGGTCTGGGAGTACATATAAAGGGGCTAGGATAACTAACTTGCGGTCAGAGAGTACTTCTATGGGACTAGGGTAACTCACTTGGGGTCAGGGTGTACTTTTAAGAGACTAGGGTAACTCACTTGGGGTCAGGGAGTACTTATATAGGGGCTAGTGTAACTCACTAAGGTTAATGAGTACTACTATGGGACTAGGGTAACTCACTTGCGTTAGAGAGTACATATAAAGGGGCTAGGATAACTCACTTGGGGTCAGGGTGTACTTATAAACGGGTTATGGTAACTCACTTGGGGTCAGGGAGTACTACTATGGGACTAGGGTAACTTACTTGCGGTCAGGGAGTACATTTAAAGGGGCTAGAATAACTAACTTGGGGTCAGGGAGTACATTTAAGGGACTAGGGTATCTTACTTGCGGTCAGAGAGTACATATAAAGGGGCTAGGATAACTCACTTGGGATCAGTGAGAACTTATAAAGGGGTTTGCATAACTCACTTGCGGTCAGAGAGTACATATAAAGGGGCTTGGATAACTCACTTGGAGTCAGGGAGTACTTATATGGGACTAGGGTAACTCACTTGGGTTCAGGGAGTACTTATAAAGGGGCTAGGTTAACTCACTTGGGTCAGGGAGTACTACTATGGGACTAGGATAACTCACTTGGGGTCAGGAAGTACTTTTATGGGACTAGGGTAACTCACTTGCGGTCAGAGAGTACATATAAAGGGCCTAGGATAACTAACTTGGGGTCAGGGAGTACTTGTAAAGAGGCTATGGTAACTCACTTGGGGTCAGGGAGTACTAATAAAGGGGTTAGATTAACTCACTTGCGGTCAGAGAGTACATATAAAGGGGCTAGGATAACGCACTTGGGGTCAGGAAGTACTTCTTTGGGACTAGGGTAACTCACTTGGGGTCAGGGAATACTTATATGGGACCAGGGTAATTCACTTGGGGCCAGAATGTACTTATAAAGAGGTTAGGGTAACTCACTTGGGGTCAGTGAGTACTACTATGGGACTAGGGTAACTCACTTGATGTCAGTGAGTACATATAAAGGGGCAAGGATAACTCACTTGGGGTCAGGGAGTACTTATATAGGGGCTATGGTAACTCACTTGGGGTCAGGGAATACTTATATGGGACCAGGGTAACTCACTTGGGGCCAGAGTGTACTTATAAAGGGGTTAGGGTAACTCACTTGGGGTCAGGGAGTACATATAAAGGGGCTATGGTAAATCACTTGGGGTCAGGGAGTACTACTATGGGACTAGGGTAACTCACTAGCGGTCAGAGAGTACACATAAAGGGGCTAGGATAACTCACTTGGGGTCGGGGAGTACTTATAAAGGGGCTAATGTAACACACTTGGGTTCAGGGAGTACTTATTTGAGACTAGGGTAGCACACTTGAGGTCAGGGAGTATTTATAAAGGGGCTAGGGTAACTCACTTGGTGTCTTGGAGTACATATAAAGGGGCTATGGCAACTCACTTGGGGTCAGGGAGTACTACTATGGGACCAGGGTAACTCACTTGCGGTCAGAGAGTACATATAAAGGGGCTAGGGTAACTCACTTGGGGTCAGAGAGTACTACTATGGGACCAGGGTAACTCACTTGCGGTCAGTGGGTACATATAAAGGGGCTAGGATAACACACTTGGGATCAGGGATTACTTATAAAGGTGATATGGTAACTCACTTGGGGTCAGGGAGTACTTATAAAGGGGCTAGGATAACTCACTTGGGGTCAGGGAGTACATATAAAGGGGCTGGGATTACACACTTGGGGTCAGGGAGTACTTATAAAGGGGCTAGGGTAACTCACTTGGGTTCAGGGAGTACATATAAAGGGGCTATGGCAACTCACTTGGGGTCAGGGAGTACTACTATGGGACCAGGGTAACTCACTTGCGGTCAGAGAGTACATATAAAGGGGCTAGGGTAACTCACTTGGGGTCAGGGAGTACTACTATGGGACCAGGGTATCTCACTTGCGGTCAGAGAGTACATATAAAGGGGATAGGATAACTCACTTGGGGTCAGGGAGTACTTATAAAGGTGATATGGTAACTCACTTGGGATAAGGGAGTACTTATATGGGACCAGGGTAATTCACTTGGGGCCAGGGTGTACTTATAAAGGGGCTAGGGTAACTCACTTGGGGTCAGGGAGTACTACTATGGGACCAGGGTAACTCACTTGCGGTCAGAGAGTACATATAAAGGGGCTAGGATAACTCACTTGGGGTCAGGGAGAACTTATAAAGGGGCTGGGGTAACTCACTTGGGGTCAGGGAGTACATATAAAGGGGCTAGGGTAACTCACTTGGGGACAGGGTGTACTTATAAAGGGTCTATGGTAACTCACTTGGGGTCAGGGAGTACTACTATGGGACCAGGGTAACTCACTTGCGGTCAGAGAGTACATATAAAGGGGTTAGGATAACTCACTTGGGGTCAGGGAGTACTTATATGGGACTAGGGTAACTCACTTGGGGTAAGGGAGTACTTATATGGGACCAGGGTAACTCACTTGGGCCCAGGGTGTACTTATAAAGGGGCTAGGGTAACTCACTTGGGGTCAGGGAGTACTACTATGGGACTAGGGTAACTTACTTGCGGTCAGAGTGTACATATATAGGGGCTAGGATAATACACTTGGGGTCAAGGAGAACTTATAAAGGTGATATGGTTACTCTCTTGGGGTCAGGGAGTACTTATAAAAGGGCTAGGGTAACTCACTTGGGGACAGGGAGTATATATAAAGGGGCTAGGGTAACTCACTTGGGGTCAGGGAGTACTACTATGGGACTAGGGTAACTTACTTGCGGTCAGAGAGTACATATATAGGGGCTAGGATAACACACTTGGGGTCAGGGAGTACCACTATGGGACTAGGGTAACTTACTTGCGGTCAGAGATTACATATATAGGGGCTAGGATAACACACTTGGGTCAAGGAGAACTTATAAAGGTTATATGGTAACTCACTTGGGGTCAGGGAGTACTTATATGGGACTAGGGTAACTCACTTGGGGTCAGGGAGTATATATATGGGACCAGGGTAACTCACTTGGGGCCAGGGTGTACTTATAAAGGGGCTAGGGTAACTCCCTTGGGGTCAGGGAGTACTACTATGGGACTGGGGTAACTTACTTGCGGTCAGAGATTACATATATAGGGGCTAGGATAACACACTTGGGGTCAAGGAGAACTTATAAAGGTTATATGGTAACTCACTTGGGGTCAGGGAGTACTTATATGGGACTAGGGTAACTCACTTGGGGTCAGGGAGTATATATATGGGACCAGGGTAACTCACTTGGGGCCAGGGTGTACTTATAAAGGGGCTAGGGTAACTCCCTTGGGGTAAGGGAGTACTACTATGGGACTAGGGTAACTTACTTGCGGTCAGAGTGTACATATATAGGGGCTAGGATAACACACTTGGGGTCAAGGAGTACTTATAAAGGTGATATGGTAACTCAATTGGGGTAAGGGAGTACTTATATGGGACCAGGGTAATTCACTTGGGTCCAGGGTGTACTTATAAAGGGGCTAGGGTAACTCACTTAGGGGTCAGGGAGTACTACTATGGGACCAGGGTAACACACTTGCGGTCAGAGAGTACATATAAAGGGGCTAGGATAACTCACTTGGGGTCAGGGAGTACCAATATGGGACTAGGGTAACTTACTTGCGGTCAGAGATTACATATATAGGGGCTAGGATAACACACTTGGGGTCAAGGAGAACTTATAAAGGTTATATGGTAACTCACTTGGGGTCAGGGAGTACTTATATGGGACTAGGGTAACTCACTTGGGGTCAGAGAGTATATATATGGGACCAGGGTAACTCACTTGGGGCCAGGAAGTATTTCTATGGGACTAGGGTAACTCACTTGGGGTCTGGGAGTACATATAAAGGGGCTAGGATAACTCACTTGCGGTCAGAGAGTACTTCTATGGGACTAGGGTAACTCACTTGGGGTCAGGGTGTACTTTTAAGAGACTAGGGTAACTCACTTGGGGTCAGGGAGTACTTATATAGGGGCTAGTGTAACTCACTAAGGTTAATGAGTACTACTATGGGACTAGGGTAACTCACTTGCGTTAGAGAGTACATTTAAAGGGGCTAGGATAACTCACTTGGTGTCAGGGTGTACTTATAAACGGGTTATGGTAACTCACTTGGGGTCAGGGAGTACTACTATGGGACTAGGGTAACTTACTTGCGGTCAGGGAGTACATTTAAATGGGCTAGAATAACTAACTTGGGGTCAGGGAGTACATTTAAGGGACTAGGGTATCTTACTTGCGGTCAGAGAGTACATATAAAGGGGCTAGGATAACTCACTTGGGATCTGTGAGAACTTATAAAGGGGTTTGCATAACTCACTTGCGGTCAGAGAGTACATATAAAGGGGCTTGGATAACTCACTTGGAGTCAGGGAGTACTTATTTGGGACTAGGGTAACTCACTTGGGGTCAGGGAGTACTTATATGAGACTAGGGTAACACACTTGGGGTCAGGGAGTACTAATAAAGGGGTTAGATTAACTCACTTGCGGTCAGAGAGTACATATAAAGGGGCTAGGATAACGCACTTGGGGTCAGGAAGTACTTCTATGGGACTAGGGTAACTCACTTGGGGTCAAGGAATACTTATATGGGACCAGGGTAACTCACTTGGTGCCAGAATGTACTTATAAAGGGGTTAGGGTAACTCACTTGGGGTCAGTGAGTACTACTATGGGACTAGGGTAACTCACTTGATGTCAGTGAGTACATATAAAGGGGCAAGGATAACTCACTTGGGTCAGGGAGTACTTATATAGGGGCTATGGTAACTCACTTGGGGTCAGGGAATACTTATATGGGACCAGGGTAACTCACTTGGGGCCAGAGTGTACTTATAAAGGGGTTAGGGTAACTCACTTGGGGTCAGGGAGTACATATAAAGGGGCTATGGTAACTCACTTGGGGTCAGGGAGTACTACTATGGGACTAGGGTAACTCACTAGCGGTCAGAGAGTACACATAAAGGGGCTAGGATAACTCACTTGGGGTCGGGGAGTACTTATAAAGGGGCTAAGGTAACTCACTTGGGGTCAGGGAGTACTTATATGGGACCAGGGTAACTCACTTGGGCCCAGGGTGTACTTATAAAGGGGCTAGGGTAACTCACTTGGGGTCAGGGAGTACTACTATGGGACTAGGGTAACTTACTTGCGGTCAGAGTGTACATATATAGGGGCTAGGATAACACACTTGGGGTCAAGGAGAACTTATAAAGGTGATATGGTTACTCTCTTGGGGTCAGGGAGTACTTATAAAAGGGCTAGGGTAACTCACTTGGGGTCAGGGAGTACATATAAAGGGGCTAGGGTAACTCACTTGGGGTCAGGGAGTACTACTATGGGACTAGGGTAACTTACTTGCGGTCAGAGAGTACATATATAGGGGCTAGGATAACACAATTGGGGTCAGGGAGTACCACTATGGGACTAGGGTAACTTACTTGCGGTCAGAGATTACATATATAGGGGCTAGGATAACACACTTGGGGTCAAGGAGAACTTATAAAGGTTATATGGTAACTCACTTGGGGTCAGGGAGTACTTATATAGGACTAGGGTAACTCACTTGGGGTCAGGGAGTATATATATGGGACCAGGGTAACTCACTTGGGGCCAGGGTGTACTTATAAAGGGGCTAGGGTAACTCCCTTGGGGTCAGGGAGTACTTATAAAGGGGCAATTGTAACTCACTTGGAGTCTGGGAGTACATATAAAGGGGCTAGGATAACAAACTTGGAGTCAGGGAGTACTTATAAAGGGGATAGGGTAACTCACTTGGGGTCAGGGAGTACTTATATGGGACCAGGGTAACTCACTTGGGGCCAGGGTGTACTTATAATGGGGCTAGGGTAACTCCCTTGGGGTCAGGGAGTACTTATAAAGGGCTATGGTAACTCACTTGGAGTCTGGGAGTACATATAAAGGGGCTAGGTTAACACACTTGGAGTCAGGGAGTGCTTATAAAGGGGATAGGGTAACTCACTTGCGGTCAGAGAGTACTTCTATGGGACTAGGGTAACTCACTTGGGGTCAGGGAGTACTTTTATGGGACCAGGGTAACTCACTTGGGGCCAGGGTGTACTTATAAAGGGGCTGGGGTAACTCACTTGGGGTCAGGGAGTACATATAAAGGGGCTAGGGTAACTAACTTGGGGTCAGGGAGTACTTATAAAGGGGCTAGGATAACACACTTGGAGTCAGGGAGTACTTATAAAGGGGATAGGGTAACTCACTTGCGGTCAGAGAGTACTTCTATGGGACTAGGGTAACTCACTTGGGGTCAGGGAGTACTTTTATGGGACCAGGGTAATTCACTTGGGGCCAGAATGTACTTATAAAGGGGTTAGGGTAACTCACTTGGGGTCAGTGAGTACTACTATGGGACTAGGGTAACTCACTTGATGTCAGTGAGTACATATAAAGGGGCAAGGATAACTCACTTGGGGTCAGGGAGTACTTATATAGGGGCTATGGTAACTCACTTGGGGTCAGGGAATACTTATATGGGACCAGGGTAACTCACTTGCGGTCAGAGAGTACATATAAAGGGGCTAGGGTAACTCACTTGGTGTCTTGGAGTACATATAAAGGGGCTATGGCAACTCACTTGGGGTCAGGGAGTACTACTATGGGACCAGGGTAACTCACTTGCGGTCAGAGAGTACATATAAAGGGGCTAGGGTAACTCACTTGGGGTCAGAGAGTACTACTATGGGACCAGGGTAACTCACTTGCGGTCAGTGAGTACATATAAAGGGGCTAGGATAACACACTTGGGATCAGGGATTACTTATAAAGGTGATATGGTAACTCACTTGGGGTCAAGGAGTACTTATAAAGGGGCTAGGGTAACTCACTTGGGGTCAGGGAGTACATATAAAGGGGCTGGGATTACACACTTGGGGTCAGGGAGTACTTATAAAGGGGCTAGGGTAACTCACTTGGGTTCAGGGAGTACATATAAAGGGGCTATGGTAACTCACTTGAGGTCAGGGAGTACTACTATGGGACCAGGGTATCTCACTTGCGGTCAGAGAGTACATATAAAGGGGATAGGATAACTCACTTGGGGTCAGGGAGTACTTATAAAGGTGATATGGTAACTCACTTGGGATAAGGGAGTACTTATATGGGACCAGGGTAATTCACTTGGGGCCAGGGTGTACTTATAAAGGGGCTAGGGTAACTCACTTGGGGTCAGGGAGTACTACTATGGGACCAGGGTAACTCACTTGCGGTCAGAGAGTACATATAAAGGGGCTAGGATAACTCACTTGGGGTCAGGGAGAACTTATAAAGGGGGTGGGGTAACTCACTTGGGGTCAGGGAGTACATATAAAGGGTCTATGGAAACTCACTTGGGGTCAAGGAGTACATATAAAGGGTCTATGGTAACTCACTTGGGGTCAGGGAGTACTACTATGGGACCAGGGTAACTCACTTGCGGTCAGAGAGTACATATAAAGGGGTTAGGATAACTCACTTGGGGTCAGGGAGTACTTATATGGGACTAGGGTAACTCACTTGGGGTCAGGGAGTACTTATATGGGACCAGGGTAACTCACTTGCGGTCAGAGTGTACATATATAGGGGCTAGGATAACACACTTGGGGTCAAGGAGAACTTATAAAGGTGATATGGTTACTCTCTTGGGGTCAGGGAGTACTTATAAAAGGGCTAGGGTAACTCACTTGGGGTCAGGGAGTACATATAAAGGGGCTAGGGTAACTCACTTGGGGTCAGGGAGTACTACTATGGGACTAGGGTAACTTACTTGCGGTCATAGAGTACATATATAGGGGCTAGGATAAGACACTTGGGGTCAGGGAGTACCACTATGGGACTAGGGTAACTTACTTGCGGTCAGAGATTACATATATAGGGGCTAGGATAACACACTTGGGGTCAAGGAGAACTTATAAAGGTTATATGGTAACTCACTTGGGGTCAGGGAGTACTTATATGGGACTAGGGTAACTCACTTGGGGTCAGGGAGTATATATATGGGACCAGGGTAACTCACTTGGGGCCAGGGTGTACTTATAAAGGGGCTAGGGTAACTCCCTTGGGGTCAGGGAGTACTACTATGGGACTGGGGTAACTTACTTGCGGTCAGAGATTACATATATAGGGGCTAGGATAACACACTTGGGGTCAAGGAGAACTTATAAAGGTTATATGGTAACTCACTTGGGGTCAGGGAGTACTTATATGGGACTAGGGTAACTCACTTGGGGTCAGGGAGTATATATATGGGACCAGGGTAACTCACTTGGGGCCAGGGTGTACTTATAAAGGGGCTAGGGTAACTCCCTTGGGGTCAGGGAGTACTACTATGGGACTAGGGTAACTAACTTGCGATCAGAGTGTACATATATAGGGGCTAGGATAACACACTTGGGGTCAAGGAGTACTTATAAAGGTGATATGGTAACTCACTTGGGATAAGGGAGTACTTATATGGGACCAGGGTAATTCACTTGGGGCCAGGGTGTACTTATAAAGGGGCTAGGGTAACTCACTTAGGGGTCAGGGAGTACTACTATGGGACCAGGGTAACTCACTTGCGGTCAGAGAGTACATATAAAGGGGCTAGGATAACTCACTTGGGGTCAGGGAGTACCACTATGGGACTAGGGTAACTTACTTGCGGTCAGAGATTACATATATAGGGGCTAGGATAACACACTTGGGGTCAAGGAGAACTTATAAAGGTTATATGGTAACTCACTTGGGGTCAGGGAGTACTTATATGGGACTAGGGTAACTCACTTGGGGTCAGGGAGTATATATATGGGACCAGGGTAACTCACTTGGGGCCAGGAAGTATTTCTATGGGACTAGGGTAACTCACTTGGGGTCTGGGAGTACATATAAAGGGGCTAGGATAACTCACTTGCGGTCAGAGAGTACATATAAAGGGGTTAGGATAACTCACTTGGGGTCAGGGAGTACTTATATGGGACTAGGATAACTCACTTGGGGTCAGGGAGTACTTATATGGGACCAGGGTAACTCACTTGCGGTCAGAGTGTACATATATAGGGGCTAGGATAACACACTTGGGGTCAAGGAGAACTTATAAAGGTGATATGGTTACTCTCTTGGGGTCAGGGAGTACTTATAAAAGGGCTAGGGTAACTCACTTGGGGTCAGGGAGTACATATAAAGGGGCTAGGGTAACTCACTTGGGGTCAGGGAGTACTACTATGGGACTAGGGTAACTTACTTGCGGTCATAGAGTACATATATAGGGGCTAGGATAACACACTTGGGGTCAGGGAGTACCACTATGGGACTAGGGTAACTTACTTGCGGTCAGAGATTACATATATAGGGGCTAGGATAACACACTTGGGGTCAAGGAGAACTTATAAAGGTTATATGGTAACTCACTTGGGGTCAGGGAGTACTTATATGGGACTAGGGTAACTCACTTGGGGTCAGGGAGTATATATATGGGACCAGGGTAACTCACTTGGGGCCAGGGTGTACTTATAAAGGGGCTAGGGTAACTCCCTTGGGGTCAGGGAGTACTACTATGGGACTGGGGTAACTTACTTGCGGTCAGAGATTACATATATAGGGGCTAGGATAACACACTTGGGGTCAAGGAGAACTTATAAAGGTTATATGGTAACTCACTTGGGGTCAGGGAGTACTTATATGGGACTAGGGTAACTCACTTGGGGTCAGGGAGTATATATATGGGACCAGGGTAACTCACTTGGGGCCAGGGTGTACTTATAAAGGGGCTAGGGTAACTCCCTTGGGGTCAGGGAGTACTACTATGGGACTAGGGTAACTAACTTGCGATCAGAGTGTACATATATAGGGGCTAGGATAACACACTTGGGGTCAAGGAGTACTTATAAAGGTGATATGGTAACTCACTTGGGATAAGGGAGTACTTATATGGGACCAGGGTAATTCACTTGGGGCCAGGGTGTACTTATAAAGGGGCTAGGGTAACTCACTTAGGGGTCAGGGAGTACTACTATGGGACCAGGGTAACTCACTTGCGGTCAGAGAGTACATATAAAGGGGCTAGGATAACTCACTTGGGGTCAGGGAGTACCACTATGGGACTAGGGTAACTTACTTGCGGTCAGAGATTACATATATAGGGGCTAGGATAACACACTTGGGGTCAAGGAGAACTTATAAAGGTTATATGGTAACTCACTTGGGGTCAGGGAGTACTTATATGGGACTAGGGTAACTCACTTGGGGTCAGGGAGTATATATATGGGACCAGGGTAACTCACTTGGGGCCAGGAAGTATTTCTATGGGACTAGGGTAACTCACTTGGGGTCTGGGAGTACATATAAAGGGGCTAGGATAACTCACTTGCGGTCAGAGAGTACTTCTATGGGACTAGGGTAACTCACTTGGGGTCAGGGAGTACTTATATAGGGGCTAGTGTAACTCACTAAGGTTAATGAGTACTACTATGGGACTAGGGTAACTCACTTGCGTTAGAGAGTACATATAAAGGGGCTAGGATAACTCACTTGGGGTCAGGGTGTACTTATAAACGGGTTATGGTAACTCACTTGGGGTCAGGGAGTACTACTATGGGACTAGGGTAACTTACTTGCGGTCAGGGAGTACATTTAAAGGGGCTAGAATAACTAACTTTGGGTCAGGGAGTACATTTAAGGGACTAGGGTATCTTACTTGCGGTCAGAGAGTACATATAAAGGGGCTAGGATAACTCACTTGGGATCAGTGAGAACTTATAAAGGGGTTTGCATAACTCACTTGCGGTCAGAGAGTACATATAAAGGGGCTTGGATAACTCACTTGGAGTCAGGGAGTACTTATATGGGACTAGGGTAACTCACTTGGGGTCAGGGAGTACTTATAAAGGGGCTAGGTTAACTCACTTGGGTCAGGGAGTACTACTATGGGACTAGGGTAACTCACTTGGGGTCAGGAAGTACTTTTATGGGACTAGGGTAACTCACTTGCGGTCAGAGAGTACATATAAAGGGCCTAGGATAACTCACTTGGGTCAGGGAGTACTTGTAAAGAGGCTATGGTAACTCACTTGGGGTCAGGGAGTACTTATATGAGACTAGGGTAACACACTTGGGGTCAGGGAGTACTAATAAAGGGGTTAGATTAACTCACTTGCGGTCAGAGAGTACATATAAAGGGGCTAGGATAACGCACTTGGGGTCAGGAAGTACTTCTATGGGACTAGGGTAACTCACTTGGGGTCAAGGAATACTTATATGGGACCAGGGTAACTCACTTGGGGCCAGAATGTACTTATAAAGGGGTTAGGGTAACTCACTTGGGGTCAGTGAGTACTACTATGGGACTAGGGTAACTCACTTGATGTCAGTGAGTACATATAAAGGGGCAAGGATAACTCACTTGGGGTCAGGGAGTACTTATATAGGGGCTATGGTAACTCACTTGGGGTCAGGGAATACTTATATGGGACCAGGGTAACTCACTTGGGGCCAGAGTGTACTTATAAAGGGGTTAGGGTAACTCACTTGGGGTCAGGGAGTACATATAAAGGGGCTATGGTAACTCACTTGGGGTCAGGGAGTACTACTATGGGACTAGGGTAACTCACTAGCGGTCAGAGAGTACACATAAAGGGGCTAGGATAACTCACTTGGGGTCGGGGAGTACTTATAAAGGGGCTAAGGTAACTCACTTGGGGTCAGGGAGTACTTATATGGGACCAGGGTAACTCACTTGGGCCCAGGTTGTACTTATAAAGGGGCTAGGGTAACTCACTTGGGGTCAGGGAGTACTACTATGGGACTAGGGTAACTTACTTGCGGTCAGAGTGTACATATATAGGGGCTAGGATAACACACTTGGGGTCAAGGAGAACTTATAAAGGTGATATGGTTACTCTCTTGGGGTCAGGGAGTACTTATAAAAGGGCTAGAGTAACTCACTTGGGGTCAGGGAGTACATATAAAGGGGCTAGGGTAACTCACTTGGGGTCAGGGAGTACTACTATGGGACTAGGGTAACTTACTTGCGGTCAGAGAGTACATATATAGGGGCTAGGATAACACAATTGGGGTCAGGGAGTACCACTATGGGACTAGGGTAACTTACTTGCGGTCAGAGATTACATATATAGGGGCTAGGATAACAAACTTGGGGTCAAGGAGAACTTATAAAGGTTATATGGTAACTCACTTGGGGTCAGGGAGTACTTATATGGGACTAGGGTAACTCACATGGGGTCAGGGAGTATATATATGGGACCAGGGTAACTCACTTGGGGCCAGGGTGTACTTATAAAGGGGCTAGGGTAACTCCCTTGGGGTCAGGGAGTACTACTATGGGACTAGGGTAACTTACTTGCGGTCAGAGTGTACATATATAGGGGCTAGGATAACACACTTGGGGTCAAGGAGTACTTATAAAGGTGATATGGTAACTCACTTGGGATAAGGGAGTACTTATATGGGACCAGGGTAATTCACTTGGGGCCAGGGTGTACTTATAAAGGGGCTAGGGTAACTCACATAGGGGTCAGGGAGTACTACTATGGGACCAGGGTAACTCACTTGCGGTCAGAGAGTACATATAAAGGGGATAGGATAACTCACTTGGGGTCAGGGAGTACCACTATGGGACTAGGGTAACTTACTTGCGGTCAGAGATTACATATATAGGGGCTAGGATAACACACTTGGGGTCATGGAGAACTTATAAAGGTTATATGGTAACTCACTTGGGGTCAGGGAGTACTTATATGGGACTAGGGTAACTCACTTGGGGTCAGGGAGTATATATATGGGACCAGGGTAACTCACTTGGGGCCAGCGTGTACTTATAAAGGGGCTGGGGTAACTCCCTTGGGGTCAGGGAGTACTTATAAAGGGGCAATTGTAACTCACTTGGAGTCTGGGAGTACATATAAAGGGGCTAGGATAACACACTTGGAGTCAGGGAGTACTTATAAAGGGGATAGGGTAACTCACTTGGGGTCAGGGAGTACTTATATGGGACCAGGGTAACTCACTTGGGGCCAGGGTGTACTTATAAAGGGGCTAGGGTAACTCCCTTGGGGTCAGGGAGTACTTATAAAGGGCTATGGTAACTCACTTGGAGTCTGGGAGTACATATAAAGGGGCTAGGTTAACACACTTGGAGTCAGGGAGTGCTTATAAAGGGGATAGGGTAACTCACTTGCGGTCAGAGAGTACTTCTATGGGACTAGGGTAACTCACTTGGGGTCAGGGAGTACTTTTATGGGACCAGGGTAACTCACTTGGGGCCAGGGTGTACTTATAAAGGGGCTGGGGTATCTCACTTGGGGTCAGGGAGTACATATAAAGGGGCTAGGGTAACTCACTTGGGGTCAGGGAGTACTTATAAAGGGGCTAGGATAACACACTTGGAGTCAGGGAGTACTTATAAAGGGGATAGGGTAACTCACTTGCGGTCAGAGAGTACTTCTATGGGACTAGGGTAACTCACTTGGGGTCAGGGAGTACTTTTATGGGACCAGGGTAACTCACTTGGGGCCAGAATGTACTTATAAAGGGGTTAGGGTAACTCACTTGGGGTCAGTGAGTACTACTATGGGACTAGGGTAACTCACTTGATGTCAGTGAGTACATATAAAGGGGCAAGGATAACTCACTTGGGGTCAGGGAGTACTTATATAGGGGCTATGGTAACTCACTTGGGGTCAGGGAATACTTATATGGGACCAGGGTAACTCACTTGGGGCCAGAGTGTACTTATAAAGGGGTTAGGGTAACTCACTTGGGGTCAGGGAGTACATATAAAGGGGCTATGGTAACTCACTTGGGGTCAGGGAGTACTACTATGGGACTAGGGTAACTCACTAGCGGTCAGAGAGTACACATAAAGGGGCTAGGATAACTCACTTGGGGTCGGGGAGTACTTATAAAGGGGCTAAGGTAACTCACTTGGGGTCAGGGAGTACTTATATGGGACCAGGGTAACTCACTTGGGCCCAGGTTGTACTTATAAAGGGGCTAGGGTAACTCACTTGGGGTCAGGGAGTACTACTATGGGACTAGGGTAACTTACTTGCGGTCAGAGTGTACATATATAGGGGCTAGGATAACACACTTGGGGTCAAGGAGAACTTATAAAGGTGATATGGTTACTCTCTTGGGGTCAGGGAGTACTTATAAAAGGGCTAGGGTAACTCACTTGGGGTCAGGGAGTACATATAAAGGGGCTAGGGTAACTCACTTGGGGTCAGGGAGTACTACTATGGGACTAGGGTAACTAACTTGCGATCAGAGTGTACATATATAGGGGCTAGGATAACACACTTGGGGTCAGGGAGTACCACTATGGGACTAGGGTAACTTACTTGCGGTCAGAGAGTACATATATAGGGGCTAGGATAACACACTTGGGGTCAGGGAGTACCACTATGGGACTAGGGTAACTTACTTGCGGTCAGAGATTACATATATAGGGGCTAGGATAACACACTTGGGGTCAAGGAGAACTTATAAAGGTTATATGGTAACTCACTTGGGGTCAGGGAGTACTTATATGGGACTAGGGTAACTCACTTGGGGTCAGGGAGTATATATATGGGACCAGGGTAACTCACTTGGGGCCAGGGTGTACTTATAAAGGGGCTAGGGTAACTCCCTTGGGGTCAGGGAGTACTACTATGGGACTAGGGTAACTTACTTGCGGTCAGAGTGTACATATATAGGGGCTAGGATAACACACTTGGGGTCAAGGAGTACTTATAAAGGTGATATGGTAACTCACTTGGGATAAGGGAGTACTTATATGGGACCAGGGTAATTCACTTGGGGCCAGGGTGTACTTATAAAGGGGCTAGGGTAACTCACTTAGGGGTCAGGGAGTACTACTATGGGACCAGGGTAACTCACTTGCGGTCAGAGAGTACATATAAAGGGGCTAGGATAACTCACTTGGGGTCAGGGAGTACCACTATGGGACTAGGGTAACTTACTTGCGGTCAGAGATTACATATATAGGGGCTAGGATAACACACTTGGGGTCAAGGAGAACTTATAAAGGTTATATGGTAACTCACTTGGGGTCAGGGAGTACTTATATGGGACTAGGGTAACTCACTTGGGGTCAGGGAGTATATATATGGGACCAGGGTAACTCACTTGGGGCCAGGAAGTATTTCTATGGGACTAGGGTAACTCACTTGGGGTCTGGGAGTACATATAAAGGGGCTAGGATAACTAACTTGCGGTCAGAGAGTACTTCTATGGGACTAGGGTAACTCACTTGGGGTCAGGGTGTACTTTTAAGAGACTAGGGTAACTCACTTGGGGTCAGGGAGTACTTATATAGGGGCTAGTGTAACTCACTAAGGTTAATGAGTACTACTATGGGACTAGGGTAACTCACTTGCGTTAGAGAGTACATATAAAGGGGCTAGGATAACTCACTTGGGGTCAGGGTGTACTTATAAACGGGTTATGGTAACTCACTTGGGGTCAGGGAGTACTACTATGGGACTAGGGTAACTTACTTGCGGTCAGGGAGTACATTTAAAGGGGCTAGAATAACTAACTTGGGGTCAGGGAGTACATTTAAGGGACTAGGGTATCTTACTTGCGGTCAGAGAGTACATATAAAGGGGCTAGGATAACTCACTTGGGATCAGTGAGAACTTATAAAGGGGTTTGCATAACTCACTTGCGGTCAGAGAGTACATATAAAGGGGCTTGGATAACTCACTTGGAGTCAGGGAGTACTTATATGGGACTAGGGTAACTCACTTGGGTTCAGGGAGTACTTATAAAGGGGCTAGGTTAACTCACTTGGGTCAGGGAGTACTACTATGGGACTAGGGTAACTCACTTGGGGTCAGGAAGTACTTTTATGGGACTAGGGTAACTCACTTGCGGTCAGAGAGTACATATAAAGGGCCTAGGATAACTAACTTGGGGTCAGGGAGTACTTGTAAAGAGGCTATGGTAACTCACTTGGGGTCAGGGAGTACTAATAAAGGGGTTAGATTAACTCACTTGCGGTCAGAGAGTAAATATAAAGGGGCTAGGATAACGCACTTGGGGTCAGGAAGTACTTCTTTGGGACTAGGGTAACTCACTTGGGGTCAGGGAATACTTATATGGGACCAGGGTAATTCACTTGGGGCCAGAATGTACTTATAAAGAGGTTAGGGTAACTCACTTGGGGTCAGTGAGTACTACTATGGGACTAGGGTAACTCACTTGATGTCAGTGAGTACATATAAAGGGGCAAGGATAACTCACTTGGGGTCAGGGAGTACTTATATAGGGGCTATGGTAACTCACTTGGGGTCAGGGAATACTTATATGGGACCAGGGTAACTCACTTGGGGCCAGAGTGTACTTATAAAGGGGTTAGGGTAACTCACTTGGGGTCAGGGAGTACATATAAAGGGGCTATGGTAAATCACTTGGGGTCAGGGAGTACTACTATGGGACTAGGGTAACTCACTAGCGGTCAGAGAGTACACATAAAGGGGCTAGGATAACTCACTTGGGGTCGGGGAGTACTTATAAAGGGGCTAATGTAACACACTTGGGTTCAGGGAGTACTTATTTGAGACTAGGGTAGCACACTTGAGGTCAGGGAGTATTTATAAAGGGGCTAGGGTAACTCACTTGGTGTCTTGGAGTACATATAAAGGGGCTATGGCAACTCACTTGGGGTCAGGGAGTACTACTATGGGACCAGGGTAACTCACTTGCGGTCAGAGAGTACATATAAAGGGGCTAGGGTAACTCACTTGGGGTCAGAGAGTACTACTATGGGACCAGGGTAACTCACTTGCGGTCAGTGAGTACATATAAAGGGGCTAGGATAACACACTTGGGATCAGGGATTACTTATAAAGGTGATATGGTAACTCACTTGGGGTCAGGGAGTACTTATAAAGGGGCTAGGATAACTCACTTGGGGTCAGGGAGTACATATAAAGGGGCTGGGATTACACACTTGGGGTCAGGGAGTACTTATAAAGGGGCTAGGGTAACTCACTTGGGTTCAGGGAGTACATATAAAGGGGCTATGGCAACTCACTTGGGGTCAGGGAGTACTACTATGGGACCAGGGTAACTCACTTGCGGTCAGAGAGTACATATAAAGGGGCTAGGGTAACTCACTTGGGGTCAGGGAGTACTACTATGGGACCAGGGTATCTCACTTGCGGTCAGAGAGTACATATAAAGGGGATAGGATAACTCACTTGGGGTCAGGGAGTACTTATAAAGGTGATATGGTAACTCACTTGGGATAAGGGAGTACTTATATGGGACCAGGGTAATTCACTTGGGGCCAGGGTGTACTTATAAAGGGGCTAGGGTAACTCACTTGGGGTCAGGGAGTACTACTATGGGACCAGGGTAACTCACTTGCGGTCAGAGAGTACATATAAAGGGGCTAGGATAACTCACTTGGGGTCAGGGAGAACTTATAAAGGGGCTGGGGTAACTCACTTGGGGTCAGGGAGTACATATAAAGGGGCTAGGGTAACTCACTTGGGGACAGGGTGTACTTATAAAGGGTCTATGGTAACTCACTTGGGGTCAGGGAGTACTACTATGGGACCAGGGTAACTCACTTGCGGTCAGAGAGTACATATAAAGGGGTTAGGATAACTCACTTGGGGTCAGGGAGTACTTATATGGGACTAGGGTAACTCACTTGGGGTCAGGGAGTACTTATATGGGACCAGGGTAACTCACTTGGGCCCAGGGTGTACTTATAAAGGGGCTAGGGTAACTCACTTGGGGTCAGGGAGTACTACTATGGGACTAGGGTAACTTACTTGCGGTCAGAGTGTACATATATAGGGGCTAGGATAATACACTTGGGGTCAAGGAGAACTTATAAAGGTGATATGGTTACTCTCTTGGGGTCAGGGAGTACTTATAAAAGGGCTAGGGTAACTCACTTGGGGACAGGGAGTATATATAAAGGGGCTAGGGTAACTCACTTGGGGTCAGGGAGTACTACTATGGGACTAGGGTAACTTACTTGCGGTCAGAGAGTACATATATAGGGGCTAGGATAACACACTTGGGGTCAGGGAGTACCACTATGGGACTAGGGTAACTTACTTGCGGTCAGAGATTACATATATAGGGGCTAGGATAACACACTTGGGTCAAGGAGAACTTATAAAGGTTATATGGTAACTCACTTGGGGTCAGGGAGTACTTATATGGGACTAGGGTAACTCACTTGGGGTCAGGGAGTATATATATGGGACCAGGGTAACTCACTTGGGGCCAGGGTGTACTTATAAAGGGGCTAGGGTAACTCCCTTGGGGTCAGGGAGTACTACTATGGGACTGGGGTAACTTACTTGCGGTCAGAGATTACATATATAGGGGCTAGGATAACACACTTGGGGTCAAGGAGAACTTATAAAGGTTATATGGTAACTCACTTGGGGTCAGGGAGTACTTATATGGGACTAGGGTAACTCACTTGGGGTCAGGGAGTATATATATGGGACCAGGGTAACTCACTTGGGGCCAGGGTGTACTTATAAAGGGGCTAGGGTAACTCCCTTGGGGTAAGGGAGTACTACTATGGGACTAGGGTAACTTACTTGCGGTCAGAGTGTACATATATAGGGGCTAGGATAACACACTTGGGGTCAAGGAGTACTTATAAAGGTGATATGGTAACTCAATTGGGGTAAGGGAGTACTTATATGGGACCAGGGTAATTCACTTGGGTCCAGGGTGTACTTATAAAGGGGCTAGGGTAACTCACTTAGGGGTCAGGGAGTACTACTATGGGACCAGGGTAACACACTTGCGGTCAGAGAGTACATATAAAGGGGCTAGGATAACTCACTTGGGGTCAGGGAGTACCAATATGGGACTAGGGTAACTTACTTGCGGTCAGAGATTACATATATAGGGGCTAGGATAACACACTTGGGGTCAAGGAGAACTTATAAAGGTTATATGGTAACTCACTTGGGGTCAGGGAGTACTTATATGGGACTAGGGTAACTCACTTGGGGTCAGGGAGTATATATATGGGACCAGGGTAACTCACTTGGGGCCAGGAAGTATTTCTATGGGACTAGGGTAACTCACTTGGGGTCTGGGAGTACATATAAAGGGGCTAGGATAACTCACTTGCGGTCAGAGAGTACTTCTATGGGACTAGGGTAACTCACTTGGGGTCAGGGTGTACTTTTAAGAGACTAGGGTAACTCACTTGGGGTCAGGGAGTACTTATATAGGGGCTAGTGTAACTCACTAAGGTTAATGAGTACTACTATGGGACTAGGGTAACTCACTTGCGTTAGAGAGTACATATAAAGGGGCTAGGATAACTCACTTGGGGTCAGGGTGTACTTATAAACGGGTTATGGTAACTCACTTGGGGTCAGGGAGTACTACTATGGGACTAGGGTAACTTACTTGCGGTCAGGGAGTACATTTAAAGGGGCTAGAATAACTAACTTGGGGTCAGGGAGTACATTTAAGGGACTAGGGTATCTTACTTGCGGTCAGAGAGTACATATAAAGGGGCTAGGATAACTCACTTGGGATCAGTGAGAACTTATAAAGGGGTTTGCATAACTCACTTGCGGTCAGAGAGTACATATAAAGGGGCTTGGATAACTCACTTGGAGTCAGGGAGTACTTATATGGGACTAGGGTAACTCACTTGGGGTCAGGGAGTACTTATATGAGACTAGGGTAACACACTTGGGGTCAGGGAGTACTAATAAAGGGGTTAGATTAACTCACTTGCGGTCAGAGAGTACATATAAAGGGGCTAGGATAACGCACTTGGGGTCAGGAAGTACTTCTATGGGACTAGGGTAACTCACTTGGGGTCAAGGAATACTTATATGGGACCAGGGTAACTCACTTGGTGCCAGAATGTACTTATAAAGGGGTTAGGGTAACTCACTTGGGGTCAGTGAGTACTACTATGGGACTAGGGTAACTCACTTGATGTCAGTGAGTACATATAAAGGGGCAAGGATAACTCACTTGGGTCAGGGAGTACTTATATAGGGGCTATGGTAACTCACTTGGGGTCAGGGAATACTTATATGGGACCAGGGTAACTCACTTGGGGCCAGAGTGTACTTATAAAGGGGTTAGGGTAACTCACTTGGGGTCAGGGAGTACATATAAAGGGGCTATGGTAACTCACTTGGGGTCAGGGAGTACTACTATGGGACTAGGGTAACTCACTAGCGGTCAGAGAGTACACATAAAGGGGCTAGGATAACTCACTTGGGGTCGGGGAGTACTTATAAAGGGGCTAAGGTAACTCACTTGGGGTCAGGGAGTACTTATATGGGACCAGGGTAACTCACTTGGGCCCAGGGTGTACTTATAAAGGGGCTAGGGTAACTCACTTGGGGTCAGGGAGTACTACTATGGGACTAGGGTAACTTACTTGCGGTCAGAGTGTACATATATAGGGGCTAGGATAACACACTTGGGGTCAAGGAGAACTTATAAAGGTGATATGGTTACTCTCTTGGGGTCAGGGAGTACTTATAAAAGGGCTAGGGTAACTCACTTGGGGTCAGGGAGTACATATAAAGGGGCTAGGGTAACTCACTTGGGGTCAGGGAGTACTACTATGGGACTAGGGTAACTTACTTGCGGTCAGAGAGTACATATATAGGGGCTAGGATAACACAATTGGGGTCAGGGAGTACCACTATGGGACTAGGGTAACTTACTTGCGGTCAGAGATTACATATATAGGGGCTAGGATAACACACTTGGGGTCAAGGAGAACTTATAAAGGTTATATGGTAACTCACTTGGGGTCAGGGAGTACTTATATAGGACTAGGGTAACTCACTTGGGGTCAGGGAGTATATATATGGGACCAGGGTAACTCACTTGGGGCCAGGGTGTACTTATAAAGGGGCTAGGGTAACTCCCTTGGGGTCAGGGAGTACTTATAAAGGGGCAATTGTAACTCACTTGGAGTCTGGGAGTACATATAAAGGGGCTAGGATAACAAACTTGGAGTCAGGGAGTACTTATAAAGGGGATAGGGTAACTCACTTGGGGTCAGGGAGTACTTATATGGGACCAGGGTAACTCACTTGGGGCCAGGGTGTACTTATAATGGGGCTAGGGTAACTCCCTTGGGGTCAGGGAGTACTTATAAAGGGCTATGGTAACTCACTTGGAGTCTGGGAGTACATATAAAGGGGCTAGGTTAACACACTTGGAGTCAGGGAGTGCTTATAAAGGGGATAGGGTAACTCACTTGCGGTCAGAGAGTACTTCTATGGGACTAGGGTAACTCACTTGGGGTCAGGGAGTACTTTTATGGGACCAGGGTAACTCACTTGGGGCCAGGGTGTACTTATAAAGGGGCTGGGGTAACTCACTTGGGGTCAGGGAGTACATATAAAGTGGCTAGGGTAACTCACTTGGGGTCAGGGAGTACTTATAAAGGGGCTAGGATAACACACTTGGAGTCAGGGAGTACTTATAAAGGGGATAGGGTAACTCACTTGCGGTCAGAGAGTACTTCTATGGGACTAGGGTAACTCACTTGGGGTCAGGGAGTACTTTTATGGGACCAGGGTAATTCACTTGGGGCCAGAATGTACTTATAAAGGGGTTAGGGTAACTCACTTGGGGTCAGTGAGTACTACTATGGGACTAGGGTAACTCACTTGATGTCAGTGAGTACATATAAAGGGGCAAGGATAACTCACTTGGGGTCAGGGAGTACTTATATAGGGGCTATGGTAACTCACTTGGGGTCAGGGAATACTTATATGGGACCAGGGTAACTCACTTGCGGTCAGAGAGTACATATAAAGGGGCTAGGGTAACTCACTTGGTGTCTTGGAGTACATATAAAGGGGCTATGGCAACTCACTTGGGGTCAGGGAGTACTACTATGGGACCAGGGTAACTCACTTGCGGTCAGAGAGTACATATAAAGGGGCTAGGGTAACTCACTTGGGGTCAGAGAGTACTACTATGGGACCAGGGTAACTCACTTGCGGTCAGTGAGTACATATAAAGGGGGCTAGGATAACACACTTGGGATCAGGGATTACTTATAAAGGTGATATGGTAACTCACTTGGGGTCAAGGAGTACTTATAAAGGGGCTAGGGTAACTCACTTGGGGTCAGGGAGTACATATAAAGGGGCTGGGATTACACACTTGGGGTCAGGGAGTACTTATAAAGGGGCTAGGGTAACTCACTTGGGTTCAGGGAGTACATATAAAGGGGCTATGGTAACTCACTTGAGGTCAGGGAGTACTACTATGGGACCAGGGTATCTCACTTGCGGTCAGAGAGTACATATAAAGGGGATAGGATAACTCACTTGGGGTCAGGGAGTACTTATAAAGGTGATATGGTAACTCACTTGGGATAAGGGAGTACTTATATGGGACCAGGGTAATTCACTTGGGGCCAGGGTGTACTTATAAAGGGGCTAGGGTAACTCACTTGGGGTCAGGGAGTACTACTATGGGACCAGGGTAACTCACTTGCGGTCAGAGAGTACATATAAAGGGGCTAGGATAACTCACTTGGGGTCAGGGAGAACTTATAAAGGGGGTGGGGTAACTCACTTGGGGTCAGGGAGTACATATAAAGGGTCTATGGAAACTCACTTGGGGTCAAGGAGTACATATAAAGGGTCTATGGTAACTCACTTGGGGTCAGGGAGTACTACTATGGGACCAGGGTAACTCACTTGCGGTCAGAGAGTACATATAAAGGGGTTAGGATAACTCACTTGGGGTCAGGGAGTACTTATATGGGACTAGGGTAACTCACTTGGGGTCAGGGAGTACTTATATGGGACCAGGGTAACTCACTTGCGGTCAGAGTGTACATATATAGGGGCTAGGATAACACACTTGGGGTCAAGGAGAACTTATAAAGGTGATATGGTTACTCTCTTGGGGTCAGGGAGTACTTATAAAAGGGCTAGGGTAACTCACTTGGGGTCAGGGAGTACATATAAAGGGGCTAGGGTAACTCACTTGGGGTCAGGGAGTACTACTATGGGACTAGGGTAACTTACTTGCGGTCATAGAGTACATATATAGGGGCTAGGATAAGACACTTGGGGTCAGGGAGTACCACTATGGGACTAGGGTAACTTACTTGCGGTCAGAGATTACATATATAGGGGCTAGGATAACACACTTGGGGTCAAGGAGAACTTATAAAGGTTATATGGTAACTCACTTGGGGTCAGGGAGTACTTATATGGGACTAGGGTAACTCACTTGGGGTCAGGGAGTATATATATGGGACCAGGGTAACTCACTTGGGGCCAGGGTGTACTTATAAAGGGGCTAGGGTAACTCCCTTGGGGTCAGGGAGTACTACTATGGGACTGGGGTAACTTACTTGCGGTCAGAGATTACATATATAGGGGCTAGGATAACACACTTGGGGTCAAGGAGAACTTATAAAGGTTATATGGTAACTCACTTGGGGTCAGGGAGTACTTATATGGGACTAGGGTAACTCACTTGGGGTCAGGGAGTATATATATGGGACCAGGGTAACTCACTTGGGGCCAGGGTGTACTTATAAAGGGGCTAGGGTAACTCCCTTGGGGTCAGGGAGTACTACTATGGGACTAGGGTAACTAACTTGCGATCAGAGTGTACATATATAGGGGCTAGGATAACACACTTGGGGTCAAGGAGTACTTATAAAGGTGATATGGTAACTCACTTGGGATAAGGGAGTACTTATATGGGACCAGGGTAATTCACTTGGGGCCAGGGTGTACTTATAAAGGGGCTAGGGTAACTCACTTAGGGGTCAGGGAGTACTACTATGGGACCAGGGTAACTCACTTGCGGTCAGAGAGTACATATAAAGGGGCTAGGATAACTCACTTGGGGTCAGGGAGTACCACTATGGGACTAGGGTAACTTACTTGCGGTCAGAGATTACATATATAGGGGCTAGGATAACACACTTGGGGTCAAGGAGAACTTATAAAGGTTATATGGTAACTCACTTGGGGTCAGGGAGTACTTATATGGGACTAGGGTAACTCACTTGGGGTCAGGGAGTATATATATGGGACCAGGGTAACTCACTTGGGGCCAGGAAGTATTTCTATGGGACTAGGGTAACTCACTTGGGGTCTGGGAGTACATATAAAGGGGCTAGGATAACTCACTTGCGGTCAGAGAGTACATATAAAGGGGTTAGGATAACTCACTTGGGGTCAGGGAGTACTTATATGGGACTAGGGTAACTCACTTGGGGTCAGGGAGTACTTATATGGGACCAGGGTAACTCACTTGCGGTCAGAGTGTACATATATAGGGGCTAGGATAACACACTTGGGGTCAAGGAGAACTTATAAAGGTGATATGGTTACTCTCTTGGGGTCAGGGAGTACTTATAAAAGGGCTAGGTTAACTCACTTGGGGTCAGGGAGTACATATAAAGGGGCTAGGGTAACTCACTTGGGGTCAGGGAGTACTACTATGGGACTAGGGTAACTTACTTGCGGTCATAGAGTACATATATAGGGGCTAGGATAACACACTTGGGGTCAGGGAGTACCACTATGGGACTAGGGTAACTTACTTGCGGTCAGAGATTACATATATAGGGGCTAGGATAACACACTTGGGGTCAAGGAGAACTTATAAAGGTTATATGGTAACTCACTTGGGGTCAGGGAGTACTTATATGGGACTAGGGTAACTCACTTGGGGTCAGGGAGTATATATATGGGACCAGGGTAACTCACTTGGGGCCAGGGTGTACTTATAAAGGGGCTAGGGTAACTCCCTTGGGGTCAGGGAGTACTACTATGGGACTGGGGTAACTTACTTGCGGTCAGAGATTACATATATAGGGGCTAGGATAACACACTTGGGGTCAAGGAGAACTTATAAAGGTTATATGGTAACTCACTTGGGGTCAGGGAGTACTTATATGGGACTAGGGTAACTCACTTGGGGTCAGGGAGTATATATATGGGACCAGGGTAACTCACTTGGGGCCAGGGTGTACTTATAAAGGGGCTAGGGTAACTCCCTTGGGGTCAGGGAGTACTACTATGGGACTAGGGTAACTAACTTGCGATCAGAGTGTACATATATAGGGGCTAGGATAACACACTTGGGGTCAAGGAGTACTTATAAAGGTGATATGGTAACTCACTTGGGATAAGGGAGTACTTATATGGGACCAGGGTAATTCACTTGGGGCCAGGGTGTACTTATAAAGGGGCTAGGGTAACTCACTTAGGGGTCAGGGAGTACTACTATGGGACCAGGGTAACTCACTTGCGGTCAGAGAGTACATATAAAGGGGCTAGGATAACTCACTTGGGGTCAGGGAGTACCACTATGGGACTAGGGTAACTTACTTGCGGTCAGAGATTACATATATAGGGGCTAGGATAACACACTTGGGGTCAAGGAGAACTTATAAAGGTTATATGGTAACTCACTTGGGGTCAGGGAGTATTTATATGGGACTAGGGTAACTCACTTGGGGTCAGGGAGTATATATATGGGACCAGGGTAACTCACTTGGGGCCAGGAAGTATTTCTATGGGACTAGGGTAACTCACTTGGGGTCTGGGAGTACATATAAAGGGGCTAGGATAACTCACTTGCGGTCAGAGAGTACTTCTATGGGACTAGGGTAACTCACTTGGGGTCAGGGAGTACTTATATAGGGGCTAGTGTAACTCACTAAGGTTAATGAGTACTACTATGGGACTAGGGTAACTCACTTGCGTTAGAGAGTACATATAAAGGGGCTAGGATAACTCACTTGGGGTCAGGGTGTACTTATAAACGGGTTATGGTAACTCACTTGGGGTCAGGGAGTACTACTATGGGACTAGGGTAACTTACTTGCGGTCAGGGAGTACATTTAAAGGGGCTAGAATAACTAACTTTGGGTCAGGGAGTACATTTAAGGGACTAGGGTATCTTACTTGCGGTCAGAGAGTACATATAAAGGGGCTAGGATAACTCACTTGGGATCAGTGAGAACTTATAAAGGGGTTTGCATAACTCACTTGCGGTCAGAGAGTACATATAAAGGGGCTTGGATAACTCACTTGGAGTCAGGGAGTACTTATATGGGACTAGGGTAACTCACTTGGGGTCAGGGAGTACTTATAAAGGGGCTAGGTTAACTCACTTGGGTCAGGGAGTACTACTATGGGACTAGGGTAACTCACTTGGGGTCAGGAAGTACTTTTATGGGACTAGGGTAACTCACTTGCGGTCAGAGAGTACATATAAAGGGCCTAGGATAACTCACTTGGGGTCAGGGAGTACTTGTAAAGAGGCTATGGTAACTCACTTGGGGTCAGGGAGTACTTATATGAGACTAGGGTAACACACTTGGGGTCAGGGAGTACTAATAAAGGGGTTAGATTAACTCACTTGCGGTCAGAGAGTACATATAAAGGGGCTAGGATAACGCACTTGGGGTCAGGAAGTACTTCTATGGGACTAGGGTAACTCACTTGGGGTCAAGGAATACTTATATGGGACCAGGGTAACTCACTTGGGGCCAGAATGTACTTATAAAGGGGTTAGGGTAACTCACTTGGGGTCAGTGAGTACTACTATGGGACTAGGGTAACTCACTTGATGTCAGTGAGTACATATAAAGGGGCAAGGATAACTCACTTGGGGTCAGGGAGTACTTATATAGGGGCTATGGTAACTCACTTGGGGTCAGGGAATACTTATATGGGACCAGGGTAACTCACTTGGGGCCAGAGTGTACTTATAAAGGGGTTAGGGTAACTCACTTGGGGTCAGGGAGTACATATAAAGGGGCTATGGTAACTCACTTGGGGTCAGGGAGTACTACTATGGGACTAGGGTAACTCACTAGCGGTCAGAGAGTACACATAAAGGGGCTAGGATAACTCACTTGGGGTCGGGGAGTACTTATAAAGGGGCTAAGGTAACTCACTTGGGGTCAGGGAGTACTTATATGGGACCAGGGTAACTCACTTGGGCCCAGGTTGTACTTATAAAGGGGCTAGGGTAACTCACTTGGGGTCAGGGAGTACTACTATGGGACTAGGGTAACTTACTTGCGGTCAGAGTGTACATATATAGGGGCTAGGATAACACACTTGGGGTCAAGGAGAACTTATAAAGGTGATATGGTTACTCTCTTGGGGTCAGGGAGTACTTATAAAAGGGCTAGAGTAACTCACTTGGGGTCAGGGAGTACATATAAAGGGGCTAGGGTAACTCACTTGGGGTCAGGGAGTACTACTATGGGACTAGGGTAACTTACTTGCGGTCAGAGAGTACATATATAGGGGCTAGGATAACACAATTGGGGTCAGGGAGTACCACTATGGGACTAGGGTAACTTACTTGCGGTCAGAGATTACATATATAGGGGCTAGGATAACAAACTTGGGGTCAAGGAGAACTTATAAAGGTTATATGGTAACTCACTTGGGGTCAGGGAGTACTTATATGGGACTAGGGTAACTCACATGGGGTCAGGGAGTATATATATGGGACCAGGGTAACTCACTTGGGGCCAGGGTGTACTTATAAAGGGGCTAGGGTAACTCCCTTGGGGTCAGGGAGTACTACTATGGGACTAGGGTAACTTACTTGCGGTCAGAGTGTACATATATAGGGGCTAGGATAACACACTTGGGGTCAAGGAGTACTTATAAAGGTGATATGGTAACTCACTTGGGATAAGGGAGTACTTATATGGGACCAGGGTAATTCACTTGGGGCCAGGGTGTACTTATAAAGGGGCTAGGGTAACTCACTTAGGGGTCAGGGAGTACTACTATGGGACCAGGGTAACTCACTTGCGGTCAGAGAGTACCACTATGGGACTAGGGTAACTTACTTGCGGTCAGAGATTACATATATAGGGGCTAGGATAACACACTTGGGGTCATGGAGAACTTATAAAGGTTATATGGTAACTCACTTGGGGTCAGGGAGTACTTATATGGGACTAGGGTAACTCACTTGGGGTCAGGGAGTATATATATGGGACCAGGGTAACTCACTTGGGGCCAGCGTGTACTTATAAAGGGGCTAGGGTAACTCCCTTGGGGTCAGGGAGTACTTATAAAGGGGCAATTGTAACTCACTTGGAGTCTGGGAGTACATATAAAGGGGCTAGGATAACACACTTGGAGTCAGGGAGTACTTATAAAGGGGATAGGGTAACTCACTTGGGGTCAGGGAGTACTTATATGGGACCAGGGTAACTCACTTGGGACCAGGGTGTACTTATAAAGGGGCTAGGGTAACTCCCTTGGGGTCAGGGAGTACTTATAAAGGGCTATGGTAACTCACTTGGAGTCTGGGAGTACATATAAAGGGGCTAGGTTAACACACTTGGAGTCAGGGAGTGCTTATAAAGGGGATAGGGTAACTCACTTGCGGTCAGAGAGTACTTCTATGGGACTAGGGTAACTCACTTGGGGTCAGGGAGTACTTTTATGGGACCAGGGTAACTCACTTGGGGCCAGGGTGTACTTATAAAGGGGCTGGGGTATCTCACTTGGGGTCAGGGAGTACATATAAAGGGGCTAGGGTAACTCACTTGGGGTCAGGGAGTACTTATAAAGGGGCTAGGATAACACACTTGGAGTCAGGGAGTACTTATAAAGGGGATAGGGTAACTCACTTGCGGTCAGAGAGTACTTCTATGGGACTAGGGTAACTCACTTGGGGTCAGGGAGTACTTTTATGGGACCAGAGTAACTCACTTGGGGCCAGAATGTACTTATAAAGGGGTTAGGGTAACTCACTTGGGGTCAGTGAGTACTACTATGGGACTAGGGTAACTCACTTGATGTCAGTGAGTACATATAAAGGGGCAAGGATAACTCACTTGGGGTCAGGGAGTACTTATATAGGGGCTATGGTAACTCACTTGGGGTCAGGGAATACTTATATGGGACCAGGGTAACTCACTTGGGGCCAGAGTGTACTTATAAAGGGGTTAGGGTAACTCACTTGGGGTCAGGGAGTACATATAAAGGGGCTATGGTAACTCACTTGGGGTCAGGGAGTACTACTATGGGACTAGGGTAACTCACTAGCGGTCAGAGAGTACACATAAAGGGGCTAGGATAACTCACTTGGGGTCGGGGAGTACTTATAAAGGGGCTAAGGTAACTCACTTGGGGTCAGGGAGTACTTATATGGGACCAGGGTAACTCACTTGGGCCCAGGTTGTACTTATAAAGGGGCTAGGGTAACTCACTTGGGGTCAGGGAGTACTACTATGGGACTAGGGTAACTTACTTGCGGTCAGAGTGTACATATATAGGGGCTAGGATAACACACTTGGGGTCAAGTAGAACTTATAAAGGTGATATGGTTACTCTCTTGGGGTCAGGGAGTACTTATAAAAGGGCTAGGGTAACTCACTTGGGGTCAGGGAGTACATATAAAGGGGCTAGGGTAACTCACTTGGGGTCAGGGAGTACTACTATGGGACTAGGGTAACTAACTTGCGATCAGAGTGTACATATATAGGGGCTAGGATAACACACTTGGGGTCAGGGAGTACCACTATGGGACTAGGGTAACTTACTTGCGGTCAGAGATTACATATATAGGGGCTAGGATAACACACTTGGGGTCAAGGAGAACTTATAAAGGTTATATGGTAACTCACTTGGGGTCAGGGAGTACTTATATGGGACTAGGGTAACTCACTTGGGGTCAGGGAGTATATATATGGGACCAGGGTAACTCACTTGGGGCCAGGGTGTACTTATAAAGGGGCTAGGGTAACTCCCTTGGGGTCAGGGAGTACTACTATGGGACTGGGGTAACTTACTTGCGGTCAGAGATTACATATATAGGGGCTAGGATAACACACTTGGGGTCAAGGAGAACTTATAAAGGTTATATGGTAACTCACTTGGGGTCAGGGAGTACTTATATGGGACTAGGGTAACTCACTTGGGGTCAGGGAGTATATATATGGGACCAGGGTAACTCACTTGGGGCCAGGGTGTACTTATAAAGGGGCTAGGGTAACTCCCTTGGGGTCAGGGAGTACTACTATGGGACTAGGGTAACTAACTTGCGATCAGAGTGTACATATATAGGGGCTAGGATAACACACTTGGGGTCAAGGAGTACTTATAAAGGTGATATGGTAACTCACTTGGGATAAGGGAGTACTTATATGGGACCAGGGTAATTCACTTGGGGCCAGGGTGTACTTATAAAGGGGCTAGGGTAACTCACTTAGGGGTCAGGGAGTACTACTATGGGACCAGGGTAACTCACTTGCGGTCAGAGAGTACATATAAAGGGGCTAGGATAACTCACTTGGGGTCAGGGAGTACCACTATGGGACTAGGGTAACTTACTTGCGGTCAGAGATTACATATATAGGGGCTAGGATAACACACTTGGGGTCAAGGAGAACTTATAAAGGTTATATGGTAACTCACTTGGGGTCAGGGAGTACTTATATGGGACTAGGGTAACTCACTTGGGGTCAGGGAGTATATATATGGGACCAGGGTAACTCACTTGGGGCCAGGAAGTATTTCTATGGGACTAGGGTAACTCACTTGGGGTCTGGGAGTACATATAAAGGGGCTAGGATAACTCACTTGCGGTCAGAGAGTACTTCTATGGGACTAGGGTAACTCACTTGGGGTCAGGGAGTACTTATATAGGGGCTAGTGTAACTCACTAAGGTTAATGAGTACTACTATGGGACTAGGGTAACTCACTTGCGTTAGAGAGTACATATAAAGGGGCTAGGATAACTCACTTGGGGTCAGGGTGTACTTATAAACGGGTTATGGTAACTCACTTGGGGTCAGGGAGTACTACTATGGGACTAGGGTAACTTACTTGCGGTCAGGGAGTACATTTAAAGGGGCTAGAATAACTAACTTTGGGTCAGGGAGTACATTTAAGGGACTAGGGTATCTTACTTGCGGTCAGAGAGTACATATAAAGGGGCTAGGATAACTCACTTGGGATCAGTGAGAACTTATAAAGGGGTTTGCATAACTCACTTGCGTTCAGAGAGTACATATAAAGGGGCTTGGATAACTCACTTGGAGTCAGGGAGTACTTATATGGGACTAGGGTAACTCACTTGGGGTCAGGGAGTACTTATAAAGGGGCTAGGTTAACTCACTTGGGTCAGGGAGTACTACTATGGGACTAGGGTAACTCACTTGGGGTCAGGAAGTACTTTTATGGGACTAGGGTAACTCACTTGCGGTCAGAGAGTACATATAAAGGGCCTAGGATAACTCACTTGGGGTCAGGGAGTACTTGTAAAGAGGCTATGGTAACTCACTTGGGGTCAGGGAGTACTTATATGAGACTAGGGTAACACACTTGGGGTCAGGGAGTACTAATAAAGGGGTTAGATTAACTCACTTGCGGTCAGAGAGTACATATAAAGGGGCTAGGATAACGCACTTGGGGTCAGGAAGTACTTCTATGGGACTAGGGTAACTCACTTGGGGTCAAGGAATACTTATATGGGACCAGGGTAACTCACTTGGGGCCAGAATGTACTTATAAAGGGGTTAGGGTAACTCACTTGGGGTCAGTGAGTACTACTATGGGACTAGGGTAACTCACTTGATGTCAGTGAGTACATATAAAGGGGCAAGGATAACTCACTTGGGGTCAGGGAGTACTTATATAGGGGCTATGGTAACTCACTTGGGGTCAGGGAATACTTATATGGGACCAGGGTAACTCACTTGGGGCCAGAGTGTACTTATAAAGGGGTTAGGGTAACTCACTTGGGGTCAGGGAGTACATATAAAGGGGCTATGGTAACTCACTTGGGGTCAGGGAGTACTACTATGGGACTAGGGTAACTCACTAGCGGTCAGAGAGTACACATAAAGGGGCTAGGATAACTCACTTGGGGTCGGGGAGTACTTATAAAGGGGCTAAGGTAACTCACTTGAGGTCAGGGAGTACTTATATGGGACCAGGGTAACTCACTTGGGCCCAGGTTGTACTTATAAAGGGGCTAGGGTAACTCACTTGGGGTCAGGGAGTACTACTATGGGACTAGGGTAACTTACTTGCGGTCAGAGTGTACATATATAGGGGCTAGGATAACACACTTGGGGTCAAGGAGAACTTATAAAGGTGATATGGTTACTCTCTTGGGGTCAGGGAGTACTTATAAAAGGGCTAGAGTAACTCACTTGGGGTCAGGGAGTACATATAAAGGGGCTAGGGTAACTCACTTGGGGTCAGGGAGTACTACTATGGGACTAGGGTAACTTACTTGCGGTCAGAGAGTACATATATAGGGGCTAGGATAACACAATTGGGGTCAGGGAGTACCACTATGGGACTAGGGTAACTTACTTGCGGTCAGAGATTACATATATAGGGGCTAGGATAACAAACTTGGGGTCAAGGAGAACTTATAAAGGTTATATGGTAACTCACTTGGGGTCAGGGAGTACTTATATGGGACTAGGGTAACTCACATGGGGTCAGGGAGTATATATATGGGACCAGGGTAACTCACTTGGGGCCAGGGTGTACTTATAAAGGGGCTAGGGTAACTCCCTTGGGGTCAGGGAGTACTACTATGGGACTAGGGTAACTTACTTGCGGTCAGAGTGTACATATATAGGGGCTAGGATAACACACTTGGGGTCAAGGAGTACTTATAAAGGTGATATGGTAACTCACTTGGGATAAGGGAGTACTTATATGGGACCAGGGTAATTCACTTGGGGCCAGGGTGTACTTATAAAGGGGCTAGGGTAACTCACTTAGGGGTCAGGGAGTACTACTATGGGACCAGGGTAACTCACTTGCGGTCAGAGAGTACATATAAAGGGGATAGGATAACTCACTTGGGGTCAGGGAGTACCACTATGGGACTAGGGTAACTTACTTGCGGTCAGAGATTACATATATAGGGGCTAGGATAACACACTTGGGGTCATGGAGAACTTATAAAGGTTATATGGTAACTCACTTGGGGTCAGGGAGTACTTATATGGGACTAGGGTAACTCACTTGGGGTCAGGGAGTATATATATGGGACCAGGGTAACTCACTTGGGGCCAGCGTGTACTTATAAAGGGGCTAGGGTAACTCCCTTGGGGTCAGGGAGTACTTATAAAGGGGCAATTGTAACTCACTTGGAGTCTGGGAGTACATATAAAGGGGCTAGGATAACACACTTGGAGTCAGGGAGTACTTATAAAGGGGATAGGGTAACTCACTTGGGGTCAGGGAGTACTTATATGGGACCAGGGTAACTCACTTGGGGCCAGGGTGTACTTATAAAGGGGCTAGGGTAACTCCCTTGGGGTCAGGGAGTACTTATAAAGGGCTATGGTAACTCACTTGGAGTCTGGGAGTACATATAAAGGGGCTAGGTTAACACACTTGGAGTCAGGGAGTGCTTATAAAGGGGATAGGGTAACTCACTTGCGGTCAGAGAGTACTTCTATGGGACTAGGGTAACTCACTTGGGGTCAGGGAGTACTTTTATGGGACCAGGGTAACTCACTTGGGGCCAGGGTGTACTTATAAAGGGGCTGGGGTATCTCACTTGGGGTCAGGGAGTACATATAAAGGGGCTAGGGTAACTCACTTGGGGTCAGGGAGTACTTATAAAGGGGCTAGGATAACACACTTGGAGTCAGGGAGTACTTATAAAGGGGATAGGGTAACTCACTTGCGGTCAGAGAGTACTTCTATGGGACTAGGGTAACTCACTTGGGGTCAGGGAGTACTTTTATGGGACCAGGGTAACTCACTTGGGGCCAGAATGTACTTATAAAGGGGTTAGGGTAACTCACTTGGGGTCAGTGAGTACTACTATGGGACTAGGGTAACTCACTTGATGTCAGTGAGTACATATAAAGGGGCAAGGATAACTCACTTGGGGTCAGGGAGTACTTATATAGGGGCTATGGTAACTCACTTGGGGTCAGGGAATACTTATATGGGACCAGGGTAACTCACTTGGGGCCAGAGTGTACTTATAAAGGGGTTAGGGTAACTCACTTGGGGTCAGGGAGTACATATAAAGGGGCTATGGTAACTCACTTGGGGTCAGGGAGTACTACTATGGGACTAGGGTAACTCACTAGCGGTCAGAGAGTACACATAAAGGGGCTAGGATAACTCACTTGGGGTCGGGGAGTACTTATAAAGGGGCTAAGGTAACTCACTTGGGGTCAGGGAGTACTTATATGGGACCAGGGTAACTCACTTGGGCCCAGGTTGTACTTATAAAGGGGCTAGGGTAACTCACTTGGGGTCAGGGAGTACTACTATGGGACTAGGGTAACTTACTTGCGGTCAGAGTGTACATATATAGGGGCTAGGATAACACACTTGGGGTCAAGGAGAACTTATAAAGGTGATATGGTTACTCTCTTGGGGTCAGGGAGTACTTATAAAAGGGCTAGGGTAACTCACTTGGGGTCAGGGAGTACATATAAAGGGGCTAGGGTAACTCACTTGGGGTCAGGGAGTACTACTATGGGACTAGGGTAACTTACTTGCGGTCAGAGAGTACATATATAGGGGCTAGGATAACACAATTGGGGTCAGGGAGTACCACTATGGGACTAGGGTAACTTACTTGCGGTCAGAGATTACATATATAGGGGCTAGGATAACACACTTGGGGTCAAGGAGAACTTATAAAGGTTATATGGTAACTCACTTGGGGTCAGGGAGTACTTATATGGGACTAGGGTAACTCACTTGGGGTCAGGGAGTATATATATGGGACCAGGGTAACTCACTTGGGGCCAGGGTGTACTTATAAAGGGGCTAGGGTAACTCCCTTGGGGTCAGGGAGTACTACTATGGGACTAGGGTAACTTACTTGCGGTCAGAGTGTACATATATAGGGGCTAGGATAACACACTTGGGGTCAAGGAGTACTTATAAAGGTGATATGGTAACTCACTTGGGATAAGGGAGTACTTATATGGGACCAGGGTAATTCACTTGGGGCCAGGGTGTACTTATAAAGGGGCTAGGGTAACTCACTTAGGGGTCAGGGAGTACTACTATGGGACCAGGGTAACTCACTTGCGGTCAGAGAGTACATATAAAGGGGATAGGATAACTCACTTGGGGTCAGGGAGTACCACTATGGGACTAGGGTAACTTACTTGCGGTCAGAGATTACATATATAGGGGCTAGGATAACACACTTGGGGTCATGGAGAACTTATAAAGGTTATATGGTAACTCACTTGGGGTCAGGGAGTACTTATATGGGACTAGGGTAACTCACTTGGGGTCAGGGAGTATATATATGGGACCAGGGTAACTCAATTGGGGCCAGGGTGTACTTATAAAGGGGCTAGGGTAACTCCCTTGGGGTCAGGGAGTACTTATAAAGGGGCAATTGTAACTCACTTGGAGTCTGGGAGTACATATAAAGGGGCTAGGATAACACACTTGGAGTCAGGGAGTACTTATAAAGGGGATAGGGTAACTCACTTGGGGTCAGGGAGTACTTATATGGGACCAGGGTAACTCACTTGGGGCCAGGGTGTACTTATAAAGGGGCTAGGGTAACTCCCTTGGGGTCAGGGAGTACTTATAAAGGGCTATGGTAACTCACTTGGAGTCTGGGAGTACATATAAAGGGGCTAGGTTAACACACTTGGAGTCAGGGAGTGCTTATAAAGGGGATAGGGTAACTAACTTGCGGTCAGAGAGTACTTCTATGAGACTAGGGTAACTCACTTGGGGTCAGGGAGTACTTTTATGGGACCAGGGTAACTCACTTGGGGCCAGGGTGTACTTATAAAGGGGCTGGGGTATCTCACTTGGGGTCAGGGAGTACATATAAAGGGGCTAGGGTAACTCACTTGGGGTCAGGGAGTACTTATAAAGGGGCTAGGATAACACACTTGGAGTCAGGGAGTACTTATAAAGGGGATAGGGTAACTCACTTGCGGTCAGAGAGTACTTCTATGGGACTAGGGTAACTCACTTGGGGTCAGGGAGTACTTTTATGGGACCAGGGTAACTCACTTGGGGCCAGAATGTACTTATAAAGGGGTTAGGGTAACTCACTTGGGGTCAGTGAGTACTACTATGGGACTAGGGTAACTCACTTGATGTCAGTGAGTACATATAAAGGGGCAAGGATAACTCACTTGGGGTCAGGGAGTACTTATATAGGGGCTATGGTAACTCACTTGGGGTCAGGGAATACTTATATGGGACCAGGGTAACTCACTTGGGGCCAGAGTGTACTTATAAAGGGGTTAGGGTAACTCACTTGGGGTCAGGGAGTACATATAAAGGGGCTATGGTAACTCACTTGGGGTCAGGGAGTACTACTATGGGACTAGGGTAACTCACTAGCGGTCAGAGAGTACACATAAAGGGGCTAGGATAACTCACTTGGGGTCGGGGAGTACTTATAAAGGGGCTAAGGTAACTCACTTGGGGTCAGGGAGTACTTATATGGGACCAGGGTAACTCACTTGGGCCCAGGTTGTACTTATAAAGGGGCTAGGGTAACTCACTTGGGGTCAGGGAGTACTACTATGGGACTAGGGTAACTTACTTGCGGTCAGAGTGTACATATATAGGGGCTAGGATAACACACTTGGGGTCAAGGAGAACTTATAAAGGTGATATGGTTACTCTCTTGGGGTCAGGGAGTACTTATAAAAGGGCTAGGGTAACTCACTTGGGGTCAGGGAGTACATATAAAGGGGCTAGGGTAACTCACTTGGGGTCAGGGAGTACTACTATGGGACTAGGGTAACTTACTTGCGGTCAGAGAGTACATATATAGGGGCTAGGATAACACAATTGGGGTCAGGGAGTACCACTATGGGACTAGGGTAACTTACTTGCGGTCAGAGATTACATATATAGGGGCTAGGATAACACACTTGGGGTCAAGGAGAACTTATAAAGGTTATATGGTAACTCACTTGGGGTCAGGGAGTACTTATATGGGACTAGGGTAACTCACTTGGGGTCAGGGAGTATATATATGGGACCAGGGTAACTCACTTGGGGCCAGGGTGTACTTATAAAGGGGCTAGGGTAACTCCCTTGGGGTCAGGGAGTACTACTATGGGACTAGGGTAACTTACTTGCGGTCAGAGTGTACATATATAGGGGCTAGGATAACACACTTGGGGTCAAGGAGTACTTATAAAGGTGATATGGTAACTCACTTGGGATAAGGGAGTACTTATATGGGACCAGGGTAATTCACTTGGGGCCAGGGTGTACTTATAAAGGGGCTAGGGTAACTCACTTAGGGGTCAGGGAGTACTACTATGGGACCAGGGTAACTCACTTGCGGTCAGAGAGTACATATAAAGGGGATAGGATAACTCACTTGGGGTCAGGGAGTACCACTATGGGACTAGGGTAACTTACTTGCGGTCAGAGATTACATATATAGGGGCTAGGATAACACACTTGGGGTCATGGAGAACTTATAAAGGTTATATGGTAACTCACATGGGGTCAGGGAGTACTTATATGGGACTAGGGTAACTCACTTGGGGTCAGGGAGTATATATATGGGACCAGGGTAACTCACTTGGGGCCAGGGTGTACTTATAAAGGGGCTAGGGTAACTCCCTTGGGGTCAGGGAGTACTTATAAAGGGGCAATTGTAACTCACTTGGAGTCTGGGAGTACATATAAAGGGGCTAGGATAACACACTTGGAGTCAGGGAGTACTTATAAAGGGGATAGGGTAACTCACTTGGGGTCAGGGAGTACTTATATGGGACCAGGGTAACTCACTTGGGGCCAGGGTGTACTTATAAAGGGGCTAGGGTAACTCCCTTGGGGTCAGGGAGTACTTATAAAGGGCTATGGTAACTCACTTGGAGTCTGGGAGTACATATAAAGGGGCTAGGTTAACACACTTGGAGTCAGGGAGTGCTTATAAAGGGGATAGGGTAACTCACTTGCGGTCAGAGAGTACTTCTATGGGACTAGGGTAACTCACTTGGGGTCAGGGAGTACTTTTATGGGACCAGGGTAACTCACTTGGGGCCAGGGTGTACTTATAAAGGGGCTGGGGTATCTCACTTGGGGTCAGGGAGTACATATAAAGGGGCTAGGGTAACTCACTTGGGGTCAGGGAGTACTTATAAAGGGGCTAGGATAACACACTTGGAGTCAGGGAGTACTTATAAAGGGGATAGGGTAACTCACTTGCGGTCAGAGAGTACTTCTATGGGACTAGGGTAACTCACTTGGGGTCAGGGAGTACTTTTATGGGACCAGGGTAACTCACTTGGGGCCAGAATGTACTTATAAAGGGGTTAGGGTAACTCACTTGGGGTCAGTGAGTACTACTATGGGACTAGGGTAACTCACTTGATGTCAGTGAGTACATATAAAGGGGCAAGGATAACTCACTTGGGGTCAGGGAGTACTTATATAGGGGCTATGGTAACTCACTTGGGGTCAGGGAATACTTATATGGGACCAGGGTAACTCACTTGGGGCCAGAGTGTACTTATAAAGGGGTTAGGGTAACTCACTTGGGGTCAGGGAGTACATATAAAGGGGCTATGGTAACTCACTTGGGGTCAGGGAGTACTACTATGGGACTAGGGTAACTCACTAGCGGTCAGAGAGTACACATAAAGGGGCTAGGATAACTCACTTGGGGTCGGGGAGTACTTATAAAGGGGCTAAGGTAACTCACTTGGGGTCAGGGAGTACTTATATGGGACCAGGGTAACTCACTTGGGCCCAGGTTGTACTTATAAAGGGGCTAGGGTAACTCACTTGGGGTCAGGGAGTACTACTATGGGACTAGGGTAACTTACTTGCGGTCAGAGTGTACATATATAGGGGCTAGGATAACACACTTGGGGTCAAGGAGAACTTATAAAGGTGATATGGTTACTCTCTTGGGGTCAGGGAGTACTTATAAAAGGGCTAGGGTAACTCACTTGGGGTCAGGGAGTACATATAAAGGGGCTAGGGTAACTCACTTGGGGTCAGGGAGTACTACTATGGGACTAGGGTAACTTACTTGCGGTCAGAGAGTACATATATAGGGGCTAGGATAACACAATTGGGGTCAGGGAGTACCACTATGGGACTAGGGTAACTTACTTGCGGTCAGAGATTACATATATAGGGGCTAGGATAACACACTTGGGGTCAAGGAGAACTTATAAAGGTTATATGGTAACTCACTTGGGGTCAGGGAGTACTTATATGGGACTAGGGTAACTCACTTGGGGTCAGGGAGTATATATATGGGACCAGGGTAACTCACTTGGGGCCAGGGTGTACTTATAAAGGGGCTAGGGTAACTCCCTTGGGGTCAGGGAGTACTACTATGGGACTAGGGTAACTTACTTGCGGTCAGAGTGTACATATATAGGGGCTAGGATAACACACTTGGGGTCAAGGAGTACTTATAAAGGTGATATGGTAACTCACTTGGGATAAGGGAGTACTTATATGGGACCAGGGTAATTCACTTGGGGCCAGGGTGTACTTATAAAGGGGCTAGGGTAACTCACTTAGGGGTCAGGGAGTACTACTATGGGACCAGGGTAACTCACTTGCGGTCAGAGAGTACATATAAAGGGGATAGGATAACTCACTTGGGGTCAGGGAGTACCACTATGGGACTAGGGTAACTTACTTGCGGTCAGAGATTACATATATAGGGGCTAGGATAACACACTTGGGGTCATGGAGAACTTATAAAGGTTATATGGTAACTCACATGGGGTCAGGGAGTACTTATATGGGACTAGGGTAACTCACTTGGGGTCAGGGAGTATATATATGGGACCAGGGTAACTCACTTGGGGCCAGGGTGTACTTATAAAGGGGCTAGGGTAACTCCCTTGGGGTCAGGGAGTACTTATAAAGGGGCAATTGTAACTCACTTGGAGTCTGGGAGTACATATAAAGGGGCTAGGATAACACACTTGGAGTCAGGGAGTACTTATAAAGGGGATAGGGTAACTCACTTGGGGTCAGGGAGTACTTATATGGGACCAGGGTAACTCACTTGGGGCCAGGGTGTACTTATAAAGGGGCTAGGGTAACTCCCTTGGGGTCAGGGAGTACTTATAAAGGGCTATGGTAACTCACTTGGAGTCTGGGAGTACATATAAAGGGGCTAGGTTAACACACTTGGAGTCAGGGAGTGCTTATAAAGGGGATAGGGTAACTCACTTGCGGTCAGAGAGTACTTCTATGGGACTAGGGTAACTCACTTGGGGTCAGGGAGTACTTTTATGGGACCAGGGTAACTCACTTGGGGCCAGGGTGTACTTATAAAGGGGCTGGGGTATCTCACTTGGGGTCAGGGAGTACATATAAAGGGGCTAGGGTAACTCACTTGGGGTCAGGGAGTACTTATAAAGGGGCTAGGATAACACACTTGGAGTCAGGGAGTACTTATAAAGGGGATAGGGTAACTCACTTGCGGTCAGAGAGTACTTCTATGGGACTAGGGTAACTCACTTGGGGTCAGGGAGTACTTTTATGGGACCAGGGTAACTCACTACCTGGGGCGGTTTACCACGCTACCAGGCGCGTCCCCGGGTGGTGGATAGGGGGACGGCCGGCAGATATGCCGGTTAGCTGCGAAATAAGCCGTTTCATACGGACGAATAAGCAGTCGCGAACCAAAATGGTATTCTCACCCTCGCCTCATTTCATTCTCATGTGTCATCTGCCGTCGTACGGATTCCGGACGAGGGCCCCATAACATCACTTTTCTCATTTCACCCATTTCAGGGGACACGGGTACGGCCTCTGTGTTGACACTGCCCGAAAGGGATGTGTGGATGATTCCAGTAAGGTCGTGCTCGTGTCGGATCCCGGTGTCTACGCACCGTCCTCCCACGGAGGTATGCGGAATGCCAGTGATGGAAGAAGGTGTAAGGCGGCCTGGATGTTTGTCCCCGGGCTTGAGCCCCAAGCCATGGTGTCTGATGGAGGTAGGCATCATGGTGATCACCCCTCCACTTCCTGAGGCGGCGCGTTCGGAGACGCTCCGCATGCTGGTGATTATTTATTAATTTATGGAAAACCAAACTTCTTCTTATTCTTCCCCTACAGGTAACGGCGTTAGCGCAGGATCGGGCTCCAGAGCCATGGACTTGGAGGAGGTGCGGCTGCGCCTGGAGGCCCGTGACAGAAGTGCGCAGGAACTGCATACGCTCATCCAGCGTATGTCAGTAGCAATGACGGAGCTTCTTGGACTCACGGACGGGAGAAAGGGCGTCAAGAGGAGCATCCAGGGAAAAGTGAGGGACCTGCGGGATCTCGTCGTCTCCGCTGTGCAGGAGGTGCAGGGAGCTGCGACCCAGGATTGTGGGTCACTTCTCCCTGTGCTTCTTGAGACGAGGGAGCGGGACGAAGCGCGAGAAGAGGTGCAACGGCCAGCGCTGAAGAATAAGGGTACGCAGACGTCGCTTCCGCTTCCACCGACTTCTAAAGGGGGGAGGGGGGTTTCGATTAAGTCGGGTGGAAGCGGCAATAGGGAAAGGGGCGCGAAAAGGGGAGCTGCCCTGGGGACGCCTTCTCCGCCGAAGGAGGGGGCCTCTGGGGCAGCTGGTCCGCTACCAGTGGCTACGGCATCTCCTCCGCGGGAGGAGGGGGTGCAATGGTCGGTCGTGGCTGGGCGGAAGGGAAGGGGGAGGAGGGATTTGGGGCCGGCCCCGATATCCCGTCCTCCTCATTCGGGTAGGGTTGGGGGACCTCCTCGTCGCCCCCGTGCCCAGGCCGTGCTCGTAGCGTGCGGGTCGGATGGGTATGGGGGGGCGATGAGGTTGCTGAAGGAAAGGGTGGACCCCGGTAAGGTCGGGGTTGAGGTCAGGTCGATCAGGAGGACTCGCAGGGGAGACCTCCTGATTGAGCTGAACAAAGGAGGGGGCTCCGCGTCCACGCTCGCGGGGGCGGTCGCGGAGGCGTTGGGTAACGGGATTCCGATCTCTGCTCTCTCTCCGATGGAGAGGGTGGAGATCCGGGACCTCGATGGGGTTTCGTCCGGGGAGGATGTGCGTGCGGCCCTTCTGGCCGCACTGGGCGAGGAGGCAGCCGGGGTTAGAGTCTCCGCGCCGCGAAGAACTGGTGGGGGCTCCTGGGCCGTCGGCGCTTCCATGCCACCCGAGGTGGCTGGCAAGTTGTTGCGGCTTGGGCGCGTTCGCGTTGGGTGGGTGGTCTGCAGGGTTCGCCCTGCGACCAGTATCGTGCGGTGCAAGAGGTGTCACCACTTCGGTCACACCTCGGGTAGCTGCGAATTCAGCACAGACCGTTCGGGGCTGTGTTGGAGATGCGGGGAGGGGGGTCATGCCTCTGCCAGTTGTAGGGGTTCTCCTTGTTGTCTCGCCTGTAGGGACTCGGGGCTTGCGCATGATCACGCTGGGGGCTCTTCAGCGTGCGGATCGATCGGGGTGTGGAGAGGATCGAGACGTACATGAAGGGTCTCCAGATCAATGTCAATCGTTCGCGATCTGCTCAGGACTTGGCCGTCCATTGCACGTACTCTGGCGAGTACACGGTCTGCCTTGTCTCAGAGCAGCATAGGAATAGTAATTTCCCAAGCACCGGCTTGGAGGATGTCGGGGGGGATTCGGCTATGCTGCCCGGTGCTTCGTGCAAACTGGCATCCGTCTCGTCCGGTCGGGGGTTTTGTTCGTCTCTCGTTGGGGACATTAGGGTGTACAGTGTTTACTTTACCCCTAATGCCCCCATCGGGGAGTTCGAGGCTTTCCTGGAGGACTTGGCGGGGAGTGTCAGGGAGCATGGGGTGCCGGTCCTCATTGGTGGAGACTTCAACTCGTGGTCGACATCATGGGGATCCGGTTGCACTAACCGACGTGGAGAGCTTGTTGAGGAATGGGGCGGTCAGCTCGGGTTGACATTGCTCAACCGAGGTCGTTCTCCGACCTTCGTCTCAGGCGACCGTGGTAGTATAATAGATCTCACCTGGGTATCGTCGTCGATCGCCTCGAGAGTAGTCTCTTGGGAGGTGCTCGATGACGAGACTCTGAGCGATCACCGCTTCATCCAGTGGATTCTCACGGATGGGGGTCCTGGCCCTGCCTCGCCGGAGCGGGGGGTGCGCTGGGTTCGCTCGAGGTTCGACCCACTCTTATGCGAATTGGCATTTGCGTGGGGAATAGCCTCGAGCAGCTCAGCTTCCCCTCCGTCCGGGCGGGGGAGGGCCGGGGCGGACGTCGGCGGTGACGGCTCGGGCGTCTCGCCGGAGGGTTATCTCCGGAGACTCGTCGGGGCGTCCGACGCTTCTATGCCCAGGGCTCACGGAACTGCCAAGCGCTGGAAAGCAGCGTATTGGTGGTGTGAGGACCTCGACCGTCTCCGTAAGGCAGCGAATGCTGCCCGCAGGAGGTGGTCGAGGTCGAGGGGTGCCAATACGGAAGTTCACTTGCGCGAAGCCTATAAGACGGCGAGAACCGCTTTCTCCTCCGCTATACGCGAGAGGAAGCGGGCCGCATGGTTGGCGCTGGTGAATGAAGTGGAGGCAGATCCTTGGGGTCGCCCCTTCTGGGTGGCCTACAAGAGATTGAAGAGACAGACATCTGCTAGTCTGACGGAGTCTGAGACGGTGGTTGCGATTGAGAGTCTTTTCTCGACGTCGCAAGTGAGGCCTGGGGGCGTTCCATTCGTGTTTCGCGGTAACACCAGGCCGATCTTGGAGTCTGATCTCATCACGGAAACAGAGATTGTCATGGCTGCCGGGAGGTCCCCTGCAAAGGGGGCCCCTGGTGTCGATGGCATTCTCCCGGAAGTGGTTAAGGTTGCAGCAATGAGCTGCCCCGCTGATTTTGCCCGGTTGTTCAACCGCTGCCTGGAACTCGGCGACTTTCCCGCTATCTGGAGGAGGGCGAGGGTTGTCCTAATCCCGAAAGGGATCGGGGGCTTCAGACCCATATCTCTCCTACCGGTGGTGGGGAAGTTGTTCGAGAGGGTAGTTGTCGCTCGTCTTACGGAGGTTTATGAGGGGGTCGCACCTCTCGCGGACGGTCAATACGGGTTCCGTCCTGGTAGAAGTACCATGGATGCCGTATCGGCTGTCCAGAATTTTATTCGGATCGCCCTTCGGGGGTCTGTGTACCGGAGCAAACGCGTGGCCGTAATCCTTCTCGACATTAAGAACGCGTTCAATTCTGTGTCGCATGCGGCCATCTTGGAGGCCCTGGCCGCCAATGGCGCGGTCCCGGGGGTGATTGTGGATATAGTCCGCAGTTACCTGGGGGACCGGGTCATTGAGTGCGCTGGACGGCAGTGGCGCGTTGGGGCGGGTGTTCCGCAGGGATCGGTCTTAGGACCTCTCCTGTGGAACATTTGTTTCGACGGTCTGCTGCGGTTGAGTCTCCCGGAGGGCTGCACGTTGACTTGTTACGCGGACGATACGGCATTGTGTGTGTCTGCGGGAAGCGTCGGGTCCTTGCAGTTGAAGGCTAACAGGGCTTTGTCGCGTATCGTTCTGTGGCTTGAGGGGAGGAACCTGGAGGTGAACGTCTCCAAATCGGAGGCTGTTTTCTTCTCTAGGAGGCGGTCTGATCGGGCTCCGCGGTTTTCGGTCGGGGGCGAGACGGTTTCCGTCTCCCCGCGGGCGAAATACCTCGGTGTGTGGTTGGATCGTCGTCTTTCCTTCAAGTTTCACATTGATTGCATGGTGGGAAAAGCCAAAAAGGCTGGGTGGGCGTTGAGTAATTTATTGCCGAACGTGGGTGGGTCGGGGGTTTCGGGAAGGATGTTGTACACGAATTTAGTGCACAGCATTCTTCTTTACGGGGCGCCTTGCTGGGCTGAGGCTGCCTCTCGCCCAACCATTGCGAGGTCCCTAATCTCCGCGCAGAGGGTCATGGCGCTGAGGGTTTCCCGCGCGTGTCGTACGGCTTCGTCCTGTGCGCTATTAGTAATCTCGGGCATACCACCGGCCCATCTTTTAGCTTTGGAGCGCAGGGAGGTGTACGATGCGTCGCGTGCGGGTGGCTCCTCGGCTGGCGTGGCCGAAGCGCGGAGATTGGCGAGGGCTAATTTAGTAGAGAGATGGCAGGCAGCATGGGACTCGGATGGTCGGGGTAGGTGGACCCACCGCCTCATCCCGGACATCCGGTCCTGGCTGGCTGCTAATTGTAGAAGCTTGAACTACCATGTTTCCCAGATGCTCCTGGGGCATGGTAGTTTCATGAGTCATCGCGCGAGGGTGGGCCGCAGGGCGACTCCCGACTGCTGGTGCTCCCCGAATCCGGTCGCGGATACGGCGGAGCACACGCTGTTGTGGTGTCCCCTGTGGGAATGCGAAAGAGCAGAACTCTGTGATGCTTTAGGTGTGCCCTCGTTGGAGGTGGAGACCCTTGTGTCCCATGTTACGAGTACGCCGAGAGCTTGGAATGCATTTTCCAGCTTCTCGGTTAGGGTCCTCACCTCCAAGGACAGTAGAGTCCGAGCTGAGGAGTCTGCTGCTCTCTCCTCTGGGGTGGGGTAGAGTCTGGGGTTTTTGTTTGTCTTGGGATGACCGCATAGGGTCGTAGAGTAGAGCGTATACCCTCCTACCTGATGTTATAAGCTATGCTTGGTACCGGGTAGGGGGGCAGGTAGGGGGTTTTGGTGGGTTAGAATCCCACATAACCTCTGGCCAAAACATCGGCCGCCGGAGGTACTTAACAAGCCGTAAGGCTTTAAGAAGTTTCCCCCTACCTCGCAAAGCGTCGGAAAAAAAAAAAAAAAAAAAAAAAAAAAAAAAAGGGTAACTCACTTGGGGCCAGGGTGTACTTATAAAGGGGCTGGGGTAACTCACTTGGGGTCAGGGAGTACATATAAAGGGGCTAGGGTAACTCACTTGGGGTCAGGGAGTACATATAAAGGGTCTATGGAAACTCACTTGGGGTCAGGGAGTACATATAAAGGGTCTATGGAAACTCACTTGGGGTCAAGGAGTACATATAAAGGGTCTATGGTAACTCACTTGGGGTCAGGGAGTACTACTATGGGACCAGGGTAACTCACTTGCGGTCAGTGAGTACATATAAAGGGGCTAGGGTAACTTACTTGGGGTCAGGGTGTACTTTTATGGGACCAGGGTAACTCACTTGGGGCCAGGGTGTACTTATAAAGGGGCTGCGGTAACTCACTTGGGGTCTGGGAGTACATATAAAGGGGCTAGGATAACACACTTGGGGTCAGGGAGTACTTATATGGGACCAGGGTAACTCACTTGCGGTCAGTGAGTACATATAAAGGGGCTAGGGTAACTCCCTTGGGGTCAGGGAATACTTATAAAGGGGCTATGGTAACTCACTTGGGGTCAGGGAGTATTACTATGGGACCAGGGTAACTCACTTGCGGTCAGTGAGTACATATAAAGGGGCTAGGGTAACTCACTTGGGGTCAGGGAGTACATAAAAAGGGGCTATGGCAACTCACTTGGGGTAAGGGAGTACTACTATGGGACCAGGGTAACTCACTTGCGGTCAGAGAGTACATATAAAGGGGCTAGGGTAACTCACTTGGGGTCAGAGTGTACTACTATGGGACCAGGGTAACTCACTTGCGGTCACTGAGTACATATAAAGGGGCTAGGATAACACACTTGGGATCAGGGATTACTTATAAAGGTGATATGGTAACTCACTTGGGGTCAGGGAGTACTTATAAAGGGGCTAGGGTAAATCACTTGGGGTCAGGGAGTACATATAAAGGGGCTGGGATTACACACTTGGGGTCAGGGAGTACTTATAAAGGGGCTAGGGTAACTCACTTGGGTTCAGGGAGTACATATAAAGGGGCTATGGTAACTCACTTGAGGTCAGGGAGTACTACTATGGGACCAGGGTAACTCACTTGCGGTCAGAGAGTACATATAAAGGGGTTAGGATAACTCACTTGGGGTCAGGGAGTACTTATATGGGACTAGGGTAACTCACTTGGGGTCAGGGAGTACTTATATGGGACCAGGGTAACTCACTTGGGCCCAGGGTGTACTTATAAAGGGGCTAGGGTAACTCACTTGGGGTCAGGGAGTACTACTATGGGACTAGGGTAACTTACTTGCTGTCAGAGTGTACATATATAGGGGCTAGGATAACACACTTGGGGTCAAGGAGAACTTATAAAGGTGATATGGTTACTCTCTTGGGGTCAGGGAGTACTTATAAAAGGGCTAGGGTAACTCACTTGGGGTCAGGGAGTACATATAAAGGGGCTAGGGTAACTCATTTGGGGTCAGGGAGTACTACTATGGGACTAGGGTAACTTACTTGCGGTCATAGAGTACATATATAGGGGCTAGGATAACACACTTGGGGTCAGGGAGTACCACTATGGGACTAGGGTAACTTACTTGCGGTCAGAGATTACATATATAGGGGCTAGGATAACACACTTGGGGTCAAGGAGAACTTATAAAGGTGATATGGTTACTCTCTTGGGGTCAGGGAGTACTTATAAAAGGGCTAGGGTAACTCACTTGGGGTCAGGGAGTACATATAAAGGGGCTAGGGTAACTCACTTGGGGTCAGGGAGTACTACTATGGGACTAGGGTAACTTACTTGCGGTCATAGAGTACATATATAGGGGCTAGGATAACACACTTGGGGTCAGGGAGTACCACTATGGGACTAGGGTAACTTACTTGCGGTCAGAGATTACATATATAGGGGCTAGGATAACACACTTGGGGTCAAGGAGAACTTATAAAGGTTATATGGTAACTCACTTGGGGTCAGGGAGTACTTATATGGGACTAGGGTAACTCACTTGGGGTCAGGGAGTATATATATGGGACCAGGGTAACTCACTTGGGGCCAGGGTGTACTTATAAAGGGGCTAGGGTAACTCCCTTGGGGTCAGGGAGTACTACTATGGGACTGGGGTAACTTACTTGCGGTCAGAGATTACATATATAGGGGCTAGGATAACACACTTGGGGTCAAGGAGAACTTATAAAGGTTATATGGTAACTCACTTGGGGTCAGGGAGTACTTATATGGGACTAGGGTAACTCACTTGGGGTCAGGGAGTATATATATGGGACCAGGGTAACTCACTTGGGGCCAGGGTGTACTTATAAAGGGCTAGGGTAACTCCCTTGGGGTCAGGGAGTACTACTATGGGACTAGGGTAACTTACTTGCGGCAGAGATGAAACGGGAGATTGCTCATGCGAGGTCCCGAGGCAATCCCTACCGGTAGGCGGCGCTGGTGTTGGCAAACGCGTGTCTCAGGTCCATCTAACCCCTAACGCCATCTATCGGAAGAGACCACGAAGCACGAGCGTTAAGCTTAGAATAGGGTAAAACATATATGCATTGTTGCCAGAAAGCGGAATAAAGAGAGAGCGGAGATATTTTCTCGGACCTCTCTGTCTTTCTCGCTGTTAGCTTCTAGCAGAGGAGTCGAGGCAAAATCTTTCCGTTTCGCTTTGCCGAAAATCTACCAATATTCGATGTCATTTATATTTGCAGGCCAATGCCTTTATACATGATTTTTTCAGCATATTTATTTATCAGCATTGTCGACTTATTTAAATCAATAATAAATTAAGGAAATGCGTATTTGATATATAATAATTATTTTAACTATAATTTCATCGTTATATTTCGCTTATTTCCGTAAAAACTGAATTTCTTTAGTTTATTATTGATTATTGTAAGTCAATGGCAATTTAAAAAAATTTAATCTTAAAAAAAAAAAGAAAAGTACCGATCAGGAATCGAACCCGGACCCACGAATCGCCACGCGATTACCTTACCGCTTAGACCACGAGGCTTCTTCAGTGCACCGTAAACAGATAGTGTTTTTAAGGGCTTGAAATCTTCTATTGAACCATATAAATAAACGAAGAACCGACATCTTTATTCATTATTATTCTATCATAATGGTACACAAAATAAAGAATAATTATATAATGTAGATTTTCAAAAGCTTTTCCAATAACCAAGAACGGAAACTGCGAGCGTTAATTGATTATTTATCTTCGTTCTTGGCTATTGGAAAAGCTTTTGAAAACTATTCAAAATATAATTATTCCTTAATTTGTGTACCATTATGACAGAATAATAATGAATAAAGCTGTCGGTTGCTCGTTTATTTATATGGTTTAAAAGAAGATTTCAAGCCCTTAAAAAGGCTATCTGTTTATGGTGCACTGAAGAAGCCTCGTGGTCTAGGCGGTAAGGTAATCGCGTGGCGATTTGTGGGTCCGGGTTCGATTCCTGAACGGTACTTTTCTTTTTTTTTTAAGATTAAATTTTTTTTAATGGCCATTGACTTACAATAATCAATAATAAACTAAAGAAATTCAGATTTTACGGAAATAAGCGAAATATAACGATGAAATTATAGTTAAAATAATTATTATATATCAAATACGCATTTCCTTAATTTATTATTGATTTAAATAAGTCAATGCTGATAAATAAATATGCTGAAAAAATCATGTATAAAGGCATTGGCCTGCAAATATAAATGACATCGAATATTGGTAGATTTTCGGCAAAGCGAAACGGAAAGATTTTGCCTCGACTCTTCTGCTAGAAGCTAACAGCGAGAAAGACAGAGAGGTCCGAGAAAATATCTCCGCTCTCTCTTTACTCCGCTTTCTGGCAACAATGCATATATGTTTTACCCTATTCTAAGCTTAACGCTCGTGCTTCGAGGTCTCTTCCGATAGATGGCGTTAGGGGTTAGATGGACCTGAGACACGCGTTTGCCAACACCAGCGCCGCCTACCGGTAGGGATTGCCTCGGGACCTCGCATGAGCAATCTCCCGTTTCATCTCTGCTTGCGGTCAGAGTGTACATATATAGGGGCTAGGATAACACACTTGGGGTCAAGGAGTACTTATAAAGGTGATATGGTAACTCACTTGGGATAAGGGAGTACTTATATGGGACCAGGGTAATTCACTTGGGGCCAGGGTGTACTTATAAAGGGGCTAGGGTAACTCACTTAGGGGTCAGGGAGTACTACTATGGGACCAGGGTAACTCACTTGCGGTCAGAGAGTACATATAAAGGGGCTAGGATAACTCACTTGGGGTCAGGGAGTACCACTATGGGACTAGGGTAACTTACTTGCGGTCAGAGATTACATATATAGGGGCTAGGATAACACACTTGGGGTCAAGGAGAACTTATAAAGGTTATATGGTAACTCACTTGGGGTCAGGGAGTACTTATATGGGACTAGGGTAACTCACTTGGGGTCAGGGAGTATATATATGGGACCAGGGTAACTCACTTGGGGCCAGGAAGTATTTCTATGGGACTAGGGTAACTCACTTGGGGTCTGGGAGTACATATAAAGGGGCTAGGATAACTCACTTGCGGTCAGAGAGTACTTCTATGGGACTAGGGTAACTCACTTGGGGTCAGGGTGTACTTTTAAGAGACTAGGGTAACTCACTTGGGGTCAGGGAGTACTTATATAGGGGCTAGTGTAACTCACTAAGGTTAATGAGTACTACTATGGGACTAGGGTAACTCACTTGCGTTAGAGAGTACATATAAAGGGGCTAGGATAACTCACTTGGGGTCAGGGTGTACTTATAAACGGGTTATGGTAACTCACTTGGGGTCAGGGAGTACTACTATGGGACTAGGGTAACTTACTTGCGGTCAGGGAGTACATATAAAGGGGCTAGGATAACTCACTTGGGATCAGTGAGAACTTATAAAGGGGTTTGCATAACTCACTTGCGGTCAGAGAGTACATATAAAGGGGCTAGAATAACTAACTTGGGGTCAGGGAGTACATTTAAGGGACTAGGGTATCTTACTTGCGGTCAGAGAGTACATATAAAGGGGCTAGGATAACTCACTTGGGATCAGTGAGAACTTATAAAGGGGTTTGCATAACTCACTTGCGGTCAGAGAGTACATATAAAGGGGCTTGGATAACTCACTTGGAGTCAGGGAGTACTTATATGGGACTAGGGTAACTCACTTGGGGTCAGGGAGTACTTATAAAGGGGCTAGGTTAACTCACTTGGGTCAGGGAGTACTACTATGGGACTAGGGTAACTCACTTGGGGTCAGGAAGTACTTTTATGGGACTAGGGTAACTCACTTGCGGTCAGAGAGTACATATAAAGGGCCTAGGATAACTCACTTGGGGTCAGGGAGTACTTGCAAAGAGGCTATGGTAACTCACTTGGGGTCAGGGAGTACTTATATGAGACTAGGGTAACACACTTGGGGTCAGGGAGTACTAATAAAGGGGTTAGATTAACTCACTTGCGGTCAGAGAGTACATATAAAGGGGCTAGGATAACGCACTTGGAGTCAGGAAGTACTTCTATGGGACTAGGGTAACTCACTTGGGGTCAAGGAATACTTATATGGGACCAGGGTAACTCACTTGGGGCCAGAATGTACTTATAAAGGGGTTAGGGTAACTCACTTGGGGTCAGTGAGTACTACTATGGGACTAGGGTAACTCACTTGATGTCAGTGAGTACATATAAAGGGGCAAGGATAACTCACTTGGGGTCAGGGAGTACTTATATAGGGGCTATGGTAACTCACTTGGGGTCAGGGAATACTTATATGGGACCAGGGTAACTCACTTGGGGCCAGAGTGTACTTATAAAGGGGTTAGGGTAACTCACTTGGGGTCAGGGAGTACATATAAAGGGGCTATGGTAACTCACTTGGGGTCAGGGAGTACTACTATGGGACTAGGGTAACTCACTAGCGGTCAGAGAGTACACATAAAGGGGCTAGGATAACTCACTTGGGGTCAAGGAGAACTTATAAAGGTTATATGGTAACTCACTTGGGGTCAGGGAGTACTTATATGGGACTAGGGTAACTCACTTGGGGTCAGGGAGTATATATATGGGACCAGGGTAACTCACTTGGGGCCAGGAAGTATTTCTATGGGACTAGGGTAACTCACTTGGGGTCTGGGAGTACATATAAAGGGGCTAGGATAACTAACTTGCGGTCAGAGAGTACTTCTATGGGACTAGGGTAACTCACTTGGGGTCAGGGTGTACTTTTAAGAGACTAGGGTAACTCACTTGGGGTCAGGGAGTACTTATATAGGGGCTAGTGTAACTCACTAAGGTTAATGAGTACTACTATGGGACTAGGGTAACTCACTTGCGTTAGAGAGTACATATAAAGGGGCTAGGATAACTCACTTGGGGTCAGGGTGTACTTATAAACGGGTTATGGTAACTCACTTGGGGTCAGGGAGTACTACTATGGGACTAGGGTAACTTACTTGCGGTCAGGGAGTACATTTAAAGGGGCTAGAATAACTAACTTGGGGTCAGGGAGTACATTTAAGGGACTAGGGTATCTTACTTGCGGTCAGAGAGTACATATAAAGGGGCTAGGATAACTCACTTGGGATCAGTGAGAACTTATAAAGGGGTTTGCATAACTCACTTGCGGTCAGAGAGTACATATAAAGGGGCTTGGATAACTCACTTGGAGTCAGGGAGTACTTATATGGGACTAGGGTAACTCACTTGGGTTCAGGGAGTACTTATAAAGGGGCTAGGTTAACTCACTTGGGTCAGGGAGTACTACTATGGGACTAGGGTAACTCACTTGGGGTCAGGAAGTACTTTTATGGGACTAGGGTAACTCACTTGCGGTCAGAGAGTACATATAAAGGGCCTAGGATAACTCACTTGGGGTCAGGGAGTACTTGTAAAGAGGCTATGGTAACTCACTTGGGGTCAGGGAGTACTTATATGAGACTAGGGTAACACACTTGGGGTCAGGGAGTACTAATAAAGGGGTTAGATTAACTCACTTGCGGTCAGAGAGTACATATAAAGGGGCTAGGATAACGCACTTGGGGTCAGGAAGTACTTCTATGGGACTAGGGTAACTCACTTGGGGTCAGGGAATACTTATATGGGACCAGGGTAATTCACTTGGGGCCAGAATGTACTTATAAAGAGGTTAGGGTAACTCACTTGGGGTCAGTGAGTACTACTATGGGACTAGGGTAACTCACTTGATGTCAGTGAGTACATATAAAGGGGCAAGGATAACTCACTTGGGGTCAGGGAGTACTTATATAGGGGCTATGGTAACTCACTTGGGGTCAGGGAATACTTATATGGGACCAGGGTAACTCACTTGGGGCCAGAGTGTACTTATAAAGGGGTTAGGGTAACTCACTTGGGGTCAGGGAGTACATATAAAGGGGCTATGGTAACTCACTTGGGGTCAGGGAGTACTACTATGGGACTAGGGTAACTCACTAGCGGTCAGAGAGTACACATAAAGGGGCTAGGATAACTCACTTGGGGTCGGGGAGTACTTATAAAGGGGCTAAGGTAACACACTTGGGTTCAGGGAGTACTTATTTGAGACTAGGGTAGCACACTTGAGGTCAGGGAGTACTTATAAAGGGGCTAGGGTAACTCACTTGGTGTCTTGGAGTACATATAAAGGGGCTATGGCAACTCACTTGGGGTCAGGGAGTACTACTATGGGACCAGGGTAACTCACTTGCGGTCAGAGAGTACATATAAAGGGGCTAGGGTAACTCACTTGGGGTCAGAGAGTACTACTATGGGACCAGGGTAACTCACTTGCGGTCAGTGAGTACATATAAAGGGGCTAGGATAACACACTTGGGATCAGGGATTACTTATAAAGGTGATATGGTAACTCACTTGGGGTCAGGGAGTACTTATAAAGGGGCTAGGGTAACTCACTTGGGGTCAGGGAGTACATATAAAGGGGCTGGGATTACACACTTGGGGTCAGGGAGTACTTATAAAGGGGCTAGGGTAACTCACTTGGGTTCAGGGAGTACATATAAAGGGGCTATGGTAACTCACTTGAGGTCAGGGAGTACTACTATGGGACCAGGGTATCTCACTTGCGGTCAGAGAGTACATATAAAGGGGATAGGATAACTCACTTGGGGTCAGGGAGTACTTATAAAGGTGATATGGTAACTCACTTGGGATAAGGGAGTACTTATATGGGACCAGGGTAATTCACATGGGGCCAGGGTGTACTTATAAAGGGGCTAGGGTAACTCACTTGGGGTCAGGGAGTACTACTATGGGACCAGGGTAACTCACTTGCGGTCAGAGAGTACATATAAAGGGGCTAGGATAACTCACTTGGGGTCAGGGAGAACTTATAAAGGGGCTGGGGTAACTCACTTGGGGTCAGGGAGTACATATAAAGGGGCTAGGGTAACTCACTTGGGGTCAGGGTGTACTTATAAAGGGTCTATGGTAACTCACTTGGGGTCAGGGAGTACTACTATGGGACCAGGGTAACTCACTTGCGGTCAGAGAGTACATATAAAGGGGTTAGGATAACTCACTTGGGGTCAGGGAGTACTTATATGGGACTAGGGTAACTCACTTGGGGTCAGGGAGTACTTATATGGGACCAGGGTAACTCACTTGGGCCCAGGGTGTACTTATAAAGGGGCTAGGGTAACTCACTTGGGGTCAGGGAGAACTTATAAAGGTGATATGGTTACTCTCTTGGGGTCAGGGAGTACTTATAAAAGGGCTAGGGTAACTCACTTGGGGACAGGGAGTATATATAAAGGGGCTAGGGTAACTCACTTGGGGTCAGGGAGTACTACTATGGGACTAGGGTAACTTACTTGCGGTCAGAGAGTACATATATAGGGGCTAGGATAACACACTTGGGGTCAGGGAGTACCACTATGGGACTAGGGTAACTTACTTGCGGTCAGAGATTACATATATAGGGGCTAGGATAACACACTTGGGTCAAGGAGAACTTATAAAGGTTATATGGTAACTCACTTGGGGTCAGGGAGTACTTATATGGGACTAGGGTAACTCACTTGGGGTCAGGGAGTATATATATGGGACCAGGGTAACTCACTTGGGGCCAGGGTGTACTTATAAAGGGGCTAGGGTAACTCCCTTGGGGTCAGGGAGTACTACTATGGGACTGGGGTAACTTACTTGCGGTCAGAGATTACATATATAGGGGCTAGGATAACACACTTGGGGTCAAGGAGAACTTATAAAGGTTATATGGTAACTCACTTGGGGTCAGGGAGTACTTATATGGGACTAGGGTAACTCACTTGGGGTCAGGGAGTATATATATGGGACCAGGGTAACTCACTTGGGGCCAGGGTGTACTTATAAAGGGGCTAGGGTAACTCCCTTGGGGTCAGGGAGTACTACTATGGGACTAGGGTAACTAACTTGCGATCAGAGTGTACATATATAGGGGCTAGGATAACACACTTGGGGTCAAGGAGTACTTATAAAGGTGATATTGTAACTCACTTGGGATAAGGGAGTACTTATATGGGACCAGGGTAATTCACTTGGGGCCAGGGTGTACATATAAATGGGCTAGGATAACTCACTTGGGGTCAGGGAGTACCACTATGGGACTAGGGTAACTTACTTGCGGTCAGAGATTACATATATAGGGGCTAGGATAACACACTTGGGGTCAAGGAGAACTTATAAAGGTTATATGGTAACTCACTTGGGGTCAGGGAGTACTTATATGGGACTAGGGTAACTCACTTGGGGTCAGGGAGTATATATATGGGACCAGGGTAACTCACTTGGGGCCAGGAAGTATTTCTATGGGACTAGGGTAACTCACTTGGGGTCTGGGAGTACATATAAAGGGGCTAGGATAACTCACTTGCGGTCAGAGAGTACTTCTATGGGACTAGGGTAACTCACTTGGGGTCAGGGTGTACTTTTAAGAGACTAGGGTAACTCACTTGGGGTCAGGGAGTACTTATATAGGGTCTAGTGTAACTCACTAAGGTTAATGAGTACTACTATGGGACTAGGGTAACTCACTTGCGTTAGAGAGTACATATAAAGGGGCTAGGATAACTCACTTGGGGTCAGGGTGTACTTATAAACGGGTTATGGTAACTCACTTGGGGTCAGGGAGTACTACTATGGGACTAGGGTAACTTACTTGCGGTCAGGGAGTACATTTAAAGGGGCTAGAATAACTAACTTTGGGTCAGGGAGTACATTTAAGGGACTAGGGTATCTTACTTGCGGTCAGAGAGTACATATAAAGGGGCTAGGATAACTCACTTGGGATCAGTGGGAACTTATAAAGGGGTTTGCATAACTCACTTGCGGTCAGAGAGTACATATAAAGGGGCTTGGATAACTCACTTGGAGTCAGGGAGTACTTATATGGGACTAGGGTAACTCACTTGGGGTCAGGGAGTACTTATAAAGGGGCTAGGTTAACTCACTTGGGTCAGGGAGTACTACTATGGGACTAGGGTAACTCACTTGGGGTCAGGAAGTACTTTTATGGGACTAGGGTAACTCACTTGCGGTCAGAGAGTACATATAAAGGGCCTAGGATAACTCACTTGGGGTCAGGGAGTACTTGTAAAGAGGCTATGGTAACTCACTTGGGGTCAGGGAGTACTTATATGAGACTAGGGTAACACACTTGGGGTCAGGGAGTACTAATAAAGGGGTTAGGTTAACTCACTTGGGTCAGGGAGTACTACTATGGGACTAGGGTAACTCACTTGGGGTCAGGAAGTACTTTTATGGGACTAGGGTAACTCACTTGCGGTCAGAGAGTACATATAAAGGGGCTAGGATAACGCACTTGGGCTCAGGAAGTACTTCTATGGGACTAGGGTAACTCACTTGGGGTCAGTGAGTACTACTATGGGACTAGGGTAACTCACTTGATGTCAGTGAGTACATATAAAGGGGCAAGGATAACTCACTTGGGGTCAGGGAGTACTTATATAGGGGCTATGGTAACTCACTTGGGGTCAGGGAATACTTATATGGGACCAGGGTAACTCACTTGGGGCCAGAATGTACTTATAAAGGGGTTAGGGTAACTCACTTGGGGTCAGGGAGTACATATAAAGGGGCTATGGTAACTCACTTGGGGTCAGGGAGTACTACTATGGGACTAGGGTAACTCACTAGCGGTCAGAGAGTACACATAAAGGGGCTAGGATAACTCACTTGGGGTCGGGGAGTACTTATAAAGGGGCTAAGGTAACTCACTTGGGGTCAGGGAGTACTTATATGGGACCAGGGTAACTCACTTGGGCCCAGGTTGTACTTATAAAGGGGCTAGGGTAACACACTTGGGGTCAGGGAGTACTACTATGGGACTAGGGTAACTTACTTGCGGTCAGAGAGTACATATATAGGGACTAGGATAACACAATTGGGGTCAGGGAGTACCACTATGGGACTAGGGTAACTTACTTGCGGTCAGAGATTACATATATAGGGGCTAGGATAACACACTTGGGGTCAAGGAGAACTTATAAAGGTTATATGGTAACTCACTTGGGGTCAGGGAGTACTACTATGGGACTAGGGTAACTTACTTGCGGTCAGAGAGTACATATATAGGGACTAGGATAACACAATTGGGGTCAGGGAGTACCACTATGGGACTAGGGTAACTTACTTGCGGTCAGAGATTACATATATAGGGGCTAGGATAACACACTTGGGGTCAAGGAGAACTTATAAAGGTTATATGGTAACTCACTTGGGGTCAGGGAGTACTTATATGGGACTAGGGTAACTCACAAGGGGTCAGGGAGTATATATATGGGACCAGGGTAACTCACTTGGGGCCAGGGTGTACTTATAAAGGGGCTAGGGTAACTCCCTTGGGGTCAGGGAGTACTACTATGGGACTAGGGTAACTTACTTGCGGTCAGAGTGTACATATATAGGGGCTAGGATAACACACTTGGGGTCAAGGAGTACTTATAAAGGTGATATGGTAACTCACTTGGGATAAGGGAGTACTTATATGGGACCAGGGTAATTCACTTGGGGCCAGGGTGTACTTATAAAGGGGCTAGGGTAACTCACTTAGGGGTCAGGGAGTACTACTATGGGACCAGGGTAACTCACTTGCGGTCAGAGAGTACATATAAAGGGGATAGGATAACTCACTTGGGGTCAGGGAGTACCACTATGGGACTAGGGTAACTTACTTGCGGTCAGAGATTACATATATAGGGGCTAGGATAACACACTTGGGGTCATGGAGAACTTATAAAGGTTATATGGTAACTCACTTGGGGTCAGGGAGTACTTTTATGGGACTAGGGTAACTCACTTGGGGTCAGGGAGTATATATATGGGACCAGGGTAACTCACTTGGGGCCAGGGTGTACTTATAAAGGGGCTAGGGTAACTCCCTTGGGGTCAGGGAGTACTTATAAAGGGGCAATTGTAACTCACTTGGAGTCTGGGAGTACATATAAAGGGGCTAGGATAACACACTTGGAGTCAGGGAGTACTTATAAAGGGGATAGGGTAACTCACTTGGGGTCAGGGAGTACTTATATGGGACCAGGGTAACTCACTTGGGGCCAGGGTGTACTTATAAAGGGGCTAGGGTAACTCCCTTGGGGTCAGGGAGTACTTATAAAGGGCTATGGTAACTCACTTGGAGTCTGGGAGTACACATAAAGGGGCTAGGTTAACACACTTGGAGTCAGGGAGTGCTTATAAAGGGGATAGGGTAACTCACTTGCGGTCAGAGAGTACTTCTATGGGACTAGGGTAACTCACTTGGGGTCAGGGAGTACTTTTATGGGACCAGGGTAACTCACTTGGGGCCAGGGTGTACTTATAAAGGGGCTGGGGTATCTCACTTGGGGTCAGGGAGTACATATAAAGGGGCTAGGGTAACTCACTTGGGGTCAGGGAGTACTTATAAAGGGGCTAGGATAACACACTTGGAGTCAGGGAGTACTTATAAAGGGGATAGGGTAACTCACTTGCGGTCAGAGAGTACTTCTATGGGACTAGGGTAACTCACTTGGGGTCAGGGAGTACTTTTATGGGACCAGGGTAACTCACTTGGGGCCAGAATGTACTTATAAAGGGGTTAGGGTAACTCACTTGGGGTCAGTGAGTACTACTATGGGACTAGGGTAACTCACTTGATGTCAGTGAGTACATATAAAGGGGCAAGGATAACTCACTTGGGGTCAGGGAGTACTTATATAGGGGCTATGGTAACTCACTTGGGGTCAGGGAATACTTATATGGGACCAGGGTAACTCACTTGGGGCCAGAGTGTACTTATAAAGGGGTTAGGGTAACTCACTTGGGGTCAGGGAGTACATATAAAGGGGCTATGGTAACTCACTTGGGGTCAGGGAGTACTACTATGGGACTAGGGTAACTCACTAGCGGTCAGAGAGTACACATAAAGGGGCTAGGATAACTCACTTGGGGTCGGGGAGTACTTATAAAGGGGCTAAGGTAACTCACTTGGGGTCAGGGAGTACTTATATGGGACCAGGGTAACTCACTTGGGCCCAGGTTGTACTTATAAAGGGGCTAGGGTAACTCACTTGGGGTCAGGGAGTACTACTATGGGACTAGGGTAACTTACTTGCGGTCAGAGTGTACATATATAGGGGCTAGGATAACACACTTGGGGTCAAGGAGAACTTATAAAGGTGATATGGTTACTCTCTTGGGGTCAGGGAGTACTTATAAAAGGGCTAGGGTAACTCACTTGGGGTCAGGGAGTACATATAAAGGGGCTAGGGTAACTCACTTGGGGTCAGTGAGTACTACTATGGGACTAGGGTAACTTACTTGCGGTCAGAGAGTACATATATAGGGGCTAGGATAACACAATTGGGGTCAGGGAGTACCACTATGGGACTAGGGTAACTTACTTGCGGTCAGAGATTACATATATAGGGGCTAGGATAACACACTTGGGGTCAAGGAGAACTTATAAAGGTTATATGGTAACTCACTTGGGGTCAGGGAGTACTTATATGGGACTAGGGTAACTCACATGGGGTCAGGGAGTATATATATGGGACCAGGGTAACTCACTTGGGGCCAGGGTGTACTTATAAAGGGGCTAGGGTAACTCCCTTGGGGTCAGGGAGTACTACTATGGGACTAGGGTAACTTACTTGCGGTCAGAGTGTACATATATAGGGGCTAGGATAACACACTTGGGGTCAAGGAGTACTTATAAAGGTGATATGGTAACTCACTTGGGATAAGGGAGTACTTATATGGGACCAGGGTAATTCACTTGGGGCCAGGGTGTACTTATAAAGGGGCTAGGGTAACTCACTTAGGGGTCAGGGAGTACTACTATGGGACCAGGGTAACTCACTTGCGGTCAGAGAGTACATATAAAGGGGATAGGATAACTCACTTGGGGTCAGGGAGTACCACTATGGGACTAGGGTAACTTACTTGCGGTCAGAGATTACATATATAGGGGCTAGGATAACACACTTGGGGACATGGAGAACTTATAAAGGTTATATGGTAACTCACTTGGGGTCAGGGAGTACTTTTATGGGACTAGGGTAACTCACTTGGGGTCAGGGAGTATATATATGGGACCAGGGTAACTCACTTGGGGCCAGGGTGTACTTATAAAGGGGCTAGGGTAACTCCCTTGGGGTCAGGGAGTACTTATAAAGGGGCAATTGTAACTCACTTGGAGTCTGGGAGTACATATAAAGGGGCTAGGATAACACACTTGGAGTCAGGGAGTACTTATAAAGGGGATAGGGTAACTCACTTGGGGTCAGGGAGTACTTATATGGGACCAGGGTAACTCACTTGGGGCCAGGGTGTACTTATAAAGGGGCTAGGGTAACTCCCTTGGGGTCAGGGAGTACTTATAAAGGGCTATGGTAACTCACTTGGAGTCTGGGAGTACACATAAAGGGGCTAGGTTAACACACTTGGAGTCAGGGAGTGCTTATAAAGGGGATAGGGTAACTCACTTGCGGTCAGAGAGTACTTCTATGGGACTAGGGTAACTCACTTGGGGTCAGGGAGTACTTTTATGGGACCAGGGTAACTCACTTGGGGCCAGGGTGTACTTATAAAGGGGCTGGGGTATCTCACTTGGGGTCAGGGAGTACATATAAAGGGGCTAGGGTAACTCACTTGGGGTCAGGGAGTACTTATAAAGGGGCTAGGATAACACACTTGGAGTCAGGGAGTACTTATAAAGGGGATAGGGTAACTCACTTGCGGTCAGAGAGTACTTCTATGGGACTAGGGTAACTCACTTGGGGTCAGGGAGTACTTTTATGGGACCAGGGTAACTCACTTGGGGCCAGAATGTACTTATAAAGGGGTTAGGGTAACTCACTTGGGGTCAGTGAGTACTACTATGGGACTAGGGTAACTCACTTGATGTCAGTGAGTACATATAAAGGGGCAAGGATAACTCACTTGGGGTCAGGGAGTACTTATATAGGGGCTATGGTAACTCACTTGGGGTCAGGGAATACTTATATGGGACCAGGGTAACTCACTTGGGGCCAGAGTGTACTTATAAAGGGGTTAGGGTAACTCACTTGGGGTCAGGGAGTACATATAAAGGGGCTATGGTAACTCACTTGGGGTCAGGGAGTACTACTATGGGACTAGGGTAACTCACTAGCGGTCAGAGAGTACACATAAAGGGGCTAGGATAACTCACTTGGGGTCGGGGAGTACTTATAAAGGGGCTAAGGTAACTCACTTGGGGTCAGGGAGTACTTATATGGGACCAGGGTAACTCACTTGGGCCCAGGTTGTACTTATAAAGGGGCTAGGGTAACTCACTTGGGGTCAGGGAGTACTACTATGGGACTAGGGTAACTTACTTGCGGTCAGAGTGTACATATATAGGGGCTAGGATAACACACTTGGGGTCAAGGAGAACTTATAAAGGTGATATGGTTACTCTCTTGGGGTCAGGGAGTACTTATAAAAGGGCTAGGGTAACTCACTTGGGGTCAGGGAGTACATATAAAGGGGCTAGGGTAACTCACTTGGGGTCAGGGAGTACTACTATGGGACTAGGGTAACTTACTTGCGGTCAGAGAGTACATATATAGGGGCTAGGATAACACAATTGGGGTCAGGGAGTACCACTATGGGACTAGGGTAACTTACTTGCGGTCAGAGATTACATATATAGGGGCTAGGATAACACACTTGGGGTCAAGGAGAACTTATAAAGGTTATATGGTAACTCACTTGGGGTCAGGGAGTACTTATATGGGACTAGGGTAACTCACTTGGGGTCAGGGAGTATATATATGGGACCAGGGTAACTCACTTGGGGCCAGGGTGTACTTATAAAGGGGCTAGGGTAACTCCCTTGGGGTCAGGGAGTACTAATATGGGACTAGGGTAACTTACTTGCGGTCAGAGTGTACATATATAGGGGCTAGGATAACACACTTGGGGTCAAGGAGTACTTATAAAGGTGATATGGTAACTCACTTGGGATAAGGGAGTACTTATATGGGACCAGGGTAATTCACTTGGGGCCAGGGTGTACTTATAAAGGGGCTAGGGTAACTCACTTAGGGGTCAGGGAGTACTACTATGGGACCAGGGTAACTCACTTGCGGTCAGAGAGTACATATAAAGGGGATAGGATAACTCACTTGGGGTCAGGGAGTACCACTATGGGACTAGGGTAACTTACTTGCGGTCAGAGATTACATATATAGGGGCTAGGATAACACACTTGGGGTCATGGAGAACTTATAAAGGTTATATGGTAACTCACTTGGGGTCAGGGAGTACTTATATGGGACTAGGGTAACTCACTTGGGGTCAGGGAGTATATATATGGGACCAGGGTAACTCACTTGGGGCCAGGGTGTACTTATAAAGGGGCTAGGGTAACTCCCTTGGGGTCAGGGAGTACTTATAAAGGGGCAATTGTAACTCACTTGGAGTCTGGGAGTACATATAAAGGGGCTAGGATAACACACTTGGAGTCAGGGAGTACTTATAAAGGGGATAGGGTAACTCACTTGGGGTCAGGGAGTACTTATATGGGACCAGGGTAACTCACTTGGGGCCAGGGTGTACTTATAAAGGGGCTAGGGTAACTCCCTTGGGGTCAGGGAGTACTTATAAAGGGCTATGGTAACTCACTTGGAGTCTGGGAGTACATATAAAGGGGCTAGGTTAACACACTTGGAGTCAGGGAGTGCTTATAAAGGGGATAGGGTAACTCACTTGCGGTCAGAGAGTACTTCTATGGGACTAGGGTAACTCACTTGGGGTCAGGGAGTACTTTTATGGGACCAGGGTAACTCACTTGGGGCCAGGGTGTACTTATAAAGGGGCTGGGGTATCTCACTTGGGGTCAGGGAGTACATATAAAGGGGCTAGGGTAACTCACTTGGGGTCAGGGAGTACTTATAAAGGGGCTAGGATAACACACTTGGAGTCAGGGAGTACTTATAAAGGGGATAGGGTAACTCACTTGCGGTCAGAGAGTACTTCTATGGGACTAGGGTAACTCACTTGGGGTCAGGGAGTACTTTTATGGGACCAGGGTAACTCACTTGGGGCCAGGGTGTACTTATAAACGGGCTGGGGTAACTCACTTGGGGTCAGGGAGTACATATAAAGGGGCTAGGGTAACTCACTTGGGGTCAGGGAGTACATATAAAGGGTCTATGGAAACTCACTTGGGGTCAGGGAGTACATATAAAGGGTCTATGGAAACTCACTTGGGGTCAAGGAGTACATATAAAGGGTCTATGGTAACTCACTTGGGGTCAGGGAGTACTACTATGGGACCAGGGTAACTCACTTGCGGTCAGTGAGTACATATAAAGGGGCTAGGGTAACTCACTTGGGGTCAGGGTGTACTTTTATGGGACCAGGGTAACTCACTTGGGGCCAGGGTGTACTTATAAAGGGGCTGCGGTAACTCACTTGGGGTCTGGGAGTACATATAAAGGGGCTAGGATAACACACTTGGGGTCAGGGAGTACTTATAAAGGGGCTAGGGTAACTCACTTGGGGTCAGGGAGTACTTATATGGGACTAGGGTAACTTACTTGCGGTCAGAGTGTACATATATAGGGGCTAGGATAACACACTTGGGGTCAAGGAGTACTTATAAAGGTGATATGGTAACTCACTTGGGATAAGGGAGTACTTATATGGGACCAGGGTAATTCACTTGGGGCCAGGGTGTACTTATAAAGGGGCTAGGGTAACTCACTTAGGGGTCAGGGAGTACTACTATGGGACCAGGGTAACTCACTTGCGGTCAGAGAGTACATATAAAGGGGATAGGATAACTCACTTGGGGTCAGGGAGTACTTTTATGGGACCAGGGTAACTCACTTGGGGCCAGGGTGTACTTATAAAGGGGCTGGGGTATCTCACTTGGGGTCAGGGAGTACATATAAAGGGGCTAGGGTAACTCACTTGGGGTCAGGGAGTACTTATAAAGGGGCTAGGATAACACACTTGGAGTCAGGGAGTACTTATAAAGGGGATAGGGTAACTCACTTGCGGTCAGAGAGTACTTCTATGGGACTAGGGTAACTCACTTGGGGTCAGGGAGTACTTTTATGGGACCAGGGTAACTCACTTGGGGCCAGGGTGTACTTATAAAGGGGCTGGGGTAACTCACTTGGGGTCAGGGAGTACATATAAAGGGGCTAGGGTAACTCACTTGGGGTCAGGGAGTACATATAAAGGGTCTATGGAAACTCACTTGGGGTCAGGGAGTACATATAAAGGGTCTATGGAAACTCACTTGGGGTCAAGGAGTACATATAAAGGGTCTATGGTAACTCACTTGGGGTCAGGGAGTACTACTATGGGACCAGGGTAACTCACTTGCGGTCAGTGAGTACATATAAAGGGGCTAGGGTAACTCACTTGGGGTCAGGGTGTACTTTTATGGGACCAGGGTAACTCACTTGGGGCCAGGGTGTACTTATAAAGGGGCTGCGGTAACTCACTTGGGGTCTGGGAGTACATATAAAGGGGCTAGGATAACACACTTGGGGTCAGGGAGTACTTATAAAGGGGCTAGGGTAACTCACTTGGGGTCAGGGAGTACTTATATGGGACTAGGGTAACTTACTTGCGGTCAGAGTGTACATATATAGGGGCTAGGATAACACACTTGGGGTCAAGGAGTACTTATAAAGGTGATATGGTAACTCACTTGGGATAAGGGAGTACTTATATGGGACCAGGGTAATTCACTTGGGGCCAGGGTGTACTTATAAAGGGGCTAGGGTAACTCACTTAGGGGTCAGGGAGTACTACTATGGGACCAGGGTAACTCACTTGCGGTCAGAGAGTACATATAAAGGGGATAGGATAACTCACTTGGGGTCAGGGAGTACCACTATGGGACTAGGGTAACTTACTTGCGGTCAGAGATTACATATATAGGGGCTAGGATAACACACTTGGGGTCATGGAGAACTTATAAAGGTTATATGGTAACTCACTTGGGGTCAGGGAGTACTTATATGGGACTAGGGTAACTCACTTGGGGTCAGGGAGTATATATATGGGACCAGGGTAACTCACTTGGGGCCAGGGTGTACTTATAAAGGGGCTAGGGTAACTCCCTTGGGGTCAGGGAGTACTTATAAAGGGGCAATTGTAACTCACTTGGAGTCTGGGAGTACATATAAAGGGGCTAGGATAACACACTTGGAGTCAGGGAGTACTTATAAAGGGGATAGGGTAACTCACTTGGGGTCAGGGAGTACTTATATGGGACCAGGGTAACTCACTTGGGGCCAGGGTGTACTTATAAAGGGGCTAGGGTAACTCCCTTGGGGTCAGGGAGTACTTATAAAGGGCTATGGTAACTCACTTGGAGTCTGGGAGTACATATAAAGGGGCTAGGTTAACACACTTGGAGTCAGGGAGTGCTTATAAAGGGGATAGGGTAACTCACTTGCGGTCAGAGAGTACTTCTATGGGACTAGGGTAACTCACTTGGGGTCAGGGAGTACTTTTATGGGACCAGGGTAACTCACTTGGGGCCAGGGTGTACTTATAAAGGGGCTGGGGTATCTCACTTGGGGTCAGGGAGTACATATAAAGGGGCTAGGGTAACTCACTTGGGGTCAGGGAGTACTTATAAAGGGGCTAGGATAACACACTTGGAGTCAGGGAGTACTTATAAAGGGGATAGGGTAACTCACTTGCGGTCAGAGAGTACTTCTATGGGACTAGGGTAACTCACTTGGGGTCAGGGAGTACTTTTATGGGACCAGGGTAACTCACTTGGGGCCAGGGTGTACTTATAAAGGGGCTGGGGTAACTCACTTGGGGTCAGGGAGTACATATAAAGGGGCTAGGGTAACTCACTTGGGGTCAGGGAGTACATATAAAGGGTCTATGGAAACTCACTTGGGGTCAGGGAGTACATATAAAGGGTCTATGGAAACTCACTTGGGGTCAAGGAGTACATATAAAGGGTCTATGGTAACTCACTTGGGGTCAGGGAGTACTACTATGGGACCAGGGTAACTCACTTGCGGTCAGTGAGTACATATAAAGGGGCTAGGGTAACTCACTTGGGGTCAGGGTGTACTTTTATGGGACCAGGGTAACTCACTTGGGGCCAGGGTGTACTTATAAAGGGGCTGCGGTAACTCACTTGGGGTCTGGGAGTACATATAAAGGGGCTAGGATAACACACTTGGGGTCAGGGAGTACTTATAAAGGGGCTAGGGTAACTCACTTGGGGTCAGGGAGTACTTATATGGGACCAGGGTAACTCACTTGCGGTCAGTGAGTACATATAAAGGGGCTAGGGTAACTCCCTTGGGGTCAGGGAATACTTATAAAGGGGCTATGGTAACTCACTTGGGGTCAGGGAGTATTACTATGGGACCAGGGTAACTCACTTGCGGTCAGTGAGTACATATAAAGGGGCTAGGGTAACTCACTTGGGGTCAGGGAGTACATAAAAAGGGGCAATGGCAACTCACTTGGGGTAAGGGAGTACTACTATGGGACCAGGGTAACTCACTTGCGGTCAGAGAGTACATATAAAGGGGCTAGGGTAACTCACTTGGGGTCAGAGTGTACTACTATGGGACCAGGGTAACTCACTTGCGGTCACTGAGTACATATAAAGGGGCTAGGATAACACACTTGGGATCAGGGATTACTTATAAAGGTGATATGGTAACTCACTTGGGGTCAGGGAGTACTTATAAAGGGGCTAGGGTAAATCACTTGGGGTCAGGGAGTACATATAAAGGGGCTGGGATTACACACTTGGGGTCAGGGAGTACTTATAAAGGGGCTAGGGTAACTCACTTGGGTTCAGGGAGTACATATAAAGGGGCTATGGTAACTCACTTGAGGTCAGGGAGTACTACTATGGGACCAGGGTAACTTACTTGCGGTCAGAGAGTACATATAAAGGGGTTAGGATAACTCACTTGGGGTCAGGGTGTACTTTTATGGGACCAGGGTAACTCACTTGGGGCCAGGGTGTACTTATAAAGGGGCTGCGGTAACTCACTTGGGGTCAGGGAGTATATATATGGGACCAGGGTAACTCACTTGGGGCCAGGGTGTACTTATAAAGGGGCTAGGGTAACTCCCTTGGGGTCAGGGAGTACTAATATGGGACCAGGGTAACTCACTTGCGGTCAGTGAGTACATATAAAGGGGCTAGGGTAACTCACTTGGGGTCAGGGTGTACTTTTATGGGACCAGGGTAACTCACTTGGGGCCAGGGTGTACTTATAAAGGGGCTGCGGTAACTCACTTGGGGTCAGGGAGTATATATATGGGACCAGGGTAACTCACTTGGGGCCAGGGTGTACTTATAAAGGGGCTAGGGTAACTCCCTTGGGGTCAGGGAGTACTAATATGGGACTAGGGTAACTTACTTGCGGTCAGAGTGTACATATATAGGGGCTAGGATAACACACTTGGGGTCAAGGAGTACTTATAAAGGTGATATGGTAACTCACTTGGGATAAGGGAGTACTTATATGGGACCAGGGTAATTCACTTGGGGCCAGGGTGTACTTATAAAGGGGCTAGGGTAACTCACTTAGGGGTCAGGGAGTACTACTATGGGACCAGGGTAACTCACTTGCGGTCAGAGAGTACATATAAAGGGGATAGGATAACTCACTTGGGGTCAGGGAGTACCACTATGGGACTAGGGTAACTTACTTGCGGTCAGAGATTACATATATAGGGGCTAGGATAACACACTTGGGGTCATGGAGAACTTATAAAGGTTATATGGTAACTCACTTGGGGTCAGGGAGTACTTATATGGGACTAGGGTAACTCACTTGGGGTCAGGGAGTATATATATGGGACCAGGGTAACTCACTTGGGGCCAGGGTGTACTTATAAAGGGGCTAGGGTAACTCCCTTGGGGTCAGGGAGTACTTATAAAGGGGCAATTGTAACTCACTTGGAGTCTGGGAGTACATATAAAGGGGCTAGGATAACACACTTGGAGTCAGGGAGTACTTATAAAGGGGATAGGGTAACTCACTTGGGGTCAGGGAGTACTTATATGGGACCAGGGTAACTCACTTGGGGCCAGGGTGTACTTATAAAGGGGCTAGGGTAACTCCCTTGGGGTCAGGGAGTACTTATAAAGGGCTATGGTAACTCACTTGGAGTCTGGGAGTACATATAAAGGGGCTAGGTTAACACACTTGGAGTCAGGGAGTGCTTATAAAGGGGATAGGGTAACTCACTTGCGGTCAGAGAGTACTTCTATGGGACTAGGGTAACTCACTTGGGGTCAGGGAGTACTTTTATGGGACCAGGGTAACTCACTTGGGGCCAGGGTGTACTTATAAAGGGGCTGGGGTATCTCACTTGGGGTCAGGGAGTACATATAAAGGGGCTAGGGTAACTCACTTGGGGTCAGGGAGTACTTATAAAGGGGCTAGGATAACACACTTGGAGTCAGGGAGTACTTATAAAGGGGATAGGGTAACTCACTTGCGGTCAGAGAGTACTTCTATGGGACTAGGGTAACTCACTTGGGGTCAGGGAGTACTTTTATGGGACCAGGGTAACTCACTTGGGGCCAGGGTGTACTTATAAAGGGGCTGGGGTAACTCACTTGGGGTCAGGGAGTACATATAAAGGGGCTAGGGTAACTCACTTGGGGTCAGGGAGTACATATAAAGGGTCTATGGAAACTCACTTGGGGTCAGGGAGTACATATAAAGGGTCTATGGAAACTCACTTGGGGTCAAGGAGTACATATAAAGGGTCTATGGTAACTCACTTGGGGTCAGGGAGTACTACTATGGGACCAGGGTAACTCACTTGCGGTCAGTGAGTACATATAAAGGGGCTAGGGTAACTCACTTGGGGTCAGGGTGTACTTTTATGGGACCAGGGTAACTCACTTGGGGCCAGGGTGTACTTATAAAGGGGCTGCGGTAACTCACTTGGGGTCTGGGAGTACATATAAAGGGGCTAGGATAACACACTTGGGGTCAGGGAGTACTTATAAAGGGGCTAGGGTAACTCACTTGGGGTCAGGGAGTACTTATATGGGACCAGGGTAACTCACTTGCGGTCAGTGAGTACATATAAAGGGGCTAGGGTAACTCCCTTGGGGTCAGGGAATACTTATAAAGGGGCTATGGTAACTCACTTGGGGTCAGGGAGTATTACTATGGGACCAGGGTAACTCACTTGCGGTCAGTGAGTACATATAAAGGGGCTAGGGTAACTCACTTGGGGTCAGGGAGTACATAAAAAGGGGCAATGGCAACTCACTTGGGGTAAGGGAGTACTACTATGGGACCAGGGTAACTCACTTGCGGTCAGAGAGTACATATAAAGGGGCTAGGGTAACTCACTTGGGGTCAGAGTGTACTACTATGGGACCAGGGTAACTCACTTGCGGTCACTGAGTACATATAAAGGGGCTAGGATAACACACTTGGGATCAGGGATTACTTATAAAGGTGATATGGTAACTCACTTGGGGTCAGGGAGTACTTATAAAGGGGCTAGGGTAAATCACTTGGGGTCAGGGAGTACATATAAAGGGGCTGGGATTACACACTTGGGGTCAGGGAGTACTTATAAAGGGGCTAGGGTAACTCACTTGGGTTCAGGGAGTACATATAAAGGGGCTATGGTAACTCACTTGAGGTCAGGGAGTACTACTATGGGACCAGGGTAACTTACTTGCGGTCAGAGAGTACATATAAAGGGGTTAGGATAACTCACTTGGGGTCAGGGAGTACTTATATGGGACTAGGGTAACTCACTTGGGGTCAGGGAGTACTTATATGGGACCAGGGTAACTCACTTGGGCCCAGGGTGTACTTATAAAGGGGCTAGGGTAACTCACTTGGGGTCAGGGAGTACTACTATGGGACTAGGGTAACTTACTTGCTGTCAGAGTGTACATATATAGGGGCTAGGATAACACACTTGGGGTCAAGGAGAACTTATAAAGGTGATATGGTTACTCTCTTGGGGTCAGGGAGTACTTATAAAAGGGCTAGGGTAACTCACTTGGGGTCAGGGAGTACATATAAAGGGGCTAGGGTAACTCACTTGGGGTCAGGGAGTACTACTATGGGACTAGGGTAACTTACTTGCGGTCATAGAGTACATATATAGGGGCTAGGATAACACACTTGGGGTCAGGGAGTACCACTATGGGACTAGGGTAACTTACTTGCGGTCAGAGATTACATATATAGGGGCTAGGATAACACACTTGGGGTCAAGGAGAACTTATAAAGGTTATATGGTAACTCACTTGGGGTCAGGGAGTACTTATATGGGACTAGGGTAACTCACTTGGGGTCAGGGAGTATATGTATGGGACCAGGGTAACTCACTTGGGGCCAGGGTGTACTTATAAAGGGGCTAGGGTAACTCCCTTGGGGTCAGGGAGTACTACTATGGGACTGGGGTAACTTACTTGCGGTCAGAGATTACATATATAGGGGCTAGGATAACACACTTGGGGTCAAGGAGAACTTATAAAGGTTATATGGTAACTCACTTGGGGTCAGGGAGTACTTATATGGGACTAGGGTAACTCACTTGGGGTCAGGGAGTATATATATGGGACCAGGGTAACTCACTTGGGGCCAGGGTGTACTTATAAAGGGGCTAGGGTAACTCCCTTGGGGTCAGGGAGTACTACTATGGGACTAGGGTAACTTACTTGCGGTCAGAGTGTACATATATAGGGGCTAGGATAACACACTTGGGGTCAAGGAGTACTTATAAAGGTGATATGGTAACTCACTTGGGATAAGGGAGTACTTATATGGGACCAGGGTAATTCACTTGGGGCCAGGGTGTACTTATAAAGGGGCTAGGGTAACTCACTTAGGGGTCAGGGAGTACTACTATGGGACCAGGGTAACTCACTTGCGGTCAGAGAGTACATATAAAGGGGCTAGGATAACTCACTTGGGGTCAGGGAGTACCACTATGGGACTAGGGTAACTTACTTGCGGTCAGAGATTACATATATAGGGGCTAGGATAACACACTTGGGGTCAAGGAGAACTTATAAAGGTTATATGGTAACTCACTTGGGGTCAGGGAGTACTTATATGGGACTAGGGTAACTCACTTGGGGTCAGGGAGTATATATATGGGACCAGGGTAACTCACTTGGGGCCAGGAAGTATTTCTATGGGACTAGGGTAACTCACTTGGGGTCTGGGAGTACATATAAAGGGGCTAGGATAACTCACTTGCGGTCAGAGAGTACTTCTATGGGACTAGGGTAACTCACTTGGGGTCAGGGTGTACTTTTAAGAGACTAGGGTAACTCACTTGGGGTCAGGGAGTACTTATATAGGGGCTAGTGTAACTCACTAAGGTTAATGAGTACTACTATGGGACTAGGGTAACTCACTTGCGTTAGAGAGTACATATAAAGGGGCTAGGATAACTCACTTGGGGTCAGGGTGTACTTATAAACGGTTTATGGTAACTCACTTGGGGTCAGGGAGTACTACTATGGGACTAGGGTAACTTACTTGCGGTCAGGGAGTACATATAAAGGGGCTAGGATAACTCACTTGGGATCAGTGAGAACTTATAAAGGGGTTTGCATAACTCACTTGCGGTCAGAGAGTACATATAAAGGGGCTAGAATAAATAACTTGGGGTCAGGGAGTACATTTAAGGGACTAGGGTATCTTACTTGCGGTCAGAGAGTACATATAAAGGGGCTAGGATAACTCACTTGGGATCAGTGAGAACTTATAAAGGGGTTTGCATAACTCACTTGCGGTCAGAGAGTACATATAAAGGGGCTTGGATAACTCACTTGGAGTCAGGGAGTACTTATATGGGACTAGGGTAACTCACTTGGGGTCAGGGAGTACTTATAAAGGGGCTAGGTTAACTCACTTGGGTCAGGGAGTACTACTATGGGACTAGGGTAACTCACTTGGGGTCAGGAAGTACTTTTATGGGACTAGGGTAACTCACTTGCGGTCAGAGAGTACATATAAAGGGCCTAGGATAACTCACTTGGGGTCAGGGAGTACTTGTAAAGAGGCTATGGTAACTCACTTGGGGTCAGGGAGTACTTATATGAGACTAGGGTAACACACTTGGGGTCAGGGAGTACTAATAAAGGGGTTAGATTAACTCACTTGCGGTCAGAGAGTACATATAAAGGGGCTAGGATAACGCACTTGGGGTCAGGAAGTACTTCTATGGGACTAGGGTAACTCACTTGGGGTCAAGGAATACTTATATGGGACCAGGGTAACTCACTTGGGGCCAGAATGTACTTATAAAGGGGTTAGGGTAACTCACTTGGGGTCAGTGAGTACTACTATGGGACTAGGGTAACTCACTTGATGTCAGTGAGTACATATAAAGGGGCAAGGATAACTCACTTGGGGTCAGGGAGTACTTATATAGGGGCTATGGTAACTCACTTGGGGTCAGGGAATACTTATATGGGACCAGGGTAACTCACTTGGGGCCAGAGTGTACTTATAAAGGGGTTAGGGTAACTCACTTGGGGTCAGGGAGTACATATAAAGGGGCTATGGTAACTCACTTGGGGTCAGGGAGTACTACTATGGGACTAGGGTAACTCACTAGCGGTCAGAGAGTACACATAAAGGGGCTAGGATAACTCACTTGGGGTCGGGGAGTACTTATAAAGGGGCTAAGGTAACTCACTTGGGGTCAGGGAGTACTTATATGGGACCAGGGTAACTCACTTGGGCCCAGGTTGTACTTATAAAGGGGCTAGGGTAACTCACTTGGGGTCAGGGAGTACTACTATGGGACTAGGGTAACTTACTTGCGGTCATAGAGTACATATATAGGGGCTAGGATAACACACTTGGGGTCAGGGAGTACCACTATGGGACTAGGGTAACTTACTTGCGGTCAGAGATTACATATATAGGGGCTAGGATAACACACTTGGGGTCAAGGAGAACTTATAAAGGTTATATGGTAACTCACTTGGGGTCAGGGAGTACTTATATGGGACTAGGGTAACTCACTTGGGGTCAGGGAGTATATATATGGGACCAGGGTAACTCACTTGGGGCCAGGGTGTACTTATAAAGGGGCTAGGGTAACTCCCTTGGGGTCAGGGAGTACTACTATGGGACTGGGGTAACTTACTTGCGGTCAGAGATTACATATATAGGGGCTAGGATAACACACTTGGGGTCAAGGAGAACTTATAAAGGTTATATGGTAACTCACTTGGGGTCAGGGAGTACTTATATGGGACTAGGGTAACTCACTTGGGGTCAGGGAGTATATATATGGGACCAGGGTAACTCACTTGGGGCCAGGGTGTACTTATAAAGGGGCTAGGGTAACTCCCTTGGGGTCAGGGAGTACTACTATGGGACTAGGGTAACTAACTTGCGATCAGAGTGTACATATATAGGGGCTAGGATAACACACTTGGGGTCAAGGAGTACTTATAAAGGTGATATTGTAACTCACTTGGGATAAGGGAGTACTTATATGGGACCAGGGTAATTCACTTGGGGCCAGGGTGTACATATAAATGGGCTAGGATAACTCACTTGGGGTCAGGGAGTACCACTATGGGACTAGGGTAACTTACTTGCGGTCAGAGATTACATATATAGGGGCTAGGATAACACACTTGGGGTCAAGGAGAACTTATAAAGGTTATATGGTAACTCACTTGGGGTCAGGGAGTACTTATATGGGACTAGGGTAACTCACTTGGGGTCAGGGAGTATATATATGGGACCAGGGTAACTCACTTGGGGCCAGGAAGTATTTCTATGGGACTAGGGTAACTCACTTGGGGTCTGGGAGTACATATAAAGGGGCTAGGATAACTCACTTGCGGTCAGAGAGTACTTCTATGGGACTAGGGTAACTCACTTGGGGTCAGGGTGTACTTTTAAGAGACTAGGGTAACTCACATGGGGTCAGGGAGTACTTACATAGGGGCTAGTGTAACTCACTAAGGTTGATGAGTACTACTATGGGACTAGGGTAACTCACTTGCGTTAGAGAGTACATATAAAGGGGCTAGGATAACTCACTTGGGGTCAGGGTGTACTTATAAACGGGTTATGGTAACTCACTTGGGGTCAGGGAGTACTACTATGGGACTAGGGTAACTTACTTGCGGTCAGGGAGTACATTTAAAGGGGCTAGAATAACTAACTTTGGGTCAGGGAGTACATTTAAGGGACTAGGGTATCTTACTTGCGGTCAGAGAGTACATATAAAGGGGCTAGGATAACTCACTTGGGATCAGTGGGAACTTATAAAGGGGTTTGCATAACTCACTTGCGGTCAGAGAGTACATATAAAGGGGCTTGGATAACTCACTTGGAGTCAGGGAGTACATTTAAGGGACTAGGGTATCTTACTTGCGGTCAGAGAGTACATATAAAGGGGCTAGGATAACTCACTTGGGATCAGTGAGAACTTATAAAGGGGTTTGCATAACTCACTTGCGGTCAGAGAGTACATATAAAGGGGCTTGGATAACTCACTTGGAGTCAGGGAGTACTTATATGGGACTAGGGTAACTCACTTGGGGTCAGGGAGTACTTATAAAGGGGCTAGGTTAACTCACTTGGGTCAGGGAGTACTACTATGGGACTAGGGTAACTCACTTGGGGTCAGGGAGTACTACTATGGGACTAGGGTAACTTACTTGCGGTCAGGGAGTACATATAAAGGGGCTAGGATAACTCACTTGGGATCAGTGAGAACTTATAAAGGGGTTTGCATAACTCACTTGCGGTCAGAGAGTACATATAAAGGGGCTAGAATAAATAACTTGGGGTCAGGGAGTACATTTAAGGGACTAGGGTATCTTACTTGCGGTCAGAGAGTACATATAAAGGGGCTAGGATAACTCACTTGGGATCAGTGAGAACTTATAAAGGGGTTTGCATAACTCACTTGCGGTCAGAGAGTACATATAAAGGGGCTTGGATAACTCACTTGGAGTCAGGGAGTACTTATATGGGACTAGGGTAACTCACTTGGGGTCAGGGAGTACTTATAAAGGGGCTAGGTTAACTCACTTGGGTCAGGGAGTACTACTATGGGACTAGGGTAACTCACTTGGGGTCAGGAAGTACTTTTATGGGACTAGGGTAACTCACTTGCGGTCAGAGAGTACATATAAAGGGCCTAGGATAACTCACTTGGGGTCAGGGAGTACTTGTAAAGAGGCTATGGTAACTCACTTGGGGTCAGGGAGTACTTATATGAGACTAGGGTAACACACTTGGGGTCAGGGAGTACTAATAAAGGGGTTAGATTAACTCACTTGCGGTCAGAGAGTACATATAAAGGGGCTAGGATAACGCACTTGGGGTCAGGAAGTACTTCTATGGGACTAGGGTAACTCACTTGGGGTCAAGGAATACTTATATGGGACCAGGGTAACTCACTTGGGACCAGAATGTACTTATAAAGGGGTTAGGGTAACTCACTTGGGGTCAGTGAGTACTACTATGGGACTAGGGTAACTCACTTGATGTCAGTGAGTACATATAAAGGGGCAAGGATAACTCACTTGGGGTCAGGGAGTACTTATATAGGGGCTATGGTAACTCACTTGGGGTCAGGGAATACTTATATGGGACCAGGGTAACTCACTTGGGGCCAGAGTGTACTTATAAAGGGGTTAGGGTAACTCACTTGGGGTCAGGGAGTACATATAAAGGGGCTATGGTAACTCACTTGGGGTCAGGGAGTACTACTATGGGACTAGGGTAACTCACTAGCGGTCAGAGAGTACACATAAAGGGGCTAGGATAACTCACTTGGGGTCGGGGAGTACTTATAAAGGGGCTAAGGTAACTCACTTGGGGTCAGGGAGTACTTATATGGGACCAGGGTAACTCACTTGGGCCCAGGTTGTACTTATAAAGGGGCTAGGGTAACTCACTTGGGGTCAGGGAGTACTACTATGGGACTAGGGTAACTTACTTGCGGTCATAGAGTACATATATAGGGGCTAGGATAACACACTTGGGGTCAGGGAGTACCACTATGGGACTAGGGTAACTTACTTGCGGTCAGAGATTACATATATAGGGGCTAGGATAACACACTTGGGGTCAAGGAGAACTTATAAAGGTTATATGGTAACTCACTTGGGGTCAGGGAGTACTTATATGGGACTAGGGTAACTCACTTGGGGTCAGGGAGTATATATATGGGACCAGGGTAACTCACTTGGGGCCAGGGTGTACTTATAAAGGGGCTAGGGTAACTCCCTTGGGGTCAGGGAGTACTACTATGGGACTGGGGTAACTTACTTGCGGTCAGAGATTACATATATAGGGGCTAGGATAACACACTTGGGGTCAAGGAGAACTTATAAAGGTTATATGGTAACTCACTTGGGGTCAGGGAGTACTTATATGGGACTAGGGTAACTCACTTGGGGTCAGGGAGTATATATATGGGACCAGGGTAACTCACTTGGGGCCAGGGTGTACTTATAAAGGGGCTAGGGTAACTCCCTTGGGGTCAGGGAGTACTACTATGGGACTAGGGTAACTAACTTGCGATCAGAGTGTACATATATAGGGGCTAGGATAACACACTTGGGGTCAAGGAGTACTTATAAAGGTGATATTGTAACTCACTTGGGATAAGGGAGTACTTATATGGGACCAGGGTAATTCACTTGGGGCCAGGGTGTACATATAAATGGGCTAGGATAACTCACTTGGGGTCAGGGAGTACCACTATGGGACTAGGGTAACTTACTTGCGGTCAGAGATTACATATATAGGGGCTAGGATAACACACTTGGGGTCAAGGAGAACTTATAAAGGTTATATGGTAACTCACTTGGGGTCAGGGAGTACTTATATGGGACTAGGGTAACTCACTTGGGGTCAGGGAGTATATATATGGGACCAGGGTAACTCACTTGGGGCCAGGAAGTATTTCTATGGGACTAGGGTAACTCACTTGGGGTCTGGGAGTACATATAAAGGGGCTAGGATAACTCACTTGCGGTCAGAGAGTACTTCTATGGGACTAGGGTAACTCACTTGGGGTCAGGGTGTACTTTTAAGAGACTAGGGTAACTCACTTGGGGTCAGGGAGTACTTATATAGGGGCTAGTGTAACTCACTAAGGTTAATGAGTACTACTATGGGACTAGGGTAACTCACTTGCGTTAGAGAGTACATATAAAGGGGCTAGGATAACTCACTTGGGGTCAGGGTGTACTTATAAACGGGTTATGGTAACTCACTTGGGGTCAGGGAGTACTACTATGGGACTAGGGTAACTTACTTGCGGTCAGGGAGTACATTTAAAGGGGCTAGAATAACTAACTTTGGGTCAGGGAGTACATTTAAGGGACTAGGGTATCTTACTTGCGGTCAGAGAGTACATATAAAGGGGCTAGGATAACTCACTTGGGATCAGTGGGAACTTATAAAGGGGTTTGCATAACTCACTTGCGGTCAGAGAGTACATATAAAGGGGCTTGGATAACTCACTTGGAGTCAGGGAGTACTTATATGGGACTAGGGTAACTCACTTGGGGTCAGGGAGTACTTATAAAGGGGCTAGGTTAACACACTTGGGTCAGGGAGTACTACTATGGGACTAGGGTAACTCACTTGGGGTCAGGAAGTACTTTTATGGGACTAGGGTAACTCACTTGCGGTCAGAGTGTACATATAAAGAGCCTAGGATAACTCACTTGGGGTCAGGGAGTACTTGTAAAGAGGCTATGGTAACTCACTTGGGGTCAGGGAGTACTTATATGAGACTAGGGTAACACACTTGGGGTCAGGGAGTACTAATAAAGGGGTTAGGTTAACTCACTTGGGTCAGGGAGTACTACTATGGGACTAGGGAAACTCACTTGGGGTCAGGAAGTACTTTTATGGGACTAGGGTAACTCACTTGCGGTCAGAGAGTACATATAAAGGGGCTAGGATAACGCACTTGGGGTCAGGAAGTACTTCTATGGGACTAGGGTAACTCACTTGGGGTCAGTGAGTACTACTATGGGACTAGGGTAACTCACTTGATGTCAGTGAGTACATATAAAGGGGCAAGGATAACTCACTTGGGGTCAGGGAGTACTTATATAGGGGCTATGGTAACTCACTTGGGGTCAGGGAATACTTATATGGGACCAGGGTAACTCACTTGGGGCCAGAATGTACTTATAAAGGGGTTAGGGTAACTCACTTGGGGTCAGGGAGTACATATAAAGGGGCTATGGTAACTCACTTGGGGTCAGGGAGTACTACTATGGGACTAGGGTAACTCACTAGCGGTCAGAGAGTACACATAAAGGGGCTAGGATAACTCACTTGGGGTCGGGGAGTACTTATAAAGGGGCTAAGGTAACTCACTTGGGGTCAGGGAGTACTTATATGGGACCAGGGTAACTCACTTGGGCCCAGGTTGTACTTATAAAGGGGCTAGGGTAACTCACTTGGGGTCAGGGAGTACTACTATGGGACTAGGGTAACTTACTTGCGGTCAGAGTGTACATATATAGGGGCTAGGATAACACACTTGGGGTCAAGGAGAACTTATAAAGGTGATATGGTTACTCTCTTGGGGTCAGGGAGTACTTATAAAAGGGCTAGGGTAACTCACTTGGGGTCAGGGAGTACATATAAAGGGGCTAGGGTAACTCACTTGGGGTCAGGGAGTACTACTATGGGACTAGGGTAACTTACTTGCGGTCAGAGAGTACATATATAGGGACTAGGATAACACAATTGGGGTCAGGGAGTACCACTATGGGACTAGGGTAACTTACTTGCGGTCAGAGATTACATATATAGGGGCTAGGATAACACACTTGGGGTCAAGGAGAACTTATAAAGGTTATATGGTAACTCACTTGGGGTCAGGGAGTACTTATATGGGACTAGGGTAACTCACATGGGGTCAGGGAGTATATATATGGGACCAGGGTAACTCACTTGGGGCCAGGGTGTACTTATAAAGGGGCTAGGGTAACTCCCTTGGGGTCAGGGAGTACTACTATGGGACTAGGGTAACTTACTTGCGGTCAGAGTGTACATATATAGGGGCTAGGATAACACACTTGGGGTCAAGGAGTACTTATAAAGGTGATATGGTAACTCACTTGGGATAAGGGAGTACTTATATGGGACCAGGGTAATTCACTTGGGGCCAGGGTGTACTTATAAAGGGGCTAGGGTAACTCACTTAGGGGTCAGGGAGTACTACTATGGGACCAGGGTAACTCACTTGCGGTCAGAGAGTACATATAAAGGGGATAGGATAACTCACTTGGGGTCAGGGAGTACCACTATGGGACTAGGGTAACTTACTTGCGGTCAGAGATTACATATATAGGGGCTAGGATAACACACTTGGGGTCATGGAGAACTTATAAAGGTTATATGGTAACTCACTTGGGGTCAGGGAGTACTTTTATGGGACTAGGGTAACTCACTTGGGGTCAGGGAGTATATATATGGGACCAGGGTAACTCACTTGGGGCCAGGGTGTACTTATAAAGGGGCTAGGGTAACTCCCTTGGGGTCAGGGAGTACTTATAAAGGGGCAATTGTAACTCACTTGGAGTCTGGGAGTACATATAAAGGGGCTAGGATAACACACTTGGAGTCAGGGAGTACTTATAAAGGGGATAGGGTAACTCACTTGGGGTCAGGGAGTACTTATATGGGACCAGGGTAACTCACTTGGGGCCAGGGTGTACTTATAAAGGGGCTAGGGTAACTCCCTTGGGGTCAGGGAGTACTTATAAAGGGCTATGGTAACTCACTTGGAGTCTGGGAGTACACATAAAGGGGCTAGGTTAACACACTTGGAGTCAGGGAGTGCTTATAAAGGGGATAGGGTAACTCACTTGCGGTCAGAGAGTACTTCTATGGGACTAGGGTAACTCACTTGGGGTCAGGGAGTACTTTTATGGGACCAGGGTAACTCACTTGGGGCCAGGGTGTACTTATAAAGGGGCTGAGGTATCTCACTTGGGGTCAGGGAGTACATATAAAGGGGCTAGGGTAACTCACTTGGGGTCAGGGAGTACTTATAAAGGGGCTAGGATAACACACTTGGAGTCAGGGAGTACTTATAAAGGGGATAGGGTAACTCACTTGCGGTCAGAGAGTACTTCTATGGGACTAGGGTAACTCACTTGGGGTCAGGGAGTACTTTTATGGGACCAGGGTAACTCACTTGGGGCCAGAATGTACTTATAAAGGGGTTAGGGTAACTCACTTGGGGTCAGTGAGTACTACTATGGGACTAGGGTAACTCACTTGATGTCAGTGAGTACATATAAAGGGGCAAGGATAACTCACTTGGGGTCAGGGAGTACTTATATAGGGGCTATGGTAACTCACTTGGGGTCAGGGAATACTTATATGGGACCAGGGTAACTCACTTGGGGCCAGAGTGTACTTATAAAGGGGTTAGGGTAACTCACTTGGGGTCAGGGAGTACATATAAAGGGGCTATGGTAACTCACTTGGGGTCAGGGAGTACTACTATGGGACTAGGGTAACTCACTAGCGGTCAGAGAGTACACATAAAGGGGCTAGGATAACTCACTTGGGGTCGGGGAGTACTTATAAAGGGGCTAAGGTAACCCACTTGGGGTCAGGGAGTACTTATATGGGACCAGGGTAACTCACTTGGGCCCAGGTTGTACTTATAAAGGGGCTAGGGTAACTCACTTGGGGTCAGGGAGTACTACTATGGGACTAGGGTAACTTACTTGCGGTCAGAGTGTACATATATAGGGGCTAGGATAACACACTTGGGGTCAAGGAGAACTTATAAAGGTGATATGATTACTCTCTTGGGGTCAGGGAGTACTTATAAAAGGGCTAGGGTAACTCACTTGGGGTCAGGGAGTACATATAAAGGGGCTAGGGTAACTCACTTGGGGTCAGGGAGTACTACTATGGGACTAGGGTAACTTACTTGCGGTCAGAGAGTACATATATAGGGGCTAGGATAACACAATTGGGGTCAGGGAGTACCACTATGGGACTAGGGTAACTTACTTGCGGTCAGAGATTACATATATAGGGGCTAGGATAACACACTTGGGGTCAAGGAGAACTTATAAAGGTTATATGGTAACTCACTTGGGGTCAGGGAGTACTTATATGGGACTAGGGTAACTCACTTGGGGTCAGGGAGTATATATATGGGACCAGGGTAACTCACTTGGGGCCAGGGTGTACTTATAAAGGGGCTAGGGTAACTCCCTTGGGGTCAGGGAGTACTTATAAAGGGGCAATTGTAACTCACTTGGAGTCTGGGAGTACATATAAAGGGGCTAGGATAACACACTTGGAGTCAGGGAGTACTTATAAAGGGGATAGGGTAACTCACTTGGGGTCAGGGAGTACTTATATGGGACCAGGGTAACTCACTTGGGGCCAGGGTGTACTTATAAAGGGGCTAGGGTAACTCCCTTGGGGTCAGGGAGTACTTATAAAGGGCTATGGTAACTCACTTGGAGTCTGGGAGTACATATAAAGGGGCTAGGTTAACACACTTGGAGTCAGGGAGTGCTTATAAAGGGGATAGGGTAACTCACTTGCGGTCAGAGAGTACTTCTATGGGACTAGGGTAACTCACTTGGGGTCAGGGAGTACTTTTATGGGACCAGGGTAACTCATTTGGGGCCAGGGTGTACTTATAAAGGGGCTGGGGTATCTCACTTGGGGTCAGGGAGTACATATAAAGGGGCTAGGGTAACTCACTTGGGGTCAGGGAGTACTTATAAAGGGGCTAGGATAACACACTTGGAGTCAGGGAGTACTTATAAAGGGGATAGGGTAACTCACTTGCGGTCAGAGAGTACTTCTATGGGACTAGGGTAACTCACTTGGGGTCAGGGAGTACTTTTATGGGACCAGGGTAACTCACTTGGGGCCAGGGTGTACTTATAAAGGGGCTGGGGTAACTCACTTGGGGTCAGGGAGTACATATAAAGGGGCTAGGGTAACTCACTTGGGGTCAGGGAGTACATATAAAGGGTCTATGGAAACTCACTTGGGGTCAGGGAGTACATATAAAGGGTCTATGGAAACTCACTTGGGGTCAAGGAGTACATATAAAGGGTCTATGGTAACTCACTTGGGGTCAGGGAGTACTACTATGGGACCAGGGTAACTCACTTGCGGTCAGTGAGTACTTATAAAGGGGCTAGGGTAACTCACTTGGGGTCAGGGTGTACTTTTATGGGACCAGGGTAACTCACTTGGGGCCAGGGTGTACTTATAAAGGGGCTGCGGTAACTCACTTGGGGTCTGGGAGTACATATAAAGGGGCTAGGATAACACACTTGGGGTCAGGGAGTACTTATAAAGGGGCTAGGGTAACTCACTTGGGGTCAGGGAGTACTTATATGGGACCAGGGTAACTCACTTGCGGTCAGTGAGTACATATAAAGGGGCTAGGGTAACTCCCTTGGGGTCAGGGAATACTTATAAAGGGGCTATGGTAACTCACTTGGGGTCAGGGAGTATTACTATGGGACCAGGGTAACTCACTTGCGGTCAGTGAGTACATATAAAGGGGCTAGGGTAACTCACTTGGGGTCAGGGAGTACATAATAAGGGGCAATGGCAACTCACTTGGGGTAAGGGAGTACTACTATGGGACCAGGGTAACTCACTTGCGGTCAGAGAGTACATATAAAGGGGCTAGGGTAACTCACTTGGGGTCAGAGTGTACTACTATGGGACCAGGGTAACTCACTTGCGGTCACTGAGTACATATAAAGGGGCTAGGATAACAAACTTGGGATCAGGGATTACTTATAAAGGTGATATGGTAACTCACTTGGGGTCAGGGAGTACTTATAAAGGGGCTAGGGTAAATCACTTGGGGTCAGGGAGTACATATAAAGGGGCTGGGATTACACACTTGGGGTCAGGGAGTACTTATAAAGGGGCTAGGGTAACTCACTTGGGTTCAGGGAGTACATATAAAGGGGCTATGGTAACTCACTTGAGGTCAGGGAGTACTACTATGGGACCAGGGTAACTTACTTGCGGTCAGAGAGTACATATAAAGGAGTTAGGATAACTCACTTGGGGTCAGGGAGTACTTATATGGGACTAGGGTAACTCACTTGGGGTCAGGGAGTACTTATATGGGACCAGGGTAACTCACTTGGGCCCAGGGTGTACTTATAAAGGGGCTAGGGTAACTCACTTGGGGTCAGGGAGTACTACTATGGGACTAGGGTAACTTACTTGCTGTCAGAGTGTACATATATAGGGGCTAGGATAACACACTTGGGGTCAAGGAGAACTTATAAAGGTGATATGGTTACTCTCTTGGGGTCAGGGAGTACTTATAAAAGGGCTAGGGTAACTCACTTGGGGTCAGGGAGTACATATAAAGGGGCTATGTTAACTCACTTGAGGTCAGGGAGTACTACTATGGGACCAGGGTAACTCACTTGCGGTCAGAGAGTACATATAAAGGGGATAGGATAACTAACTTGGGGTCAGGGAGTACTTATAAATGGGATATGGTAACTCACTTGGGATAAGGGAGTACTTATAAAGGGGGCTAGGGTAACTCACTTGGGGTCAGGGAGTACATATAAAGGGGCTAGGGTAACTCACTTGGCGTCAGGGAGTACATATAAAGCGGCTAGGGTAACTCATTTGGAATCTGGGAGTACATATAAAGGGGCTAGGATAACACACTTGGGGTCAGGGAGTACTTATAAAGGGGCTAGGGTAACTCACTTGGGGTCAGGGAGTACTTATATGAGACTAGGGTAACACACTTGGGGTCAGGGAGTACTAATAAAGGGGTTAGGTTAACTCACTTGGGTCAGGGAGTACTACTATGGGACTAGGGTAACTCACTTGGGGTCAGGAAGTACTTTTATGGGACTAGGGTAACTCACTTGCGGTCAGAGAGTACATATAAAGGGGCTAGGATAACGCACTTGGGGTCAGGAAGTACTTCTATGGGACTAGGGTAACTCACTTGGGGTCAGTGAGTACTACTATGGGACTAGGGTAACTCACTTGATGTCAGTGAGTACATATAAAGGGGCAAGGATAACTCACTTGGGGTCAGGGAGTACTTATATAGGGGCTATGGTAACTCACTTGGGGTCAGGGAATACTTATATGGGACCAGGGTAACTCACTTGGGGCCAGAATGTACTTATAAAGGGGTTAGGGTAACTCACTTGGGGTCAGGGAGTACATATAAAGGGGCTATGGTAACTCACTTGGGGTCAGGGAGTACTACTATGGGACTAGGGTAACTCACTAGCGGTCAGAGAGTACACATAAAGGGGCTAGGATAACTCACTTGGGGTCGGGGAGTACTTATAAAGGGGCTAAGGTAACTCACTTGGGGTCAGGGAGTACTTATATGGGACCAGGGTAACTCACTTGGGCCCAGGTTGTACTTATAAAGGGGCTAGGGTAACTCACTTGGGGTCAGGGAGTACTACTATGGGACTAGGGTAACTTACTTGCGGTCAGAGTGTACATATATAGGGGCTAGGATAACACACTTGGGGTCAAGGAGAACTTATAAAGGTGATATGGTTACTCTCTTGGGGTCAGGGAGTACTTATAAAAGGGCTAGGGTAACTCACTTGGGGTCAGGGAGTACATATAAAGGGGCTAGGGTAACTCACTTGGGGTCAGGGAGTACTACTATGGGACTAGGGTAACTTACTTGCGGTCAGAGAGTACATATATAGGGACTAGGATAACACAATTGGGGTCAGGGAGTACCACTATGGGACTAGGGTAACTTACTTGCGGTCAGAGATTACATATATAGGGGCTAGGATAACACACTTGGGGTCAAGGAGAACTTATAAAGGTTATATGGTAACTCACTTGGGGTCAGGGAGTACTTATATGGGACTAGGGTAACTCACATGGGGTCAGGGAGTATATATATGGGACCAGGGTAACTCACTTGGGGCCAGGGTGTACTTATAAAGGGGCTAGGGTAACTCCCTTGGGGTCAGGGAGTACTACTATGGGACTAGGGTAACTTACTTGCGGTCAGAGTGTACATATATAGGGGCTAGGATAACACACTTGGGGTCAAGGAGTACTTATAAAGGTGATATGGTAACTCACTTGGGATAAGGGAGTACTTATATGGGACCAGGGTAATTCACTTGGGGCCAGGGTGTACTTATAAAGGGGCTAGGGTAACTCACTTAGGGGTCAGGGAGTACTACTATGGGACCAGGGTAACTCACTTGCGGTCAGAGAGTACATATAAAGGGGATAGGATAACTCACTTGGGGTCAGGGAGTACCACTATGGGACTAGGGTAACTTACTTGCGGTCAGAGATTACATATATAGGGGCTAGGATAACACACTTGGGGTCATGGAGAACTTATAAAGGTTATATGGTAACTCACTTGGGGTCAGGGAGTACTTTTATGGGACTAGGGTAACTCACTTGGGGTCAGGGAGTATATATATGGGACCAGGGTAACTCACTTGGGGCCAGGGTGTACTTATAAAGGGGCTAGGGTAACTCCCTTGGGGTCAGGGAGTACTTATAAAGGGGCAATTGTAACTCACTTGGAGTCTGGGAGTACATATAAAGGGGCTAGGATAACACACTTGGAGTCAGGGAGTACTTATAAAGGGGATAGGGTAACTCACTTGGGGTCAGGGAGTACTTATATGGGACCAGGGTAACTCACTTGGGGCCAGGGTGTACTTATAAAGGGGCTAGGGTAACTCCCTTGGGGTCAGGGAGTACTTATAAAGGGCTATGGTAACTCACTTGGAGTCTGGGAGTACACATAAAGGGGCTAGGTTAACACACTTGGAGTCAGGGAGTGCTTATAAAGGGGATAGGGTAACTCACTTGCGGTCAGAGAGTACTTCTATGGGACTAGGGTAACTCACTTGGGGTCAGGGAGTACTTTTATGGGACCAGGGTAACTCACTTGGGGCCAGGGTGTACTTATAAAGGGGCTGGGGTATCTCACTTGGGGTCAGGGAGTACATATAAAGGGGCTAGGGTAACTCACTTGGGGTCAGGGAGTACTTATAAAGGGGCTAGGATAACACACTTGGAGTCAGGGAGTACTTATAAAGGGGATAGGGTAACTCACTTGCGGTCAGAGAGTACTTCTATGGGACTAGGGTAACTCACTTGGGGTCAGGGAGTACTTTTATGGGACCAGGGTAACTCACTTGGGGCCAGAATGTACTTATAAAGGGGTTAGGGTAACTCACTTGGGGTCAGTGAGTACTACTATGGGACTAGGGTAACTCACTTGATGTCAGTGAGTACATATAAAGGGGCAAGGATAACTCACTTGGGGTCAGGGAGTACTTATATAGGGGCTATGGTCACTCACTTGGGGTCAGGGAATACTTATATGGGACCAGGGTAACTCACTTGGGGCCAGAGTGTACTTATAAAGGGGTTAGGGTAACTCACTTGGGGTCAGGGAGTACATATAAAGGGGCTATGGTAACTCACTTGGGGTCAGGGAGTACTACTATGGGACTAGGGTAACTCACTAGCGGTCAGAGAGTACACATAAAGGGGCTAGGATAACTCACTTGGGGTCGGGGAGTACTTATAAAGGGGCTAAGGTAACTCACTTGGGGTCAGGGAGTACTTATATGGGACCAGGGTAACTCACTTGGGCCCAGGTTGTACTTATAAAGGGGCTAGGGTAACTCACTTGGGGTCAGGGAGTACTACTATGGGACTAGGGTAACTTACTTGCGGTCAGAGTGTACATATATAGGGGCTAGGATAACACACTTGGGGTCAAGGAGAACTTATAAAGGTGATATGGTTACTCTCTTGGGGTCACGGAGTACTTATAAAAGGGCTAGGGTAACTCACTTGGGGTCAGGGAGTACATATAAAGGGGCTAGGGTAACTCACTTGGGGTCAGGGAGTACATAAAAAGGGGCAATGGCAACTCACTTGGGGTAAGGGAGTACTACTATGGGACCAGGGTAACTCACTTGCGGTCAGAGAGTACATATAAAGGGGCTAGGGTAACTCACTTGGGGTCAGAGTGTACTACTATGGGACCAGGGTAACTCACTTGCGGTCACTGAGTACATATAAAGGGGCTAGGATAACACACTTGGGATCAGGGATTACTTATAAAGGTGATATGGTAACTCACTTGGGGTCAGGGAGTACTTATAAAGGGGCTAGGGTAATTCACTTGGGGTCAGGGAGTACATATAAAGGGGCTGGGATTACACACTTGGGGTCAGGGAGTACTTATAAAGGGGCTAGGGTAACTCACTTGGGTTCAGGGAGTACATATAAAGGGGCTATGGTAACTCACTTGAGGTCAGGGAGTACTACTATGGGACCAGGGTAACTTACTTGCGGTCAGAGAGTACATATAAAGGGGTTAGGATAACTCACTTGGGGTCAGGGAGTACTTATATGGGACTAGGGTAACTCACTTGGGGTCAGGGAGTACTTATATGGGACCAGGGTAACTCACTTGGGCCCAGGGTGTACTTATAAAGGGGCTAGGGTAACTCACTTGGGGTCAGGGAGTACTACTATGGGACTAGGGTAACTTACTTACTGTCAGAGTGTACATATATAGGGGCTAGGATAACACACTTGGGGTCAAGGAGAACTTATAAAGGTGATATGGTTACTCTCTTGGGGTCAGGGAGTACTTATAAAAGGGCTAGGGTAACTCACTTGGGGTCAGGGAGTACATATAAAGGGGCTAGGGTAACTCACTTGGGGTCAGGGAGTACTACTATGGGACTAGGGTAACTTACTTGCGGTCATAGAGTACATATATAGGGGCTAGGATAACACACTTGGGGTCAGGGAGTACCACTATGGGACTAGGGTAACTTACTTGCGGTCAGAGATTACATATATAGGGGCTAGGATAACACACTTGGGGTCAAGGAGAACTTATAAAGGTGATATGGTTACTCTCTTGGGGTCAGGGAGAACTTATAAAAGGGCTAGGGTAACTCACTTGGGGTCAGGGAGTACATATAAAGGGGCTAGGGTAACTCACTTGGGGTCAGGGAGTACTACTATGGGACTAGGGTAACTTACTTGCGGTCATAGAGTACATATATAGGGGCTAGGATAACACACTTGGGGTCAGGGAGTACCACTATGGGACTAGGGTAACTTACTTGCGGTCAGAGATTACATATATAGGGGCTAGGATAACACACTTGGGGTCAAGGAGAACTTATAAAGGTTATATGGTAACTCACTTGGGGTCAGGGAGTACTTATATGGGACTAGGGTAACTCACTTGGGGTCAGGGAGTATATATATGGGACCAGGGTAACTCACTTGGGGCCAGGGTGTACTTATAAAGGGGCTAGGGTAACTCCCTTGGGGTCAGGGAGTACTACTATGGGACTGGGGTAACTTACTTGCGGTCAGAGATTACATATATAGGGGCTAGGATAACACACTTGGGGTCAAGGAGAACTTATAAAGGTTATATGGTAACTCACTTGGGGTCAGGGAGTACTTATATGGGACTAGGGTAACTCACTTGGGGTCAGGGAGTATATCTTTGGGACCAGGGTAACTCACTTGGGGCCAGGGTGTACTTATAAAGGGGCTAGGGTAACTCCCTTGGGGTCAGGGAGTACTACTATGGGACTAGGGTAACTTACTTGCGGTCAGAGTGTACATATATAGGGGCTAGGATAACACACTTGGGGTCAAGGAGTACTTATAAAGGTGATATGGTAACTCACTTGGGATAAGGGAGTACTTATATGGGACCAGGGTAATTCACTTGGGGCCAGGGTGTACTTATAAAGGGGCTAGGGTAACTCACTTAGGGGTCAGGGAGTACTACTATGGGACCAGGGTAACTCACTTGCGGTCAGAGAGTACATATAAAGGGGCTAGGATAACTCACTTGGGGTCAGGGAGTACCACTATGGGACTAGGGTAACTTACTTGCGGTCAGAGATTACATATATAGGGGCTAGGATAACACACTTGGGGTCAAGGAGAACTTATAAAGGTTATATGGTAACTCACTTGGGGTCAGGGAGTACTTATATGGGACTAGGGTAACTCACTTGGGGTCAGGGAGTATATATATGGGACCAGGGTAACTCACTTGGGGCCAGGAAGTATTTCTATGGGACTAGGGTAACTCACTTGGGGTCTGGGAGTACATATAAAGGGGCTAGGATAACTCTCTTGCGGTCAGAGAGTACTTCTATGGGACTAGGGTAACTCACTTGGGGTCAGGGTGTACTTTTAAGAGACTAGGGTAACTCACTTGGGGTCAGGGAGTACTTATATAGGGGCTAGTGTAACTCACTAAGGTTAATGAGTACTACTATGGGACTAGGGTAACTCACTTGCGTTAGAGAGTACATATAAAGGGGCTAGGATAACTCACTTGGGGTCAGGGTGTACTTATAAACGGGTTATGGTAACTCACTTGGGGTCAGGGAGTACTACTATGGGACTAGGGTAACTTACTTGCGGTCAGGGAGTACATATAAAGGGGCTAGGATAACTCACTTGGGATCAGTGAGAACTTATAAAGGGGTTTGCATAACTCACTTGCGGTCAGAGAGTACATATAAAGGGGCTAGAATAACTAACTTGGGGTCAGGGAGTACATTTAAGGGACTAGGGTATCTTACTTGCGGTCAGAGAGTACATATAAAGGGGCTAGGATAACTCACTTGGGATCAGTGAGAACTTATAAAGGGGTTTGCATAACTCACTTGCGGTCAGAGAGTACATATAAAGGGGCTTGGATAACTCACTTGGAGTCAGGGAGTACTTATATGGGACTAGGGTAACTCACTTGGGGTCAGGGAGTACTTATAAAGGGGCTAGGTTAACTCACTTGGGTCAGGGAGTACTACTATGGGACTAGGGTAACTCACTTGGGGTCAGGAAGTACTTTTATGGGACTAGGGTAACTCACTTGCGGTCAGAGAGTACATATAAAGGGCCTAGGATAACTCACTTGGGGTCAGGGAGTACTTGTAAAGAGGCTATGGTAACTCACTTGGGGTCAGGGAGTACTTATATGAGACTAGGGTAACACACTTGGGGTCAGGGAGTACTAATAAAGGGGTTAGATTAACTCACTTGCGGTCAGAGAGTACATATAAAGGGGCTAGGATAACGCACTAGGGGTCAGGAAGTACTTCTATGGGACTAGGGTAACTCACTTGGGGTCAAGGAATACTTATATGGGACCAGGGTAACTCACTTGGGGCCAGAATGTACTTATAAAGGGGTTAGGGTAACTCACTTGGGGTCAGTGAGTACTACTATGGGACTAGGGTAACTCACTTGATGTCAGTGAGTACATATAAAGGGGCAAGGATAACTCACTTGGGGTCAGGGAGTACTTATATAGGGGCTATGGTAACTCACTTGGGGTCAGGGAATACTTATATGGGACCAGGGTAACTCACTTGGGCCCAGGTTGTACTTATAAAGGGGCTAGGGTAACTCACTTGGGGTCAGGGAGTACTACTATGGGACTAGGGTAACTTACTTGCGGTCATAGAGTACATATATAGGGGCTAGGATAACACACTTGGGGTCAGGGAGTACCACTATGGGACTAGGGTAACTTACTTGCGGTCAGAGATTACATATATAGGGGCTAGGATAACACACTTGGGGTCAAGGAGAACTTATAAAGGTTATATGGTAACTCACTTGGGGTCAGGGAGTACTTATATGGGACTAGGGTAACTCACTTGGGGTCAGGGAGTATATATATGGGACCAGGGTAACTCACTTGGGGCCAGGGTGTACTTATAAAGGGGCTAGGGTAACTCCCTTGGGGTCAGGGAGTACTACTATGGGACTAGGGTAACTTACTTGCGGTCAGAGATTACATATATAGGGGCTAGGATAACACACTTGGGGTCAAGGAGAACTTATAAAGGTTATATGGTAACTCACTTGGGGTCAGGGAGTACTTATATGGGACTAGGGTAACTCACTTGGGGTCAGGGAGTATATATATGGGACCAGGGTAACTCACTTGGGGCCAGAGTGTACTTATAAAGGGGTTAGGGTAACTCACTTGGGGTCAGGGAGTACATATAAAGGGGCTATGGTAACTCACTTGGGGTCAGGGAGTACTACTATGGGACTAGGGTAACTCACTAGCGGTCAGAGAGTACACATAAAGGGGCTAGGATAACTCACTTGGGGTCGGGGAGTACTTATAAAGGGGCTAAGGTAACTCACTTGGGGTCAGGGAGTACTTATATGGGACTAGGGTAACTTACTTGCGGTCATAGAGTACATATATAGGGGCTAGGATAACACACTTGGGGTCAGGGAGTACCACTATGGGACTAGGGTAACTTACTTGCGGTCAGAGATTACATATATAGGGGCTAGGATAACACACTTGGGGTCAAGGAGAACTTATAAAGGTTATATGGTAACTCACTTGGGGTCAGGGAGTACTTATATGGGACTAGGGTAACTCACTTGGGGTCAGGGAGTATATATATGGGACCAGGGTAACTCACTTGGGGCCAGGGTGTACTTATAAAGGGGCTAGGGTAACTCCCTTGGGGTCAGGGAGTACTACTATGGGACTGGGGTAACTTACTTGCGGTCAGAGATTACATATATAGGGGCTAGGATAACACACTTGGGGTCAAGGAGAACTTATAAAGGTTATATGGTAACTCACTTGGGGTCAGGGAGTACTTATATGGGACTAGGGTAACTCACTTGGGGTCAGGGAGTATATATATGGGACCAGGGTAACTCACTTGGGGCCAGGGTGTACTTATAAAGGGGCTAGGGTAACTCCCTTGGGGTCAGGGAGTACTACTATGGGACTAGGGTAACTTACTTGCGGTCAGAGTGTACATATATAGGGGCTAGGATAACACACTTGGGGTCAAGGAGTACTTATAAAGGTGATATGGTAACTCACTTGGGATAAGGGAGTACTTATATGGGACCAGGGTAATTCACTTGGGGCCAGGGTGTACTTATAAAGGGGCTAGGGTAACTCACTTAGGGGTCAGGGAGTACTACTATGGGACCAGGGTAACTCACTTGCGGTCAGAGAGTACATATAAAGGGGCTAGGATAACTCACTTGGGGTCAGGGAGTACCACTATGGGACTAGGGTAACTTACTTGCGGTCAGAGATTACATATATAGGGGCTAGGATAACACACTTGGGGTCAAGGAGAACTTATAAAGGTTATATGGTAACTCACTTGGGGTCAGGGAGTACTTATATGGGACTAGGGTAACTCACTTGGGATCAGGGAGTATATATATGGGACCAGGGTAACTCACTTGGGGCCAGGAAGTATTTCTATGGGACTAGGGTAACTCACTTGGGGTCTGGGAGTACATATAAAGGGGCTAGGATAACTCACTTGCGGTCAGAGAGTACTTCTATGGGACTAGGGTAACTCACTTGGGGTCAGGGTGTACTTTTAAGAGACTAGGGTAACTCACTTGGGGTCAGGGAGTACTTATATAGGGGCTAGTGTAACTCACTAAGGTTAATGAGTACTACTATGGGACTAGGGTAACTCACTTGCGTTAGAGAGTACATATAAAGGGGCTAGGATAACTCACTTGGGGTCAGGGTGTACTTATAAACGGGTTATGGTAACTCACTTGGGGTCAGGGAGTACTACTATGGGACTAGGGTAACTTACTTGCGGTCAGGGAGTACATATAAAGGGGCTAGGATAACTCACTTGGGATCAGTGAGAACTTATAAAGGGGTTTGCATAACTCACTTGCGGTCAGAGAGTACATATAAAGGGGCTAGAATAACTAACTTGGGGTCAGGGAGTACATTTAAGGGACTAGGGTATCTTACTTGCGGTCAGAGAGTACATATAAAGGGGCTAGGATAACTCACTTGGGATCAGTGAGAACTTATAAAGGGGTTTGCATAACTCACTTGCGGTCAGAGAGTACATATAAAGGGGCTTGGATAACTCACTTGGAGTCAGGGAGTACTTATATGGGACTAGGGTAACTCATTTGGGGTCAGGGAGTACTTATAAAGGGGCTAGGTTAACTCACTTGGGTCAGGGAGTACTACTATGGGACTAGGGTAACTCACTTGGGGTCAGGAAGTACTTTTATGGGACTAGGGTAACTCACTTGCGGTCAGAGAGTACATATAAAGGGCCTAGGATAACTCACTTGGGGTCAGGGAGTACTTCTAAAGAGGCTATGGTAACTCACTTGGGGTCAGGGAGTACTTATATGAGACTAGGGTAACACACTTGGGGTCAGGGAGTACTAATAAAGGGGTTAGATTAACTCACTTGCGGTCAGAGAGTACATATAAAGGGGCTAGGATAACGCACTTGGGGTCAGGAAGTACTTCTATGGGACTAGGGTAACTCACTTGGGGTCAAGGAATACTTATATGGGACCAGGGTAACTCACTTGGGGCCAGAATGTACTTATAAAGGGGTTAGGGTAACTCACTTGGGGTCAGTGAGTACTACTATGGGACTAGGGTAACTCACTTGATGTCAGTGAGTACATATAAAGGGGCAAGGATAACTCACTTGGGGTCAGGGAGTACTTATATAGGGGCTATGGTAACTCACTTGGGGTCAGGGAATACTTATATGGGACCAGGGTAACTCACTTGGGGCCAGAGTGTACTTATAAAGGGGTTAGGGTAACTCACTTGGGGTCAGGGAGTACATATAAAGGGGCTATGGTAACTCACTTGGGGTCAGGGAGTACTACTATGGGACTAGGGTAACTCACTAGCGGTCAGAGAGTACACATAAAGGGGCTAGGATAACTCACTTGGGGTCGGGGAGTACTTATAAAGGGGCTAAGGTAACTCACTTGGGGTCAGGGAGTACTTATATGGGACCAGGGTAACTCACTTGGGCCCAGGTTGTACTTATAAAGGGGCTAGGGTAACTCACTTGGGGTCAGGGAGTACTACTATGGGACTAGGGTAACTTACTTGCGGTCATAGAGTACATATATAGGGGCTAGGATAACACACTTGGGGTCAGGGAGTACCACTATGGGACTAGGGTAACTTACTTGCGGTCAGAGATTACATATATAGGGGCTAGGATAACACACTTGGGGTCAAGGAGAACTTATAAAGGTTATATGGTAACTCACTTGGGGTCAGGGAGTACTTATATGGGACTAGGGTAACTCACTTGGGGTCAGGGAGTATATATATGGGACCAGGGTAACTCACTTGGGGCCAGGGTGTACTTATAAAGGGGCTAGGGTAACTCCCTTGGGGTCAGGGAGTACTACTATGGGACTGGGGTAACTTACTTGCGGTCAGAGATTACATATATAGGGGCTAGGATAACACACTTGGGGTCAAGGAGAACTTATAAAGGTTATATGGTAACTCACTTGGGGTCAGGGAGTACTTATATGGGACTAGGGTAACTCACTTGGGGTCAGGGAGTATATATATGGGACCAGGGTAACTCACTTGGGGCCAGGGTGTACTTATAAAGGGGCTAGGGTAACTCCCTTGGGGTCAGGGAGTACTACTATGGGACTAGGGTAACTTACTTGCGGTCAGAGTGTACATATATAGGGGCTAGGATAACACACTTGGGGTCAAGGAGTACTTATAAAGGTGATATGGTAACTCACTTGGGATAAGGGAGTACTTATATGGGACCAGGGTAATTCACTTGGGGCCAGGGTGTACTTATAAAGGGGCTAGGGTAACTCACTTAGGGGTCAGGGAGTACTACTATGGGACCAGGGTAACTCACTTGCGGTCAGATAGTACATATAAAGGGGCTAGGATAACTCACTTGGGGTCAGGGAGTACCACTATGGGACTAGGGTAACTTACTTGCGGTCAGAGATTACATATATAGGGGCTAGGATAACACACTTGGGGTCAAGGAGAACTTATAAAGGTTATATGGTAACTCACTTGGGGTCAGGGAGTACTTATATGGGACTAGGGTAACTCACTTGGGGTCAGGGAGTATATATATGGGACCAGGGTAACTCACTTGGGGCCAGGAAGTATTTCTATGGGACTAGGGTAACTCACTTGGGGTCTGGGAGTACATATAAAGGGGCTAGGATAACTCACTTGCGGTCAGAGAGTACTTCTATGGGACTAGGGTAACTCACTTGGGGTCAGGGTGTACTTTTAAGAGACTAGGGTAACTCACTTGGGGTCAGGGAGTACTTATATAGGGGCTAGTGTAACTCACTAAGGTTAATGAGTACTACTATGGGACTAGGGTAACTCACTTGCGTTAGAGAGTACATATAAAGGGGCTAGGATAACTCACTTGGGGTCAGGGTGTACTTATAAACGGGTTATGGTAACTCACTTGGGGTCAGGGAGTACTACTATGGGACTAGGGTAACTTACTTGCGGTCAGGGAGTACATATAAAGGGGCTAGGATAACTCACTTGGGATCAGTGAGAACTTATAAAGGGGTTTGCATAACTCACTTGCGGTCAGAGAGTACATATAAAGGGGCTTGGATAACTCACTTGGAGTCAGGGAGTACTTATATGGGACTAGGGTAACTCACTTGGGGTCAGGGAGTACTTATAAAGGGGCTAGGTTAACTCACTTGTGTCAGGGAGTACTACTATGGGACTAGGGTAACTCACTTGGGGTCAGGAAGTACTTTTATGGGACTAGGGTAACTCACTTGCGGTCAGAGAGTACATATAAAGGGCCTAGGATAACTCACTTGGGGTCAGGAAGTACTTGTAAAGAGGCTATGGTAACTCACTTGGGGTCAGGGAGTACTTATATGAGACTAGGGTAACACACTTGGGGTCAGGGAGTACTAATAAAGGGGTTAGATTAACTCACTTGCGGTCAGAGAGTACATATAAAGGGGCTAGGATAACGCACTTGGGGTCAGGAAGTACTTCTATGGGACTAGGGTAACTCACTTGGGGTCAAGGAATACTTATATGGGACCAGGGTAACTCACTTGGGGCCAGAATGTACTTATAAAGGGGTTAGGGTAACTCACTTGGGGTCAGTGAGTACTACTATGGGACTAGGGTAACTCACTTGATGTCAGTGAGTACATATAAAGGGGCAAGGATAACTCACTTGGGGTCAGGGAGTACTTATATAGGGGCTATGGTAACTCACTTGGGGTCAGGGAATACTTATATGGGACCAGGGTAACTCACTTGGGGCCAGAGTGTACTTATAAAGGGGTTAGGATAACTCACTTGGGGTCAGGGAGTACATATAAAGGGGCTATGGTAACTCACTTGGGGTCAGGGAGTACTACTATGGGACTAGGGTAACTCACTAGCGGTCAGAGAGTACACATAAAGGGGCTAGGGTAACTCACTTGGGGTCGGGGAGTACTTATAAAGGGGCTAAGGTAACTCACTTGGGGTCAGGGAGTACTTATATGGGACCAGGGTAACTCACTTGGGCCCAGGTTGTACTTATAAAGGGGCTAGGGTAACTCACTTGGGGTCAGGGAGTACTACTATGGGACTAGGGTAACTTACTTGCGGTCAGAGTGTACATATATAGGGGCTAGGATAACACACTTGGGGTCAAGGAGAACTTATAAAGGTGATATGGTTACTCTCTTGGGGTCAGGGAGTACTTATAAAAGGGCTGGGGTAACTCACTTGGGGTCAGGGAGTACATATAAAGGGGCTAGGGTAACTCACTTGGGGTCAGGGAGTACTACTATGGGACTAGGGTAACTTACTTGCGGTCAGAGAGTACATATATAGGGGCTAGGATAACACAATTGGGGTCAGGGATTACCACTATGGGACTAGGGTAACTTACTTGCGGTCAGAGATTACATATATAGGGGCTAGGATAACACACTTGGGGTCAAGGAGAACTTATAAAGGTTATATGGTAACTCACTTGGGGTCAGGGAGTACTTATATGGGACTAGGGTAACTCACTTGGGGTCAGTGAGTATATATATGGGACCAGGGTAACTCACTTGGGGCCAGGGTGTACTTATAAAGGGGCTAGGGTAACTCCCTTGGGGTCAGGGAGTACTACTATGGGACTAGGGTAACTTACTTGCGGTCAGAGTGTACATATATAGGGGCTAGGATAACACACTTGGGGTCAAGGAGTACTTATAAAGGTGATATGGTAACTCACTTGGGATAAGGGAGTACTTATATGGGACCAGGGTAATTCACTTGGGGCCAGGGTGTACTTATAAAGGGGCTAGGGTAACTCACTTAGGGGTCAGGAGTACTACTATGGGACCAGGGTAACTCACTTGCGGTCAGAGAGTACATATAAAGGGGCTAGGATAACTCACTTGGGGTCAGGGAGTACCACTATGGGACTAGGGTAACTTACTTGCGGTCAGAGATTACATATATAGGGGCTAGGATATCACACTTGGGGTCATGGAGAACTTATAAAGGTTATATGGTAACTCACTTGGGGTCAGGGAGTACTTATATGGGACTAGGGTAACTCACTTGGGGTCAGGGAGTATATATATGGGACCAGGGTAACTCACTTGGGGCCAGGGTGTACTTATAAAGGGGCTAGGGTAACTCCCTTGGGGTCAGGGAGTACTTATAAAGGGGCAATTGTAACTCACTTGGAGTCTGGGAGTACATATAAAGGGGCTAGGATAACACACTTGGAGTCAGGGAGTGCTTATAAAGGGGATAGGGTAACTCACTTGCGGTCAGAGAGTACTTATATGGGACCAGGGTAATTCACTTGGGGCCAGGGTGTACTTATAAAGGGGCTAGGGTAACTCACTTAGGGGTCAGGGAGTACTACTATGGGACCAGGGTAACTCACTTGCGGTCAGAGAGTACATATAAAGGGGCTAGGATAACTCACTTGGGGTCAGGGAGTACCACTATGGGACTAGGGTAACTTACTTGCGGTCAGAGATTACATATATAGGGGCTAGGATAACACACTTGGGGTCATGGAGAACTTATAAAGGTTATATGGTAACTCACTTGGGGTCAGGGAGTACTACTATGGGACTAGGGTAACTCACTAGCGGTCAGAGAGTACACATAAAGGGGCTAGGATAACTCACTTGGGGTCGGGGAGTACTTATAAAGGGGCTAAGGTAACTCACTTGGGGTCAGGGAGTACTTATATCTGGGACCAGGGTAACTCACTTGGGCCCAGGTTGTACTTATAAAGGGGCTAGGGTAACTCACTTGGGGTCAGGGAGTACTACTATGGGACTAGGGTAACTTACTTGCGGTCAGAGTGTACATATATAGAGGCTAGGATAACACACTTGGGGTCAAGGAGAACTTATAAAGGTGATATGGTTACTCTCTTGGGGTCAGGGAGTACTTATAAAAGGGCTAGGGTAACTCACTTGGGGTCAGGGAGTACATATAAAGGGGCTAGGGTAACTCACTTGGGGTCAGGGAGTACTACTATGGGACTAGGGTAACTTACTTGCGGTCAGAGAGTACATATATAGAGGCTAGGATAACACAATTGGGGTCAGGGAGTACCACTATGGGACTAGGGTAACTTACTTGCGGTCAGAGATTACATATATAGGGGCTAGGATAACACACTTGGGGTCAAGGAGAACTTATAAAGGTTATATAGTAACTCACTTGGGGTCAGGGAGTACTTATATGGGACTAGGGTAACTCACTTGGGGTCAGGGAGTATATATATGGGACCAGGATAACTCACTTGGGGCCAGGGTGTACTTATAAAGGGGCTAGGGTAACTCCCTTGGGGTCAGGGAGTACTACTATGGGACTAGGGTAACTTACTTGCGGTCAGAGTGTACATATATAGGGGCTAGGATAACACACTTGGGGTCAAGGAGTACTTATAAAGGTGATATGGTAACTCACTTGGGATAAGGGAGTACTTATATGGGACCAGGGTAATTCACTTGGGGCCAGGGTGTACTTATAAAGGGGCTAGGGTAACTCACTTAGGGGTCAGGGAGTACTACTATGGGACCAGGGTAACTCACTTGCGGTCAGAGAGTACATATAAAGGGGCTAGGATAACTCACTTGGGGTCAGGGAGTACCACTATGGGACTAGGGTAACTTACTTGCGGTCAGAGATTACATATATAGGGGCTAGGATAACACACTTGGGGTCATGGAGAACTTATAAAGGTTATATGGTAACTCACTTGGGGTCAGGGAGTACTTATATGGGACTAGGGTAACTCACTTGGGGTCAGGGAGTATATATATGGGACCAGGGTAACTCACTTGGGGCCAGGGTGTACTTATAAAGGGGCTAGGGTAACTCCCTTGGGGTCAGGGAGTACTTATAAAGGGGCAATTGTAACTCACTTGGAGTCTGGGAGTACATATAAAGGGGCTAGGATAACACACTTGGAGTCAGGGAGTGCTTATAAAGGGGATAGGGTAACTCACTTGCGGTCAGAGAGTACTTCTATGGGACTAGGGTAACTCACTTGGGGTCAGGGAGTACTTTTATGGGACCAGGGTAACTCACTTGGGGCCAGGGTGTACTTATAAAGGGGCTGGGGTATCTCACTTGGGGTCAGGGAGTACATATAAAGGGGCTAGGGTAACTCACTTGGGGTCAGGGAGTACTTATAAAGGGGCTAGGATAACACACTTGGAGTCAGGGAGTACTTATAAAGGGGATAGGGTAACTCACTTGCGGTCAGAGAGTACTTCTATGGGACTAGGGTAACTCACTTGGGGTCAGGGAGTACTTTTATGGGACCAGGGTAACTCACTTGGGGCCAGGGTGTACTTATAAAGGGGCTGGGGTAACTCACTTGGGGTCAGGGAGTACATATAAAGGGGCTAGGGTAACTCACTTGGGGTCAGGGTGTACATATAAAGGGTCTATGGAAACTCACTTGGGGTCAAGGAGTACATATAAAGGGTCTATGGTAACTCACTTGGGGTCAGGGAGTACTACTATGGGACCAGGGTAACTCACTTGCGGTCAGTGAGTACATATAAAGGGGCTAGGGTAACTCACTTGGGGTCAGAGTGTACTACTATGGGACCAGGGTAACTCACTTGCGGTCACTGAGTACATATAAAGGGGCTAGGATAACACACTTGGGATCAGGGATTACTTATAAAGGTGATATGGTAACTCACTTGGGGTAAGGGAGTACTTATAAAGGGGCTAGGGTAAATCACTTGGGGTCAGGGAGTACATATAAAGGGGCTGGGATTACACACTTGGGGTCAGGGAGTACTTATAAAGGGGCTAGGGTAACTCACTTGGGTTCAGGGAGTACATATAAAGGGGCTATGGTAACTCACTTGAGGTCAGGGAGTACTACTATGGGATCAGGGTATCTCACTTGCGGTCAGAGAGTACATATAAAGGGGATAGGATAACTCACTTGGGGTCAGGGAGTACTTATAAAGGTGATATGGTAACTCACTTGGGATAAGGGAGTACTTATATGGGACCAGGGTAATTCACTTGGGGCCAGGGTGTACTTATAAAGGGGCGAGGGTAACTCACTTGGGGTCAGGGAGTACTACTATGGGACCAGGGTAACTCACTTGCGGTCAGAGAGTACATATAAAGGGGCTAGGATAACTCACTTGGGGTCAGGGAGAACTTATAAATGGGCTATGGTAACTCATTTGGAGTCTGGGAGTACATATAAAGGGGCTAGGATAACACACTTGCGGTCAGGGAGTACTTATAAAGGGGCTAGGGTAATTCACTTGGGTTCATGGAGTACATATAAAGGGGCTATGGTAACTCACTTGAGGTCAGGGAGTACTACTATGGGACCAGGGTATCTCACTTGCGGTCAGAGAGTACATATAAAGGGCAAAGGATAACTCACTTGGGGTCAGGAAGTACTTAAAAAGGTGATATGCTAACTCACTTGGGATAAGGGAGTACTTATATGGGACCAGGGTAATTCACTTGGGGCCAGGGTGTACTTATAAAGGGGCTAGGGTAACTCACTTGGGGTAAGGGAGTACTACTATGGGACCAGGGTAACTCACTTGCGGTCAGAGAGTACATATAAAGGGGCTAGGATAACTCACTTGGGGTCAGGGAGTACCACTATGGGACTAGGGTAACTTACTTGCGGTCAGAGATTACATATATAGGGGCTAGGATAACACACTTGGGGTCAAGGAGAACTTATAAAGGTTATATGGTAACTCACTTGGGGTCAGGGAGTACTTATATGGGACTAGGGTAACTCAATTGGGGTCAGGGAGTATATATATGGGACCAGGGTAACTCACTTGGGGCCAGGGTGTACTTATAAAGGGGCTAGGGTAACTCCCTTGGGGTCAGGGAGTACTTATAAAGGGGCTATGGTAACTCACTTGGAGTCTGGGAGTACATATAAAGGGGCTAGGTTAACACACTTGGAGTCAGGGTTTACTTATAAAGGGGATAGGGTAACTCACTTGCGGTCAGAGAGTACTTCTATGGGACTAGGGTAACTCACTTGGGGTCAGGGAGTACTTATAAAGGGGCTGGGGTAACTCACTTGGGTTCTGGGAGTACATATAAAGGGGCTAGGATAACACACTTGGGGTCAGGGAGTACTTATAAAGGGGCTAGGATAACACACTTGGAGTCAGGGAGTACTTATAAAGGGGATAGGGTAACTCACTTGCGGTCAGAGAGTACTTCTATGGGACTAGGGTAACTCACTTGGGGTCAGGGAGTACTTTTATGGGACCAGGGTAACTCATTTGGGGCCAGGGTGTACTTATAAAGGGGCTGGGGTAACTCACTTGGGGTCAGGTAGTACATATAAAGGGGCTAGGGTAACTCACTTGGGGTCAGTGAGTACATATAAAGGGTCTATGGAAACTCACTTGGGGTCAAGGAGTACATATAAAGGGTCTATGGTAACTCACTTGGGGTCAGGGAGTACTACTATGGGACCAGGGTAACTCACTTGCGGTCAGAGAGTACATATAAAGGGGTTAGGATAACTCACTTGGGGTCAGGGAGTACTTATATGGGACTAGGGTAACTCACTTGGGGTCAGGGAGTACTTATATGGGACCAGGGTAACTCACTTGGGCCCAGGGTGTACCTATAAAGGGGCTAGGGTAACTCACTTGGGGTCAGGGAGTACTACTATGGGACTAGGGTAACTTACTTGCGGTCAGAGTGTACATATATAGGGGCTAGGATAACACACTTGGGGTCAAGGAGAACTTATAAAGGTGATATGGTTACTCTCTTGGGGTCAGGGAGTACTTATAAAAGGGCTAGGGTAACTCACTTGGGGTCAGGGGGTACATATAAAGGGGCTAGGGTAACTCACTTGGGGTCAGGGAGTACTACTATGGGACTAGGGTAACTTACTTGCGGTCAGAGAGTACATATATAGGGGCTAGGATAACACACTTGGGGTCAAGGAGAACTTACAAAGGTTATATGGTAACTCACTTGGGGTCAGGGAGTACTTATATGGGACTAGGGTAACTCAATTGGGGTCAGGGAGTACATATAAAGAGTCTATGGTAACTCACTTGGGGTCAGGGAGTACTACTATGGGACCAGGGTAACTCACTTGCGGTCAGAGAGTACATATAAAGGGGCTAGGATAACTCACTTGGGGTCAGGGAGTACTTTTATGGGACTAGGGTAACTCACCTGCGGTCAGGGAGTACTTATATAGGGGCTAGGGTAACACTCTTGGGGTCAGGGAGAACTAATCAAGGTGATATGGTAACTCATTTGGGGTCAGGGAGTATTTATATGGGACTAGGGTAACTCACTTGGGGTCAGGGAGTACTTATATGGGACCAGGGTAACTCACTAGGGGCCAGGGTGTACTTATAAAGGGGCTGGGGTAACTCACTTGGGGTCAGGGAGTACATATAAAGGGGCAATGGTAACACACTTGGGGTCAGGGAGTACTAATAAAGGGGTTAGATTAACTCACTTGCGGTCAGAGAGTACATATAAAGGGGCTGGGATAACTCACTTGGGGTCAGGGAGTATTTATAAGGGGGCTAGGATAACTCACTTGCGGTCAGAGAGTACTTCTATGGGACTAGGGTAACTCACTTGGGGTCAGGGTGTACTTTTAAGAGACTAGGGTAACTCACTTGGGGTCAGGGAGTACTTATATAGGGGCTAGGGTAACTCACTTGGGGTCAGTGAGTACTACTATGGGACTAGGGTAACTCTCTTGCGCCAGAGAGTACATATAAAGGGGCTAGGATAACTCACTTGGGGTCAGGGAGTACTTATAAAGGGGCTATGGTAACTCACTTGGGGTCAGGTAGTACTACTATGAGTCTAGGTTAACTTACTTGCGGTCAGAGAGTACATATAAAGGGGCTAGGATAACTCACTTAGGGTCAGGAAGTACTTCTATGGGATTAGGGTAACTCACTTGGGGTCAGGGAGTACTTTTTGGGACTAGGGTAACTCACTTGGCGTCAGGGAGTACTTATTTAGGGGCTAGGGTAACTCTCTTGGGGTCAGTGAGTACTACTATGGGACTAGGGTAATTCACTTGCGGTCAGAGAGTACATATAAAGGGGCTCCGGTAACTCACTTGGGGTCAGGGAGTACTACTATGGGACTAGGGTAACTTACTTGCGGTCAGAGAGTACATATAAAGGGGCTAGGATAACTCACTTGGGGTCAGGGAGAACTAATCAAGGTGATATGGTAACTCATTTGGGGTCAGGGAGTACTTATATGGGACTAGGGTAACTCACTTGGGGTCAGGGAGTACTTATATGGGACCAGGGTAACTCATTTGGGGCCAGGGTGTACTTATAAAGGGGCTGGGGTAACTCACTTGGGGTCAGGGAGTACATATAAAGGGGCTATGGTAACTCACTTGGGGTCAGGGAGTACATATAAAGGGTCTATGGAAACTCACTTGGGGTCAAGGAGTACATATAAAGGGTCTATGGTAACTCACTTGGGGTCAGGGAGTACTACTATGGGACCAGGGTAACTCACTTGCGGTCAGAGAGTACATATAAAGGGGTTAGGATAACTCACTTGGGGTCAGGGAGTACTTATATGGGACTAGGGTAACTCACTTGGGGTCAGGGAGTACTTATATGGGACCAGGGTAACTCACTTGGGCCCAGGGTGTACCTATAAAGGGGCTAGGGTAACTCACTTGGGGTCAGGGAGTACTACTATGGGACTAGGGTAACTTACTTGCGGTCAGAGTGTACATATATAGGGGCTAGGATAACACAGTTGGGGTCAAGGAGAACTTATAAAGGTGATATGGTTACTCTCTTGGGGTCAGGGAGTACTTATAAAAGGGCTAGGGTAACTCACTTGGGGTCAGGGGGTACATATAAAGGGGCTAGGGTAACTCACTTGGGGTCAGGGAGTACTACTATGGGACTAGGGTAACTTACTTGCGGTCAGAGTGTACATATATAGGGGCTAGGATAACACACTTGGGGTCAAGGAGAACTTACAAAGGTTATATGGTAACACACTTGGGGTCAGGGAGTACTTATATGGGACTAGGGTAACTCAATTGGGGTCAGGGAGTACATATAAAGAGTCTATGGTAACTCACTTGGGGTCAGGGAGTACTACTATGGGACCAGGGTAACTCACTTGCGGTCAGAGAGTACATATAAAGGGGCTAGGATAACTCACTTGGGGTCAGGGAGTACTTTTATGGGACTAGGGTAACTCACCTGCGGTCAGGGAGTACTTATATAGGGGCTAGGGTAACACTCTTGGGGTCAGGGAGAACTAATCAAGGTGATATGGTAACTCATTTGGGGTCAGGGAGTATTTATATGGGACTAGGGTAACTCACTTGGGGTCAGGGAGTACTTATATGGGACCAGGGTAACTCACTAGGGGCCAGGGTGTACTTATAAAGGGGCTGGGGTAACTCACTTGGGGTCAGGGAGTACATATAAAGGGGCTAGGATAATACACTTGGGGTCAGGGAGTACTAATAAAGGGGTTAGATTAACTCACTTGCGGTCAGAGAGTACATATAAAAGGGCTGGGATAACTCACTTGGGGTCAGGGAGTATTTAAAAGGGGGCTAGGATAACTCACTTGCGGTCAGAGAGTACTTCTATGGGACTAGGGTAACTCACTTGGGGTCAGGGTGTACTTTTAAGAGACTAGGGTAACTCACTTGGGGTCAGGGAGTACTTATATAGGGGCTAGGGTAACTCACTTGGGGTCAGTGAGTACTACTATGGGACTAGGGTAACTCTCTTGCGCCAGAGAGTACATATAAAGGGGCTAGGATAACTCACTTGGGGTCAGGGAGTACTTATAAAGGGGCTATGGTAACTCACTTGGGGTCAGGGAGTACTACTATGAGTCTAGGTTAACTTACTTGCGGTCAGAGAGTACATATAAAGGGGCTAGGATAACTCACTTAGGGTCAGGAAGTACTTCTATGGGATTAGGGTAACTCACTTGGGGTCAGGGAGTACTTTTATGGGACTAGGGTAACCCACTTGGCGTCAGGGAGTACTTATTTAGGGGCTAGGGTAACTCTCTTGGGGTCAGTGAGTACTACTATGGGACTAGGGTAATTCACTTGCGGTCAGAGAGTACATATAAAGGGGCTCCGGTAACTCACTTGGGGTCAGGGAGTACTACTATGGGACTAGGGTAACTTACTTGCGGTCAGAGAGTACATATAAAGGGGCTAGGATAACTCACTTGGGGTCAGGGAGAACTAATCAAGGTGATATGGTAACTCATTTGGGGTCAGGGAGTACTTATATGGGACTAGGGTAACTCACTTGGGGTCAGGGAGTACTTATATGGGACCAGGGTAACTCACTTGGGGCCAGGGTGTACTTATAAAGGGGCTGGGGTAACTCACTTGGGGTCAGGGAGTACATATAAAGGGGCTATGGTAACTCACTTGGGGTCAGGGAGTACTACTATGGGACTAGGGTAACTCACTTGCGTTCAGAGAGTACATATAAAAAGGCTAGGATAACTCACTTGGGGTCAGTGAGTACTTATAAATGGGCTAGGGTAACTCATTTGGAGTCTGGGAGTACATATAAAGGGGCTAGGATAACACACTTGGGGTCAGGGAGTACTTATATAGGGGCTAGGGTAACTCACTTGGGGTCAGGGAGTACTTATAAAGGGGCTATGGTAACTCACTTGGAGTCTGGGAGTACATATAAAGGGGCTAGGATAACACACTTGGAGTCAGGGAGTACTTATAAAGGGGATAGGGTAATTCACTTGGGGTCAGGGAGTACTTATATGGGACCAGGGTAACTCACTTGGGGCCAGAGGGTACATATAAAGGGGATAGGATAACTCACTTGGGGTCAGGGAGAACTTATAAATGGGCTATGGTAACTCATTTGGAGTCTGGGAGTACATATAAAGGGGCTAGGATAACATACTTGGGATCAGGGATTACTTATAAAGGTGATATGGTAACTCACTTGGGGTCAGGGAGTACTTATAAAGGGGCTAGGGTAACTCCCTTGGGGTCAGGGAGTACTTATAAAGGGGCTATGGTAACTCACTTGGAGTCTGGGAGTACATATAAAGGGGCTAGGATTACACACTTGGAGTCAGGGAGTACTTATAAAGGGGCTATGGTAACTCACTTGAGGTCAGAGTGTACTACTATGGGACCAGGGTAACTCACTTGCGGTCACTGAGTACATATAAAGGGGCTAGGATAACACACTTGGGATCAGGGATTACTTATAAAGGTGATATGGTAACTCACTTGGGGTCAGGGAGTACTTATAAAGGGGCTAGGGTAACTCACTTGGGGTCAGGGAGTACATATAAAGGGGCTGGGATTACACACTTGGGGTCAGGGAGTACTTATAAAGGGGCTAGGGTAACTCACTTGGGTTCAGGGAGTACATATAAAGGGGCTATGGTAACTCACTTGAGGTCAGGGAGTACTACTATGGGATCAGGGTATCTCACTTGCGGTCAGAGAGTACATATAAAGGGGATAGGATAACTCACTTGGGGTCAGGGAGTACTTATAAAGGTGATATGGTAACTCACTTGGGATAAGGGAGTACTTATATGGGAGCAGGGTAATTCACTTGGGGCCAGGGTGTACTTATAAAGGGGCTAGGGTAACTCACTTGGGGTCAGGGAGTACTACTATGGGACCAGGGTAACTCACTTGCGGTCAGAGAGTACATATAAAGGGGCTAGGATAACTCACTTGGGGTCAGGGAGAACTTATAAAGGTGATATGGTAACTCACTTGGGATAAGGGAGTACTTATATGGGACCAGGGTAATTCACTTGGGGCCAGGGTGTACTTATAAAGGGGCTAGGGTAACTCACTTGGGGTCAGGGAGTACTACTATGGGACCAGGGTAACTCACTTGCGGTCAGAGAGTACATATAAAGGGGCTAGGATAACTCACTTGGGGTCAGGGAGAACTTATAAATGGGCTATGGTAACTCATTTGGAGTCTGGGAGTACATATAAAGGGGCTAGGATAACACACTTGGGGTCAGGGAGTACTTATAAAGGGGCTAGGGTAACTCACTTGGGTTCATGGAGTACATATAAAGGGGCTATGGTAACTCACTTGAGGTCAGGGAGTACTACTATGGGACCAGGGTATCTCACTTGCGGTCAGAGAGTACATATAAAGGGGAAAGGATAACTCACTTGGGGTCAGGGAGTACTTATAAAGGTGATATGGTAACTCACTTGGGATAAGGGAGTACTTATATGGGACCAGGGTAATTCACTTGGGGCCAGGGTGTACTTATAAAGGGGCTAGGGTAACTCACTTGGGGTCAGGGAGTACTACTATGGGACCAGGGTAACTCACTTGCGGTCAGAGAGTACATATAAAGGGGCTAGGATAACTCACTTGGGGTCAGGGAGTACCACTATGGGACTAGGGTAACTTACTTGCGGTCAGAGATTACATATATAGGGGTTAGGATAACACACTTGGGGTCAAGGAGAACTTATAAAGGTTATATGGTAACTCACTTGGGGTCAGGGAGTACTTATATGGGACTAGGGTAACTCAATTGGGGTCAGGGAGTATATATATGGGACCAGGGTAACCAACTTGGGGCCAGGGTGTACTTATAAAGGGGCTAGGGTAACTCCCTTGGGGTCAGGGAGTACTTATAAAGGGGCTATGGTAACTCACTTGGAGTCTGGGAGTACATATAAAGGGGCTAGGATAACACACTTGGAGTCAGGGAGTACTTATAAAGGGGATAGGGTAACTCACTTGGGGTCAGGGAGTACTTATATGGGACCAGGGTAACTCACTTGGGGCCAGGGTGTACTTATAAAGGGGCTAGGGTAACTCCCTTGGGGTCAGGGAGTACTTATAAAGGGCTATGGTAACTCACTTGGAGTCTGGGAGTACATATAAAGGGGCTAGGTTAACACACTTGGAGTCAGGGAGTACTTATAAAGGGGATAGGGTAACTCACTTGCGGTCAGAGAGTACTTCTATGGGACTAGGGTAACTCACTTGGGGTCAGGGAGTACTTATAAAGGGGCTGGGGTAACTCACTTGGGTTCTGGGAGTACATATAAAGGGGCTAGGATAACACACTTGGGGTCAGGGAGTACTTATAAAGGGGCTAGGATAACACACTTGGAGTCAGGGAGTACTTATAAAGGGGATAGGGTAACTCACTTGCGGTCAGAGAGTACTTCTATGGGACTAGGGTAACTCACTTGGGGTCAGGGAGTACTTTTATGGGACCAGGGTAACTCACTTGGGGCCAGGGTGTACTTATAAAGGGGCTGGGGTAACTCACTTGGGGTCAGGTAGTACATATAAAGGGGCTAGGGTAACTCACTTGGGGTCAGGGAGTACATATAAAGGGTCTATGGAAACTCACTTGGGGTCAAGGAGTACATATAAAGGGTCTATGGTAACTCACTTGGGGTCAGGGAGTACTACTATGGGACCAGGGTAACTCACTTGCGGTCAGAGAGTACATATAAAGGGGTTAGGATAACTCACTTGGGGTCAGGGAGTACTTATATGGGACTAGGGTAACTCACTTGGGGTCAGGGAGAACTTATATGGGACCAGGGTAACTCACTTGGCCCAGGGTGTACTTATAAAGGGGCTAGGGTAACTCACTTGGGGTCAGGGAGTACTACTATGGGACTAGGGTAACTTACTTGCGGTCAGAGTGTACATATATAGGGGCTAGGATAACACACTTGGGGTCAAGGAGAACTTATAAAGGTGATATGGTTACTCTCTTGGGGTCAGGGAGTACTTATAAAAGGGCTAGGGTAACTCACTTGGGGTCAGGGGGTACATATAAAGGGGCTAGGGTAACTCACTTGGGGTCAGGGAGTACTACTATGGGACTAGGGTAACTTACTTGCGGTCAGAGTGTACATATATAGGGGCTAGGATAACACACTTGGGGTCAAGGAGAACTTATAAAGGTGATATGGTTACTCTCTTGGGGTCAGGGAGTACTTATATGGGACTAGGGTAACTCAATTGGGGTCAGGGAGTACATATAAAGAGTCTATGGTAACTCACTTGGGGTCAGGGAGTACTACTATGGGACCAGGGTAACTCACTTGCGGTCAGAGAGTACATATAAAGGGGCTAGGATAACTCACTTGGGGTCAGGGAGTACTTTTATGGGACTAGGGTAACTCACCTGCGGTCAGGGAGTACTTATATGGGACCAGGGTAACTCACTTGGGGCCAGGGTGTACTTATAAAGGGGCTGGGGTAACTTACTTGGGGTCAGGGAGTACATATAAAGGGGCTATGGTAACTCACTTGGGGTCAGGGAGTACTACTATGGGACTAGGGTAACTCACTTGCGTTCAGAGAGTACATATAAAAAGGCTAGGATAACTCACTTGGGGTCAGTGAGTACTTATAAATGGGCTAGGGTAACTCATTTGGAGTCTGGGAGTACATATAAAGGGGCTAGGATAACACACTTGGGGTCAGGGAGTACTTATATAGGGGCTAGGGTAACTCACTTGGGGTCAGGGAGTACTTATAAAGGGGCTATGGTAACTCACTTGGAGTCTGGGAGTACATATAAAGGGGCTAGGATAACACACTTGGAGTCAGGGAGTACTTATAAAGGGGATAGGGTAATTCACTTGGGGTCAGGGAGTACTTATATGGGACCAGGGTAACTCACTTGGGGCCAGAGGGTACATATAAAGGGGATAGGATAACTCACTTGGGGTCAGGGAGAACTTATAAATGGGCTATGGTAACTCATTTGGAGTCTGGGAGTACATATAAAGGGGCTAGGATAACACACTTGGGATCAGGGATTACTTATAAAGGTGATATGGTAACTCACTTGGGGTCAGGGAGTACTTATAAAGGGGCTAGGGTAACTCCCTTGGGGTCAGGGAGTACTTATAAAGGGGCTATGGTAACTCACTTGGAGTCTGGGAGTACATATAAAGGGGCTAGGATTACACACTTGGAGTCAGGGAGTACTTATAAAGGGGCTATGGTAACTCACTTGAGGTCAGAGTGTACTACTATGGGACCAGGGTAACTCACTTGCGGTCACTGAGTACATATAAAGGGGCTAGGATAACACACTTGGGATCAGGGATTACTTATAAAGGTGATATGGTAACTCACTTGGGGTCAGGGAGTACTTATAAAGTGGCTAGGGTAACTCACTTGGGGTCAGGGAGTACATATAAAGGTGCTGGGATTACACACTTGGGGTCAGGGAGTACTTATAAAGGGGCTAGGGTAACTCACTTGGGTTCAGGGAGTACATATAAAGGGGCTATGGTAACTCACTTGAGGTCAGGGAGTACTACTATGGGATCAGGGTATCTCACTTGCGGTCAGAGAGTACATATAAAGGGGATAGGATAACTCACTTGGGGTCAGGGAGTACTTATAAAGGTGATATGGAAACTCACTTGGGATAAGGGAGTACTTATATGGGAGCAGGGTAATTCACTTGGGGCCAGGGTGTACTTATAAAGGGGCTAGGGTAACTCACTTGGGGTCAGGGAGTACTACTATGGGACCAGGGTAACTCACTTGCGGTCAGAGAGTGCATATAAGGGGGCTAGGATAACTCACTTGGGGTCAGGGAGAACTTATAAAGGTGATATGGTAACTCACTTGGGATAAGGGAGTACTTATATGGGACCAGGGTAATTCACTTGGGGCCAGGGTGTACTTATAAAGGGGCTAGGGTAACTCACTTGGGGTCAGGGAGTACTACTATGGGACCAGGGTAACTCACTTGCGGTCAGAGAGTACATATAAAGGGGCTAGGATAACTCACTTGGGGTCAGGGAGAACTTATAAATGGGCTATGGTAACTCATTTGGAGTCTGGGAGTACATATAAAGGGGCTAGGATAACACACTTGGGGTCAGGGAGTACTTATAAAGGGGCTAGGGTAACTCACTTGGGTTCATGGAGTACATATAAAGGGGCTATGGTAACTCACTTGAGGTCAGGGAGTACTACTATGGGTCCAGGGTATCTCACTTGCGGTCAGAGAGTACATATAAAGGGGAAAGGATAACTCACTTGGGGTCAGGGAGTACTTATAAAGGTGATATGGTAACTCACTTGGGTTAAGGGAGTACTTATATGGGACCAGGGTAATTCACTTGGGGCCAGGGTGTACTTATAAAGGGGCTAGGGTAACTCACTTGGGGTCAGGGAGTACTACTATGGGACCAGGGTAACTCACTTGCGGTCAGAGAGTACATATAAAGGGGCTAGGATAACTCACTTGGGGTCAAGGAGAACTTATAAAGGTTATATGGTAACTCACTTGGGGTCAGGGAGTACTTATATGGGACTAGGGTAACTCAATTGGGGTCAGGGAGTATATATATGGGACCAGGGTAACTCACTTGGGGCCAGGGTGTACTTATAAAGGGGCTAGGGTAACTCCCTTGGGGTCAGGGAGTACTTATAAAGGGGCTATGGTAACTCACTTGGAGTCTGGGAGTACATATAAAGGGGCTAGGATAACACACTTGGAGTCAGGGAGTACTTATAAAGGGGATAGGGTAACTCACTTGGGGTCAGGGAGTACTTATATGGGACCAGGGTAACTCACTTGGGGCCAGGGTGTACTTATAAATGGGCTAGGGTAACTCCCTTGGGGTCAGGGAGTACTTATAAAGGGCTATGGTAACTCACTTGGAGTCTGGGAGTACATATAAAGGGGCTAGGTTAACACACTTGGAGTCAGGGAGTACTTATAAAGGGGATAGGGTAACTCACTTGCGGTCAGAGAGTACTTCTATGGGACTAGGGTAACTCACTTGGGGTCAGGGAGTACTTATAAAGGGGCTGGGGTAACTCACTTGGGTTCTGGGAGTACATATAAAGGGGCTAGGATAACACACTTGGGGTCAGGGAGTACTTATAAAGGGGCTAGGATAACACACTTGGAGTCAGGGAGTACTTATAAAGGGGATAGGGTAACTCACTTGCGGTCAGAGAGTACTTCTATGGGACTAGGGTAACTCACTTGGGGTCAGGGAGTACTTTTATGGGACCAGGGTAACTCACTTGGGGCCAGGGTGTACTTATAAAGGGGCTGGGGTAACTCACTTGGGGTCAGGTAGTACATATAAAGGGGCTAGGGTAACTCACTTGGGGTCAGGGAGTACATATAAAGGGTCTATGGAAACTCACTTGGGGTCAAGGAGTACATATAAAGGGTCTATGGTAACTCACTTGGGGTCAGGGAGTACTACTATGGGACCAGGGTAACTCACTTGCGGTCAGAGAGTACATATAAAGGGGTTAGGATAACTCACTTGGGGTCAGGGAGTACTTATATGGGACTAGGGTAACTCACTTGGGGTCAGGGAGAACTTATATGGGACCAGGGTAACTCACTTGGCCCAGGGTGTACTTATAAAGGGGCTAGGGTAACTCACTTGGGGTCAGGGAGTACTACTATGGGACTAGGGTAACTTACTTGCGGTCAGAGTGTACATATATAGGGGCTAGGATAACACACTTGGGGTCAAGGAGAACTTATAAAGGTGATATGGTTACTCTCTTGGGGTCAGGGAGTACTTATAAAAGGGCTAGGGTAACTCACTTGGGGTCAGGGAGTACATATAAAGGGGCTAGGGTAACTCACTTGGGGTCAGGGAGTACTACTATGGGACTAGGGTAACTTACTTGCGGTCAGAGAGTACATATATAGGGGCTAGGATAACACACTTGGGGTCAAGGAGAACTTATAAAGGTTATATGGTAACTCACTTGGGGTCAGGGAGTACATATAAAGCGGCTAGGGTAACTCATTTGGAATCTGGGAGTACTTATAAAGGGGCTAGGATAACACACTTGGGGTCAGGGAGTACTTATAAAGGGGCTAGGGTAACTCCCTTGGGGTCAGGGAGTACTTATAAAGGGGCTATGGTAACTCACTTGGAGTCTGGGAGTACATATAAAGGGGCTAGGATAACACACTTGGGGTCAGGGAGTACTTATAAAGGGGCTAGGATAACACACTTGGAGTCAGGGAGTACTTATAAATGGGATAAGGTAACTCACTTGCGGTCAGAGAGTACTTCTATGGGACTAGGGTAACTCATTTGGGGTGAGGGAGTACTTTTATGGGACCAGGGTAACTCACTTGGGGCCAGGGTATACTTATAAAGGGGCTGGAGTAACTCACTTGGGGTCAGGGAGTACATATAAAGGGGCTATGGTAACTCACTTGGGGTCAGGGAGTACATATAAAGGGTCTATGGAAACTCACTTGGGGTCAGGGAGTACATATAAAGAGTCTATGGTAACTCACTTGGGGTCAGGGAGTACTACTATGGGACCAGGGTAACTCACTTGCGGTCAGAGAGTACATATAAAGGGGCTAGGATAACTCACTTGGGGTCAGGGAGAACTTATAAAGGTGATATGGTAACTCACTTGGGATAAGGGAGTACTTATATGGGACCAGGGTAATTCACTTGGGGCCAGGGTGTACTTATAAAGGGGCTAGGGTAACTCACTTGGGGTCAGGGAGTACTACTATGGGACCAGGGTAACTCACTTGCGGTCAGAGAGTACATATAAAGGGGCTAGGATAACTCACTTGCGGTCAGGGAGAACTTATAAATGGGCTATGGTAACTCATTTGGAGTCTGGGAGTACATATAAAGGGGCTAGGATAACACACTTGGGGTCAGGGAGTACTTATAAAGGGGCTAGGGTAACTCACTTGGGTTCATGGAGTACATATAAAGGGGCTATGGTAACTCACTTGAGGTCAGGGAGTACTACTATGGGACCAGGGTATCTCACTTGCGGTCAGAGAGTACATATAAAGGGGAAAGGATAACTCACTTGGGGTCAGGGAGTACTTATAAAGGTGATATGGTAACTCACTTGGGATAAGGGAGTACTTATATGGGACCAGGGTAATTCACTTGGGGCCAGGGTGTACTTATAAAGGGGCTAGGGTAACTCACTTGGGGTCAGGGAGTACTACTATGGGACCAGGGTAACTCACTTGCGGTCAGAGAGTACATATAAAGGGGCTAGGATAACTCACTTGGGGTCAGGGAGTACCACTATGGGACTAGGGTAACTTACTTGCGGTCAGAGATTACATATATAGGGGCTAGGATAACACACTTGGGGTCAAGGAGAACTTATAAAGGTTATATGGTAACTCACTTGGGGTCAGGGAGTACTTATATGGGACTAGGGTAACTCAATTGGGGTCAGGGAGTATATATATGGGACCAGGGTAACTCACTTGGGGCCAGGGTGTACTTATAAAGGGGCTAGGGTAACTCCCTTGGGGTCAGGGAGTACTTATAAAGGGGCTATGGTAACTCACTTGGAGTCTGGGAGTACATATAAAGGGGCTAGGATAACACACTTGGAGTCAGGGAGTACTTATAAAGGGGATAGGGTAACTCACTTGGGGTCAGGGAGTACTTATATGGGACCAGGGTAACTCACTTGGGGCCAGGGTGTACTTATAAAGGGGCTAGGGTAACTCCCTTGGGGTCAGGGAGTACTTATAAAGGGCTATGGTAACTCACTTGGAGTCTGGGAGTACATATAAAGGGGTTGGTTAACACACTTGGAGTCAGGGAGTACTTATAAAGGGGATAGGGTAACTCACTTGCGGTCAGAGAGTACTTCTATGGGACTAGGGTAACTCACTTGGGGTCAGGGAGTACTTATAAAGGGGCTGGGGTAACTCACTTGGGTTCTGGGAGTACATATAAAGGGGCTAGGATAACACACTTGGGGTCAGGGAGTACTTATAAAGGGGCTAGGATAACACACTTGGAGTCAGGGAGTACTTATAAAGGGGATAGGGTAACTCACTTGCGGTCAGAGAGTACTTCTATGGGACTAGGGTAACTCACTTGTGGTCAGGGAGTACTTTTATGGGACCAGGGTAACTCACTTGGGGCCAGGGTGTACTTATAAAGGGGCTGGGGTAACTCACTTGGGGTCAGGTAGTACATATAAAGGGGCTAGGGTAACTCACTTGGGGTCAGGGAGTACATATAAAGGGTCTATGGAAACTCACTTGGGGTCAAGGAGTACATATAAAGGGTCTATGGTAACTCACTTGGGGTCAGGGAGTACTACTATGGGACCAGGGTAACACACTTGCTGTCAGAGAGTACATATAAAGGGGTTAGGATAACTCACTTGGGGTCAGGGAGTACTTATATGGGACTAGGGTAACTCACTTGGGGTCAGGGAGAACTTATATGGGACCAGGGTAACTCACTTGGCCCAGGGTGTACTTATAAAGGGGCTAGGGTAACTCACTTGGGGTCAGGGAGTACTACTATGGGACTAGGGTAACTTACTTGCGGTCAGAGTGTACATATATAGGGGCTAGGATAAAACACTTGGGGTCAAGGAGAACTTATAAAGGTGATATGGTTACTCTCTTGGGGTCAGGGAGTACTTATAAAAGGGCTAGGGTAACTCACTTGGGGTCAGGGAGTACATATAAAGGGGCTAGGGTAACTCACTTGGGGTCAGGGAGTACTACTATGGGACTAGGGTAACTTACTTGCGGTCAGAGAGTACATATATAGGGGCTAGGATAACACACTTGGGGTCAAGGAGAACTTATAAAGGTTATATGGTAACTCACTTGGGGTCAGGGAGTACTTATATGGGACTAGGGTAACTCAATTGGGGTCAGGGAGTACATATAAAGCGGCTAGGGTAACTCATTTGGAATCTGGGAGTACTTATAAAGGGGCTAGGATAACACACTTGGGGTCAGGGAGTACTTATAAAGGGGCTAGGGTAACTCACTTGGGGTCAGGGAGTACTTATATGGGACCAAGGTAACTCACTTGGGGCCAGGGTGTACTTATAAAGGGGCTAGGGTAACTCCCTTGGGGTCAGGGAGTACTTATAAAGGGGCTATGGTAACTCACTTGGAGTCTGGGAGTACATATAAAGGGGATAGGATAACACACTTGGGGTCGGGGAGTACTTATAAAGGGGCTAGGATAACACACTTGGAGTCAGGGAGTACTTATAAGTGGGATAAGGTAACTCACTTGCGGTCAGAGAGTACTTCTATGGGACTAGGGTAACTCATTTGGGGTGAGGGAGTACTTTTATGGGACCAGGGTAACTCACTTGGGGCCAGGGTATACTTATACAGGGGCTGGAGTAACTCACTTGGGGTCAGGGAGTACATATAAAGGGGCTATGGTAACTCACTTGGGGTCAGGGAGTACATATAAAGGGTCTATGGAAACTCACTTGGGGTCAGGGAGTACATATAAAGAGTCTATGGTAACTCACTTGGGGTCAGGGAGTACTACTATGGGACCAGGGTAACTCACTTGCGGTCAGAGAGTACATATAAAGGGGCTAGGATAACTCACTTGGGGTCAGGGAGTACTTTTATGGGACTAGGGTAACTCACCTGGGGTCAGGGAGTACTTGTATAGGGGCTAGGGTAACACTCTTGGGGTCAGGGAGAACTAATCAAGGTGGTATGGTAACTCACTTGGGGTCAGGGAGTACTACTATGGGACTAGGGTAACTTACTTGCGGTCAGAGAGTACATATAAAGGGGCTAGGATAACTCACTTGGGGTCAGGGAGAACTAATCAAGGTGATATGGTAACTCATTTGGGGTCAGGGAGTACTTATATGGGACTAGGGTAACTCACTTGGGGTCAGGGAGTACTTATATGGGACCAGGGTAACTCACTTGGGGCCAGGGTGTACTTATAAAGGGGCTGGGGTAACTCACTTGGGGTCAGGGAGTACATATAAAGGGGCTATGGTAACTCACTTGGGGTCAGGGAGTACTACTATGGGACTAGGGTAACTCACTTGCGTTCAGAGAGTACATATAAAAAGGCTAGGATAACTCACTTGGGGTCAGTGAGTACTTATAAATGGGCTAGGGTAACTCATTTGGAGTCTGGGAGTACATATAAAGGGGCTAGGATAACACACTTGGGGTCAGGGAGTACTTATATAGGGGCTAGGGTAACTCACTTGGGGTCAGCGAGTACTTATAAAGGGGCTATGGTAACTCACTTGGAGTCTGGGAGTACATATAAAGGGGCTAGGATAACACACTTGGAGTCAGGGAGTACTTATAAAGGGGATAGGGTAATTCACTTGGTGTCAGGGAGTACTTATATGGGACCAGGGTAACTCACTTGGGGCCAGAGGGTACATATAAAGGGGATATGATAACTCACTTGGGGTCAGGGAGAACTTATAAATGGGCTATGGTAACTCATTTGGAGTCTGGGAGTACATATAAAGGGGCTAGGATAACACACTTGGGATCAGGGATTACTTATAAAGGTGATATGGTAACTCACTTGGGGTCAGGGAGTACTTATAAAGGGGCTAGGGTAACTCCCTTGGGGTCAGGGATTACTTATAAAGGGGCTATGGTAACTCACTTGGAGTCTGGGAGTACATATAAAGGGGCTAGGATTACACACTTGGAGTCAGGGAGTACTTATAAAGGGACCAGGGTATCTCACTTGCGGTCAGAGAGTACATATAAAGGGGATAGGATAACTCACTTGGGGTCAGGGAGAACTTATAAATGGGCTATGGTAACTCATTTGGAGTCTGGGAGTACATATAAAGGGGCTAGGATAACACACTTGGGGTCAGGGAGTACTTATAAAGGGGCTATGGTAACTCACTTGGAGTCTGGGAGTACATATAAAGGGGCTAGGATAACACACTTGGAGTCAGGGAGTACTTATAAAGGGGATAGGGTAATTCACTTGGTGTCAGGGAGTACTTATATGGGACCAGGGTAACTCACTTGGGGCCAGAGGGTACATATAAAGGGGATATGATAACTCACTTGGGGTCAGGGAGAACTTATAAATGGGCTATGGTAACTCATTTGGAGTCTGGGAGTACATATAAAGGGGCTAGGATAACACACTTGGGATCAGGGATTACTTATAAAGGTGATATGGTAACTCACTTGGGGTCAGGGAGTACTTATAAAGGGGCTAGGGTAACTCCCTTGGGGTCAGGGATTACTTATAAAGGGGCTATGGTAACTCACTTGGAGTCTGGGAGTACATATAAAGGGGCTAGGATTACACACTTGGAGTCAGGGAGTACTTATAAAGGGACCAGGGTATCTCACTTGCGGTCAGAGAGTACATATAAAGGGGATAGGATAACTCACTTGGGGTCAGGGAGAACTTATAAATGGGCTATGGTAACTCATTTGGAGTCTGGGAGTACATATAAAGGGGCTAGGATAACACACTTGGGGTCAGGGAGTACTTATAAAGGGGCTAGGGTAACTCACTTGGGTTCAGGGAGTACATATAAAGGGGCTATGGTAACTCACTTGAGGTCAGGGAGTACTACTATGGGACCAGGGTATCTCACTTGCGGTCAGAGAGTACATATAAAGGGGATAGGATAACTCACTTGGGATCAGAGAGTACTTATAAAGGTGATATGGTAACTCACTTGGGATAAGGGAGTACTTATATGGGACCAGGGTAATTCACTTTGGCCAGGGTGACTTATAAAGGGGCTAGGGTAATTCACTTGGGGTCAGGGAGTACTACTATGGGACCAGGGTAACTCACTTGCGGTCAGAGAGCACATATAAAGGGGCTAGGATAACTCACTTGGGGACAGGGAGAACTTATAAAGGTAATATGGTAACTCACTTGGGGTCAGGGGGTACCACTATGGGACTAGGGTAACTTACTTGCGGTCAGAGAGTACATATATAGGGGCTAGGATAACACACTTGGGGTCAAGGAGAACTTATAAAGGTTATATGGTAACTCACTTGGAGTCAGGGAGTACTTATATGGGACTAGGGTAACTCAATTTGGGTCAGGGAGTACATATATGGGACCAGGGTAACTCACTTGGGGCCAGGGTGTACTTATAAAGGGGCTATGGTAACTCACTTGGAGTCTGGGAGTACATATAAAGGGGCTAGGATAACACACTTGGAGTCAGGGAGTACTTATAAAGGGGCTATGGTAACTCACTTGAGGTCAGGGAGTACTGCTATGGGACCAGGGTATCTCACTTGCGGTCAGAGAGTACATATAAAGGGGATAGGATAACTCACTTGGGGTCAGGGAGAACTTATAAATGGGCTATGGTAACTCATTTGGAGTCTGGGAGTACATATAAAGGGGCTAGGATAACACACTTGGGGTCAGGGAGTACTTATAAAGGGGCTAGGGTAACTCACTTGGGTTCAGGGAGTACATATAAAGGGGCTATGGTAACTCACTTGAGGTCAGGGAGTACTACTATGGGACCAGGGTATCTCACTTGCGGTCAGAGAGTACATATAAAGGGGATAGGATAACTCACTTGGGATCAGAGAGTACTTATAAAGGTGATATGGTAACTCACTTGGGATAAGGGAGTACTTATATGGGACCAGAGTAATTCACTTTGGCCAGGGTGACTTATAAAGGGGCTAGGGTAACTCACTTGGGGTCAGGGAGTACTACTATGGGACCAGGGTAACTCACTTGCGGTCAGAGAGCACATATAAAGGGGCTAGGATAACTCACTTGGGGACAGGGAGAACTTATAAAGGTAATATGGTAAATCACTTGGGGTCAGGGGGTACCACTATGGGACTAGGGTAACTTACTTGCGGTCAGAGAGTACATATATAGGGGCTAGGATAACACACTTGGGGTCAAGGAGAACTTATAAAGGTTATATGGTAACTCACTTGGAGTCAGGGAGTACTTATATGGGACTAGGGTAACTCAATTTGGGTCAGGGAGTACATATATGGGACCAGGGTAACTCACTTGGGGCCAGGGTGTACTTATAAAGGGGCTATGGTAACTCACTTGAGGTCAGGGAGTACTACTATGGGACCAGGGTATCTCACTTGCGGTCAGGGAGTACTTATAAAGGGGCTAGGGTAACTCACTTGGGTTCAGGGAGTACATATAAAGGGGCTATGGTAACTCACTTGAGGTCAGGGAGTACTACTATGGGACCAGGGTATCTCACTTGCGGTCAGAGAGTACATATAAAGGGGATAGGATAACTCACTTGGGATCAGAGAGTACTTATAAAGGTGATATGGTAACTCACTTGGGATAAGGGAGTACTTATATGGGACCAGGGTAATTCACTTTGGCCAGGGTGACTTATAAAGGGGCTAGGGTAACTCACTTGGGGTCAGGGAGTACTACTATGGGACCAGGGTAACTCACTTGCGGTCAGAGAGCACATATAAAGGGGCTAGGATAACTCACTTGGGGACAGGGAGAACTTATAAAGGTAATATGGTAAATCACTTGGGGTCAGGGGGTACCACTATGGGACTAGGGTAACTTACTTGCGGTCAGAGAGTACATATATAGGGGCTAGGATAACACACTTGGGGTCAAGGAGAACTTATAAAGGTTATATGGTAACTCACTTGGAGTCAGGGAGTACTTATATGGGACTAGGGTAACTCAATTTGGGTCAGGGAGTACATATATGGGACCAGGGTAACTCACTTGGGGCCAGGGTGTACTTATAAAGGGGATATGGTAACTCACTTGGAGTCTGGGAGTACATATAAAGGGGCTAGGATAACACACTTGGAGTCAGGGAGTACTTATAAAGGGGATAGGGTAACTCACTTGGGGTCAGGGAGTACTTATATGGGACCAGGGTAACTCACTTGGGTCCAGGGTGTACTTATAAAGGGGCTAGGGTAACTCCCTTGGGGTCAGGGAGTACTTATAAAGGGGCTATGGTAACTCACTTGGAGTCTGGGAGTACATATAAAGGGGCTAGGGTTACACACTTGGGGTCAGGGAGTACTACTATGGGACCAGGGTAACTCACTTGCGGTCAGAGAGTACATATAAAGGGGCTAGGATAACTCACTTGGGGTCAGGGAGTACTTTTATGGGACTAGGGTAACTCACCTGGGGTCAGGGAGTACTTGTATAGGGGCTAGGGTAACACTCTTGGGGTCAGGGAGAACTAATCAAGGTGGTATGGTAACTCACTTGGGGTCAGGGAGTACTACTATGGGACTAGGGTAACTTACTTGCGGTCAGAGAGTACATATAAAGGGGCTAGGATAACTCACTTGGGGTCAGGGAGAACTAATCAAGGTGATATGGTAACTCATTTGGGGTCAGGGAGTACTTATATGGGACTAGGGTAACTCACTTGGGGTCAAGGAGTACTTATATGGGACCAGGGTAACTCACTTGGGGCCAGGGTGTACTTATAAAGGGGCTGGGGTAACTCATTTGGAGTCTGGGAGTACATATAAAGGGGCTAGGATAACACACTTGGGGTCAGGGAGTACTTATATAGGGGCTAGGGTAACTCACTTGGGGTCAGGGAGTACTTATAAAGGGGCTATGGTAACTCACTTGGAGTCTGGGAGTACATATAAAGGGGCTAGGATAACACACTTGGAGTCAGGGAGTACTTATAAAGGGGATAGGGTAATTCACTTGGTGTCAGGGAGTACTTATATGGGACCAGGGTAACTCACTTGGGGCCAGAGGGTACATATAAAGGGGATATGATAACTCACTTGGGGTCAGGGAGAACTTATAAATGGGCTATGGTAACTCATTTGGAGTCTGGGAGTACATATAAAGGGGCTAGGATAACACACTTGGGATCAGGGATTACTTATAAAGGTGATATGGTAACTCACTTGGGGTCAGGGAGTACTTATAAAGGGGCTAGGGTAACTCCCTTGGGGTCAGGGAGTACTTATAAAGGGGCTATGGTAACTCACTTGGAGTCTGGGAGTACATATAAAGGGGCTAGGATTACACACTTGGAGTCAGGGAGTACTTATAAAGGGGCTATGGTAACTCACTTGAGGTCAGGGAGTACTACTATGGGACCAGGGTATCTCACTTGCGGTCAGAGAGTACATATAAAGGGGATAGGATAACTCACTTGGGGTCAGGGAGAACTTATAAATGGGCTATGGTAACTCATTTGGAGTCTGGGAGTACATATAAAGGGGCTAGGATAACACACTTGGGGTCAGGGAGTACTTATAAAGGGGCTAGGGTAACTCACTTGGGTTCAGGGAGTACATATAAAGGGGCTATGGTAACTCACTTGAGGTCAGGGAGTACTACTATGGGACCAGGGTATCTCACTTGCGGTCAGAGAGTACATATAAAGGGGATAGGATAACTCACTTGGGATCAGAGAGTACTTATAAAGGGGCTATGGTAACTCACTTGGAGTCTGGGAGTACATATAAAGGGGCTAGGATAACACACTTGGAGTCAGGGAGTACTTATAAAGGGGATAGGGTAACTCACTTGGTGTCAGGGAGTACTTATATGGGACCAGGGTAACTCACTTGGGTCCAGGGTTTACTTATAAAGGGGCTAGGGTAACTCCCTTGGGGTCAGGGAGTACATATAAAGGGGCTATGGTAACTCACTTGGAGTCTGGGAGTACATATAAAGGGGCTAGGGTTACACACTTGGAGTCAGGGAGTACTTATAAAGGGGCTAGGATAACACACTTGGAGTCAGGGAGTACTTATAAAGGGGATAGGGTAACTCACTTGCGGTCAGAGAGTACTTCTATGGGACTAGGGTAACTCACTTGGGGTCAGGGAGTACTTTTATGGGACCAGGGTAACTCACTTGGGGCAAGGGTGTACTTATAAAGGGGCTGGGGTAACTCACTTGGGGTCAGGGAGTACATATAAAGGGGCTGGGGTAACTCACTTGGGGTCAGGGAGTACTTATAAAGGTGATATGGTAACTCACTTGGGGTCAGGGAGTACTTATATGGGACTAGAGTAACTCACTTGGGGTCAGGGAGTACTTATATGGGACCAGGGTAACTCACTTGGGACCAGGGTGTACTTATAAAGGGGCTATGGTAACTCACTTGGGATCAGGGAGTACATATAAAGGGGCTATGGTAACTCACTTGGGGTCAGGGAGTACTACTATGGGACTAGGGTAACCTACTTGCGGTCAGAGTGTACATATATAGGGGCTAGGATAACACACTTGGGGTCAAGGAGAACTTATAAAGGTGATATGGTTACTCACTTGGGGTCAGGGAGTACTTATAAAAGGGCTAGGGTAACTCACTTGGGGTCAGGGAGTACATATAAAGGGGCTAGGGTAACTCACTTGGGGTCAGGGAGTACATATAAAGGGGCTATGGTAACTCACTTGGGGTCAGGGAGTACTACTATAGGACTAGGGTAACTTACTTGCGGTCAGAGAGTACATATATAGGGGCTAGGATAACACACTTGGGGTCAAGGAGAACTTATAAAGGTTATATGGTAACTCACTTGGGGTCAGGGAGTACTTATATGGGACTAGGGTAACTCAATTGGGGTCAGGGAGTACATATAAAGCGGCTAGGGTAACTCATTTGGAATCTGGGAGTACTTATAAAGGGGCTAGGATAACACACTTGGGGTCAGGGAGTACTTATAAAGGGGCTGGGGTAACTCACTTGGGGTCAGGGAGTACATATAAAGGGGCTATGGTAACTCACTTGGGGTCAGGGAGTACTACTATGGGACTAGGGTAACTCACTTGCGTTCAGAGAGTACATATAAAAAGGCTAGGATAACTCACTTGGGGTCAGTGAGTACTTATAAATGGGCTAGGGTAACTCATTTGGAGTCTGGGAGTACATATAAAGGGGCTAGGATAACACACTTGGGGTCAGGGAGTACTTATATAGGGGCTAGGGTAACTCACTTGGGGTCAGGGAGTACTTATAAAGGGGCTATGGTAACTCACTTGGAGTCTGGGAGTACATATAAAGGGGCTAGGATAACACACTTGGAGTCAGGGAGTACTTATAAAGGGGATAGGGTAATTCACTTGGTGTCAGGGAGTACTTATATGGGACCAGGGTAACTCACTTGGGGCCAGAGGGTACATATAAAGGGGATATGATAACTCACTTGGGGTCAGGGAGAACTTATAAATGGGCTATGGTAACTCATTTGGAGTCTGGGAGTACATATAAAGGGGCTAGGATAACACACTTGGGATCAGGGATTACTTATAAAGGTGATATGGTAACTCACTTGGGGTCAGGGAGTACTTAAAAAGGGGCTAGGGTAACTCCCTTGGGGTCAGGGAGTACTTATAAAGGGGCTATGGTAACTCACTTGGAGTCTGGGAGTACATATAAAGGGGCTAGGATTACACACTTGGAGTCAGGGAGTACTTATAAAGGGGCTATGGTAACTCACTTGAGGTCAGGGAGTACTACTATGGGACCAGGGTATCTCACTTGCGGTCAGAGAGTACATATAAAGGGGATAGGATAACTCACTTGGGGTCAGGGAGAACTTATAAATGGGCTATGGTAACTCATTTGGAGTCTGGGAGTACATATAAAGGGGCTAGGATAACACACTTGGGGTCAGGGAGTACTTATAAAGGGGCTAGGGTAACTCACTTGGGTTCAGGGAGTACATATAAAGGGGCTATGGTAACTCACTTGAGGTCAGGGAGTACTACTATGGGACCAGGGTATCTCACTTGCGGTCAGAGAGTACATATATAGGGGATAGGATAACTCACTTGGGATCAGAGAGTACTTATAAAGGTGATATGGTAACTCACTTGGGATAAGGGAGTACTTATATGGGACCAGGGTAATTCACTTTGGCCAGGGTGACTTATAAAGGGGCTAGGGTAACTCACTTGGGGTCAGGGAGTACTACTATGGGACCAGGGTAACTCACTTGCGGTCAGAGAGCACATATAAAGGGGCTAGGATAACTCACTTGGGGTCAGGGAGAACTTATAAAGGTAATATGGTAACTCACTTGGGGTCAGGGGGTACCACTATGGGACTAGGGTAACTTACTTGCGGTCAGAGAGTACATATATAGGGGCTAGGATAACACACTTGGGGTCAAGGAGAACTTATAAAGGTTATATGGTAACTCACTTGGGGTCAGGGAGTACTTATATGGGACTAGGGTAACTCAATTTGGGTCAGGGAGTACATATATGGGACCAGGGTAACTCACTTGGGGCCAGGGTGTACTTATAAAGGGGCTATGGTAACTCACTTGGAGTCTGGGAGTACATATAAAGGGGATAGGATAACACACTTGGAGTCAGGGAGTACTTATAAAGGGGATAGGGTAACTCACTTGGGGTCAGGGAGTACTTATATGGGACCAGGGTAACTCACTTGGGTCCAGGGTGTACTTATAAAGGGGCTAGGGTAACTCCCTTGGGGTCAGGGAGTACTTATAAAGGGGCTATGGTAACTCACTTGGAGTCTGGGAGTACATATAAAGGGGCTAGGGTTACACACTTGGAGTCAGGGAGTACTTATAAAGGGGCTAGGATAACACACTTGGAGTCAGGGAGTACTTATAAAGGGGATAGGGTAACTCACTTGCGGTCAGGGAATACTTATAAAGGGGCTAAGGTAACTCACTTGGGGTCAGGGAGTACTACTATGGGACCAAGGTAACTCACTTGCGGTCAGTGAGTACATATAAAGGGGCTAGGATTACTCACTTGGGGTCAGGGAGTACATATAAAGGGTCTATGGTAACTCACTTGGGGTCAGGGAGTACTTATAAAGGGGCTAGGGTAACTCCCTTGGGGTCAGGGAGTACTTATAAAGGGGCTATGGTAACTCACTTGGAGTCTGGGAGTACATATAAAGGGGCTAGGATTACACACTTGGAGTCAGGGAGTACTTATAAAAGGGCTATGGTAACTCACTTGAGGTCAGGGAGTACTACTATGGGACCAGGGTATCTCACTTGCGGTCAGAGAGTACATATAAAGGGGATAGGATAACTCACTTGGGGTCAGGGAGAACTTATAAATGGGCTATGGTAACTCATTTGGAGTCTGGGAGTACATATAAAGGGGCTAGGATAACACACTTGGGGTCAGGGAGTACTTATAAAGGGGCTAGTGTAACTCCCTTGGGGTCAGGGAGTACTTATAAAGGGGCTATGGTAACTCACTTGGAGTCTGGGAGTACATATAAAGGGGCTAGGATAACACACTTGGGGTCAGGGAGTACTTATAAAGGGGCTAGGATAACACACTTGGAGTCAGGGTGTACTTATAAAGGGGATAGGGTAACTCACTTGCGGTCAGAGAGTACTTCTATGGGACTAGGGTAACTCACTTGGGGTCAGGGAGTACTTTTATGGGACCAGGGTAACTCACTTGGGGCCAGGGTGTACTTATAAAGGGGCTGGGGTAACTCACTTGGGTTCTGGGAGTACATATAAAGGGGCTAGGATAACACACTTGGGGTCAGGGAGTACTTATAAAGGGGCTAGGATAACATACTTGCGGTCAGAGAGTACTTCTATGGGACTAGGGTAACTCACTTGGGGACAGAGAGTACTTTAATGGCACCAGGGTAACTCACTTGGGGCCAGGGTGTACTTATAAAGGGGCTGGGGTAACTCACTTGGGGTATGGGAGTACATATAAAGGGGCTAGGATAACACACTTGGGGTCAGGGAGTACTTATAAAGGGGCTAGGGTAACTCACTTGCGGTCAGAGAGTACTTCTATGGGACTAGGGTAACTCAATTGGGGGGCAGGGAGTACTTTTATGGGACCAGGGTAACTCACTTGGGGCCAGGGTGTACTTATAAAGGGGCTGGGGTAACTCACTTGGGGTCAGGGAGTACATATAAAGGGGCTATGGTAACTCACTTGGGGTCAGGGAGTACATATAAAGGGTCTATGGTAACTCACTTGGGGTCAGGGAGTACATATAAAGGGTCTATGGTAACTCACTTGGGGTCAGGGAGTACTACTATGTGACTAGGGTAACTTATTTGCGGTCAGAGAGTACATATAAAGGGGCTAGGTTAACTCACTTGGGGTCAGGGAGAACTTATAAAGGTGATATGGTAACTCACTTGGGGTCAGGGAGTACTTATATGGGACTAGGGTAACTCACTTGGGGTCAGGGAGTACATATAAAGGGGCTAGGATAACATACTTGCGGTCAGAGAGTACTTCTATGGGACTAGGGTAACTCACTTGGGGACAGGGAGTACTTTAATGGGACCAGGGTAACTCACTTGGGGCCAGGGTGTACTTATAAAGGGGTTGGGGTAACTCACTTGGGGTATGGGAGTACATATAAAGGGGCTAGGATAACATACTTGGGGTCAGGGAGTACTTATAAAGGGGCTAGGATAACACACTTGGAGTCAGGGAGTACTTATAAAGGGGATAGGGTAACTCCCTTGGGGTCAGGGAATACTTATAAAGGGGCTAAGGTAACTCACTTGGGGTCAGGGAGTACTACTATGGGACCAGGGTAACTCACTTGCGGTCAGTGAGTACATATAAAGGGGCTAGGATTACTCACTTGGGGTCAGGGAGTACATATAAAGGGTCTATGGTAACTCACTTGGGGTCAGGGAGAACTTATAAATGGGCTATGGTAACTCATTTGGAGTCTGGGAGTACTTATAAAAGGGCTAGGGTAACTCACTTGGGGTCAGGGAGTACATATAAAGGGGCTAGGGTAACTCACTTGGGGTCAGGGAGTACATATAAAGGGGCTATGGTAACTCACTTGGGGTCAGGGAGTACTACTATGGGACTAGGGTAACTTACTTGCGGTCAGAGAGTACATATATAGGGGCTAGGATAACACACTTGGGGTCAAGGAGAACTTATAAAGGTTATATGGTAACTCACTTGGGGTCAGGGAGTACTTATATGGGACTAGGGTAACTCAATTGGGGTCAGGGAGTACATATAAAGCGGCTAGGGTAACTCATTTGGAATCTTGGAGTACTTATAAAGGGGCTAGGATAACACACTTGGGGTCAGGGAGTACTTATAAAGGGGCTAGTGTAACTCCCTTGGGGTCAGGGAGTACTTATAAAGGGGCTATGGTAACTCACTTGGAGTCTGGGAGTACATATAAAGGGGCTAGGATAACACACTTGGGGTCAGGGAGTACTTATAAAGGGGCTAGGATAACACACTTGGAGTCAGGGTGTACTTATAAAGGGGATAGGGTAACTCACTTGCGGTCAGAGAGTACTTCTATGGGACTAGGGTAACTCACTTGGGGTCAGGGAGTACTTTTATGGGACCAGGGTAACTCACTTGGGGCCAGGGTGTACTTATAAAGGGGCTGGGGTAACTCACTTGGGTTCTGGGAGTACATATAAAGGGGCTAGGATAACACACTTGGGGTCAGGGAGTACTTATAAAGGGGCTAGGATAACATACTTGCGGTCAGAGAGTACTTCTATGGGACTAGGGTAACTCACTTGGGGACAGAGAGTACTTTAATGGCACCAGGGTAACTCACTTGGGGCCAGGGTGTACTTATAAAGGGGCTGGGGTAACTCACTTGGGGTATGGGAGTACATATAAAGGGGCTAGGATAACACACTTGGGGTCAGGGAGTACTTATAAAGGGGCTAGGGTAACTCACTTGCAGTCAGAGAGTACTTCTATGGGACTAGGGTAACTCAATTGGGGTCAGGGAGTACTTTTATGGGACCAGGGTAACTCACTTGGGGCCAGGGTGTACTTATAAAGGGGCTGGGGTAACTCACTTGGGGTCAGGGAGTACATATAAAGGGGCTATGGTAACTCACTTGGGGTCAGGGAGTACATATAAAGGGTCTATGGTAACTCACTTGGGGTCAGGGAGTACATATAAAGGGTCTATGGTAACTCACTTGGGGTCAGGGAGTACTACTATGTGACTAGGGTAACTTATTTGCGGTCAGAGAGTACATATAAAGGGGCTAGGTTAACTCACTTGGGGTCAGGGAGAACTTATAAAGGTGATATGGTAACTCACTTGGGGTCAGGGAGTACTTATATGGGACTAGGGTAACTCACTTGGGGTCAGGGAGTACATATAAAGGGGCTAGGATAACATACTTGCGGTCAGAGAGTACTTCTATGGGACTAGGGTAACTCACTTGGGGACAGGGAGTACTTTAATGGGACCAGGGTAACTCACTTGGGGCCAGGGTGTACTTATAAAGGGGTTGGGGTAACTCACTTGGGGTATGGGAGTACATATAAAGGGGCTAGGATAACATACTTGGGGTCAGGGAGTACTTATAAAGGGGCTAGGATAACACACTTGGAGTCAGGGAGTACTTATAAAGGGGATAGGGTAACTCCCTTGGGGTCAGGGAATACTTATAAATAGGCTAAGGTAACTCACTTGGGGTCAGGGAGTACTACTATGGGACCAGGGTAACTCACTTGCGGTCAGTGAGTACATATAAAGGGGCTAGGATTACTCACTTGGGGTCAGGGAGTACATATAAAGGGTCTATGGTAACTCACTTGGGGCCAGGGAGTACTACTATGTGATTAGGGTAACTTATTTGCGGTCAGAGAGTACATATAAAGGGGCTAGGTTAACTCACTAGGGTTCAGGGAGAACTTATAAAGGTGATATGGTAACTCACTTGGGGCCAGGGTGTACTTATAAAGGGGCTAGGGTAACTCCCTTGGGGTCAGGGAATACTTATAAAGGGGCTATGGTAACTCACTTGGGGTCAGGGAGTACTACTATGGGACCAGGGTAACTCACTTGCGGTCAGTGAGTACATATAAAGGGGCTAGGATAACTCACTTGGGGTCAGGGAGTACTTATAAAGGTGATATGGTAACTCACTTGGGGTCAGGGAGTACTTATAAAGGGGCTAGGGTAACTTACTTGGGGTCAGGGAGTACATAAAAAGGGGCTATGGCAACTCACTTGGGGTCAGGGAGTACTACTATGGAACCAGGGTAACTCATTTGCGGTCAGAGAGTACATATATAGAGGCTAGGGTACCTCACTTGGGGTCAGGGAGTACTTATAAAGGGGCTAGGGTAACTCACTTGGTGTCAGGGAGTACATATAAAGGGGTTATGGCTACTCATTTGGGGTCAGGGAGTACTACAATGGGACCAGGGTAACTCACTTGCGGTCAGAGAGTACATATAAAGGGGCTAGGGTAACTCACTTGGGGTCAGAGAGTACTACTATGGGACCAGGGTAACTCACTTGCGGTCAGTGAGTACATATAAAGGGGCTAGGATAACACACTTGGGATCAGGGATTACTTATAAAGGTGATATGGTAACTCACTTGGGGTCAGGGAGTACTTATAAAGGGGCTAGGGACACTCACTTGGGGTCAGGGAGTACATATAAAGGGGCTATGGTAACTCACTTGAGGTCAGGGAGTACTACTATGGGACCAGGGTATCTCACTTGCGGTCAGAGAGTACATATAAAGGGGATAGGATAACTCACTTGGGGTCAGGGAGAACTTATAAATGGGCTATGGTAACTCATTTGGAGTCTGGGAGTACATATAAAGGGGCTAGGATAACACACTTGGGGTCAGGGAGTACTTATAAAGGGGCTAGGGTAACTCACTTGGGTTCAGGGAGTACATATAAAGGGGCTATGGTAACTCACTTGAGGTCAGGGAGTACTACTATGGGACCAGGGTATCTCACTTGCGGTCAGAGAGTACATATAAAGGGGATAGGATAACTCACTTGGGGTCAGGGAGTACTTATAAAGGTGATATGGTAACTCACTTGGGATAAGGGGGTACTTATATGGGACCAGGGTAATTCACTTGGGGCCAGGGTGTACTTATAAAGGGGCTAGGGTAACTCACTTGGGGTCAGGGAGTACTACTATGGGACCAGGGTAACTCACTTGCGGTCAGAGAGTACATATAAAGGGGCTAGGATAACTCACTTGGGGTCAGGGAGTACCACTATGGGACCAGGGTATCTCACTTGCGGTCAGAGAGTACATATAAAGGGGATAGGATAACTCACTTGGGGTCAGGGAGTACTTATAAAGGTGATATGGTAACTCACTTGGGATAAGGGGGTACTTATATGGGACCAGGGTAATTCACTTGGGGCCAGGGTGTACTTATAAAGGGGCTAGGGTAACTCACTTGGGGTCAGGGAGTACTACTATGGGACCAGGGTAACTCACTTGCGGTCAGAGAGTACATATAAAGGGGCTAGGATAACTCACTTGGGGTCAGGGAGTACCACTATGGGACTAGGGTAACTCACTTGGGGCCAGGGTGTACTTATAAAGGGGCTGGGGTAACTCACTTGGGTTCTGGGAGTACATATAGAGGGGCTGGGATAACACACTTGGGGTCAGGGAGTACTTATAAAGGGGCTAGGATAACACACTTGGAGTCAGGGAGTACTTATATGGGACCAGGGTAACTCACTTGGGACCAGGGTGTACTTATAAAGGGGCTAGGGTAACTCCCTTGGGGTCAGGGAGTACTTATAAAGGGGCTATGGTAACTCACTTGGAGTCTGGGAGTACATATAAAGGGGCTAGGTTAACACACTTGGAGTCAGGGAGTACTTATAAAGGGGATAGGGTAACTCACTTGCGGTCAGAGAGTACTTCTATGGGACTAGGGTAACTCACTTGGGGTCAGGGAGTACATTTATGGGACCAGGGTAACTCACTTGGGGCCAGGGTGTACTTATAAAGGGGCTGGGGTAACTCACTTGGGTTCTGGGAGTACATATAAACGGGCTAGGATAACACACTTGGGGTCAGGGAGTACATATAAAGGGGCTAGGATAACATACTTGCGGTCAGAGAGTACTTCTATGGGACTAGGGTAACTCACTTGAGGACAGGGAGTACTTTAATGGGACCAGGGTAACTCACTTGGGGCCAGGGTGTACTTATAAAGGGGCTGGGGTAACTCACTTGGGGTCTGGGAGTACATATAAAGGGGCTAGGATAACATACTTGGGGTCAGGGAGTACTTATAAAGGGGCTAGGATAACACACTTGGAGTCAGGGAGTACTTATAAAGGGGATAGGGTAACTCACTTGCGGTCAGAGAGTACTTTTATGGGACTAGGGTAACTCAATTGGGGTCAGGGAGTACTTTTATGGGACCAGGGTAACTCACTTGGGGCCAGGGTGTACTTATAAAGGGGCTGGGGTAACTCCCTTGGGGTCAGGGAATACTTATAAAGGGGCTATGGTAACTCACTTGGGGTCAGGGAGTACTACTATGGGACCAGGGTAACTCACTTGCGGTCAGTGAGTACATATAAAGGGGCTAGAATAACTCACTTGGGGTCAGGGAGTACTTATAAAGGTGATATGATAACTCATTTGGGGTCAGGGAGTACTTATAAAGGGGCTAGGGTAACTCACTTGGGGTCAGGGAGTACATAAAAAGGGGCTATGGCAACTCACTTGGGGTAAGGGAGTACTACTATGGAACCAGCGTAACTCATTTGCGGTCAGAGAGTACATATATAGGGGCTAGGGTACCTCACTTGGGGTCAGGGAGTACTTATAAAGGGGCTAGGGTAACTCACTTGGTGTCATGGAGTACATATAAAGGGGCTATGGCAACTCACTTGGGGTCAGGGAGTACTACTATGGGACCAGGGTAACTCACTTGCGGTCAGAGAGTACATATAAAGGGGCTAGGGTAACTCACTTGGGGTCAGAGAGTATTACTATGGGACCAGGGTAACTCACTTGCGGTCAGTGAGTACATATAAAGGGGCTAGGATAACACACTTGGGATCAGGGATTACTTATAAAGGTGATATGGTAACTCACTTGGGGTCAGGGAGTACTTATAAAGGGGCTAGGGTAACTCACTTGGAGTCAGGGAGTACTTATATGGGACTAGGGTAACTCACTTGCGGTCAGGGAGTACATATAAAGGGGCTAGGGTAACTCACTTGCGGTCAGGGAGTACTTTTATGGGACCAGGGTAACTCACTTGGGGCCAGGGTGTACTTATAAAGGGGCTGGGGTAACTCACTTGGGTTCTGGGAGTACATATAAAGGGGCTAGGATAACACACTTGGGGTCAGGGAGTACTTATAAAGGGGCTAGGATAACACACTTGGAGTCAGGGAGTACTTATAAAGGGGATAGGGTAACTCACTTGCGGTCAGAGAGTACTTTTATGGGACTAGGGTAACTCAATTGGGGTCAGGGAGTACTTTTATGGGACCAGGGTAACTCACTTGGGGCCAGGGTGTACTTATAAAGGGGCTGGGGTAACTCACTTGGGGTCAGGGAGTACATATAAAGGGGCTATGGTAACTCACTTGGGGTCAGGGAGTACATATAAAGGGTCTATTGTAACTCACTTGGGGTCAGGGAGTACATATAAAGGGTCTATGGTAACTCACTTGGGGTCAGGGAGTACTACTATGGGACTAGGGTAACTTATTTGCGGTCAGAGAGTACATAGAAAGGGGCTAGGATAACCCACTTGGGGTCAGGGAGAACTTATAAAGGTGATATGGTAACTCACTTGGGGTCAGGGAGTACTTATATGGGACTAGGGTAACTCACTTGGGGTCAGGGAGTACATATAAAGGGGCTAGGATAACATACTTGCGGTCAGAGAGTACTTCTATGGGACTAGGGTAACTCACTTGGGGACAGGGAGTACTTTAATGGGACCAGGGTAACTCACTTGGGGCCAGGGTGTACTTATAAAGGGGCTGGGGTAACTCACTTGGGGTCTGGGAGTACATATAAAGGGGCTAGGATAACATACTTGGGGTCAGGGAGTACTTATAAAGGGGCTAGGATAACACACTTGGAGTCAGGGAGTACTTATAAAGGGGATAGGGTAACTCACTTGCGGTCAGAGAGTACTTCTATGGGACTAGGGTAACTCACTTGGGGTCAGGGTGTACTTTTATGGGACCAGGGTAACTCACTTGGGGCCAGGGTGTACTTATAAAGGGGCTGCGGTAACTCACTTGGGGTCTGGGAGTACATATAAAGGGGCTAGGATAACACACTTGGGGTCAGAGAGTACTTATAAAGGGGCTAGGGTAACTCACTTGGGGTCAGGGAGTACTTATATGGGACCAGGGTAACTCACTTGGGGACAGGGTGTACTTATAAAGGGGCTAGGGTAACTCCCTTGGGGTCAGGGAATACTTATAAAGGGGCTATGGTAACTCACTTGGGGTCAGGGAGTACTACTATGGGACCAGGGTAACTCACTTGCGGTCAGGGAGTACATAAAAAGGGGCTATGGCAACTCACTTGGGGTAAGGGAGTACTACTATGGAACCAGCGTAACTCATTTGCGGTCAGAGAGTACATATATAGGGGCTAGGGTACCTCACTTGGGGTCAGGGAGTACTTATAAAGGGGCTAGGGTAACTCACTTGGTATCATGGAGTACATATAAAGGGGCTATGGCAACTCACTTGGGGTCAGGGAGTACTACTATGGGACCAGGGTAACTCACTTGCGGTCAGAGAGTACATATAAAGGGGCTAGGGTAACTCACTTGGGGTCAGAGAGTACTACTATGGGACCAGGGTAACTCACTTGCGGTCAGTGAGTACATATAAAGGGGCTAGAATAACACACTTGGGATCAGGGATTACTTATAAAGGTGATATGGTAACTCACTTGGGGTCAGGGAGTACTTATAAAGGGGCTAGGGTAACTCACTTGGGGTTAGGGAGTACATATAAAGGGGCTGGGATTACACACTTGGGGTCAGGGAGTACTTATAAAGTTGCTAGGGTAACTCACTTGGGTTCAGGGAGTACATATAAAGGGGCTATGGTAACTCACTTGAGGTCAGGGAGTACTACTATGGGACCAGGGTATCTCACTTGCTGTCAGAGAGTACATATAAAGGGGATAGGATAACTCACTTGGGGTCAGGGAGTACTTATTAAGGTGATATGGTAACTCACTTGGGATAAGGGAGTACTTATATGGGACCAGGGTAATTCACTTGGGGCCAGGGTGTACTTATAAAGGGGCTAGGGTAACTCACTTGGGGTCAGGGAGTACTACTATGGGACCAGGGTAACTCACTTGCGGTCAGAGAGTACATATAAAGGGGCTAGGATAACTCACTTGGGGTCAGGGAGTACCACTATGGGACTAGGGTAACTTACTTGCGGTCAGAGATTACATATATAGGGGCTAGGATAACACACTTGGGGTCAAGGAGAACTTATAAAGGTTATATGGTAACTCACTTGGGGTCAGGGAGTACTTATATGGGACTAGGGTAACTCAATTGGGGTCAGGGAGTATATATATGGGACCAGGGTATCTCACTTGGGGCCAGGGTGTACTTATAAAGGGGCTAGGGTAACTCCCTTGGGGTCAGGGAGTACTTATAAAGGGGCTATGGTAACTCACTTGGAGTCTGGGAGTACATATAAAGGGGCTAGGATAACACACTTGGAGTCAGGGAGTACTTATAAAGGGGATAGGGTAACTCACTTGCGGTCAGAGAGTACTTCTATGGGACTAGGGTAACTCACTTGAGGACAGGGAGTACTTTAATGGGACCAGGGTAACTCACTTGGGGCCAGGGTGTACTTATAAAGGGGCTGGGGTAACTCACTTGGGGTCTGGGAGTACTTATAAAGGGGCTATGGTAACTCACTTGGAGTCTGGGAGTACATATAAAGGGGCTAGGATAACACACTTGGGGTCAGGGAGTACATATAAAGGGGCTAGGATAACATACTTGCGGTCAGAGAGTACTTCTATGGGACTAGGGTAACTCACTTGAGGACAGGGAGTACTTTAATGGGACCAGGGTAACTCACTTGGGGCCAGGGTGTACTTATAAAGGGGCTGGGGTAACTCACTTGGGGTCTGGGAGTACATATAAAGGGGCTAGGATAACATACTTGGGGTCAGGGAGTACTTATAAAGGGGCTAGGATAACACACTTGGAGTCAGGGAGTACTTATAAAGGGGATAGGGTAACTCACTTGCGGTCAGAGAGTACTTTTATGGGACTAGGGTAACTCAATTGGGGTCAGGGAGTACTTTTATGGGACCAGGGTAACTCACTTGGGGCCAGGGTGTACTTATAAAGGGGCTGGGGTAACTCACTTGGGGTCAGGGATTACTTATAAAGGTGATATGGTAACTCACTTGGGGTCAGGGAGTACTTATAAAGGGGCTAGGGTAACTCACTTGGAGTTAGGGAGTACATATAAAGGGGCTGGGATTACACACTTGGGGTCAGGGAGTACTTATATGGGACCAGGGTAACTCACTTGGGGACAGGGTGTACTTATAAAGGGGCTAGGGTAACTCCCTTGGGGTCAGGGAATACTTATAAAGGGGCTATGGTAACTCACTTGGGGTCAGGGAGTACTACTATGGGACCAGGGTAACTCACTTGCGGTCAGGGAGTACATAAAAAGGGGCTATGGCAACTCACTTGGGGTAAGGGAGTACTACTATGGAACCAGCGTAACTCATTTGCGGTCAGAGAGTACATATATAGGGGCTAGGGTACCTCACTTGGGGTCAGGGAGTACTTATAAAGGGGCTAGGGTAACTCACTTGGTATCATGGAGTACATATAAAGGGGCTATGGCAACTCACTTGGGGTCAGGGAGTACTACTATGGGACCAGGGTAACTCACTTGCGGTCAGAGAGTACATATAAAGGGGCTAGGGTAACTCACTTGGGGTCAGAGAGTACTACTATGGGACCAGGGTAACTCACTTGCGGTCAGTGAGTACATATAAAGGGGCTAGAATAACACACTTGGGATCAGGGATTACTTATAAAGGTGATATGGTAACTCACTTGGGGTCAGGGAGTAATAATAAAGGGGCTAGGGTAACTCACTTGGGGTTAGGGAGTACATATAAAGGGGCTGGGATTACACACTTGGGGTCAGGGAGTACTTATAAAGGTGCTAGGGTAACTCACTTGGGTTCAGGGAGTACATATAAAGGGGCTATGGTAACTCACTTGAGGTCTGGGAGTACATATAAAGGGGCTAGGATAACATACTTGGGGTCAGGGAGTACTTATAAAGGGGCTAGGATAACACACTTGGAGTCAGGGAGTACTTATAAAGGGGATAGGGTAACTCACTTGCGGTCAGAGAGTACTTTTATGGGACTAGGGTAACTCAATTGGGGTCAGGGAGTACTTTTATGGGACCAGGGTAACTCACTTGGGGCCAGGGTGTACTTATAAAGGGGCTGGGGTAACTCACTTGGGGTCAGGGATTACTTATAAAGGTGATATGGTAACTCACTTGGGGTCAGGGAGTACTTATAAAGGGGCTAGGGTAACTCACTTGGGGTTAGGGAGTACATATAAAGGGGCTGGGATTACACACTTGGGGTCAGGGAGTACTTATATGGGACCAGGGTAACTCACTTGGGGACAGGGTGTACTTATAAAGGGGCTAGGGTAACTCCCTTGGGGTCAGGGAATACTTATAAAGGGGCTATGGTAACTCACTTGGGGTCAGGGAGTACTACTATGGGACCAGGGTAACTCACTTGCGGTCAGGGAGTACATAAAAAGGGGCTATGGCAACTCACTTGGGGTAAGGGAGTACTACTATGGAACCAGCGTAACTCATTTGCGGTCAGAGAGTACATATATAGGGGCTAGGGTACCTCACTTGGGGTCAGGGAGTACTTATAAAGGGGCTAGGGTAACTCACTTGGTATCATGGAGTACATATAAAGGGGCTATGGCAACTCACTTGGGGTCAGGGAGTACTACTATGGGACCAGGGTAACTCACTTGCGGTCAGAGAGTACATATAAAGGGGCTAGGGTAACTCACTTGGGGTCAGAGAGTACTACTATGGGACCAGGGTAACTCACTTGCGGTCAGTGAGTACATATAAAGGGGCTAGAATAACACACTTGGGATCAGGGATTACTTATAAAGGTGATATGGTAACTCACTTGGGGTCAGGGAGTACTTATAAAGGGGCTAGGGTAACTCACTTGGGGTTAGGGAGTACATATAAAGGGGCTGGGATTACACACTTGGGGTCAGGGAGTACTTATAAAGGTGCTAGGGTAACTCACTTGGGTTCAGGGAGTACATATAAAGGGGCTATGGTAACTCACTTGAGGTCAGGGAGTACTACTATGGGACCAGGGTATCTCACTTGCTGTCAGAGAGTACATATAAAGGGGATAGGATAACTCACTTGGGGTCAGGGAGTACTTATAAAGGTGATATGGTAACTCACTTGGGATAAGGGAGTACTTATATGGGACCAGGGTAATTCACTTGGGGCCAGGGTGTACTTATAAAGGGGCTAGGGTAACTCACTTGGGGTCAGGGAGTACTACTATGGGACCAGGGTAACTCACTTGCGGTCAGAGAGTACATATAAAGGGGCTAGGATAACTCACTTGGGGTCAGGGAGTACCACTATGGGACTAGGGTAACTTACTTGCGGTCAGAGATTACATATATAGGGGCTAGGATAACACACTTGGGGTCAAGGAGAACTTATAAAGGTTATATGGTAACTCACTTGGGGTCAGGGAGTACTTATATGGGACTAGGGTAACTCAATTGGGGTCAGGGAGTATATATATGGGACCAGGGTATCTCACTTGGGGCCAGGGTGTACTTATAAAGGGGCTAGGGTAACTCCCTTGGGGTCAGGGAGTACTTATAAAGGGGCTATGGTAACTCACTTGGAGTCTGGGAGTACATATAAAGGGGCTAGGATAACACACTTGGAGTCAGGGAGTACTTATAAAGGGGATAGGGTAACTCACTTGCGGTCAGAGAGTACTTCTATGGGACTAGGGTAACTCACTTGAGGACAGGGAGTACTTTAATGGGACCAGGGTAACTCACTTGGGGCCAGGGTGTACTTATAAAGGGGCTGGGGTAACTCACTTGGGGTCTGGGAGTACTTATAAAGGGGCTATGGTAACTCACTTGGAGTCTGGGAGTACATATAAAGGGGCTAGGATAACACACTTGGGGTCAGGGAGTACATATAAAGGGGCTAGGATAACATACTTGCGGTCAGAGAGTACTTCTATGGGACTAGGGTAACTCACTTGAGGACAGGGAGTACTTTAATGGGACCAGGGTAACTCACTTGGGGCCAGGGTGTACTTATAAAGGGGCTGGGGTAACTCACTTGGGGTCTGGGAGTACATATAAAGGGGCTAGGAAAACATACTTGGGGTCAGGGAGTACTTATAAAGGGGCTAGGATAACACACTTGGAGTCAGGGAGTACTTATAAAGGGGATAGGGTAACTCACTTGCGGTCAGAGAGTACTTTTATGGGACTAGGGTAACTCAATTGGGGTCAGGGAGTACTTTTATGGGACCAGGGTAACTCACTTGGGGCCAGGGTGTACTTATAAAGGGGCTGGGGTAACTCACTTGGGGTCAGGGAGTACATATAAAGGGGCTATGGTAACTCACTTGGGGTCAGGGAGTACATATAAAGGGTCTATGGTAACTCACTTGGGGTCAGGGAGTACATATAAAGGGTCTATGGTAACTCACTTGGGGTCAGGGAGTACTACTATGGGACTAGGGTAACTTATTTGCGGTCAGAGAGTACATATAAAGGGGCTAGGATAACCCACTTGGGGTCAGGGAGAACTTATAAAGGTGATATGGTAACTCACTTGGGGTCAGGGAGTTCTTATATGGGACTAGGGTAACTCACTTGGGGTCAGGGAGTACATATAAAGGGGCTAGGATAACATACTTGCGGTCAGAGAGTACTTCTATGGGACTAGGGTAACTCACTTGGGGACAGGGAGTACTTTAATGGGACCAGGGTAACTCACTTGGGGCCAGGGTGTACTTATAAAGGGGCTGGGGTAACTCACTTGGGGTCTGGGAGTACATATAAAGGGGCTAGGATAACATACTTGGGGTCAGGGAGTACTTATAAAGGGGCTAGGGTAACTCACTTGGGGTCAGGGAGTACTAATATGGGACCAGGGTAACTCACTTGGGGCCAGGGTGTACTTATAAAGGGGCTAGGGTAACTCCCTTGGGGTCAGGGAATACTTATAAAGGTGATATGATTACTCACTTGGGGTCAGGGAGTACTTATAAAGGGGCTAGGGTAACTCACTTGGGGTCAGGGAGTACATAAAAAGGGGCTATGGCAACTCACTTGGGGTAAGGGAGTACTACTATGGAACCAGCGTAACTCATTTGCGGTCAGAGAGTACATATATAGGGGCTAGGGTACCTCACTTGGGGTCAGGGAGTACTTATAAAGGGGCTAGGGTAACTCACTTGGTGTCATGGAGTACATATAAAGGGGCTATGGCAACTCACTTGGGGTCAGGGAGTACTACTATGGGACCAGGGTAACTCACTTGCGGTCAGAGAGTACATATAAAGGGGCTAGGGTAACTCACTTGGGGTCTGGGAGTACTTATAAAGGGGCTATGGTAACTCACTTGGAGTCTGGGAGTACATATAAAGGGGCTAGGATAACACACTTGGGGTCAGGGAGTACATATAAAGGGGCTAGGATAACATACTTGCGGTCAGAGAGTACTTCTATGGGACTAGGGTAACTCACTTGAGGACAGGGAGTACTTTAATGGGACCAGGGTAACTCACTTGGGGCCAGGGTGTACTTATAAAGGGGCTGGGGTAACTCACTTGGGGTCTGGGAGTACAATAAAGGGGCTAGGATAACATACTTGGGGTCAGGGAGTACTTATAAAGGGGCTAGGATAACACACTTGTAGTCAGGGAGTACTTATAAAGGGGATAGGGTAACTCACTTGCGGTCAGAGAGTACTTTTATGGGACTAGGGTAACTCAATTGGGGTCAGGGAGTACTTTTATGGGACCAGGGTAACTCACTTGGGGCCAGGGTGTACTTATAAAGGGGCTGGGGTAACTCACTTGGGGTCAGGGAGTACATATAAAGGGGCTATGGTAACTCACTTGGGGTCAGGGAGTACATATAAAGGGTCTATGGTAACTCACTTGGGGTCAGGGAGTACATATAAAGGGTCTATGGTAACTCACTTGGGGTCAGGGAGTACTACTATGGGACTAGGGTAACTTATTTGCGGTCAGAGAGTACATATAAAGGGGCTAGGATAACCCACTTGGGGTCAGGGAGAACTTATAAAGGTGATATGGTAACTCACTTGGGGTCAGGGAGTACTTATATGGGACTAGGGTAACTCACTTGGGTTCAGGGAGTACATATAAAGGGGCTAGGATAACATACTTGCGGTCAGAGAGTACTTCTATGGGACTGGGGTAACTCACTTGGGGACAGGGAGTACTTTAATGGGACCAGGGTAACTCACTTGGGGCCAGGGTGTACTTATAAAGGGGCTGGGGTAACTCACTTGGGGTCTGGGAGTACATATAAAGGGGCTAGGATAACATACTTGGGGTCAGGGAGTACTTATAAAGGGGCTAGGATAACACACTTGGAGTCAGGGAGTACTTATAAAGGGGATAGGGTAACTCACTTGCGGTCAGAGAGTACTTCTATGGGACTAGGGTAACTCACTTGGGGTCAGGGTGTACCTTTATGGGACCAGGGTAACTCACTTGGGGCCAGGGTGTACTTATAAAGGGGCTGCGGTAACTCACTTGGGGTCTGGGAGTACATATAAAGGGGCTAGGATAATACACTTGGGGTCAGGGAGTACTTATAAAGGGGCTAGGGTAACTCACTTGGGGTCAGGGAGTACAAATATGGGACCAGGGTAACTCACTTGGGGCCAGGGTGTACTAATAAAGGGGCTAGGGTAACTCCCTTGGGGTCAGGGAATACTTATAAAGGTGATATGATTACTCACTTGGGGTCAGGGAGTACTTATAAAGGGGCTAGGGTAACTCACTTGGGGTCAGGGAGTACATAAAAAGGGGCTATGGCAACTCACTTGGGGTAAGGGAGTACTACTATGGAACCAGCGTAACTCATTTGCGGTCAGAGAGTACATATATAGGGGCTAGGGTACCTCACTTGGGGTCAGGGAGTACTTATAAAGGGGCTAGGGTAACTCACTTGGTGTCATGGAGTACATATAAAGGGGCTATGGCAACTCACTTGGGGTCAGGGAGTACTACTATGGGACCAGGGTAACTCACTTGCGGTCAGAGAGTACATATAAAGGGGCTAGGGTAACTCACTTGGGGTCAGAGAGTACTACTATGGGACCAGGGTAACTCACTTGCGGTCAGTGAGTACATATAAAGGGGCTAGGATAACACACTTGGGATCAGGGATTACTTATAAAGGTGATATGGTAACTCACTTGGGGTCAGGGAGTACTTATAAAGGGGCTAGGGTAACTCACTTGGAGTCAGGGAGTACTTATAAAGGGGATAGGGTAACTCACTTGCGGTCAGAGAGTACTTTTATGGGACTAGGGTAACTCAATTGGGGTCAGGGAGTACTTTTATGGGACCAGGGTAACTCACTTGGGGCCAGGGTGTACTTATAAAGGGGCTGGGGTAACTCACTTGGGGTCAGGGAGTACATATAAAGGGGCTATGGTAACTCACTTGGGGTCAGGGAGTACATATAAAGGGTCTATGGTAACTCACTTGGGGTCAGGGAGTACTACTATGGGACCAGGGTAACTCACTTGCGGTCAGAGAGTACATATAAAGGGGCTAGGGTAACTCACTTGGAGTCTGGGAGTACATATAAAGGGGCTAGGATAACACACTTGGGGTCAGGGAGTACATATAAAGGGGCTAGGATAACATACTTGCGGTCAGAGAGTACTTCTATGGGACTAGGGTAACTCACTTGAGGACAGGGAGTACTTTAATGGGACCAGGGTAACTCACTTGGGGCCAGGGTGTACTTATAAAGGGGCTGGGGTAACTCACTTGGGGTCTGGGAGTACATATAAAGGGGCTAGGATAACATACTTGGGGTCAGGGAGTACTTATAAAGGGGCTAGGATAACACACTTGGAGTCAGGGAGTACTTATAAAGGGGATAGGGTAACTCACTTGCGGTCAGAGAGTACTTTTATGGGACTAGGGTAACTCAATTGGGGTCAGGGAGTACTTTTATGGGACCAGGGTAACTCACTTGGGGCCAGGGTGTACTTATAAAGGGGCTGGGGTAACTCACTTGGGGTCAGGGAGTACATATAAAGGGGCTATGGTAACTCACTTGGGGTCAGGGAGTACATATAAAGGGTCTATGGTAACTCACTTGGGGTCAGGGAGTACATATAAAGGGTCTATGGTAACTCACTTGGGGTCAGGGAGTACTACTATGGGACTAGGGTAACTTATTTGCGGTCAGAGAGTACATATAAAGGGGCTAGGATAACCCACTTGGGGTCAGGGAGAACTTATAAAGGTGATATGGTAACTCACTTGGGGTCAGGGAGTACTTATATGGGACTAGGGTAACTCACTTGGGGTCAGGGAGTACATATAAAGGGGCTAGGATAACATACTTGCGGTCAGAGAGTACTTCTATGGGACTGGGGTAACTCACTTGGGGACAGGGAGTACTTTAATGGGACCAGGGTAACTCACTTGGGGCCAGGGTGTACTTATAAAGGGGCTGGGGTAACTCACTTGGGGTCTGGGAGTACATATAAAGGGGCTAGGATAACATACTTGGGGTCAGGGAGTACTTATAAAGGGGCTAGGATAACACACTTGGAGTCAGGGAGTACTTATAAAGGGGATAGGGTAACTCACTTGCGGTCAGAGAGTACTTCTATGGGACTAGGGTAACTCACTTGGGGTCAGGGTGTACTTTTATGGGACCAGGGTAACTCACTTGGGGCCAGGGTGTACTTATAAAGGGGCTGCGGTAACTCACTTGGGGTCTGGGAGTACATATAAAGGGGCTAGGATAATACACTTGGGGTCAGGGAGTACTTATAAAGGGGCTAGGGTAACTCACTTGGGGTCAGGGAGTACTAATATGGGACCAGGGTAACTCACTTGGGGCCAGGGTGTACTTATAAAGGGGCTAGGGTAACTCCCTTGGGGTCAGGGAATACTTATAAAGGTGATATGATTACTCACTTGGGGTCAGGGAGTACTTATAAAGGGGCTAGGGTAACTCACTTGGGGTCAGGGAGTACATAAATAGGGGCTATGGCAACTCACTTGGGGTAAGGGAGTACTACTATGGAACCAGCGTAACTCATTTGCGGTCAGAGAGTACATATATAGGAGCTAGGGTACCTCACTTGGGGTCAGGGAGTACTTATAAAGGGGCTAGGGTAACTCACTTGGTGTCATGGAGTACATATAAAGGGGCTATGGCAACTCACTTGGGGTCAGGGAGTACTACTATGGGACCAGGGTAACTCACTTGCGGTCAGAGAGTACATATAAAGGGGCTAGGGTAACTCACTTGGGGTCAGAGAGTACTACAATGGGACCAGGGTAACTCACTTGCGGTCAGTGAGTACATATAAAGGGGCTAGGATAACACACTTGGGATCAGGGATTACTTATAAAGGTGATATGGTAACTCACTTGGGGTCAGGGAGTACTTATAAAGGGGCTAGGGTAACTCACTTGGAGTCAGGGAGTACTTATAAAGGGGATAGGGTAACTCACTTGCGGTCAGAGAGTACTTTTATGGGACTAGGGTAACTCAATTGGGGTCAGGGAGTACATATAAAGGGTCTATGGTAACTCACTTGGGGTCAGGGAGTACTACTATGGGACTAGGGTAACTTATTTGCGGTCAGAGAGTACATATAAAGGGGCTAGGATAACCCACTTGGGGTCAGGGAGAACTTATAAAGGTGATATGGTAACTCACTTGGGGTCAGGGAGTACTTATATGGGACTAGGGTAACTCACTTGGGGTCAGGGAGTACATATAAAGGGGCTAGGATAACATACTTGCGGTCAGAGAGTACTTCTATGGGACTAGGGTAACTCACTTGGGGACAGGGAGTACTTTAATGGGACCAGGGTAACTCACTTGGGGCCAGGGTGTACTTATAAAGGGGCTGGGGTAACTCACTTGGGGTCTGGGAGTACATATAAAGGGGCTAGGATAATATACTTGGGGTCAGGGAGTACTTATAAAGGGGCTAGGATAACACACTTGGAGTCAGGGAGTACTTATAAAGGGGATAGGGTAACTCACTTGCGGTCAGAGAGTACTTCTATGGGACTAGGGTAACTCACTTGGGGTCAGGGTGTACTTTTATGGGACCAGGGTAACTCACTTGGGGCCAGGGTGTACTTATAAAGGGGCTGCGGTAACTCACTTGGGGTCTGGGAGTGCATATAAAGGGGCTAGGATAATACACTTGGGGTCAGGGAGTACTTATAAAGGGGCTAGGGTAACTCACTTGGGGTCAGGGAGTACTAATATGGGACCAGGGTAACTCACTTGGGGCCAGGGTGTACTTATAAAGGGGCTAGGGTAACTCCCTTGGGGTCAGGGAATACTTATAAAGGTGATATGATTACTCACTTGGGGTCAGGGAGTACTTATAAAGGGGCTAGGGTAACTCACTTGGGGTCAGGGAGTACATAAAAAGGGGCTATGGCAACTCACTTGGGGTAAGGGAGTACTACTATGGAACCAGCGTAACTCATTTGCGGTCAGAGAGTACATATATAGGGGCTAGGGTACCTCACTTGGGGTCAGGGAGTACTTATAAAGGGGCTAGGGTAACTCACTTGGTGTCATGGAGTACATATAAAGGGGCTATGGCAACTCACTTGGGGTCAGGGAGTACTACTATGGGACCAGGGTAACTCACTTGCGGTCAGAGAGTACATATAAAGGGGCTAGGGTAACTCACTTGGGGTCAGAGAGTACTACTATGGGACCAGGGTAACTCACTTGGGGTCAGGGTGTACTTTTATGGGACCAGGGTAACTGACTTGGGGCCAGGGTGTACTTATAAAGGGGCTGCGGTAACTCACTTGGGGTCTGGGAGTACATATAAAGGGGCTAGGATAATACACTTGGGGTCAGGGAGTACTTATAAAGGGGCTAGGGTAACTCACTTGGGGTCAGGGAGTACTAATATGGGACCAGGGTAACTCACTTGGGGCCAGGGTGTACTTATAAAGGGGCTAGGGTAACTCCCTTGGGGTCAGGGAATACTTATAAAGGTGATATGATTACTCACTTGGGGTCAGGGAGTACTTATAAAGGGGCTAGGGTAACTCACTTGGGGTCAGGGAGTACATAAAAAGGGGCTATGGCAACTCACTTGGGGTAAGGGAGTACTACTATGGAACCAGCGTAACTCATTTGCGGTCAGAGAGTACATATATAGGGGCTAGGGTACCTCACTTGGGGTCAGGGAGTACTTATAAAGGGGCTAGGGTAACTCACTTGGTGTCATGGAGTACATATAAAGGGGCTATGGCAACTCACTTGGGGTCAGGGAGTACTACTATGGGACCAGGGTAACTCACTTGCGGTCAGAGAGTACATATAAAGGGGCTAGGGTAACTCAGTTGGGGTCAGAGAGTACTACTATGGGACCAGGGTGACTCACTTGCGGTCAGTGAGTACATATAAAGGGGCTAGGATAACACACTTGGGATCAGGGATTACTTATAAAGGTGATATGGTAACTCACTTGGGGTCAGGGAGTACTTATAAAGGGGCTAGGGTAACTCACTTGGAGTCAGGGAGTACTTATAAAGGGGATAGGGTAACTCACTTGCGGTCAGAGAGTACTTTTATGGGACTAGGGTAACTCAATTGGGGTCAGGGAGTACTTTTATGGGACCAGGGTAACTCACTTGGGGCCAGGGTGTACTTATAAAGGGGCTGGGGTAACTCACTTGGGGTCAGGGAGTACATATAAAGGGGCTATGGTAACTCACTTGGGGTCAGGGAGTACATATAAAGGGTCTATGGTAACTCACTTGGGGTCAGGGAGTACATATAAAGGGTCTATGGTAACTCACTTGGGGTCAGGGAGTACTACTATGGGACTAGGGTAACTTATTTGCGGTCAGAGAGTACATATAAAGGGGCTAGGATAACTCACTTGGGGTCAGGGAGAACTTATAAAGGTGATATGGTAACTCACTTGGGGTCAGGGAGTACTTATATGGGACTAGGGTAACTCACTTGGGGTCAGGGAGTACATATAAAGGGCTAAGATAACATACTTGCGGTCAGAGAGTACTTCTATGGGACTAGGGTAACTCACTTGGGGACAGGGAGTACTTTAATGGGACCAGGGTAACTCACTTGGGGCCAGGGTGTACTTATAAAGGGGCTGGGGTAACTCACTTGGGGTCTGGGAGTACATATAAAGGGGTTAGGATAACATACTTGGGGTCAGGGAGTACTTATAAAGGGGCTAGGATAACACACTTGGAGTCAGGGAGTACTTATAAAGGGGATAGGGTAACTCACTTGGGTTCAGGGAGTACATATAAAGGGGCTATGGTAACTCACTTGAGGTCAGGGAGTACTACTATGGGACCAGGGTATCTCACTTGCGGTCAGAGAGTACATATATAGGGGCTAGGGTACCTCACTTGGGGTCAGGGAGTACTTATAAAGGGGCTAGGGTAACTCACTTGGTGTCATGGAGTACATATAAAGGGGCTATGGCAACTCACTTGGGGTCAGGGAGTACTACTATGGGACCAGGGTAACTCACTTGCGGTCAGAGAGTACATATAAAGGGGCTAGGGTAACTCACTTGGGGTCAGAGAGTACTACTATGGGACCAGGGTAACTCACTTGCGGTCAGTGAGTACATATAAAGGGGCTAGGATAACACACTTGGGATCAGGGATTACTTATAAAGGTGATATGGTAATTCCCTTGGGGTCAGGGAGTACTTATAAAGGGGCTATGGTAACTCACTTGGAGTCTGGGAGTACATATAAAGGGGCTAGGATAACACACTTGGAGTCAGGGAGTACTTATAAAGGGGATAGGGTAACTCACTTGCGGTCAGAGAGTACTTCTATGGGACTAGGGTAACTCACTTGAGGACAGGGAGTACTTTAATGGGACCAGGGTAACTCACTTGGGGCCAGGGTGTACTTATAAAGGGGCTGGGGTAACTCACTTGGGGTCTGGGAGTACTTATAAAGGGGCTATGGTAACTCACTTGGAGTCTGGGAGTACATATAAAGGGGCTAGGATAACACACTTGGGGTCAGGGAGTACATATAAAGGGGCTAGGATAACATACTTGCGGTCAGAGAGTACTTCTATGGGACTAGGGTAACTCACTTGAGGACAGGGAGTACTTTAATGGGACCAGGGTAACTCACTTGGGGCCAGGGTGTACTTATAAAGGGGCTGGGGTAACTCACTTGGGGTCAGGGAGTACATATAAAGGGGCTATGGTAACTCACTTGGGGTCAGGGAGTACATATAAAGGTGATATGGTAACTTACTTGGGGTCAGGGAGTACTTATATGGGACTAGGGTAACTCACTTGGGGTCAGGGAGTACATATAAAGGGGCTAGGATAACATACTTGCGGTCAGAGAGTACTTCTATGGGACTGGGGTAACTCACTTGGGGACAGGGAGTACTTTAATGGGACCAGGGTAACTCACTTGGGGCCAGGGTGTACTTATAAAGGGGCTGGGGTAACTCACTTGGGGTCTGGGAGTACATATAAAGGGGCTAGGATAACATACTTGGGGTCAGGGAGTACTTATAAAGGGGCTAGGATAACACACTTGGAGTCAGGGAGTACTTATAAAGGGGATAGGGTAACTCACTTGCGGTCAGAGAGTACTTCTATGGGACTAGGGTAACTCACTTGGGGTCAGGGTGTACTTTTATGGTACCAGGGTAACTCACTTGGGGCCAGGGTGTACTTATAAAGGGGCTGCGGTAACTCACTTGGGGTCTGGGAGTGCATATAAAGGGGCTAGGATAATACACTTGGGGTCAGGGAGTACTTATAAAGGGGCTAGGGTAACTCACTTGGGGTCAGGGAGTACTAATATGGGACCAGGGTAACTCACTTGGGGCCAGGGTGTACTTATAAAGGGGCTAGGGTAACTCCCTTGGGGTCAGGGAATACTTATAAAGGTGATATGATTACTCACTTGGGGTCAGGGAGTACTTATAAAGGGGCTAGGGTAACTCACTTGGGGTCAGGGAGTACATAAAAAGGGGCTATGGCAACTCACTTGGGGTAAGGGAGTACTACTATGGAACCAGCGTAACTCATTTGCGGTCAGAGAGTACATATATAGGGGCTAGGGTACCTCACTTGGGGTCAGGGAGTACTTATAAAGGGGCTAGGGTAACTCACTTGGTGTCATGGAGTACATATAAAGGGGCTATGGCAACTCACTTGGGGTCAGGGAGTACTACTATGGGACCAGGGTAACTCACTTGCGGTCAGAGAGTACATATAAAGGGGCTAGGGTAACTCACTTGGGGTCAGAGAGTACTACTATGGGACCAGGGTAACTCACTTGCGGTCAGTGAGTACATATAAAGGGGCTAGGATAACACACTTGGGATCAGGGATTACTTATAAAGGTGATATGGTAACTCACTTGGGGTCAGGGAGTACTTATATGGGACTAGGGTAACTCACTTGGGGTCAGGGAGTACATATAAAGGGGCTAGGATAACATACTTGCGGTCAGAGAGTACTTCTATGGGACTGGGGTAACTCACTTGGGGACAGGGAGTACTTTAATGGGACCAGGGTAACTCACTTGGGGCCAGGGTGTACTTATAAAGGGGCTGGGGTAACTCACTTGGGGTCTGGGAGTACATATAAAGGGGCTAGGATAACATACTTGGGGTCAGGGAGTACTTATAAAGGGGCTAGGATAACACACTTGGAGTCAGGGAGTACTTATAAAGGGGATAGGGTAACTCACTTGCGGTCAGAGAGTACTTCTATGGGACTAGGGTAACTCACTTGGGGTCAGGGTGTACTTTTATGGGACCAGGGTAACTCACTTGGGGCCAGGGTGTACTTATAAAGGGGCTGCGGTAACTCACTTGGGGTCTGGGAGTACATATAAAGGGGCTAGGATAATACACTTGGGGTCAGGGAGTACTTATAAAGGGGCTAGGGTAACTCACTTGGGGTCAGGGAGTACTAATATGGGACCAGGGTAACTCACTTGGGGCCAGGGTGTACTTATAAAGGGGCTAGGGTAACTCCCTTGGGGTCAGGGAATACTTATAAAGGTGATATGATTACTCACTTGGGGTCAGGGAGTACTTATAAAGGGGCTAGGGTAACTCACTTGGGGTCAGGGAGTACATAAAAAGGGGCTATGGCAACTCACTTGGGGTAAGGGAGTACTACTATGGAACCAGCGTAACTCATTTGCGGTCAGAGAGTACATATATAGGGGCTAGGGTACCTCACTTGGGGTCAGGGAGTACTTATAAAGGGGCTAGGGTAACTCACTTGGTGTCATGGAGTACATATAAAGGGGCTATGGCAACTCACTTGGGGTCAGGGAGTACTACTATGGGACCAGGGTAACTCACTTGCGGTCAGAGAGTACATATAAAGGGGCTAGGGTAACTCAGTTGGGGTCAGAGAGTACTACTATGGGACCAGGGTAACTCACTTGCGGTCAGTGAGTACATATAAAGGGGCTAGGATAACACACTTGGGATCAGGGATTACTTATAAAGGTGATATGGTAACTCACTTGGGGTCAGGGAGTACTTATAAAGGGGCTAGGGTAACTCACTTGGAGTCAGGGAGTACTTATAAAGGGGATAGGGTAACTCACTTGCGGTCAGAGAGTACTTTTATGGGACTAGGGTAACTCAATTGGGGTCAGGGAGTACTTTTATGGGACCAGGGTAACTCACTTGGGGCCAGGGTGTACTTATAAAGGGGCTGGGGTAACTCACTTGGGGTCAGGGAGTACATATAAAGGGGCTATGGTAACTCACTTGGGGTCAGGGAGTACATATAAAGGGTCTATGGTAACTCACTTGGGGTCAGGGAGTACATATAAAGGGTCTATGGTAACTCACTTGGGGTCAGGGAGTACTACTATGGGACTAGGGTAACTTATTTGCGGTCAGAGAGTACATATAAAGGGGCTAGGATAACTCACTTGGGGTCAGGGAGAACTTATAAAGGTGATATGGTAACTCACTTGGGGTCAGGGAGTACTTATATGGGACTAGGGTAACTCACTTGGGGTCAGGGAGTACATATAAAGGGGCTAGGATAACATACTTGCGGTCAGAGAGTACTTCTATGGGACTAGGGTAACTCACTTGGGGACAGGGAGTACTTTAATGGGACCAGGGTAACTCACTTGGGGCCAGGGTGTACTTATAAAGGGGCTGGGGTAACTCACTTGGGGTCTGGGAGTACATATAAAGGGGTTAGGATAACATACTTGGGGTCAGGGAGTACTTATAAAGGGGCTAGGATAACACACTTGGAGTCAGGGAGTACTTATAAAGGGGATAGGGTAACTCACTTGGGTTCAGGGAGTACATATAAAGGGGCTATGGTAACTCACTTGAGGTCAGGGAGTACTACTATGGGACCAGGGTATCTCACTTGCGGTCAGAGAGTACATATATAGGGGCTAGGGTACCTCACTTGGGGTCAGGGAGTACTTATAAAGGGGCTAGGGTAACTCACTTGGTGTCATGGAGTACATATAAAGGGGCTATGGCAACTCACTTGGGGTCAGGGAGTACTACTATGGGACCAGGGTAACTCACTTGCGGTCAGAGAGTACATATAAAGGGGCTAGGGTAACTCACTTGGGGTCAGAGAGTACTACTATGGGACCAGGGTAACTCACTTGCGGTCAGTGAGTACATATAAAGGGGCTAGGATAACACACTTGGGATCAGGGATTACTTATAAAGGTGATATGGTAATTCCCTTGGGGTCAGGGAGTACTTATAAAGGGGCTATGGTAACTCACTTGGAGTCTGGGAGTACATATAAAGGGGCTAGGATAACACACTTGGAGTCAGGGAGTACTTATAAAGGGGATAGGGTAACTCACTTGCGGTCAGAGAGTACTTCTATGGGACTAGGGTAACTCACTTGAGGACAGGGAGTACTTTAATGGGACCAGGGTAACTCACTTGGGGCCAGGGTGTACTTATAAAGGGGCTGGGGTAACTCACTTGGGGTCTGGGAGTACTTATAAAGGGGCTATGGTAACTCACTTGGAGTCTGGGAGTACATATAAAGGGGCTAGGATAACACACTTGGGGTCAGGGAGTACATATAAAGGGGCTAGGATAACATACTTGCGGTCAGAGAGTACTTCTATGGGACTAGGGTAACTCACTTGAGGACAGGGAGTACTTTAATGGGACCAGGGTAACTCACTTGGGGCCAGGGTGTACTTATAAAGGGGCTGGGGTAACTCACTTGGGGTCAGGGAGTACATATAAAGGGGCTATGGTAACTCACTTGGGGTCAGGGAGTACATATAAAGGGTCTATGGTAACTCACTTGGGGTCAGGGAGTACATATAAAGGGTCTATCGTAACTCACTTGGGGTCAGGGAGTACTACTATGGGATTAGGTTAACTTATTTGCGGTCAGAGAGTACATATAAAGGGGCTAGGATAACCCACTTGGGGTCAGGGAGAACTTATAAAGGTGATATGGTAACTCACTTGGGGTCAGGGAGTACTTATATGGGACTAGGGTAACTCACTTGGGGTCAGGGAGTACATATAAAGGGCTAGGATAACATACTTGCGGTCAGAGAGTACTTCTATGGGACTAGGGTAACTCACTTGGGGACAGGGAGTACTTTAATGGGACCAGGGTAACTCACTTGAGGCCAGGGTGCACTTATAAAGGGGCTGGGGTAACTCACTTGGGGTCTGGGAGTACATATAAAGGGGCTAGGATAACATACTTGGGGTCAGGGAGTACTTATAAAGGGGCTAGGATAACACACTTGGAGTCAGGGAGTACTTATAAAGGGGATAGGGTAACTCACTTGCGGTCAGAGAGTACTTCTATGGGACTAGGGTAACTCACTTGGGGTCAGGGTGTACTTTTATGGGACCAGGGTAACTCACTTGGGGCCAGGGTGTACTTATAAAGGGGCTGCGGTAACTCACTTGGGGTCTGGGAGTACATATAAAGGGGCTAGGATAATACACTTGGGGTCAGGGAGTACTTATAAAGGGGCTAGGGTAACTCACTTGGGGTCAGGGAGTACTTATATGGGACCAGGGTAACTCACTTGGGGCCAGGGTGTACTTATAAAGGGGCTAGGGTAACTCCCTTGGGGTCAGGGAATACTTATAAAGGTGATATGATTACTCACTTGGGGTCAGGGAGTACTTATAAAGGGGCTAGGGTAACTCACTTGGGGTCAGGGAGTACATAAAAAGGGGCTATGGCAACTCACTTGGGGTAAGGGAGTACTACTATGGAACCAGCGTAACTCATTTGCGGTCAGAGAGTACATATATAGGGGCTAGGGTACCTCACTTGGGGTCAGGGAGTACTTATAAAGGGGCTAGGGTAACTCACTTGGGGTCAGGGAGTACTTATAAAGGGGCTAGGGTAACTCAATTGGGGTCAGGGAGTACTTTTATGGGACCAGGGTAAATTACTTGGGGCCAGGGTGTACTTATAAAGGGGCTGGGGTAACTCACTTGGGGTCAGGGAGTACATATAAAGGGGCTATGGTAACTCACTTGGGGTCAGGGAGTACATATAAAGGGTCTATGGTAACTCACTTGGGGTCAGGGAGTACATATAAAGGGTCTATGGTAACTCACTTGGGGTCAGGGAGTACTACTATGGGACTAGGGTAACTTATTTGCGGTCAGAGAGTACATATAAAGGGGCTAGGATAACTCACTTGGGGTCAGGGAGAACTTATATGGGACTAGGGTAACTCACTTGGGGTCAGGGAGTACATATAAAGGGGCTAGGATAACATACTTGCGGTCAGAGAGTACTTCTATGGGACTAGGGTAACTCACTTGGGGACAAGGAGTACTTTAATGGGACCAGGGTAACTCACTTGGGGCCAGGGTGTACTTATAAAGGGGCTGGGGTAACTCACTTGGGGTCTGGGAGTACATATAAAGGGGCTAGGATAACATACTTGGGGTCAGGGAGTACTTATAAAGGGGCTAGGATAACACACTTGGAGTCAGGGAGTACTTATAAAGGGGCTAGGGTAACTCACTTGGGTTCAGGGAGTACATATAAAGGGGCTATGGTAACTCACTTGAGGTCAGGGAGTACTACTATGGGAACAGGGTATCTCACTTGCGGTCAGAGAGTACATATAAAGGGGATAGGATAACTCACTTGGGGTCAGGGAGAACTTATAAATGGGCTATGGTAACTCATTTGGAGTCTGGGAGTACATATAAAGGGGCTAGGATAACACACTTGGGGTCAGGGAGTACTTATAAAGGTGCTAGGGTAACTCACTTGGGTTCAGGGAGTACATATAAAGGGGCTATGGTAACTCACTTGAGGTCAGGGAGTACTACTATGGGACCAGGGTATCTCACTTGCTGTCAGAGAGTACATATAAAGGGGATAGGATAACTCACTTGGGGTCAGGGAGTACTTATAAAGGTGATATGGTAACTCACTTGGGATAAGGGAGTACTTATATGGGACCAGGGTAATTCACTTGGGGCCAAGGTGTACTTATAAAGGGGCTAGGGTAACTCACTTGGGGTCAGGGAGTACTACTATGGGACCAGGGTAACTCACTTGCGGTCAGAGAGTACATATAAAGGGGCTAGGATAACTCACTTGGGGTCAGGGAGTACCACTATGGGACTAGGGTAACTTACTTGCGGTCAGAGATTACATATATAGGGGCTAGGATAACACACTTGGGGTCAAGGAGAACTTATAAAGGTTATATGGTAACTCACTTGGGGTCAGGGAGTACTTATATGGGACTAGGGTAACTCAATTGGGGTCAGGGAGTATATATATGGGACCAGGGTAACTCACTTGGGGCCAGGGTGTACTTATAAAGGGGCTAGGGTAACTCCCTTGGGGTCAGGGAGTACTTATAAAGGGGCTATGGTAACTCACTTGGAGTCTGGGAGTACATATAAAGGGGCTAGGATAACACACTTGGAGTCAGGGAGTACTTATAAAGGGGATAGGGTAACTCACTTGGGGTCAGGGAGTACTTATATGGGACCAGGGTAACTCACTTGGGGCCAGGGTGTACTTATAAAGGGGCTAGGGTAACTCCCTTGGGGTCAGGGAGTACTTATAAAGGGCTATGGTAACTCACTTGGAGTCTGGGAGTACATATAAAGGGGCTAGGTTAACACACTTGGAGTCAGGGAGTACTTATAAAGGGGATAGGGTAACTCACTTGCGGTCAGAGAGTACTTCTATGGGACTTGGGTAACTCACTTGGGGTCAGGGAGTACTTTTATGGGACCAGGGTAACTCACTTGGGGCCAGGGTGTACTTATAAAGGGGCTGGGGTAACTCACTTGGGGTCAGGGAGTACATATAAAGGGGCTAGGGTAACTCACTTGGGGTCAGGGAGTACATATAAAGGGTCTATGGAAACTCACTTGGGGTCAAGGAGTACATATAAAGGGTCTATGGTAACTCACTTGGGGTCAGGGAGTACTACTATGGGACCAGGGTAACTCACTTGCGGTCAGAGAGTACATAAAAAGGGGTTAGGATAACTCACTTGGGGTCAGGGAGTACTTATATGGGACCAGGGTAACTCACTTGGGCCCATGGTGTACTTATAAAGGGGCTAGGGTAACTCACTTGGGGTCAGGGAGTACTACTATGGGACTAGGGTAACTTACTTGCGGTCAGAGTGTACATATATAGGGGCTAGGATAACACACTTGGCGTCAAGGAAAACTAATAAAGGTGATATGGTTACTCTCTTGGGGTCAGGGAGTACTTATAAAAGGGCTAGGGTAACTCACTTGGGGTCAGGGAGTACATATAAAGGGGCTAGGGTAAATCACTTGGGGTCAGGGAGTACTTATAAAGGGGCTAGGGTAACTCACTTGGTGTCATGGAGTACATATAAAGGGGCTATGGCAACTCACTTGGGGTCAGGGAGTACTACTATGGGACCAGGGTAACTCACTTGCGGTCAGAGAGTACATATAAAGGGGCTAGGGTAACTCACTTGGGGTCAGAGAGTACTACTATGGGACCAGGGTAACTCACTTGCGGTCAGTGAGTACATATAAAGGGGCTAGGATAACACACTTGGGGTCAGGGAGTACATATAAAGGGTCTATGGTAACTCACTTGGGGTCAGGGAGTACATATAAAGGGGCTAGGATAACATACTTGCGGTCAGAGAGTACTTCTATGGGACTAGGGTAACTCACTTGAGGACAGGGAGTACTTTAATGGGACCAGGGTAACTCACTTGGGGCCAGGGTGTACTTATAAAGGGGCTGGGGTAACTCACTTGGGGTCTGGGAGTACATATAAAGGGGCTAGGATAACATACTTGGGGTCAGGGAGTACTTATAAAGGGGCTAGGATAACACACTTGGAGTCAGGGAGTACTTATAAAGGGGATAGGGTAACTCACTTGCGGTCAGAGAGTACTTTTATGGGACTAGGGTAACTCAATTGGGGTCAGGGAGTACTTTTATGGGACCAGGGTAACTCACTTGGGGCCAGGGTGTACTTATAAAGGGGCTGGGGTAACTCACTTGGGGTCAGGGAGTACATATAAAGGGGCTATGGTAACTCACTTGGGGTCAGGGAGTACATATAAAGGGTCTATGGTAACTCACTTGGGGTCAGGGAGTACATATAAAGGGTCTATGGTAACTCACTTGGGGTCAGGGAGTACTACTATGGGACTAGGGTAACTTATTTGCGGTCAGAGAGTACATATAAAGGGGCTAGGATAACCCACTTGGGGTCAGGGAGAACTTATAAAGGTGATATGGTAACTCACTTGGGGTCAGGGAGTACTTATATGGGACTAGGGTAACTCACTTGGGGTCAGGGAGTACATATAAAGGGGCTAGGATAACATACTTGCGGTCAGAGAGTACTTCTATGGGACTAGGGTAACTCACTTGGGGACAGGGAGTACTTTAATGGGACCAGGGTAACTCACTTGGGGCCAGAGTGTACTTATAAAGGGGCTGGGGTAACTCACTTGGGGTCTGGGAGTACATATAAAGGGGCTAGGATAACATACTTGGGGTCAGGGAGTACTTATAAAGGGGCTAGGATAACACACTTGGAGTCAGGGAGTACTTATAAAGGGGATAGGGTAACTCACTTGCGGTCAGAGAGTACTTCTATGGGACTAGGGTAACTCACTTGGGGTCAGGGTGTACTTTTATGGGACCAGGGTAACTCACTTGGGGCCAGGGTGTACTTATAAAGGGGCTGCGGTAACTCACTTGGGGTCTGGGAGTACATATAAAGGGGCTAGGATAATACACTTGGGGTCAGGGAGTACTTATAAAGGGGCTAGGGTAACTCACTTGGGGTCAGGGAGTACTTATATGGGACCAGGGTAACTCACTTGGGGCCAGGGTGTACTTATAAAGGGGCTAGGGTAACTCCCTTGGGGTCAGGGAGTACTTATATGGGACCAGGGTAACTCACTTGGGGCCAGGGTGTACTTATAAAGGGGCTGCGGTAACTCACTTGGGGTCTGGGAGTACATATAAAGGGGCTAGGATAATACACTTGGGGTCAGGGAGTACTTATAAAGGGGCTAGGGTAACTCACTTGGGGTCAGGGAGTACTTATATGGGACCAGGGTAACTCACTTGGGGTCAGGGAGTACATAAAAAGGGGCTATGGCAACTCACTTGGGGTAAGGGAGTACTACTATGGAACCAGCGTAACTCATTTGCGGTCAGAGAGTACATATATAGGGGCTAGGGTACCTCACTTGGGGTCAGGGAGTACTTATAAAGGGGCTAGGGTAACTCACTTGGTGTCATGGAGTACATATAAAGGGGCTATGGCAACTCACTTGGGGTCAGGGAGTACTACTATGGGACCAGGGTAACTCACTTGGGGCCAGGGTGTACTTATAAAGGGGCTGGGGTAACTCACTTGGGGTCAGGGAGTACATATAAAGGGGCTATGGTAACTCACTTGGGGTCAGGGAGTACATATAAAGGGTCTATGGAAACTCACTTGGGGTCAAGGAGTACATATAAAGGGTCTATGGTAACTCACTTGGGGTCAGGGAGTACTACTATGGGACCAGGGTAACTCACTTGCGGTCAGAGAGTACATAAAAAGGGGTTAGGATAACTCACTTGGGGTCAGGGAGTACTTATATGGGACCAGGGTAACTCACTTGGGCCCATGGTGTACTTATAAAGGGGCTAGGGTAACTCACTTGGGGTCAGGGAGTACTACTATGGGACTAGGGTAACTTACTTGCGGTCAGAGTGTACATATATAGGGGCTAGGATAACACACTTGGCGTCAAGGAAAACTAATAAAGGTGATATGGTTACTCTCTTGGGGTCAGGGAGTACTTATAAAAGGGCTAGGGTAACTCACTTGGGGTCAGGGAGTACATATAAAGGGGCTAGGGTAAATCACTTGGGGTCAGGGAGTACTTATAAAGGGGCTAGGGTAACTCACTTGGTGTCATGGAGTACATATAAAGGGGCTATGGCAACTCACTTGGGGTCAGGGAGTACTACTATGGGACCAGGGTAACTCACTTGCGGTCAGAGAGTACATATAAAGGGGCTAGGGTAACTCACTTGGGGTCAGAGAGTACTACTATGGGACCAGGGTAACTCACTTGCGGTCAGTGAGTACATATAAAGGGGCTAGGATAACACACTTGGGGTCAGGGAGTACATATAAAGGGTCTATGGTAACTCACTTGGGGTCAGGGAGTACATATAAAGGGGCTAGGATAACATACTTGCGGTCAGAGAGTACTTCTATGGGACTAGGGTAACTCACTTGAGGACAGGGAGTACTTTAATGGGACCAGGGTAACTCACTTGGGGCCAGGGTGTACTTATAAAGGGGCTGGGGTAACTCACTTGGGGTCTGGGAGTACATATAAAGGGGCTAGGATAACATACTTGGGGTCAGGGAGTACTTATAAAGGGGCTAGGATAACACACTTGGAGTCAGGGAGTACTTATAAAGGGGATAGGGTAACTCACTTGCGGTCAGAGAGTACTTTTATGGGACTAGGGTAACTCAATTGGGGTCAGGGAGTACTTTTATGGGACCAGGGTAACTCACTTGGGGCCAGGGTGTACTTATAAAGGGGCTGGGGTAACTCACTTGGGGTCAGGGAGTACATATAAAGGGGCTATGGTAACTCACTTGGGGTCAGGGAGTACATATAAAGGGTCTATGGTAACTCACTTGGGGTCAGGGAGTACATATAAAGGGTCTATGGTAACTCACTTGGGGTCAGGGAGTACTACTATGGGACTAGGGTAACTTATTTGCGGTCAGAGAGTACATATAAAGGGGCTAGGATAACCCACTTGGGGTCAGGGAGAACTTATAAAGGTGATATGGTAACTCACTTGGGGTCAGGGAGTACTTATATGGGACTAGGGTAACTCACTTGGGGTCAGGGAGTACATATAAAGGGGCTAGGATAACATACTTGCGGTCAGAGAGTACTTCTATGGGACTAGGGTAACTCACTTGGGGACAGGGAGTACTTTAATGGGACCAGGGTAACTCACTTGGGGCCAGAGTGTACTTATAAAGGGGCTGGGGTAACTCACTTGGGGTCTGGGAGTACATATAAAGGGGCTAGGATAACATACTTGGGGTCAGGGAGTACTTATAAAGGGGCTAGGATAACACACTTGGAGTCAGGGAGTACTTATAAAGGGGATAGGGTAACTCACTTGCGGTCAGAGAGTACTTCTATGGGACTAGGGTAACTCACTTGGGGTCAGGGTGTACTTTTATGGGACCAGGGTAACTCACTTGGGGCCAGGGTGTACTTATAAAGGGGCTGCGGTAACTCACTTGGGGTCTGGGAGTACATATAAAGGGGCTAGGATAATACACTTGGGGTCAGGGAGTACTTATAAAGGGGCTAGGGTAACTCACTTGGGGTCAGGGAGTACTTATATGGGACCAGGGTAACTCACTTGGGGCCAGGGTGTACTTATAAAGGGGCTAGGGTAACTCCCTTGGGGTCAGGGAGTACTTATATGGGACCAGGGTAACTCACTTGGGGCCAGGGTGTACTTATAAAGGGGCTGCGGTAACTCACTTGGGGTCTGGGAGTACATATAAAGGGGCTAGGATAATACACTTGGGGTCAGGGAGTACTTATAAAGGGGCTAGGGTAACTCACTTGGGGTCAGGGAGTACTTATATGGGACCAGGGTAACTCACTTGGGGTCAGGGAGTACATAAAAAGGGGCTATGGCAACTCACTTGGGGTAAGGGAGTACTACTATGGAACCAGCGTAACTCATTTGCGGTCAGAGAGTACATATATAGGGGCTAGGGTACCTCACTTGGGGTCAGGGAGTACTTATAAAGGGGCTAGGGTAACTCACTTGGTGTCATGGAGTACATATAAAGGGGCTATGGCAACTCACTTGGGGTCAGGGAGTACTACTATGGGACCAGGGTAACTCACTTGGGGCCAGGGTGTACTTATAAAGGGGCTGGGGTAACTCACTTGGGGTCAGGGAGTACATATAAAGGGGCTATGGTAACTCACTTGGGGTCAGGGAGTACATATAAAGGGTCTATGGTAACTCACTTGGGGTCAGGGAGTACATATAAAGGGTCTATGGTAACTCACTTGGGGTCAGGGAGTACTACTATGGGACTAGGGTAACTTATTTGCGGTCAGAGAGTACATATAAAGGGGCTAGGATAACTCACTTGGGGTCAGGGAGAACTTATAAAGGTGATATGGTAACTCACTTGGGGTCAGGGAGTACTTATATGGGACTAGGGTAACTCACTTGGGGTCAGGGAGTACATATAAAGGGGCTAGGATAACATACTTGCGGTCAGAGAGTACTTCTATGGGACTAGGGTAACTCACTTGGGGACAGGGAGTACTTTAATGGGACCAGGGTAACTCACTTGGGGCCAGGGTGTACTTATAAAGGGGCTGGGGTAACTCACTTGGGGTCTGGGAGTACATATAAAGGGGTTAGGATAACATACTTGGGGTCAGGGAGTACTTATAAAGGGGCTAGGATAACACACTTGGAGTCAGGGAGTACTTATAAAGGGGATAGGGTAACTCACTTGGGTTCAGGGAGTACATATAAAGGGGCTATGGTAACTCACTTGAGGTCAGGGAGTACTACTATGGGACCAGGGTATCTCACTTGCGGTCAGAGAGTACATATATAGGGGCTAGGGTACCTCACTTGGGGTCAGGGAGTACTTATAAAGGGGCTAGGGTAACTCACTTGGTGTCATGGAGTACATATAAAGGGGCTATGGCAACTCACTTGGGGTCAGGGAGTACTACTATGGGACCAGGGTAACTCACTTGCGGTCAGAGAGTACATATAAAGGGGCTAGGGTAACTCACTTGGGGTCAGAGAGTACTACTATGGGACCAGGGTAACTCACTTGCGGTCAGTGAGTACATATAAAGGGGCTAGGATAACACACTTGGGATCAGGGATTACTTATAAAGGTGATATGGTAATTCCCTTGGGGTCAGGGAGTACTTATAAAGGGGCTATGGTAACTCACTTGGAGTCTGGGAGTACATATAAAGGGGCTAGGATAACACACTTGGAGTCAGGGAGTACTTATAAAGGGGATAGGGTACTCACTTGCGGTCAGAGAGTACTTCTATGGGACTAGGGTAACTCACTTGAGGACAGGGAGTACTTTAATGGGACCAGGGTAACTCACTTGGGGCCAGGGTGTACTTATAAAGGGGCTGGGGTAACTCACTTGGGGTCTGGGAGTACTTATAAAGGGGCTATGGTAACTCACTTGGAGTCTGGGAGTACATATAAAGGGGCTAGGATAACACACTTGGGGTCAGGGAGTACATATAAAGGGGCTAGGATAACATACTTGCGGTCAGAGAGTACTTCTATGGGACTAGGGTAACTCACTTGAGGACAGGGAGTACTTTAATGGGACCAGGGTAACTCACTTGGGGCCAGGGTGTACTTATAAAGGGGCTGGGGTAACTCACTTGGGGTCAGGGAGTACATATAAAGGGGCTATGGTAACTCACTTGGGGTCAGGGAGTACATATAAAGGGTCTATGGTAACTCACTTGGGGTCAGGGAGTACATATAAAGGGTCTATCGTAACTCACTTGGGGTCAGGGAGTACTACTATGGGACTAGGTTAACTTATTTGCGGTCAGAGAGTACATATAAAGGGGCTAGGATAACCCACTTGGGGTCAGGGAGAACTTATAAAGGTGATATGGTAACTCACTTGGGGTCAGGGAGTACTTATATGGGACTAGGGTAACTCACTTGGGGTCAGGGAGTACATATAAAGGGCTAGGATAACATACTTGCGGTCAGAGAGTACATATAAAGGGGCTAGGGTAACTCACTTGGGGTCAGAGAGTACTACTATGGGACCAGGGTAACTCACTTGCGGTCAGTGAGTACATATAAAGGGGCTAGGATAACACACTTGGGATCAGGGATTACTTATAAAGGTGATATGGTAATTCCCTTGGGGTCAGGGAGTACTTATAAAGGGGCTATGGTAACTCACTTGGAGTCTGGGAGTACATATAAAGGGGCTAGGATAACACACTTGGAGTCAGGGAGTACTTATAAAGGGGATAGGGTAACTCACTTGCGGTCAGAGAGTACTTCTATGGGACTAGGGTAACTCACTTGAGGACAGGGAGTACTTTAATGGGACCAGGGTAACTCACTTGGGGCCAGGGTGTACTTATAAAGGGGCTGGGGTAACTCACTTGGGGTCTGGGAGTACTTATAAAGGGGCTATGGTAACTCACTTGGAGTCTGGGAGTACATATAAAGGGGCTAGGATAACACACTTGGGGTCAGGGAGTACATATAAAGGGGCTAGGATAACATACTTGCGGTCAGAGAGTACTTCTATGGGACTAGGGTAACTCACTTGAGGACAGGGAGTACTTTAATGGGACCAGGGTAACTCACTTGGGGCCAGGGTGTACTTATAAAGGGGCTGGGGTAACTCACTTGGGGTCAGGGAGTACATATAAAGGGGCTATGGTAACTCACTTGGGGTCAGGGAGTACATATAAAGGGTCTATGGTAACTCACTTGGGGTCAGGGAGTACATATAAAGGGTCTATCGTAACTCACTTGGGGTCAGGGAGTACTACTATGGGACTAGGTTAACTTATTTGCGGTCAGAGAGTACATATAAAGGGGCTAGGATAACCCACTTGGGGTCAGGGAGAACTTATAAAGGTGATATGGTAACTCACTTGGGGTCAGGGAGTACTTATATGGGACTAGGGTAACTCACTTGGGGTCAGGGAGTACATATAAAGGGCTAGGATAACATACTTGCGGTCAGAGAGTACTTCTATGGGACTAGGGTAACTCACTTGGGGACAGGGAGTACTTTAATGGGACCAGGGTAACTCACTTGAGGCCAGGGTGCACTTATAAAGGGGCTGGGGTAACTCACTTGGGGTCTGGGAGTACATATAAAGGGGCTAGGATAACATACTTGGGGTCAGGGAGTACTTATAAAGGGGCTAGGATAACACACTTGGAGTCAGGGAGTACTTATAAAGGGGATAGGGTAACTCACTTGCGGTCAGAGAGTACTTCTATGGGACTAGGGTAACTCACTTGGGGACAGGGAGTACTTTAATGGGACCAGGGTAACTCACTTGAGGCCAGGGTGCACTTATAAAGGGGCTGGGGTAACTCACTTGGGGTCTGGGAGTACATATAAAGGGGCTAGGATAACATACTTGGGGTCAGGGAGTACTTATAAAGGGGCTAGGATAACACACTTGGAGTCAGGGAGTACTTATAAAGGGGATAGGGTAACTCACTTGCGGTCAGAGAGTACTTCTATGGGACTAGGGTAACTCACTTGGGGTCAGGGTGTACTTTTATGGGACCAGGGTAACTCACTTGGGGCCAGGGTGTACTTATAAAGGGGCTGCGGTAACTCACTTGGGGTCTGGGAGTACATATAAAGGGGCTAGGATAATACACTTGGGGTCAGGGAGTACTTATAAAGGGGCTAGGGTAACTCACTTGGGGTCAGGGAGTACTTATATGGGACCAGGGTAACTCACTTGGGGCCAGGGTGTACTTATAAAGGGGCTAGGGTAACTCCCTTGGGGTCAGGGAATACTTATAAAGGTGATATGATTACTCACTTGGGGTCAGGGAGTACTTATAAAGGGGCTAGGGTAACTCACTTGGGGTCAGGGAGTACATAAAAAGGGGCTATGGCAACTCACTTGGGGTAAGGGAGTACTACTATGGAACCAGCGTAACTCATTTGCGGTCAGAGAGTACATATATAGGGGCTAGGGTACCTCACTTGGGGTCAGGGAGTACTTATAAAGGGGCTAGGGTAACTCAATTGGGGTCAGGGAGTACTTTTATGGGACCAGGGTAAATTACTTGGGGCCAGGGTGTACTTATAAAGGGGCTGGGGTAACTCACTTGGGGTCAGGGAGTACATATAAAGGGGCTAGGATAACATACTTGCGGTCAGAGAGTACTTCTATGGGACTAGGGTAACTCACTTGAGGACAGGGAGTACTTTAATGGGACCAGGGTAACTCACTTGGGGCCAGGGTGTACTTATAAAGGGGCTGGGGTAACTCACTTGGGGTCAGGGAGTACATATAAAGGGGCTATGGTAACTCACTTGGGGTCAGGGAGTACATATAAAGGGTCTATGGTAACTCACTTGGGGTCAGGGAGTACATATAAAGGGTCTATCGTAACTCACTTGGGGTCAGGGAGTACTACTATGGGACTAGGTTAACTTATTTGCGGTCAGAGAGTACATATAAAGGGGCTAGGATAACCCACTTGGGGTCAGGGAGAACTTATAAAGGTGATATGGTAACTCACTTGGGGTCAGGGAGTACTTATATGGGACTAGGGTAACTCACTTGGGGTCAGGGAGTACATATAAAGGGCTAGGATAACATACTTGCGGTCAGAGAGTACTTCTATGGGACTAGGGTAACTCACTTGGGGACAGGGAGTACTTTAATGGGACCAGGGTAACTCACTTGAGGCCAGGGTGCACTTATAAAGGGGCTGGGGTAACTCACTTGGGGTCTGGGAGTACATATAAAGGGGCTAGGATAACATACTTGGGGTCAGGGAGTACTTATAAAGGGGCTAGGATAACACACTTGGAGTCAGGGAGTACTTATAAAGGGGATAGGGTAACTCACTTGCGGTCAGAGAGTACTTCTATGGGACTAGGGTAACTCACTTGAGGACAGGGAGTACTTTAATGGGACCAGGGTAACTCACTTGGGGCCAGGGTGTACTTATAAAGGGGCTGGGGTAACTCACTTGGGGTCAGGGAGTACATATAAAGGGGCTATGGTAACTCACTTGGGGTCAGGGAGTACATATAAAGGGTCTATGGTAACTCACTTGGGGTCAGGGAGTACATATAAAGGGTCTATCGTAACTCACTTGGGGTCAGGGAGTACTACTATGGGACTAGGTTAACTTATTTGCGGTCAGAGAGTACATATAAAGGGGCTAGGATAACCCACTTGGGGTCAGGGAGAACTTATAAAGGTGATATGGTAACTCACTTGGGGTCAGGGAGTACTTATATGGGACTAGGGTAACTCACTTGGGGTCAGGGAGTACATATAAAGGGCTAGGATAACATACTTGCGGTCAGAGAGTACTTCTATGGGACTAGGGTAACTCACTTGGGGACAGGGAGTACTTTAATGGGACCAGGGTAACTCACTTGAGGCCAGGGTGCACTTATAAAGGGGCTGGGGTAACTCACTTGGGGTCTGGGAGTACATATAAAGGGGCTAGGATAACATACTTGGGGTCAGGGAGTACTTATAAAGGGGCTAGGATAACACACTTGGAGTCAGGGAGTACTTATAAAGGGGATAGGGTAACTCACTTGCGGTCAGAGAGTACTTCTATGGGACTAGGGTAACTCACTTGGGGACAGGGAGTACTTTAATGGGACCAGGGTAACTCACTTGAGGCCAGGGTGCACTTATAAAGGGGCTGGGGTAACTCACTTGGGGTCTGGGAGTACATATAAAGGGGCTAGGATAACATACTTGGGGTCAGGGAGTACTTATAAAGGGGCTAGGATAACACACTTGGAGTCAGGGAGTACTTATAAAGGGGATAGGGTAACTCACTTGCGGTCAGAGAGTACTTCTATGGGACTAGGGTAACTCACTTGGGGTCAGGGTGTACTTTTATGGGACCAGGGTAACTCACTTGGGGCCAGGGTGTACTTATAAAGGGGCTGCGGTAACTCACTTGGGGTCTGGGAGTACATATAAAGGGGCTAGGATAATACACTTGGGGTCAGGGAGTACTTATAAAGGGGCTAGGGTAACTCACTTGGGGTCAGGGAGTACTTATATGGGACCAGGGTAACTCACTTGGGGCCAGGGTGTACTTATAAAGGGGCTAGGGTAACTCCCTTGGGGTCAGGGAATACTTATAAAGGTGATATGATTACTCACTTGGGGTCAGGGAGTACTTATAAAGGGGCTAGGGTAACTCACTTGGGGTCAGGGAGTACATAAAAAGGGGCTATGGCAACTCACTTGGGGTAAGGGAGTACTACTATGGAACCAGCGTAACTCATTTGCGGTCAGAGAGTACATATATAGGGGCTAGGGTACCTCACTTGGGGTCAGGGAGTACTTATAAAGGGGCTAGGGTAACTCAATTGGGGTCAGGGAGTACTTTTATGGGACCAGGGTAAATTACTTGGGGCCAGGGTGTACTTATAAAGGGGCTGGGGTAACTCACTTGGGGTCAGGGAGTACATATAAAGGGGCTAGGATAACATACTTGCGGTCAGAGAGTACTTCTATGGGACTAGGGTAACTCACTTGAGGACAGGGAGTACTTTAATGGGACCAGGGTAACTCACTTGGGGCCAGGGTGTACTTATAAAGGGGCTGGGGTAACTCACTTGGGGTCAGGGAGTACATATAAAGGGGCTATGGTAACTCACTTGGGGTCAGGGAGTACATATAAAGGGTCTATGGTAACTCACTTGGGGTCAGGGAGTACATATAAAGGGTCTATCGTAACTCACTTGGGGTCAGGGAGTACTACTATGGGACTAGGTTAACTTATTTGCGGTCAGAGAGTACATATAAAGGGGCTAGGATAACCCACTTGGGGTCAGGGAGAACTTATAAAGGTGATATGGTAACTCACTTGGGGTCAGGGAGTACTTATATGGGACTAGGGTAACTCACTTGGGGTCAGGGAGTACATATAAAGGGCTAGGATAACATACTTGCGGTCAGAGAGTACTTCTATGGGACTAGGGTAACTCACTTGGGGACAGGGAGTACTTTAATGGGACCAGGGTAACTCACTTGAGGCCAGGGTGCACTTATAAAGGGGCTGGGGTAACTCACTTGGGGTCTGGGAGTACATATAAAGGGGCTAGGATAACATACTTGGGGTCAGGGAGTACTTATAAAGGGGCTAGGATAACACACTTGGAGTCAGGGAGTACTTATAAAGGGGATAGGGTAACTCACTTGCGGTCAGAGAGTACTTCTATGGGACTAGGGTAACTCACTTGGGGTCAGGGTGTACTTTTATGGGACCAGGGTAACTCACTTGGGGCCAGGGTGTACTTATAAAGGGGCTGCGGTAACTCACTTGGGGTCTGGGAGTACATATAAAGGGGCTAGGATAATACACTTGGGGTCAGGGAGTACTTATAAAGGGGCTAGGGTAACTCACTTGGGGTCAGGGAGTACTTATATGGGACCAGGGTAACTCACTTGGGGCCAGGGTGTACTTATAAAGGGGCTAGGGTAACTCCCTTGGGGTCAGGGAATACTTATAAAGGTGATATGATTACTCACTTGGGGTCAGGGAGTACTTATAAAGGGGCTAGGGTAACTCACTTGGGGTCAGGGAGTACATAAAAAGGGGCTATGGCAACTCACTTGGGGTAAGGGAGTACTACTATGGAACCAGCGTAACTCATTTGCGGTCAGAGAGTACATATATAGGGGCTAGGGTACCTCACTTGGGGTCAGGGAGTACTTATAAAGGGGCTAGGGTAACTCAATTGGGGTCAGGGAGTACTTTTATGGGACCAGGGTAAATTACTTGGGGCCAGGGTGTACTTATAAAGGGGCTGGGGTAACTCACTTGGGGTCAGGGAGTACATATAAAGGGGCTATGGTAACTCACTTGGGGTCAGGGAGTACATATAAAGGGTCTATGGTAACTCACTTGGGGTCAGGGAGTACATATAAAGGGTCTATGGTAACTCACTTGGGGTCAGGGAGTACTACTATGGGACTAGGGTAACTTATTTGCGGTCAGAGAGTACATATAAAGGGGCTAGGATAACTCACTTGGGGTCAGGGAGAACTTATATGGGACTAGGGTAACTCACTTGGGGTCAGGGAGTACATATAAAGGGGCTAGGATAACATACTTGCGGTCAGAGAGTACTTCTATGGGACTAGGGTAACTCACTTGGGGACAAGGAGTACTTTAATGGGACCAGGGTAACTCACTTGGGGCCAGGGTGTACTTATAAAGGGGCTGGGGTAACTCACTTGGGGTCTGGGAGTACATATAAAGGGGCTAGGATAACATACTTGGGGTCAGGGAGTACTTATAAAGGGGCTAGGATAACACACTTGGAGTCAGGGAGTACTTATAAAGGGGCTAGGGTAACTCACTTGGGTTCAGGGAGTACATATAAAGGGGCTATGGTAACTCACTTGAGGTCAGGGAGTACTACTATGGGACCAGGGTATCTCACTTGCGGTCAGAGAGTACATATAAAGGGGATAGGATAACTCACTTGGGGTCAGGGAGAACTTATAAATGGGCTATGGTAACTCATTTGGAGTCTGGGAGTACATATAAAGGGGCTAGGATAACACACTTGGGGTCAGGGAGTACTTATAAAGGTGCTAGGGTAACTCACTTGGGTTCAGGGAGTACATATAAAGGGGCTATGGTAACTCACTTGAGGTCAGGGAGTACTACTATGGGACCAGGGTATCTCACTTGCTGTCAGAGAGTACATATAAAGGGGATAGGATAACTCACTTGGGGTCAGGGAGTACTTATAAAGGTGATATGGTAACTCACTTGGGATAAGGGAGTACTTATATGGGACCAGGGTAATTCACTTGGGGCCAGGGTGTACTTATAAAGGGGCTAGGGTAACTCACTTGGGGTCAGGGAGTACTACTATGGGACCAGGGTAACTCACTTGCGGTCAGAGAGTACATATAAAGGGGCTAGGATAACTCACTTGGGGTCAGGGAGTACCACTATGGGACTAGGGTAACTTACTTGCGGTCAGAGATTACATATATAGGGGCTAGGATAACACACTTGGGGTCAAGGAGAACTTATAAAGGTTATATGGTAACTCACTTGGGGTCAGGGAGTACTTATATGGGACTAGGGTAACTCAATTGGGGTCAGGGAGTATATATATGGGACCAGGGTAACTCACTTGGGGCCAGGGTGTACTTATAAAGGGGCTAGGGTAACTCCCTTGGGGTCAGGGAGTACTTATAAAGGGCTATGGTAACTCACTTGGAGTCTGGGAGTACATATAAAGGGGCTAGGTTAACACACTTGGAGTCAGGGAGTACTTATAAAGGGGATAGGGTAACTCACTTGCGGTCAGAGAGTACTTCTATGGGACTTGGGTAACTCACTTGGGGTCAGGGAGTACTTTTATGGGACCAGGGTAACTCACTTGGGGCCAGGGTGTACTTATAAAGGGGCTGGGGTAACTCACTTGGGGTCAGGGAGTACATATAAAGGGGCTAGGGTAACTCACTTGGGGTCAGGGAGTACATATAAAGGGTCTATGGAAACTCACTTGGGGTCAAGGAGTACATATAAAGGGTCTATGGTAACTCACTTGGGGTCAGGGAGTACTACTATGGGACCAGGGTAACTCACTTGCGGTCAGAGAGTACATAAAAAGGGGTTAGGATAACTCACTTGGGGTCAGGGAGTACTTATATGGGACCAGGGTAACTCACTTGGGCCCATGGTGTACTTATAAAGGGGCTAGGGTAACTCACTTGGGGTCAGGGAGTACTACTATGGGACTAGGGTAACTTACTTGCGGTCAGAGTGTACATATATAGGGGCTAGGATAACACACTTGGCGTCAAGGAAAACTAATAAAGGTGATATGGTTACTCTCTTGGGGTCAGGGAGTACTTATAAAAGGGCTAGGGTAACTCACTTGGGGTCAGGGAGTACATATAAAGGGGCTAGGGTAAATCACTTGGGGTCAGGGAGTACTTATAAAGGGGCTAGGGTAACTCACTTGGTGTCATGGAGTACATATAAAGGGGCTATGGCAACTCACTTGGGGTCAGGGAGTACTACTATGGGACCAGGGTAACTCACTTGCGGTCAGAGAGTACATATAAAGGGGCTAGGGTAACTCACTTGGGGTCAGAGAGTACTACTATGGGACCAGGGTAACTCACTTGCGGTCAGTGAGTACATATAAAGGGGCTAGGATAACACACTTGGGGTCAGGGAGTACATATAAAGGGTCTATGGTAACTCACTTGGGGTCAGGGAGTACATATAAAGGGGCTAGGATAACATACTTGCGGTCAGAGAGTACTTCTATGGGACTAGGGTAACTCACTTGAGGACAGGGAGTACTTTAATGGGACCAGGGTAACTCACTTGGGGCCAGGGTGTACTTATAAAGGGGCTGGGGTAACTCACTTGGGGTCTGGGAGTACATATAAAGGGGCTAGGATAACATACTTGGGGTCAGGGAGTACTTATAAAGGGGCTAGGATAACACACTTGGAGTCAGGGAGTACTTATATGGGACTAGGGTAACTCACTTGGGGTCAGGGAGTACATATAAAGGGGCTAGGATAACATACTTGCGGTCAGAGAGTACTTCTATGGGACTAGGGTAACTCACTTGGGGACAGGGAGTACTTTAATGGGACCAGGGTAACTCACTTGGGGCCAGAGTGTACTTATAAAGGGGCTGGGGTAACTCACTTGGGGTCTGGGAGTACATATAAAGGGGCTAGGATAACATACTTGGGGTCAGGGAGTACTTATAAAGGGGCTAGGATAACACACTTGGAGTCAGGGAGTACTTATAAAGGGGATAGGGTAACTCACTTGCGGTCAGAGAGTACTTCTATGGGACTAGGGTAACTCACTTGGGGTCAGGGTGTACTTTTATGGGACCAGGGTAACTCACTTGGGGCCAGGGTGTACTTATAAAGGGGCTGCGGTAACTCACTTGGGGTCTGGGAGTACATATAAAGGGGCTAGGATAATACACTTGGGGTCAGGGAGTACTTATAAAGGGGCTAGGGTAACTCACTTGGGGTCAGGGAGTACTTATATGGGACCAGGGTAACTCACTTGGGGCCAGGGTGTACTTATAAAGGGGCTAGGGTAACTCCCTTGGGGTCAGGGAGTACTTATATGGGACCAGGGTAACTCACTTGGGGCCAGGGTGTACTTATAAAGGGGCTGCGGTAACTCACTTGGGGTCTGGGAGTACATATAAAGGGGCTAGGATAATACACTTGGGGTCAGGGAGTACTTATAAAGGGGCTAGGGTAACTCACTTGGGGTCAGGGAGTACTTATATGGGACCAGGGTAACTCACTTGGGGTCAGGGAGTACATAAAAAGGGGCTATGGCAACTCACTTGGGGTAAGGGAGTACTACTATGGAACCAGCGTAACTCATTTGCGGTCAGAGAGTACATATATAGGGGCTAGGGTACCTCACTTGGGGTCAGGGAGTACTTATAAAGGGGCTAGGGTAACTCACTTGGTGTCATGGAGTACATATAAAGGGGCTATGGCAACTCACTTGGGGTCAGGGAGTACTACTATGGGACCAGGGTAACTCACTTGCGGTCAGAGAGTACATATAAAGGGGCTAGGGTAACTCACTTGGGGTCAGAGAGTACTACTATGGGACCAGGGTAACTCACTTGCGGTCAGTGAGTAAATATAAAGGGGCTAGGATAACACACTTGGGATCAGGGATTACTTATAAAGGTGATATGGTAACTCACTTGGGGTCAGGGAGTACTTATAAAGGGGCTAGGATAACACACTTGGAGTCAGGGAGTACTTATAAAGGGGATAGGGTAACTCACTTGCGGTCAGAGAGTACTTTTATGGGACTAGGGTAACTCAATTGGGGTCAGGGAGTACTTTTATGGGACCAGGGTAACTCACTTGGGGCCAGGGTGTACTTATAAAGGGGCTGGGGTAACTCACTTGGGGTCAGGGAGTACATATAAAGGGGCTATGGTAACTCACTTGGGGTCAGGGAGTACATATAAAGGGTCTATGGTAACTCACTTGGGGTCAGGGAGTACATATAAAGGGTCTATGGTAACTCACTTGGGGTCAGGGAGTACTACTATGGGACTAGGGTAACTTATTTGCGGTCAGAGAGTACATATAAAGGGGCTAGGATAACCCACTTGGGGTCAGGGAGAACTTATAAAGGTGATATGGTAACTCACTTGGGGTCAGGGAGTACTTATATGGGACTAGGGTAACTCACTTGGGGTCAGGGAGTACATATAAAGGGGCTAGGATAACATACTTGCGGTCAGAGAGTACTTCTATGGGACTAGGGTAACTCACTTGGGGACAGGGAGTACTTTAATGGGACCAGGGTAACTCACTTGGGGCCAGGGTGTACTTATAAAGGGGCTGGGGTAACTCACTTGGGGTCTGGGAGTACATATAAAGGGGCTAGGATAACATACTTGGGGTCAGGGAGTACTTATAAAGGGGCTAGGATAACACACTTGGAGTCAGGGAGTACTTATAAAGGGGATAGGGTAACTCACTTGCGGTCAGAGAGTACTTCTATGGGACTAGGGTAACTCACTTGGGGTCAGGGTGTACTTTTATGGGACCAGGGTAACTCACTTGGGGCCAGGGTGTACTTATAAAGGGGCTGCGGTAACTCACTTGGGGTCTGGGAGTACATATAAAGGGGCTAGGATAATACACTTGGGGTCAGGGAGTACTTATAAAGGGGCTAGGGTAACTCACTTGGGGTCAGGGAGTACTTATATGGGACCAGGGTAACTCACTTGGGGCCAGGGTGTACTTATAAAGGGGCTAGGGTAACTCCCTTGGGGTCAGGGAGTACTTATATGGGACCAGGGTAACTCACTTGGGGCCAGGGTGTACTTATAAAGGGGCTGCGGTAACTCACTTGGGGTCTGGGAGTACATATAAAGGGGCTAGGATAATACACTTGGGGTCAGGGAGTACTTATAAAGGGGCTAGGGTAACTCACTTGGGGTCAGGGAGTACTTATATGGGACCAGGGTAACTCACTTGGGGTCAGGGAGTACATAAAAAGGGGCTATGGCAACTCACTTGGGGTAAGGGAGTACTACTATGGAACCAGCGTAACTCATTTGCGGTCAGAGAGTACATATATAGGGGCTAGGGTACCTCACTTGGGGTCAGGGAGTACTTATAAAGGGGCTAGGGTAACTCACTTGGTGTCATGGAGTACATATAAAGGGGCTATGGCAACTCACTTGGGGTCAGGGAGTACTACTATGGGACCATGGTAACTCACTTGCGGTCAGAGAGTACATATAAAGGGGCTAGGGTAACTCACTTGGGGTCAGAGAGTACTACTATGGGACCAGGGTAACTCACTTGCGGTCAGTGAGTAAATATAAAGGGGCTAGGATAACACACTTGGGATCAGGGATTACTTATAAAGGTGATATGGTAACTCACTTGGGGTCAGGGAGTACTTATAAAGGGGCTAGGGTAACTCACTTGGAGTCAGGGAGTACTTATAAAGGGGATAGGGTAACTCACTTGCGGTCAGAGAGTACTTTTATGGGACTAGGGTAACTCAATTGGGGTCAAGGAGTACTTTTATGGGACCAGGGTAACTCACTTGGGGCCAGGGTGTACTTATAAAGGGGCTGGGGTAACTCACTTGGGGTCAGGGAGTACATATAAAGGGGCTATGGTAACTCACTTGGGGTCAGGGAGTACATATAAAGGGTCTATGGTAACTCACTTTGGGTCAGGGAGTACATATAAAGGGTCTATGGTAACTCACTTGGGGTCAGGGAGTACTACTATGGGACTAGGGTAACTTATTTGCGGTCAGAGAGTACATATAAAGGGGCTAGGATAACTCACTTGGGGTCAGGGAGAACTTATAAAGGTGATATGGTAACTCACTTGGGGTCAGGGAGTACTTATATGGGACTAGGGTAACTCACTTGGGGTCAGGGAGTACATATAAAGGGGCTAGGATAACATACTTGCGGTCAGAGAGTACTTCTATGGGACTAGGGTAACTCACTTGGGGACAGGGAGTACTTTAATGGGACCAGGGTAACTCACTTGGGGCCAGGGTGTACTTATAAAGGGGCTGGGGTAACTCACTTGGGGTCTGGGAGTACATATAAAGGGGCTAGGATAACATACTTGGGGTCAGGGAGTACTTATAAAGGGGCTAGGATAACACACTTGGAGTCAGGGAGTACTTATAAAGGGGCTAGGGTAACTCACTTGGGTTCAGGGAGTACATATAAAGGGGCTATGGTAACTCACTTGAGGTCAGGGAGTACTACTATGGGACCAGGGTATCTCACTTGCGGTCAGAGAGTACATATAAAGGGGATAGGATAACTCACTTGGGGTCAGGGAGTACTTATAAAGGTGATATGGTAACTCACTTGGGATAAGGGAGTACTTATATGGGACCAGGGTAATTCACTTGGCCTGGGGCGGTTTACCACGCTACCAGGCGCGTCCCCGGGTGGTGGATAGGGGGACGGCCGGCAGATATGCCGGTTAGCTGCGAAATAAGCCGTTTCATACGGACGAATAAGCAGTCGCGAACCAAAATGGTATTCTCACCCTCGCCTCATTTCATTCTCATGTGTCATCTGCCGTCGTACGGATTCCGGACGAGGGCCCCATAACATCACTTTTCTCATTTCACCCATTTCAGGGGACACGGGTACGGCCTCTGTGTTGACACTGCCCGAAAGGGATGTGTGGATGATTCCAGTAAGGTCGTGCTCGTGTCGGATCCCGGTGTCTACGCACCGTCCTCCCACGGAGGTATGCGGAATGCCAGTGATGGAAGAAGGTGTAAGGCGGCCTGGATGTTTGTCCCCGGGCTTGAGCCCCAAGCCATGGTGTCTGATGGAGGTAGGCATCATGGTGATCACCCCTCCACTTCCTGAGGCGGCGCGTTCGGAGACGCTCCGCATGCTGGTGATTATTTATTAATTTATGGAAAACCAAACTTCTTCTTATTCTTCCCCTACAGGTAACGGCGTTAGCGCAGGAACGGGCTCCAGAGCCATGGACTTGGAGGAGGTGCGGCTGCGCCTGGAGGCCCGTGACAGAAGTGCGCAGGAACTGCATACGCTCATCCAGCGTATGTCAGTAGCAATGACGGAGCTTCTTGGACTCACGGACGGGAGAAAGGGCGTCAAGAGGAGCATCCAGGGAAAAGTGAGGGACCTGCGGGATCTCGTCGTCTCCGCTGTGCAGGAGGTGCAGGGAGCTGCGACCCAGGATTGTGGGTCACTTCTCCCTGTGCTTCTTGAGACGAGGGAGCGGGACGAAGCGCGAGAAGAGGTGCAACGGCCAGCGCTGAAGAATAAGGGTACGCAGACGTCGCTTCCGCTTCCACCGACTTCTAAAGGGGGGAGGGGGGTTTCGATTAAGTCGGGTGGAAGCGGCAATAGGGAAAGGGGCGCGAAAAGGGGAGCTGCCCTGGGGACGCCTTCTCCGCCGAAGGAGGGGGCCTCTGGGGCAGCTGGCCCGCCACCAGTGGCTACGGCATCTCCTCCGCGGGAGGAGGGGGTGCAATGGTCGGTCGTGGCTGGGCGGAAGGGAAGGGGGAGGAGGGATTTGGGGCCGGCCCCGATATCCCGTCCTCCTCATTCGGGTAGGGTTGGGGCACCTCCTCGTCGCCCCCGTGCCCAGGCCGTACTCGTAGCGTGCGGGTCGGATGGGTATGGGGGGGCGATGAGGTTGCTGAAGGAAAGGGTGGACCCCGGTAAGGTCGGGGTTGAGGTCAGGTCGATCAGGAGGACTCGCAGGGGAGACCTCCTGATTGAGCTGAACAAAGGAGGGGGCTCCGCGTCCACGCTCGCGGGGGCGGTCGCGGAGGCGTTGGGTAACGGGATTCCGGTCTCTGCTCTCTCTCCGATGGAGAGGGTGGAGATCCGGGACCTCGATGGGGTTTCGTCCGGGGAGGATGTGCGTGCGGCCCTTCTGGCCGCACTGGGCGAGGAGGCAGCCGGGGTTAGAGTCTCCGCGCCGCGAAGAACTGGTGGGGGCTCCTGGGCCGTCGGCGCTTCCATGCCACCCGAGGTGGCTGGCAAGTTGTTGCGGCTTGGGCGCGTTCGCGTTGGGTGGGTGGTCTGCAGGGTTCGCCCTGCGACCAGTATCGTGCGGTGCAAGAGGTGTCACCACTTCGGTCACACCTCGGGTAGCTGCAAATTCAGCACAGACCGTTCGGGGCTGTGTTGGAGATGCGGGGAGGGGGGTCATGCCTCTGCCAGTTGTAGGGGTTCTCCTTGTTGTCTCGCCTGTAGGGACTCGGGGCTTGCGCATGATCACGCTGGGGGCTCTTCAGCGTGCGGATCGATCGGGGTGTGGAGAGGATCGAGACGTACATGAAGGGTCTCCAGATCAATGTCAATCGTTCGCGATCTGCTCAGGACTTGGCCGTCCATTGCACGTACTCTGGCGAGTACACGGTCTGCCTTGTCTCAGAGCAGCATAGGAATAGTAATTTCCCAAGCACCGGCTTGGAGGATGTCGGGGGGGATTCGGCTATGCTGCCCGGTGCTTCGTGCAAACTGGCATCCGTCTCGTCCGGTCGGGGGTTTTGTTCGTCTCTCGTTGGGGGCATTAGGGTGTACAGTGTTTACTTTACCCCTAATGCCCCCATCGGGGAGTTCGAGGCTTTCCTGGAGGACTTGGCGGGGAGTGTCAGGGAGCATGGGGTGCCGGTCCTCATTGGTGGAGACTTCAACTCGTGGTCGACATCATGGGGATCCGGTTGCACTAACCGACGTGGAGAGCTTGTTGAGGAATGGGGCGGTCAGCTCGGGTTGACATTGCTCAACCGAGGTCGTTCTCCGACCTTCGTCTCAGGCGACCGTGGTAGTATAATAGATCTCACCTGGGTATCGTCGTCGATCGCCTCGAGAGTAGTCTCTTGGGAGGTGCTCGATGACGAGACTCTGAGCGATCACCGCTTCATCCAGTGGATTCTCACGGATGGGGGTCCTGGCCCTGCCTCGCCGGAGCGGGGGGTGCGCTGGGTTCGCTCGAGGTTCGACCCACTCTTATGCGAATTGGCATTTGCGTGGGGAATAGCCTCGAGCAGCTCAGCTTCCCCTCCGTCCGGGCGGGGGAGGGCCGGGGCGGACGTCGGCGGTGACGGCTCGGGCGTCTCGCCGGAGGGTTATCTCCGGAGACTCGTCGGGGCGTCCGACGCTTCTATGCCCAGGGCTCACGGAACTGCCAAGCGCTGGAAAGCAGCGTATTGGTGGTGTGAGGACCTCGACCGTCTCCGTAAGGCAGCGAATGCTGCCCGCAGGAGGTGGTCGAGGTCGAGGGGTGCCAATACGGAAGTTCACTTGCGCGAAGCCTATAAGACGGCGAGAACCGCTTTCTCCTCCGCTATACGCGAGAGGAAGCGGGCCGCATGGTTGGCGCTGGTGAATGAAGTGGAGGCAGATCCTTGGGGTCGCCCCTTCTGGGTGGCCTACAAGAGATTGAAGAGACAGACATCTGCTAGTCTGACGGAGTCTGAGACGGTGGTTGCGATTGAGAGTCTTTTCTCGACGTCGCAAGTGAGGCCTGGGGGCGTTCCATTCGTGTTTCGCGGTAACACCAGGCCGATCTTGGAGTCTGATCTCATCACGGAAGCAGAGATTGTCATGGCTGCCGGGAGGTCCCCTGCAAAGGGGGCCCCTGGTGTCGATGGCATTCTCCCGGAAGTGGTTAAGGTTGCAGCAATGAGCTGCCCCGCTGATTTTGCCCGGTTGTTCAACCGCTGCCTGGAACTCGGCGACTTTCCCGCTATCTGGAGGAGGGCGAGGGTTGTCCTAATCCCGAAAGGGATCGGGGGCTTCAGACCCATATCTCTCCTACCGGTGGTGGGGAAGTTGTTCGAGAGGGTAGTTGTCGCTCGTCTTACGGAGGTTTATGAGGGGGTCGCACCTCTCGCGGACGGTCAATACGGGTTCCGTCCTGGTAGAAGTACCATGGATGCCGTATCGGCTGTCCAGAATTTTATTCGGATCGCCCTTCGGGGGTCTGTGTACCGGAGCAAACGCGTGGCCGTAATCCTTCTCGACATTAAGAACGCGTTCAATTCTGTGTCGCATGCGGCCATCTTGGAGGCCCTGGCCGCCAATGGCGCGGTCCCGGGGGTGATTGTGGATATAGTCCGCAGTTACCTGGGGGACCGGGTCATTGAGTGCGCTGGACGGCAGTGGCGCGTTGGGGCGGGTGTTCCGCAGGGATCGGTCTTAGGACCTCTCCTGTGGAACATTTGTTTCGACGGTCTGCTGCGGTTGAGTCTCCCGGAGGGCTGCACGTTGACTTGTTACGCGGACGATACGGCATTGTGTGTGTCTGCGGGAAGCGTCGGGTCCTTGCAGTTGAAGGCTAACAGGGCTTTGTCGCGTATCGTTCTGTGGCTTGAGGGGAGGAACCTGGAGGTGAACGTCTCCAAATCGGAGGCTGTTTTCTTCTCTAGGAGGCGGTCTGATCGGGCTCCGCGGTTTTCGGTCGGGGGCGAGACGGTTTCCGTCTCCCCGCGGGCGAAATACCTCGGTGTGTGGTTGGATCGTCGTCTTTCCTTCAAGTTTCACATTGATTGCATGGTGGGAAAAGCCAAAAAGGCTGGGTGGGCGTTGAGTAATTTATTGCCGAACGTGGGTGGGTCGGGGGTCTCGGGAAGGATGTTGTACACGAATTTAGTGCACAGCATTCTTCTTTACGGGGCGCCTTGCTGGGCTGAGGCTGCCTCTCGCCCAACCATTGCGAGGTCCCTAATCTCCGCGCAGAGGGTCATGGCGCTGAGGGTTTCCCGCGCGTGTCGTACGGCTTCGTCCTGTGCGCTATTAGTAATCTCGGGCATACCACCGGCCCATCTTTTAGCTTTGGAGCGCAGGGAGGTGTACGATGCGTCGCGTGCGGGTGGCTCCTCGGCTGGCGTGGCCGAAGCGCGGAGATTGGCGAGGGCTAATTTAGTAGAGAGATGGCAGGCAGCATGGGACTCGGATGGTCGGGGTAGGTGGACCCACCGCCTCATCCCGGACATCCGGTCCTGGCTGGCTGCTAATTGTAGAAGCTTGAACTACCATGTTTCCCAGATGCTCCTGGGGCATGGTAGTTTCATGAGTCATCGCGCGAGGGTGGGCCGCAGGGCGACTCCCGACTGCTGGTGCTCCCCGAATCCGGTCGCGGATACGGCGGAGCACACGCTGTTGTGGTGTCCCCTGTGGGAATGCGAAAGAGCAGAACTCTGTGATGCTTTAGGTGTGCCCTCGTTGGAGGTGGAGACCCTTGTGTCCCATGTTACGAGTACGCCGAGAGCTTGGAATGCATTTTCCAGCTTCTCGGTTAGGGTCCTCACCTCCAAGGACAGTAGAGTCCGAGCTGAGGAGTCTGCTGCTCTCTCCTCTGGGGTGGGGTAGAGTCTGGGGTTTTTGTTTGTCTTGGGATGACCGCATAGGGTCGTAGAGTAGAGCGTATACCCTCCTACCTGATGTTATAAGCTATGCTTGGTACCGGGTAGGGGGGCAGGTAGGGGGTTTTGGTGGGTTAGAATCCCACATAACCTCTGGCCAAAACATCGGCCGCCGGAGGTACTTAACAAGCCGTAAGGCTTTAAGAAGTTTCCCCCTACCTCGCAAAGCGTCGGAAAAAAAAAAAAAAAAAAAAGGGTAATTCACTTGGGGCCAGGGTGTATTTATAAAGGGGCTAGGGTAACTCACTTGGGGTCAGGGAGTACTACTATGGGACCAGGTTAACTCACTTGCGGTCAGAGAGTACATATAAAGGGGCTAGGATAACACACTTGGGGTCAGGGAGTACTTATAAAGGTGCTAGGGTAACTCACTTGGGTTCAGGGAGTACATATAAAGGGGCTGTGGTAACTCACTTGAGGTCAGGGAGTACTACTATGGGACCAGGGTAACTCACTTGCTGTCAGAGAGTACATATAAAGGGGATAGGATAACTCACTTGGGGTCAGGGAGTACTTATAAAGGTGATATGGTAACTCACTTGGGATAAGGGATTACTTATATGGGACCAGGGTAATTCACTTGGGGCCAGGGTGTACTTATAAAGGGGCTAGGGTAACTCACTTGGGGTCAGGGAGTACTACTATGGGACCAGGGTAACTCACTTGCGGTCAGAGAGTACATATAAAGGGGCTAGGATAACTCACTTGGGGTCAGGGAGTACCACTATGGGACTAGGGTAACTTACTTGCGGTCAGAGATTACATATATAGGGGCTAGGATAACACACTTGGGGTCAAGGAGAACTTATAAAGGTTATATGGTAACTCACTTGGGGTCAGGGAGTACTTATATGGGACTAGGGTAACTCAATTGGGGTCAGGGAGTATATATATGGGACCAGGGTAACTCACTTGGGGACAGGGTGTACTTATAAAGGGGCTAGGGTAACTCCCTTGGGGTCAGGGAGTACTTATAAAGGGGCTATGGTAACTCACTTGGAGTCTGGGAGTACATATAAAGGGGCTAGGATAACACACTTGGAGTCAGGGAGTACTTATAAAGGGGATAGGGTAACTCACTTGGGGTCAGGGAGTACTTATATGGGACCAGGGTAACTCACTTGGGGCCAGGGTGTACTTATAAAGGGGCTAGGGTAACTCCCTTGGGGTCAGGGAGTACTTATAAAGGGCTATGGTAACTCACTTGGAGTCTGGGAGTACATATAAAGGGGCTAGGTTAACACACTTGGAGTCAGGGAGTACTTATAAAGGGGACAGGGTAACTCACTTGCGGTCAGAGAGTACTTCTATGGGAGTAGGGTAACTCACTTGGGGTCAGGGAGTACTTTTATGGGACCAGGGTAACTCACTTGGGGCCAGGGTGTACTTATAAAGGGGCTGGGGTAACTCACTTGGGTTCTGGGAGTACATATAAAGGGGCTAGGATAACACACTTGGGGTCAGGGAGTACTTATAAAGGGGCTAGGATAACACACTTGGAGTCAGGGAGTACTTATAAAGGGGATAGGGTAACTCACTTGCGGTCAGAGAGTACTTCTATGGGACCAGGGTAACTCACTTGGGGCCAGGGTGTACTTATAAAGGGGCTAGGGTAACTCCCTTGGGGTCAGGGAGTACTTATAAAGGGCTATGGTAACTCACTTGGAGTCTGGGAGTACATATAAAGGGGCTAGGTTAACACACTTGGAGTCAGGGAGTACTTATAAAGGGGACAGGGTAACTCACTTGCGGTCAGAGAGTACTTCTATGGGAGTAGGGTAACTCACTTGGGGTCAGGGAGTACTTTTATGGGACCAGGGTAACTCACTTGGTGCCAGGGTGTACTTATAAAGGGGCTGGGGTAACTCACTTGGGGTCAGGGAGTACATATAAAGGGGCTAGGGTAACTCACTTGGGGTCAGGGAGTACATATAAAGGGTCTATGGAAACTCACTTGGGGTCAAGGAGTACATATAAAGGGTCTATGGTAACTCACTTGGGGTCAGGGAGTACTACTATGGGACCAGGGTAACTCACTTGCGGTCAGAGAGTACATATAAAGGGGTTAGGATAACTCACTTGGGGTCAGGGAGTACTTATATGGGTCAAGGGTAACTCACTTGGGGTCAGGGAGTACTTATATGGGACCAGGGTAACTCACTTGGGCCCATGGTGTACTTATAAAGGGGCTAGGGTAACTCACTTGGGGTCAGGGAGTACTACTATGGGACTAGGGTAACTTACTTGCGGTCAGAGTGTACATATATAGGGGCTAGGTTAACACACTTGGGGTCAAGGAAAACTTATAAAGGTGATATGGTTACTCTCTTGGGGTCAGGGAGTACTTATAAAAGGGCTAGGGTAACTCACTTGGGGTCAGGGAGTACATATAAAGGGGCTAGGGTAACTCACTTGGGGTCAGGGAGTACTACTATGGGACTAGGGTAACTTATTTGCGGTCAGAGAGTACATATATAGGGGCTAGGATAACACACTTGGGGTCAAGGAGAACTTATAAAGGTTATATGGTAACTCACTTGGGGTCAGGGAGTACTTATATGGGACTAGGGTAACTCAATTGGGGTCAGGGAGTACATATAAAGCGGCTAGGGTAACTCACTTGGGGTCAGGGAGTACTTATAAAGGGGCTAGGATAACACACTTGGGGTCAGGGAGAACTTATAAAGGTGATATGGTAACCCACTTGGGGTCAGGGAGTACTACTATGGGACTAGGGTAACTTACTTGCGGTCAGAGTGTACATATATAGGGGCTAGGATAACACACTTGGGGTCAAGGAGAACTTATAAAGGTGATATGGTTACTCTCTTGGGGTCAGGGAGTACTTATAAAAGGGCTAGGGTAACTCACTTGGGGTCAGGGAGTACATATAAAGAGTCTATGGTAACTCACTTGAGGTCAGGGAGTACTACTATGGGACCAGGGTATCTCACTTGCGGTCAGAGAGTACATATAAAGGGGATAGGATAACTCACTTGGGGTCAGGGAGTACTTACAAAGGTGATATGGTAACTCACTTGGGATAAGGGAGTACTTATATGGGACCAGGGTAATTCACTTGGGGCCAGGGTGTATTTATAAAGGGGCTAGGGTAACTCACTTGGGGTCAGGGAGTACTACTATGGGACCAGGGTAACTCACTTGCGGTCAGAGAGTACATATAAAGGGGCTAGGGTAACTCACTTGGGGTCAGAGAGTACTACTATGGGACCAGGGTAACTCACTTGCGGTCAGTGAGTACATATAAAGGGGCTAGGATAACACACTTGGGATCAGGGATTACTTATAAAGGTGATATGGTAACTCACTTGGGGTCAGGGAGTACTTATAAAGGGGCTAGGGTAACTCACTTGGAGTCAGGGAGTACTTATAAAGGGGATAGGGTAACTCACTTGCGGTCAGAGAGTACTTTTATGGGACTAGGGTAACTCAATTGGGGTCAGGGAGTACTTTTATGGGACCAGGGTAACTCACTTGGGGCCAGGGTGTACTTATAAAGGGGCTGGGGTAACTCACTTGGGGTCAGGGAGTACATATAAAGGGGCTATGGTAACTCACTTGGGGTCAGGGAGTACATATAAAGGGTCTATGGTAACTCACTTGGGGTCAGGGAGTACATATAAAGGGTCTATGGTAACTCACTTGGGGTCAGGGAGTACTACTATGGGACTAGGGTAACTTATTTGCGGTCAGAGAGTACATATAAAGGGGCTAGGATAACCCACTTGGGGTCAGGGAGAACTTATAAAGGTGATATGGTAACTCACTTGGGGTCAGGGAGTACTTATATGGGACTAGGGTAACTCACTTGGGGTCAGGGAGTACATATAAAGGGGCTAGGATAACATACTTGCGGTCAGAGAGTACTTCTATGGGACTAGGGTAACTCACTTGGGGACAGGGAGTACTTTAATGGGACCAGGGTAACTCACTTGGGGCCAGGGTGTACTTATAAAGGGGCTGGGGTAACTCACTTGGGGTCTGGGAGTACATATAAAGGGGCTAGGATAACATACTTGGGGTCAGGGAGTACTTATAAAGGGGCTAGGATAACACACTTGGAGTCAGGGAGTACTTATAAAGGGGATAGGGTAACTCACTTGCGGTCAGAGAGTACTTCTATGGGACTAGGGTAACTCACTTGGGGTCAGGGTGTACTTATAAAGGGGCTGCGGTAACTCACTTGGGGTCTGGGAGTACATATAAAGGGGCTAGGATAATACACTTGGGGTCAGGGAGTACTTATAAAGGGGCTAGGGTAACTCACTTGGGGTCAGGGAGTACTTATATGGGACCAGGGTAACTCACTTGGGGCCAGGGTGTACTTATAAAGGGGCTAGGGTAACTCCCTTGGGGTCAGGGAGTACTTATATGGGACCAGGGTAACTCACTTGGGGCCAGGGTGTACTTATAAAGGGGCTGCGGTAACTCACTTGGGGTCTGGGAGTACATATAAAGGGGCTAGGATAATACACTTGGGGTCAGGGAGTACTTATAAAGGGGCTAGGGTAACTCACTTGGGGTCAGGGAGTACTTATATGGGACCAGGGTAACTCACTTGGGGTCAGGGAGTACATAAAAAGGGGCTATGGCAACTCACTTGGGGTAAGGGAGTACTACTATGGAACCAGCGTAACTCATTTGCGGTCAGAGAGTACATATATAGGGGCTAGGGTACCTCACTTGGGGTCAGGGAGTACTTATAAAGGGGCTAGGGTAACTCACTTGGTGTCATGGAGTACATATAAAGGGGCTATGGCAACTCACTTGGGGTCAGGGAGTACTACTATGGGACCAGGGTAACTCACTTGCGGTCAGAGAGTACATATAAAGGGGCTAGGGTAACTCACTTGGGGTCAGAGAGTACTACTATGGGACCAGGGTAACTCACTTGCGGTCAGTGAGGAAATATAAAGGGGCTAGGATAACACACTTGGGATCAGGGATTACTTATAAAGGTGATATGGTAACTCACTTGGGGTCAGGGAGTACTTATAAAGGGGCTAGGGTAACTCACTTGGAGTCAGGGTGTACTTATAAAGGGGATAGGGTAACTCACTTGCGGTCAGAGAGTACTTTTATGGGACTAGGGTAACTCAATTGGGGTCAAGGAGTACTTTTATGGGACCAGGGTAACTCACTTGGGGCCAGGGTGTACTTATAAAGGGGCTGGGGTAACTCACTTGGGGTCAGGGAGTACATATAAAGGGGCTATGGTAACTCACTTGGGGTCAGGGAGTACATATAAAGGGTCTATGGTAACTCACTTGGGGTCAGGGAGTACATATAAAGGGTCTATGGTAACTCACTTGGGGTCAGGGAGTACTACTATGGGACTAGGGTAACTTATTTGCGGTCAGAGAGTACATATAAAGGGGCTAGGATAACTCACTTGGGGTCAGGGAGTACTTATATGGGACTAGGGTAACTTACTTGGGGTCAGGGAGTACATATAAAGGGGCTAGGATAACATACTTGCGGTCAGAGAGTACTTCTATGGGACTAGGGTAACTCACTTGGGGACAGGGAGTACTTTAATGGGACCAGGGTAACTCACTTGGGGCCAGGGTGTACTTATAAAGGGGCTGGGGTAACTCACTTGGGGTCTGGGAGTACATATAAAGGGGCTAGGATAACATACTTGGGGTCAGGGAGTACTTATAAAGGGGCTAGGATAACACACTTGGGGTCAGGGAGTACTTATAAAGGTGCTAGGGTAACTCACTTGGGTTCAGGGAGTACATATAAATGGGCTATGGTAACTCATTTGGAGTCTGGGAGTACATATAAAGGGGCTAGGATAACACACTTGGGGTCAGGGAGTACTTATAAAGGTGATAGGGTAACTCACTTGGGTTCAGGGAGTACATATAAAGGGGCTGTGGTAACTCACTTGAGGTCAGGGAGTACTACTATGGGACCAGGGTATCTCACTTGCTGTCAGAGAGTACATATAAAGGGGATAGGATAACTCACTTGGGGTCAGGGAGTACTTATAAAGGTGATATGGTAACTCACTTGGGATAAGGGATTACTTATATGGGACCAGGGTAATTCACTTGGGGCCAGGGTGTACTTATAAAGGGGCTAGGGTAACTCACTTGGGGTCAGGGAGTACTACTATGGGACCAGGGTAACTCACTTGCGGTCAGAGAGTACATATAAAGGGGCTAGGGTAACTCACTTGGGGTCAGGGAGTACATATAAAGGGTCTATGGAAACTCACTTGGGGTCAAGGAGTACATATAAAGGGTCTATGGTAACTCACTTGGGGTCAGGGAGTACTACTATGGGACCAGGGTAACTCACTTGCGGTCAGAGAGTACATATAAAGGGGTTAGGATAACTCACTTGGGGTCAGGGAGTACTTATATGGGTCTAGGGTAACTCACTTGGGGTCAGGGAGTACTTATATGGGACCAGGGTAACTCACTTGGGCCCATGGTGTACTTATAAAGGGGCTAGGGTAACTCACTTGGGGTCAGGGAGTACTACTATGGGACTAGGGTAACTTACTTGCGGTCAGAGTGTACATATATAGGGGCTAGGTTAACACACTTGGGGTCAAGGAAAACTTATAAAGGTGATATGGTTACTCTCTTGGGGTCAGGGAGTACTTATAAAAGGGCTAGTGTAACTCACTTGGGGTCAGGGAGTACATATAAAGGGGCTGGGGTAACTCACTTGGGGTCAGGGAGTACTACTATGGGAATAGGGTAACTTACTTGCGGTCAGAGAGTACATATATAGGGGCTAGGATAACACACTTGGGGTCAAGGAGAACTTATAAAGGTTATATGGTAACTAACTTGGGGTCAGGGAGTACTTATATGGGACTAGGGTAACTCAATTGGGGTCAGGGAGTACATATAAAGCGGCTAGGGTAACTCACTTGGGGTCAGGGAGTACTTATAAAGGGGCTAGGATAACACACTTGGAGTCAGGGAGTACTTATAAAGGGGCTAGGGTAACTCACTTGGGGTCAGGGAGTACTTATATGGGACTAGGGTAACTCATTTGGGGTGAGGGAGTACTTTTATGGGACCAGGGTAACTCACTTGGGGCCAGGGTATACTTATAAAGGGGCTGGGGTAACTCACTTGGGGTCAGGGAGTACATATAAAGGGGCTATGGTAACTCACTTGGGGTCAGGGAGTACATATAAAGGGTCTATGGAAACTCACTTGGGGTCAGGGAGTACATATAAAGAGTCTATGGTAACTCACTTGGGGTCAGGGAGTACTACTATGGGACCAGGGTAACTCACTTGCGGTCAGAGAGTACATATAAAGGGGCTAGGATAACTCACTTGGGGTCAGGGAGAACTTATAAAGGTGATATGGTAACCCACTTGGGGTCAGGGAGTACTACTATGGGACTAGGGTAACTTACTTGCGGTCAGAGTGTACATATATAGGGGCTAGGATAACACACTTGGGGTCAAGGAGAACTTATAAAAGGGCTAGGGTAACTCACTTGGGGTCAGGGAGTACATATAAAGAGTCTATGGTAACTCACTTGAGGTCAGGGAGTACTACTATGGGACCAGGGTATCTCACTTGCGGTCAGAGAGTACATATAAAGGGGATAGGATAACTCACTTGGGGTCAGGGAGTACTTATAAAGGTGATATGGTAACTCACTTGGGATAAGGGAGTACTTATATGGGACCAGGGTAATTCACTTGGGGCCAGGGTGTATTTATAAAGGGGCTAGGGTAACTCACTTGGGGTCAGGAAGTACTACTATGGGACCAGGGTAACTCACTTACGTTCAGAGAGTACATATAAAGGGGCTAGGGTAACTCACTTGGGGTCAGAGAGTACTACTATGGGACCAGGGTAACTCACTTGCGGTCAGTGAGTACATATAAAGGGGCTAGGATAACACACTTGGGATCAGGGATTACTTATAAAGGTGATATGGTAACTCACTTGGGGTCAGGGAGTACTTATAAAGGGGCTAGGGTAACTCACTTGGAGTCAGGGTGTACTTATAAAGGGTCTATGGTAACTCACTTGGGGTCAGGGAGTACTACTATGGGACTAGGGTAACTTATTTGCGGTCAGAGAGTACATATAAAGGGGCTAGGATAACTCACTTGGGGTCAGGGAGAACTTATAAAGGTGATATGGTAACTCACTTGGGGTCAGGGAGTACTTATATGGGACTAGGGTAACTCACTTGGGGTCAGGGAGTACATATAAAGGGGCTAGGATAACATACTTGCGGTCAGAGAGTACTTCTATGGGACTAGGGTAACTCACTTGGGGACAGGGAGTACTTTAATGGGACCAGGGTAACTCACTTGGGGCCAGGGTGTACTTATAAAGGGGCTGGGGTAACTCACTTGGGGTCTGGGAGTACATATAAAGGGGCTAGGATAACATACTTGGGGTCAGGGAGTACTTATAAAGGGGCTAGGATAACACACTTGGAGTCAGGGAGTACTTATAAAGGGGCTAGGGTAACTTACTTGGGTTCAGGGAGTACATATAAAGGGGCTATGGTAACTCACTTGAGGTCAGGGAGTACTACTATGGGACCAGGGTATCTCACTTGCGGTCAGAGAGTACATATAAAGGGGATAGGATAACTCACTTGGGGTCAGGGAGTACTTATAAAGGTGATATGGTAACTCACTTGGGATAAGGGAGTACTTATATGGGACCAGGGTAATTCACTTGGGGCCAGGGTGTACTTATAAAGGGGCTAGGGTAACTCACTTGGGGTCAGGGAGTACCACTATGGGACTAGGGTAACTTACTTGCGGTCAGAGATTACATATAAAGGGGCTAGGATAACTCACTTGGGGTCAGGGAGAACTTATAAATGGGCTATGGTAACTCATTTGGAGTCTGGGAGTACTTATAAAGGTGATATGGTAACTCACTTGGGATAAGGGAGTACTTATATGGGACCAGGGTAATTCACTTGGGGCCAGGGTGTACTTATAATGGGGCTAGGGTAACACTTGGGGTCAGGGAGTACCACTATGGGACTAGGGTAACTTACTTGCGGTCAGAGATTACATATATAGGGGCTAGGATAACACACTTGGGGTCAAGGAGAACTTATAAAGGGGATAGGGTAACTCACTTGGGGTCAGGGAGTACTTATATGTGACCAGGGTAACTCACTTGGGGCCAGGGTGTACTTATAAAGGGGCTAGGGTAACTCCCTTGGGGTCAGGGAGTACTTATAAAGGGCTATGGTAACTCACTTGGAGTCTGGGAGTACATATAAAGGGGCTAGGTTAACACACTTGGAGTCAGGGAGTACTTATAAAGGGGATAGGGTAACTCACTTGCGGTCAGAGAGTACTTCTATGGGAGTAGGGTAACTCACTTGGGGTCAGGGAGTACTTTTATGGGACCAGGGCAACTCACTTGGGGCCAGGGTGTACTTATAAAGGGGCTGGGGTAACTCACTTGGGATCTGGGAGTACATATAAAGGGGCTAGGATAACACACTTGGGGTCAGGGAGTACTTATAAAGGGGCTAGGATAACACACTTGGAGTCAGGGAGTACTTATAAAGGGGATAGGGTAACTCACTTGCGGTCAGAGAGTACTTCTATGGGACTTGGGTAACTCACTTGGGGTCAGGGAGTACTTTTATGGGACCAGGGTAACTCACTTGGGGCCAGGGTGTACTTATAAAGGGGCTGGGGTAACTCACTTGGGGTCAGGGAGTACATATAAAGGGGCTAGGGTAACTCACTTGGGGTCAGGGAGTACATATAAAGGGTCTATGGAAACTCACTTGGGGTCAAGGAGTACATATAAAGGGGCTATGGTAACACACTTGGGGTCAGGGAGTACTTATAAAGGTGCTAGGGTAACTCACTTGGGTTCAGGGAGTACATATAAAGGGGCTATGGTAACTCACTTGAGGTCAGGGAGTACTACTATGGGACCAGGGTATCTCACTTGCGGTCAGAGAGTACATATAAAGGGGATAGGATAACTCACTTGGGGTCAGGGAGAACTTATAAAGGTGATATGGTAACTCACTTGGGGTCAGGGAGTACTTATATGGGACTAGGGTAACTCACTTGGGGTCAGGGAGTACATATAAAGGGGCTAGGATAACATACTTGCGGTCAGAGAGTACTTCTATGGGACTAGGGTAACTCACTTGGGGACAGGGAGTACTTTAATGGGACCAGGGTAACTCACTTGGGGCCAGGGTGTACTTATAAAGGGGCTGGGGTAACTCACTTGGGTTCTGGGAGTACATATAAAGGGGCTAGGATAACATACTTGGGGTCAGGGAGTACTTATAAAGGGGCTAGGATAACACACTTGGAGTCAGGGAGTACTTATAAAGGGGCTAGGGTAACTCACTTGGGTTCAGGGAGTACATATAAAGGGGCTATGGTAACTCACTTGAGGTCAGGGAGTACTACTATGGGACCAGGGTATCTCACTTGCGGTCAGAGAGTACATATAAAGGGGATAGGATAACTCACTTGGGGTCAGGGAGTACTTATAAAGGTGATATGGTAACTCACTTGGGATAAGGGAGTACTTATATGGGACCAGGGTAATTCACTTGGGGCCAGGGTGTACTTATAAAGGGGCTAGGGTAACTCACTTGGGGTCAGGGAGTACCACTATGGGACTAGGGTAACTTACTTGCGGTCAGAGATTACATATAAAGGGGCTAGGATAACTCACTTGGGGTCAGGGAGAACTTATAAATGGGCTATGGTAACTCATTTGGAGTCTGGGAGTACATATAAAGGGGCTAGGATAACACACTTGGGGTCAGGGAGTACTTATAAAGGTGCTAGGGTAACTCACTTGGGTTCAGGGAGTACATATAAAGGGGCTAGGGTAACTCACTTGGGGTCAGGGAGTACATATAAAGGGTCTATGGAAACTCACTTGGGGTCAAGGAGTACATATAAAGGGGCTATGGTAACACACTTGGGGTCAGGGAGAACTTATAAAGGTGCTAGGGTAACTCACTTGGGTTCAGGGAGTACATATAAAGGGGCTATGGTAACTCACTTGAGGTCAGGGAGTACTACTATGAGACCAGGGTATCTCACTTGCTGTCAGAGAGTACATATAAAGGGGATAGGATAACTCACTTGGGGTCAGGGAGTACTTATAAAGGTGATATGGTAACTCACTTGGGATAAGGGAGTACTTATTTGGGACCAGGGTAATTCACTTGGGGCCAGGGTGTACTTATAAAGGGGCTAGGGTAACTCACTTGGGGTCAGGGAGTACTACTATGGGACCAGGGTAACTCACTTGCGGTCAGAGAGTACATATAAAGGGGCTAGGATAACTCACTTGGGGTCAGGGAGTACCACTATGGGACTAGGGTAACTTACTTGCGGTCAGAGATTACATATATAGGGGCTAGGATAACACACTTGGGGTCAAGGAGAACTTATAAAGGTTATATGGTAACTCACTTGGGGTCAGGGAGTACTTATATGGGACTAGGGTAACTCAATTGGGGTCAGGGAGTATATATATGGGACCAGGGTAACTCACTTGGGGCCAGGGTGTACTTATAAAGGGGCTAGGGTAACTCCCTTGGGGTCAGGGAGTACTTATAAAGGGGCTATGGTAACTCACTTGGAGTCTGGGAGTACATATAAAGGGGCTAGGATAACACACTTGGAGTCAGGGAGTACTTATAAAGGGGATAGTGTAACTCACTTGGGGTCAGGGAGTACTTATATGGGACCAGGGTAACTCACTTGGGGCCAAGGTGTACTTATAAAGGGGCTAGGGTAACTCCCTTGGGGTCAGGGAGTACTTATAAAGGGCTATGGTAACTCACTTGGAGTCTGGGAGTACATATAAAGGGGCTAGGTTAACACACTTGGAGTCAGGGAGTACTTATAAAGGGGATAGGGTAACTCACTTGCGGTCAGAGAGTACTTCTATGGGAGTAGGGTAACTCACTTGGGGTCAGGGAGTACTTTTATGGGACCAGGGTAACTCACTTGGGGCCAGGGTGTACTTATAAAGGGGCTGGGGAAACTCACTTGGGTTCTGGGAGTACATATAAAGGGGCTAGGATAACACACTTGGGGTCAGGGAGTACTTATAAAGGGGCTAGGATAACACACTTGGAGTCAGGGAGTACTTATAAAGGGGATAGGGTAACTCACTTGCGGTCAGGGAGTACTACTATGGGACCAGGGTATCTCACTTGCGGTCAGAGAGTACATATAAAGGGGATAGGATAACTCACTTGGGGTCAGGGAGAACTTATAAAGGTGATATGGTAACTCACTTGGGGTCAGGGAGTACTTATATGGGACTAGGGTAACTCACTTGGGGTCAGGGAGTACATATAAAGGGGCTAGGATAACATACTTGCGGTCAGAGAGTACTTCTATGGGACTAGGGTAACTCACTTGGGGACAGGGAGTACTTTAATGGGACCAGGGTAACTCACTTGGGGCCAGGGTGTACTTATAAAGGGGCTGGGGTAACTCACTTGGGGTCTGGGAGTACATATAAAGGGGCTAGGATAACATACTTGGGGTCAGGGAGTACTTATAAAGGGGCTAGGATAACACACTTGGAGTCAGGGAGTACTTATAAAGGGGCTAGGGTAACTCACTTGGGTTCAGGGAGTACATATAAAGGGGCTATGGTAACTCACTTGAGGTCAGGGAGTACTACTATGGGACCAGGGTATCTCACTAACGGTCAGAGAGTACATATAAAGGGGATAGGATAACTCACTTGGGGTCAGGGAGTACTTATAAAGGTGATATGGTAACTCACTTGGGATAAGGGAGTACTTATATGGGACCAGGGTAATTCACTTGGGGCCAGGGTGTACTTATAAAGGGGCTAGGGTAACTCACTTGGGGTCAGGGAGTACCACTATGGGACTAGGGTAACTTACTTGCGGTCAGAGATTACATATAAAGGGGCTAGGATAACTCACTTGGGGTCAGGGAGAACTTATAAATGGGCTATGGTAACTCATTTGGAGTCTGGGAGTACATATAAAGGGGCTAGGATAACACACTTGGGGTCAGGGAGTACTTATAAAGGTGCTAGGGTAACTCACTTGGGTTCAGGGAGTATATATAAAGGGGCTATGGTAACTCACTTGAGGTCAGGGAGTAAGGTCAGGGAGTACTACTATGGGACCAGGGTATCTCACTTGCTGTCAGAGAGTACATATAAAGGGAATAGGATAACTCACTTGGGGTCAGGGAGTACTTATAAAGGTGATATGGTAACTCACTTGGGATAAGGGAGTACTTATATGGGACCAGGGTAATTCACTTGGGGCCAGGGTGTACTTATAAAGGGGCTAGGGTAACTCACTTGGGGTCAGGGAGTACCACTATGGGACTAGGGTAACTTACTTGCGGTCAGAGATTACATATATAGGGGCTAGGATAACACACTTGGGGTCAAGGAGAACTTATAAAGGTTATATGGTAACTCACTTGGGGTCAGGGAGTACTTATATGGGACTAGGGTAACTCAATTGGGGTCAGGGAGTATATATATGGGACCAGGGTAACTCACTTGGGGCCAGGGTGTACTTATAAAGGGGCTAGGGTAACTCACTTGGGGCCAGGGTGTACTTATAAAGGGGCTAGGGTAACTCCCTTGGGGTCAGGGAGTACTTATAAAGGGCTATGGTAACTCACTTGGAGTCTGGGAGTACATATAAAGGGGCTAGGTTAACACACTTGGAGTCAGGGAGTACTTATAAAGGGGATAGGGTAACTCACTTGCGGTCAGAGAGTACTTCTATGGGAGTAGGGTAACTCACTTGGGGTCAGGGAGTACTTTTATGGGACCAGGATAACTCACTTGGGGCCAGGGTGTACTTATAAAGGGGCTGGGGTAACTCACTTGGGTTCTGGGAGTACATATAAAGGGGCTAGGATAACACACTTGGGGTCAGGGAGTACATATAAAGGGGCTAGGATAACACACTTGGGGTCAGGGAGTACTTATAAAGGTGCTAGGGTAACTCACTTGGGTTCAGGGAGTACATATAAAGGGGCTATGGTAACTCACTTGAGGTCAGGGAGTACTACTATGGGACCAGGGTATCTCACTTGCTGTCAGAGAGTACATATAAAGGGAATAGGATAACTCACTTGGGGTCAGGGAGTACTTATAAAGGTGATATGGTAACTCACTTGGGATAAGGGAGTACTTATATGGGACCAGGGTAATTCACTTGGGGCCAGGGTGTACTTATAAAGGGGCTAGGGTAACTCACTTGGGGTCAGGGAGTACCACTATGGGACTAGGGTAACTTACTTGCGGTCAGAGATTACATATATAGGGGCTAGGATAACACACTTGGGGTCAAGGAGAACTTATAAAGGTTATATGGTAACTCACTTGGGGTCAGGGAGTACTTATATGGGACTAGGGTAACTCAATTGGGGTCAGGGAGTATATATATGGGACCAGGGTAACTCACTTGGGGTCAGGGAGTACTTATATGGGACCAGGGTAACTCACTTGGGGCCAGGGTGTACTTATAAAGGGGCTAGGGTAACTCCCTTGGGGTCAGGGAGTACTTATAAAGGGCTATTGTAACTCACTTGGAGTCTGGGAGTACATATAAAGGGGCTAGGTTAACACACTTGGAGTCAGGGAGTACTTATAAAGGGGATAGGGTAACTCACTTGCGGTCAGAGAGTACTTCTATGGGAGTAGGGTAACTCACTTGGGGTCAGGGAGTACTTTTATGGGACCAGGATAACTCACTTGGGGCTAGGGTGTACTTATAAAGGGGCTGGGGTAACTCACTTGGGTTCTGGGAGTACATATAAAGGGGCTAGGATAACACACTTGGGGTCAGGGAGTACTTATAAAGGGGCTAGGATAACACACTTGGAGTCAGGGAGTACTTATAAAGGGGATAGGTAACTCACTTGCGGTCAGAGAGTACTTCTATGGGACTTGGGTAACTCACTTGGGGTCAGGGAGTACTTTTATGGGACCAGGGTAACTCACTTGGGGCCAGGGTGTACTTATAAAGGGGCTGGGGTAACTCACTTGGGGTCAGGGAGTACATATAAAGGGGCTAGGGTAACTCACTTGGGGTCAGGGAGTACATATAAAGGGTCTATGGAAACTCACTTGGGGTCAAGGAGTACATATAAAGGGTCTATGGTAACTCACTTGGGGTCAGGGAGTACTACTATGGGACCAGGGTAACTCACTTGCGGTCAGAGAGTACATATAAAGGGGTTAGGATAACTCACTTGGGGTCAGGGAGTATTTATATGGGACTAGGATAACTCACTTGGGGTCAGGGAGTACTTATATGGGACCAGGGTAACTCACTTGGGCCCATGGTGTACTTATAAAGGGGCTAGGGTAACTCACTTGGGGTCAGGGAGTACTACTATGGGACTAGGGTAACTTACTTGCGGTCAGAGTGTACATATATAGGGGCTAGGATAACACACTTGGGGTCAAGGAAAACTTATAAAGGTGATATGGTAACCCACTTGGGGTCAGGGAGTACTACTATGGGACTAGGGTAACTTACTTGCGGTCAGAGTGTACATATATAGGGGCTTGGATAACACACTTGGGGTCAAGGAGAACTTATAAAGGTGATATTGTTACTCTCTTGGGGTCAGGGAGTACTTATAAAAGGGCTAGGGTAACTCACTTGGGGTCAGGGAGTACATATAAAGAGTCTATGGTAACTCACTTGGGGTCAGTGAGTACTACTATGGGACCAGGGTAACTCACTTGCGGTCAGAGAGTACATATAAAGGGGCTAGGATAACTCACTTGGGGTCAGGGAGAACTTATAAAGGTGATATGGTAACTCACTTGGGGTCAGTGAGTACTACTATGGGACCAGGGTAACTCACTTGCGGTCAGAGAGTACTTATAAAGGTGATATGGTAACTCACTTGGGATAAGGGAGTACTTATATGGGACCAGGGTAATTCACTTGGGGCCAGGGTGTATTTATAAAGGGGCTAGGGTAACTCACTTGGGGTCAGGGAGTACTACTATGGGACCAGGTTAACTCACTTGCGGTCAGAGAGTACATATAAAGGGGCTAGGATAACTCACTTGGGGTCAGGGAGAACTTATAAATGGGCTATGGTAACTCATTTGGAGTCTGGGAGTACATATAAAGGGGCTAGGATAACACACTTGGGGTCAGGGAGTACTTATAAAGGTGCTAGGGTAACTCACTTGGGTTCAGGGAGTACATATAAAGGGGCTATGGTAACTCACTTGAGGTCAGGGTGTACTTATAAAGGGGCTAGGGTAACTCACTTGCGGTCAGGGAGTACTACTATGGGACCAGGGTATCTCACTTGCTGTCAGAGAGTACATATAAAGGGGATAGGATAACTCACTTGGGGTCAGGGAGTACTTATAAAGGTGATATGGTAACTCACTTGGGATAAGGGAGTACTTATATGGGACCAGGGTAATTCACTTGGGGCCAGGGTGTACTTATAAAGGGGCTAGGGTAACTCACTTGCGGTCAGGGAGTACTACTATGGGACCAGGGTAACTTACTTGCGGTCAGAGAGTACATATAAAGGGGCTAGGATAACTCACTTGGGGTCAGGGAGTACCACTATGGGACTAGGGTAACTTACTTGCGGTCAGAGATTACATATATAGGGGCTAGGATAACACACTTGGGGTCAAGGAGAACTTATAAAGGTTATATGGTAACTCACTTGGGGTCAGGCAGTACTTATATGGGACTAGGGTAACTCAATTGGGGTCAGGGAGTATATATATGGGACCAGGGTAACTCACTTGGGGCCAGGGTGTACTTATAAAGGGGCTAGGGTAACTCCCTTGGGGTCAGGGAGTACTTATAAAGGGGCTATGGTAACTCACTTGGAGTCTGGGAGTACATATATAGGGGCTAGGATAACACACTTGGAGTCAGGGAGTACTTATAAAGGGGATAGGGTAACTCACTTGGGGTCAGGGAGTACTTATATGGGACCAGGGTAACTCACTTGGGGCCAGGGTGTACTTATAAAGGGGCTAGGGTAACTCCCTTGGGGTCAGGGAGTACTTATAAAGGGCTATGGTAACTCACTTGGAGTCTGGGAGTACATATAAAGGGGCTAGGTTAACACACTTGGAGTCAGGGAGTACTTATAAAGGGGATAGGGTAACTCACTTGCGGTCAGAGAGTACTTCTATGGGAGTAGGGTAACTCACTTGGGGTCAGGGAGTACTTTTATGGGACCAGGGTAACTCACTTGGGGCCAGGGTGTACTTATAAAGGGGCTGGGGTAACTCACTTGGGTTCTGGGAGTACATATAAAGGGGCTAGGATAACACACTTGGGGTCAGGGAGTACTTAGAAAGGGGCTAGGATAACACACTTGGAGTCAGGGAGTACTTATAAAGGGGATAGGGTAACTCACTTGCGGTCAGAGAGTACTTCTATGGGACTTGGGTAACTCACTTGGGGTCAGGGAGTACTTTTATGGGACCAGGGTAACTCACTTGGGGCCAGGGTGTACTTATAAAGGGGCTGGGGTAACTCACTTGGGGTCAGGGAGTACATATAAAGGGGCTAAGGTAACTCACTTGGGGTCAGGGAGTACATATAAAGGGTCTATGGAAACTCACTTGGGGTCAAGGAGTACATATAAAGGGTCTATGGTAACTCACTTGGGGTCAGGGAGTACTACTATGGGACCAGGGTAACTCACTTGCGGTCAGAGAGTACATATAAAGGGGTTAGGATAACTCACTTGGGGTCAGGGAGTACTTATATGGGACTAGGATAACTCACTTGGGGTCAGGGAGTACTTATATGGGACCAGGGTAACTCACTTGGGCCCATGGTGTACTTATAAAGGGGCTAGGGTAACTCACTTGGGGTCAGGGAGTACTACTATGGGACTAGGGTAACTTACTTGCGGTCAGAGTGTACATATATAGGGGCTAGGATAACACACTTGGGGTCAAGGAAAACTTATAAAGGTAATATGGTTACTCTCTTGGGGACAGGGAGTACTTATAAAAGGGCTAGGGTAACTCACTTGGGGTCAGGGAGTACATATAAAGGGGGTAGGGTAACTCACTTGGGGTCAGGGAGTACTACTATGGGACTAGGGTAACTTACTTGCGGTCAGAGAGTACATATATAGGGGCTAGGATAACACACTTGGGGTCAAAGAGAACTTATAAAGGTTATATGGTAACTCACTTGGGGTCAGGGAGTACTTATATGGGACTAGGGTAACTCAATTGGGGTCAGGGAGTACATATAAAGCGGCTAGGGTAACTCATTTGGAATCTGGGAGTACTTATAAAGGGGCTAGGATAACACACTTGGGGTCAGGGAGTACTTATAAAGGGGCTAGGGTAACTCACTTGGGGTCAGGGAGTACTTATATGGGACTAGGGTAACTCATTTGGGGTGAGGGAGTACTTTTATGGGACCAGGGTAACTCACTTGGGGCCAGGGTATACTTATAAAGGGGCTGGGGTAACTCACTTGGGGTCAGGGAGTACATATAAAGGGGCTATGGTAACTCACTTGGGGTCAGGGAGTACATATAAAGGGTCTATGGAAACTCACTTGGGGTCAGGGAGTACATATAAAGAGTCTATGGTAACTCACTTCGGGTCAGGGAGTACTACTATGGGACCAGGGTAACTCACTTGCGGTCAGAGAGTACATATAAAGGGGCTAGGATAACTCACTTGGGGTCAGGGAGAACTTATAAAGGTGATATGGTAACCCACTTGGGGTCAGGGAGTACTACTATGGGACTAGGGTAACTTACTTGCGGTCAGAGTGTACATATATAGGGGCTAGGATAACACACTTGGGGTCAAGGAGAACTTATAAAGGTGATATGGTTACTCTCTTGGGGTCAGGGAGTACTTATAAAAGGGCTAGGGTAACTCACTTGGGGTCACGGAGTACATATAAAGAGTCTATGGTAACTCACTTGGGGTCAGTGAGTACTACTATGGGACCAGGGTAACTCACTTGCGGTCAGAGAGTACATATAAAGGGGCTAGGATAACTCACTTTGGGTCAGGGAGAACTTATAAAGGTGATATGGTAACCCACTTGGGGTCAGGGAGTACTTATAAAGCGGCTAGGGTAACTCACTTGGGGTCAGGGAGTACTTATAAAGCGGCTAGGGTAACTCACTTGGGGTCAGGGAGTACATATAAAGGGGCTAGGGTAACTCACTTGGGGTCAGAGAGTACTACTATGGGACCAGGGTAACTCACTTGCGGTCAGTGAGTACATATAAAGGGGCAAGGATAACTCACTTGGGATGAAGGAGTACTTATAAAGGTGAAATTGTAACTCACTTGGGGTCAGGGAGTACTTATAAAGGGGCTAGGGTAACTCACTTGGGGTCAGGGAGTACATATAAAGGGGCTATGGTAACTCACTTGGGGTCAGGGAGTATTTATAAAGAGGCTAGGATAACTCACTTGGGGTCAGGTAGTACATATAAAGGGGCTATGTTAACTCACTTGAGGTCAGGGAGTACTACTATGGGACCAGGGTAACTCACTTGCGGTCAGAGAGTACATATAAAGGGGATAGGATAAGTAACTTGGGGTCAGGGAGTACTTATATGGGACCAGGGTAACTCACTTGGGACCAGGGTGTACTTATAAAGGGGCTAGGGTAACTCACTCAGGGTCAGGGAGTACATATAAAGGGGCTAGGGTAACTCACTTGGGGTCAGAGAGTACTACTATGGGACCAGGGTAACTCACTTGCGGTCAGTGAGTACATATAAAGGGGCAAGGATAACTCACTTGGGATGAAGGAGTACTTATAAAGGTGAAATTGTAACTCACTTGGGGTCAGGGAGTACTTATAAAGGGGCTAGGGTAACTCACTTGGGGTCAGGGAGTACATATAAAGGGGCTATGGTAACTCACTTGGGGTCAGGGAGTATTTATAAAGAGGCTAGGATAACTCACTTGGGGTCAGGTAGTACATATAAAGGGGCTATGTTAACTCACTTGAGGTCAGGGAGTACTACTATGGGACCAGGGTAACTCACTTGCGGTCAGAGAGTACATATAAAGGGGATAGGATAACTAACTTGGGGTCAGGGAGTATATATATGGGACCAGGGTAACTCACTTGGGGCCAGGGTGTACTTATAAAGGGGCTAGGGTAACTCACTTGGGGCCAGGGTGTACTTATAAAGGGGCTAGGGTAACTCCCTTGGGGTCAGGGAGTACTTATAAAGGGCTATGGTAACTCACTTGGAGTCTGGGAGTACATATAAAGGGGCTAGGTTAACACACTTGGAGTCAGGGAGTACTTATAAAGGGGATAGGGTAACTCACTTGCGGTCAGAGAGTACTTCTATGGGAGTAGGGTAACTCACTTGGGGTCAGGGAGTACTTTTATGGGACCAGGATAACTCACTTGGGGCCAGGGTGTACTTATAAAGGGGCTGGGGTAACTCACTTGGGTTCTGGGAGTACATATAAAGGGGCTAGGATAACACACTTGGGGTCAGGGAGTACATATAAAGGGGCTAGGATAACACACTTGGGGTCAGGGAGTACTTATAAAGGTGCTAGGGTAACTCACTTGGGTTCAGGGAGTACATATAAAGGGGCTATGGTAACTCACTTGAGGTCAGGGAGTACTACTATGGGACCAGGCTATCTCACTTGCTGTCAGAGAGTACATATAAAGGGAATAGGATAACTCACTTGGGGTCAGGGAGTACTTATAAAGGTGATATGGTAACTCACTTGGGATAAGGGAGTACTTATATGGGACCAGGGTAATTCACTTGGGGCCAGGGTGTACTTATAAAGGGGCTAGGGTAACTCACTTGGGGTCAGGGAGTACCACTATGGGACTAGGGTAACTTACTTGCGGTCAGAGATTACATATATAGGGGCTAGGATAACACACTTGGGGTCAAGGAGAACTTATAAAGGTTATATGGTAACTCACTTGGGGTCAGGGAGTACTTATATGGGACTAGGGTAACTCAATTGGGGTCAGGGAGTATATATATGGGACCAGGGTAACTCACTTGGGGTCAGGGAGTACTTATATGGGACCAGGGTAACTCACTTGGGGCCAGGGTGTACTTATAAAGGGGCTAGGGTAACTCCCTTGGGGTCAGGGAGTACTTATAAAGGGCTATTGTAACTCACTTGGAGTCTGGGAGTACATATAAAGGGGCTAGGTTAACACACTTGGAGTCAGGGAGTACTTATAAAGGGGATAGGGTAACTCACTTGCGGTCAGAGAGTACTTCTATGGGAGTAGGGTAACTCACTTGGGGTCAGGGAGTACTTTTATGGGACCAGGATAACTCACTTGGGGCTAGGGTGTACTTATAAAGGGGCTGGGGTAACTCACTTGGGTTCTGGGAGTACATATAAAGGGGCTAGGATAACACACTTGGGGTCAGGGAGTACTTATAAAGGGGCTAGGATAACACACTTGGAGTCAGGGAGTACTTATAAAGGGGATAGGTAACTCACTTGCGGTCAGAGAGTACTTCTATGGGACTTGGGTAACTCACTTGGGGTCAGGGAGTACTTTTATGGGACCAGGGTAACTCACTTGGGGCCAGGGTGTACTTATAAAGGGGCTGGGGTAACTCACTTGGGGTCAGGGAGTACATATAAAGGGGCTAGGGTAACTCACTTGGGGTCAGGGAGTACATATAAAGGGTCTATGGAAACTCACTTGGGGTCAAGGAGTACATATAAAGGGTCTATGGTAACTCACTTGGGGTCAGGGAGTACTACTATGGGACCAGGGTAACTCACTTGCGGTCAGAGAGTACATATAAAGGGGTTAGGATAACTCACTTGGGGTCAGGGAGTATTTATATGGGACTAGGATAACTCACTTGGGGTCAGGGAGTACTTATATGGGACCAGGGTAACTCACTTGGGCCCATGGTGTACTTATAAAGGGGCTAGGGTAACTCACTTGGGGTCAGGGAGTACTACTATGGGACTAGGGTAACTTACTTGCGGTCAGAGTGTACATATATAGGGGCTAGGATAACACACTTGGGGTCAAGGAAAACTTATAAAGGTGATATGGTAACCCACTTGGGGTCAGGGAGTACTACTATGGGACTAGGGTAACTTACTTGCGGTCAGAGTGTACATATATAGGGGCTTGGATAACACACTTGGGGTCAAGGAGAACTTATAAAGGTGATATTGTTACTCTCTTGGGGTCAGGGAGTACTTATAAAAGGGCTAGGGTAACTCACTTGGGGTCAGGGAGTACATATAAAGAGTCTATGGTAACTCACTTGGGGTCAGTGAGTACTACTATGGGACCAGGGTAACTCACTTGCGGTCAGAGAGTACATATAAAGGGGCTAGGATAACTCACTTGGGGTCAGGGAGAACTTATAAATGGGCTATGGTAACTCATTTGGAGTCTGGGAGTACATATAAAGGGGCTAGGATAACACACTTGGGGTCAGGGAGTACTTATAAAGGTGCTAGGGTAACTCACTTGGGTTCAGGGAGTACATATAAAGGGGCTATGGTAACTCACTTGAGGTCAGGGAGTACTACTATGAGACCAGGGTATCTCACTTGCTGTCAGAGAGTACATATAAAGGGGATAGGATAACTCACTTGGGGTCAGGGAGTACTTATAAAGGTGATATGGTAACTCACTTGGGATAAGGGAGTACTTATATGGGACCAGGGTAATTCACTTGGGGCCAGGGTGTACTTATAAAGGGGCTAGGGTAACTCACTTGCGGTCAGGGAGTACTACTATGGGACCAGGGTAACTTACTTGCGGTCAGAGAGTACATATAAAGGGGCTAGGATAACTCACTTGGGGTCAGGGAGTACCACTATGGGACTAGGGTAACTTACTTGCGGTCAGAGATTACATATATAGGGGCTTGGATAACACACTTGGGGTCAAGGAGAACTTATAAAGGTTATATGGTAACTCACTTGGGGTCAGGCAGTACTTATTTGGGACTAGGGTAACTCAATTGGGGTCAGGGAGTATATATATGGGACCAGGGTAACTCACTTGGGGCCAGGGTGTACTTATAAAGGGGCTAGGGTAACTCCCTTGGGGTCAGGGAGTACTTATAAAGGGGCTATGGTAACTCACTTGGAGTCTGGGAGTACATATATAGGGGCTAGGATAACACACTTGGAGTCAGGGAGTACTTATAAAGGGGATAGGGTAACTCACTTGGGGTCAGGGAGTACTTATATGGGACCAGGGTAACTCACTTGGGGCCAGGGTGTACTTATAAAGGGGCTAGGGTAACTCCCTTGGGGTCAGGGAGTACTTATAAAGGGCTATGGTAACTCACTTGGAGTCTGGGAGTACATATAAAGGGGCTAGGTTAACACACTTGGAGTCAGGGAGTACTTATAAAGGGGATAGGGTAACTCACTTGCGGTCAGAGAGTACTTCTATGGGAGTAGGGTAACTCACTTGGGGTCAGGGAGTACTTTTATGGGACCAGGGTAACTCACTTGGGGCCAGGGTGTACTTATAAAGGGGCTGGGGTAACTCACTTGGGTTCTGGGAGTACATATAAAGGGGCTAGGATAACACACTTGGGGTCAGGGAGTACTTATAAAGGGGCTAGGATAACACACTTGGAGTCAGGGAGTACTTATAAAGGGGATAGGGTAACTCACTTGCGGTCAGAGAGTACTTCTATGGGACTTGGGTAACTCACTTGGGGTCAGGGAGTACTTTTATGGGACCAGGGTAACTCACTTGGGGCCAGGGTGTACTTATAAAGGGGCTGGGGTAACTCACTTGGGGTCAGGGAGTACATATAAAGGGGCTAAGGTAACTCACTTGGGGTCAGGGAGTACATATAAAGGGTCTATGGAAACTCACTTGGGGTCAAGGAGTACATATAAAGGGTCTATGGTAACTCACTTGGGGTCAGGGAGTACTACTATGGGACCAGGGTAACTCACTTGCGGTCAGAGAGTACATATAAAGGGGTTAGGATAACTCACTTGGGGTCAGGGAGTACTTATATGGGACTAGGATAACTCACTTGGGGTCAGGGAGTACTTATATGGGACCAGGGTAACTCACTTGGGCCCATGGTGTACTTATAAAGGGGCTAGGGTAACTCACTTGGGGTCAGGGAGTACTACTATGGGACTAGGGTAACTTACTTGCGGTCAGAGTGTACATATATAGGGGCTAGGATAACACACTTGGGGTCAAGGAAAACTTATAAAGGTAATATGGTTACTCTCTTGGGGTCAGGGAGTACTTATAAAAGGGCTAGGGTAACTCACTTGGGGTCAGGGAGTACATATAAAGGGGGTAGGGTAACTCACTTGGGGTCAGGGAGTACTACTATGGGACTAGGGTAACTTACTTGCGGTCAGAGAGTACATATATAGGGGCTAGGATAACACACTTGGGGTCAAAGAGGACTTATAAAGGTTATATGGTAACTCACTTGGGGTCAGGGAGTACTTATATGGGACTAGGG